>NC_064831.1:85001728-85637497 GCF_024166365.1 Elephas maximus indicus | reverse complement strand
GACGTGAGAAGATACTTCTTAACAGACTTCACCCAAATGATCAATAAATATACGAAATGGTGCTCACAACATCACTTACAATAGAAACAAAATTAAAGCCACAAAGTAATAACACTGAATACCCACCATAACGTCTAAAATTAAAAAAAAAAAAAGCCTAATCTATGTGAAGCAATATATATACTTATACACCGCTGCCGGGTGTATTAGTGTTTATTGGTTATAACTACTTTGAAGAACTAAGGATCTTAGCATTTTTTACTAAAGCTGAAGATAAAGATATTCTTAAGTATATACTCAATTGGAAGCCCTGGTGGTGTAGTGGTTAAGTGCTATAGCTGCTAACCAAAGGGTCAGCAGTTCAAATCTATCAGGCTCTCCTTGGAAGCTCTACGGGGCAGTTCTACTTTGTCCTATAGGGTCTCTATGAGTCAGAATCGACTCGACGGCACTGGGTTTGTTTTTGTTTTTTTTATACTCAATTAGAAATGTATTCAAATAGAAACCAAGAGACAGATACAGAAAATTTCATTGAAACAACATTGCTAGTAGACCAGAAGCAAAAACAGCCCAAATGTCCACCAATAACAGAGTGAGAAAGTAATTCATGGTCATACAATAAGGTAACATACAACAATGAATATTAATGTACCATATCTACTCACAAAATCTTGATAATTCTCACAGACATAATGTAGACGAATGAAGCCAGACACAAAAGAATATAGAGATTATATAGAGTTCAAAAACCAACAGAACTCAACTGTAGTGTTTATTAGTGAATAAGTGGTTAATATGTAAAGGGCAGCAAGAAAGTAATTACCTTAAAAGTCAGCAGAGTTATGATCTTTGGGGGAAAGAGGGGTTCTGTGATTCGGAAGGGTCTTGCTGGTGAGGGGATTGCTGGAAGCATCTTAATTTTGACGTGGGTGTTGTCTGTACTTCTCTGTGCTTATAAGAACTCATTGAGCTGTCCTTTTCTTGGCATGTGTGTTTTGTATTCACAATAACAAAACCTGTGAAATAAGTGTAACCAGCTGAGCTTGTCAAGACACTTGAAGCTTTCAAACCACACAACAGGTTGCCTAAAGATCACAGAGCAGACCCCTACAGCCCTCTCCTCCACCCACGCTTTTCTGGGGAAAAAGAGCGTTGTCCGTCTTTGCCTTTGATGTCTCAGAAACCTGATAACATCTAGATACTTCCTTTCTTTTCTTCCTGAACTTCCGACTTAGTTATCTAATGTTCTGCGAACATGGGGTGCCACTTAAAAATTCCTTTCTTCTTGTACAAAAAAAAAAAAAAATCTGTTGCAGTAGAATCGATTCCTACTCCGAGTGACCCTATAGGGCAGAGTAGAACTGCCCCATAGGGTTTCCAGGGAGCAGCTGATGGATTGGAACTCCTGACCTTTTGCTTAGCAGCCGTAGCTGTTACGGCTGTGCACCAGGGATCCTTCTTATAGGAGTTGTGAAAACATGAAGGCTAGTGTGTTGTACATTGTTAAACTGTTCTTGGCTCTTCTACAAAATGGTCAAGCCACTCTCGGAGGATTGAAAAGGATCAAACTGATTTGAACCCCCAGTAGCCACAGACTGTGTCTGAAGGGCAAAAAGATGTCCGACAGACTTTCCAAAATACTGCAAACTGTGTTTTTTAATACCACACGCAGGCAATGATTCCATGTATATGAGATTAGGCCAGCTTAATGTATATATATATATATATTTTTTTAATTAATTTTTATTAAGCTTCAAGTGAACATTTACCATTCCAATCAGTCTGTCACATGTAGGTTTACACACATCTTACTCCCTTCTCCCACTTGCTCTCCCCCTATTGAGTCAGCCCTTTCAGTCTCTCGTTTCGTGCCAATTTTGCCATCTTCCCTCTCTATCTTCCCATCCCCCCTCCAGTCAAGAGCTGCCAACACACTCTCCAGTGTCCACCTAATTTAATTGGCTCACTCTTCATCAGCATCTCTCTCCCCCCCCCCACTGACCAGTCCTTTTCATGCCTGATGAGTTGTCTTCGGGGATGGTTCCTGTCCTGTGCCATCAGAAGTTCTGGGGAGCATTGTCTCTGGGATTCCTCTAGTCGCATTCATATCATTAGGTATGGTTTTTTTATGAGAATTTGAGGTCTGTATCCCATTGGCCTCCTGCTCCCTCAGGAGTTGTCTGTTGTGCTCCCTAGCAGGGCAGACATCGATTGTGGCCGGGCACCAACTAGTTCTTCTGGTCTCAGGATAATGTAGGTCTCTGGTTCATGTGGCCCTTTCTGTCTCTTGGGTTCTTAGTTGTCGTGTGGCCTCGGTGTTCTTCCTTTGCCTTTGCTCCAGGTGGGTTGAGACCAATTGATGTATCTTAGATGGCCGCTTGTTGGCATTTAGGACCCCAGGTGCCACAATTCAAAGTGGGATGCAGAATGTTTTCATAATAGAATTATTTTGCCCGTTGACTTAGAAGTCTCCTCAAACCATGTTCCCCAGACCCCAGCCCCTGCTCCACTGACCTTTGAAGCTTTCATTTTATCCCGGAAACCTCTTTGCTTTTAGTCCAGTCCAATTAGGCTGACATTCCTTGTATTGTGTGTTGTCTTTCCCTTCACCCAAAGCAGTTCTTATCTACTAATTGATCAATAAAAAACCCTCTCCCTCCCTCCCTCCCTCCCCCCTTTGTAACCACAGAAGTATGTGTTCTTCTCCGTTTTTTCTATTTCTCAAGATCTTATAATAGAGGTCTTATACAATATTTGTCCTTTTGCCTCTGACTCATTTCGCTTAGCATAATGCCTTCCAGATTTCTCCGTGTTATGAAATGTTTCAGAGATTCGTCACTGTTCTTTATCGATGCGTAGTATTCCATTGTGTGAATATACCACAATTTATTTACCCATTCATCCGTTGATGGACACCTTGGTTGCTTCCAGCTTTTTGCTATTGTAAACAGAGCTGCAATAAACATGGGTGTGCATATATCTGTTTGTGTGAAGGCTCTTGTATCTCTAGGGTATGTTCCGAGGAGTGGGACTTCTGGGTTGTATGGTAGTTCTATTTCTAACTGTTTAAGATAACGCCAGATGGATTTCCAAAGTGGTTGTACCATTTTACAATCCCACCAGCAGTGTATGAGAGTTCCAATCTCTCCACAGCCTCTCCAACATTTATTATTTTGTGTTTTGGATTAATGCCAGTCTAGTTGGTGTGAGATGAAATCTCATCGTAGTTTTAATTTGCATTTCTCTAATGGCTAATGATCGGGAGCATTTTCTCATGTATCTGTTGGCTGCCTGAATATCTTCTTTAGTGAAATGTGTGTTCATATCCTTTGCCCACTTCTTGATTGAGTTGTTTGTCTTTTTGTGGTTGAGTTTTGACAGAATCATGTAGATTTTAGAGATCAGGCGCTGGTCTGAGATGTCATAGCTGAAAATTCTTTCCCAGTCTGTAGGTGGTCTTTTTACTGTTTTGGTGAGGTCTTTAGATGACCATAGGTGTTTGATTTTTAGGAGCTCCCAGTTACCTGGTTTCTCTTCATCATTTTTGGTAATGTTTTGTATTCTGTTTATGCCCTGTATTAGGGCTCCTAGGGTTGTCCCTATTTTTTCTTCCATGATCTTTATCGTTTTAGTCTTTATGTTTAGGTCTTTGATCCACTTGGAGTTAGTTTTTGTGCATGGTGTGAGGTATGGGTCCTGTTTCATTCTTTTGCAAATGGGTATCCAGTTATGCCAGCATCATTTGTTAAAAAGACTATCTTTTCCCCAATTAACTGACACTGGCCCTTTGTCAAATATCAGCTGCTCATACGAGGATAGATTTATATCTGGGTTCTCAATTCTGTTCCATTGGTCTATGTGCCTGTTGTTGTACCAGTACCAGGCTGTTTTGCCTACTGTGGCTGTATAATAGGTTCTGAAATCAGGTAGAGTGAGGCCTCCCACTTTCTTCTTCTTTTTCAGTACTGCTTTGCTTATCCGGGGGTTCTTTCCCTTCCATATGAAATTAGTGATTTGTTTCTCTATCCCCTTAAAATATGACATTGGTATTTGGATTGGATGTGCGTTATATGTATAGATGGCTTTTGGTAGAATAGACATTTTTACTATGTTAAGTCTTCCTATCCATGAGCAGGGTATGTTCTTCCACTTAAGTATGTCCTTTTGAATTTTTTGTAGCAGAGTTTTATAGTTTTCTTTGTATAGGTCTTTTACATCCTTGGTAAGATTTATTCCTAAGTATTTTATCTTCTTGGGGGCTACTGTGAATGGTATTGATTTGGTTGTTTCCTCTTCGGTGTTCTTTTTGTTGATGTAGAGGAATCCAAGTGATTTTTGTATGTTTATTTTATAACCTGAGACTCTTCCAAACTCTTCTATTAGTTTCAGTAGTTTCTTGGAGGATTCCTTAGGGTTTTCCATGTATACGATCATGTCATCTGCAAATAGTGATAGCTTTAATTCCTCCTTACCAATCTGGATACCCTTTATTTCTTTGTCTAGCCTAATTGCCCTGGCTAGGACTTCAAGTACGATGTTGAATAAGAGTGGTGATAAAGGGCATCCTTGTCTGGTTCCCATTCTCAGGGGAAATGCTTTCAGGTTCTCTCCATTTAGAGTGATATTGGCCGTTGGCTTTGCATATATGCCCTTTATTATGTTGAGGAATTTTCCTTCAATTCCTATTTTGGTAAGAGTTTTTATCATAAATGGGTGTTGAACTTTGTCAAATGCCTTTTCTGCATCTATTGATAAGATCATGTGGTTTTTATCTTTTGTTTTATTTATGTGATGGATTACATTAACGGTTTTTCTTATATTAAACCAGCCTTGCATACCTGGTATAAATCCCACTTGATCAGGGTGAACTATTTTTTTGATGTGTTGTTGGATTTTATTGGCTAGAATTTTGTTGAGGATTTTTGCATCTATGTTCATGAGGGATATAGGTCTAAAATTTTCTTTTTTTGTAATGTCTTTACCTGGTTTTGGTATCAGGGAGATGGTAGCTTCATAGAATGAGTTGGGTAGTATTCCATCTTTTTCTATGCTTTGAAATACCTTCAGTAGTAGTGGTGTTAAGTCTTCTCTGAAGGTTTGGTAGAACTCTGCAGTGAAGCCGTCTGGGCCAGGACTTTTTTTTGTTGGAAGTTTTTTCATTACCGTTTCAATCTCTTTTTTTGTTATGGGTCTATTTAGTTGTTCTATTTCTGAATGTGTTAGTTTAGGTCGGTAGCATTTTTCCAAGAATTTATCCATTTCTTCTAGGTTTTCAAATTTGTTAGAGTACAATTTTACGTAGTAATCTGAAATGATTCTTTTAATTTCATTTGGCTCTGTTATGATGTGGTCCTTCTCGTTTCTTATTCGGGTTATTTGTTTCCTTTCCTGTTTTTCTTTAGTCAGTCTAGCCAATGGTTTATCAATTTTGTTAATTTTTTCAAAAAACCAGCTTTTGGCTTTGTTAATTTTTTCAATTGTTTTTCTGTTCTCTAATTCATTTAGTTCAGCTCTAATTTTTATTATTTGTTTTCTTCTGGTGCCTGATGGGTTCTTTTGTTGCTCACTTTCTATTTGTTCAAGTTGTAGGGTCAGTTCTCTGATTTTGGCTCTTTCTTCTTTTTGTATGTGTGCATTTATCGATATAAATTGGTCTCTGAGCACTGCTTTTGCTGTGTCCCAGAGGTTTTGATAGGAAGTATCTTCATTCTCGTTGCTTTCTAAGAATTTCCTTGTTCTCTCCTTGATGTCTTCTATAACCCAGTCTTTTTCAGTAGGGTATTGTTCATTTTCCAAGTATTTGATTTCTTTTCCCTAGTTTTTCTGCTATTGATTTCTAGCTTCATTGCCTTGTGGTCTGAGAAGATGCTTTGTAATATTTCAATGTTTTGGATTCTACCAAGATTTGTTTTGTGACCTAATATGTGGTCTATTCTAGAGAATGTTCCATGTGCACTAGAAAAAAAAGTATATTTTGCAGCATTTGGGTGGAGAGTTCTGCATAAGTCTATGAGGTCAAGTTGGTTGATTGTTGTAAGTAGGTCTTCCGTGTCTCTATTGAGCTTCTTACTGGATGTCCTGTCCTTCTCCGAAAGTGGTGTGTTGAAGTCTCCTACTATAATTGTGGAGGTGTCTATCTCACTTTTCAATTCTGTTAAAATTTGATTTATGTATCTTGCAGCCCTGTCATTGGGTGCGTAAATATTTAATATGGTTATATCTTCCTGATCAATTGTCCCTTCTATCATTATATAGTGTCCTTCTTTATCTTTTGTGGCGGATTTAAGTCTAAAGTCTATTTTGTCAGAAATTAATATTGCTACTCCTCTTCTTTTTTGCTTATTATTTGCTTGATATATTTTTTTCCATCCTTTGAGTTTTAGTTTGTTTGTGTCTCTAAGTCTAAGGTGTGTCTCTTGTAGGCAGCATACAGATGGATCGTGTTTCTTTATCCAGTCCGTGACTCTCTGTCTCTTTATTGGTGCATTTAGTCCATTTACATTCAGGGTAATTATAGATAAATAAGTTTTTAGTGCTGTCATTTTGATGCCTTTTTATGTGTGTCGTTGGCCATTTCATTTTTCCACATACTTTTTTGTGCTGAGACGTTTTTCTTAGTAGATTGTGAGATCCTTATTTTCATAATGTTTAACTTTATGTTTGTTGAGTCGTTAACGTTTTTCTTGGCTTTTTTCTTGAGTTATGGAATTGTTATTCCTTTTTGTGGTTACCTTATTATTTACCCCTATTTTTCTAAGTAAAAACCTAACTTGTATCATTCTATATCGCCTTGTATCACTCTCCATCTGGCAGTTCAATGCCTCCTATATTTAGTCCCTCTTTTTGATTATTGTGATCGTTTATCTATTGATTTCCATGATTTCCTGTTATGTGTTTTATTTTGTTCATTTATTTATTTTTTAGAATTAATCTTACTTTGTTTGTTTTTGTGCTTTCCCTATTTGAGTTGCGTTGATATCAGGACGTTCTGTTTTGTGACCTTGTATTGTGCTGGTACCTGATATTATTGGTCATCAGGCCAAACAATCTCCTTAAGCATTTCTTGCAGTCTTGGTTTAGTTTTTGCAAATTCTCTAAACTTGTGTTTATCTGTAAATATCTTAGTTTCTCCTTCATATTTCAGAGAGAGTTTTGCTGGATATATGATCCTTGGTTGGCAGTTTTTCTCCTTCAGTGCTCTGTGTACGTCATCCCATTCCCTTCTTGCTTGCATGGTTTCTGCTGAGTAGTCTGAACTTATTCTTATTGATTCTCCCTTGAAGGAAACCTTTCTTTTCTCCCTGGCTGCTTTTAAAATTTTCTGTTTGTCTTTGGTTTTGGCAAGTTTGATGATAATATGTCTTGGTGTTTTTCTTTTTGGATCAATCTTAAATGGGGTTCGATGAGTATCTTGGATAGATATCCTTTCGTCTTTCATGATGTCAGGGAAGTTTTGTGTCAGGAGTTCTTCAACTATTTTCTCTGTGTTTTCTGTCCCCTCTCCCTGTTCTGGGACTCCAATCACTCGCAAGTTATCCTTCTTGATAGAGTCCCACATGATTCTTAGGGTTTCTTCATTTTTTTTAATTCGTTTATCTGATTTTTTTTCAGCTATGTTGGAGTTGATTCCCTGGTCCTCCAGAAGTCCCAGTCTACTTTCTAATTGCTCGAGTCTGCTCCTCTGACTTTCTATTGCGTTGTCTAATTCTGTAATTTTATTGTTAATCTTTTGGATTTCTACATGCTGTCTCTCTATGGATTCTTGCAACTTATTAATTTTTCCGCTATGTTCTTGAATAACCTTTTTGAGTTCTTCAACAGTTTTATCCGTGTGTTCCTTGGCTTTTTCTGCAGTTATCCTAATTTCATTTGTGATATCTTTAAGCATTCTGTAAATTAGTTTTTTATATTCTGTATCTGATAATTCCAGGATTGTATCTTCATTTGGGAAAGATTTTGATTCTTTTGTTTGGGGGGTTGGAGAAGCTGTCATGGTCTGTTTCTTTATGTGGTTTGATATGGACTGCTGTCTCTGAGCCATCACTGGGAAACTAGATTTTCCAGGTAATCAGCTGGTACGTTGGCTCTTAGTTCTGAAAACGATAGCTGTCTGCCCGTATTTGTTCGTTCTCCGTCTCTAAGTCTGTGTTTGTTGTTCAGAGTTCGTAGATTGTTATGTATGTGATCGATTCACTTGTTTTTCCGAGTCTTTGTTCCAAGAGGGATCCGCGGTAGCGTCCACCTCGTCCGCCATCTTGGCCCAGCCTAATGTATATATTTTTGTGTGTCTTTCTAAACACTGAAGTCTGAAGAAAGTTGAGTTTAGAGGATAATCGCCCAACATTATACCTCTGGCACATTGTCATGGCAGGCTCTGAATAAGTAACAGAGGCATCTGGCTATATATCTGATGTCTTTTATAACATCTCACACATAGGCCACGGAGTCTTAGGCTTTTAAGAAAGACACAAGAAAATGTATTCTATGAGTAATATATGTATCAATTTGCCCTATCAACCTTACTGGAAAGATAATGTTATTGTTGTTACGTGCCATCAAGTCAGTTCTGACTCACAGCAACCTTATGTACAACAGAAAGAAACACTGTCCAGTCTTGCACAATCCTCATAATTGTTGCTATGTTTGAGCCCATTGTTGCAGCCACTGTGTCAATCCATCTTGTCAAGGATCTTCCTCTTTTTAGCTGACACTACTTTATCAAGCATGATGTCCTTCTCCAGGGACTTGTCCCTCCTTAGAACATGTCTAAAATACCTGAGATGAAGTCCTGTCATCCTTGCATCTAGGGAGCATTCTGGCTGTACTTCTTCCAATACAGATTTATTTGTTCTTCTGGCAGTCCATGGTGTATTCAATATTCTTTGACAATACCTTACTTGAAATGCATGAATTTTTCTTCGGTCTTCCTTATTCACTGTCCAGCTTTTCCATGCATATGAGATTAACAAAAAGATCACTGGATTTAGAAAATATGAATGCAAATTGTGGCCGTATTTCTTACTGTTACATGAACCAGCACTGTTTATTTTTTTAATATAATTTTTATTGTGCTTTAGGTGAAAGTTTACAAATCAAGTCAGTCTCTCACACAAAAAACCCATATACACCTTCCTACACACTCCCAATTACTCTCCCCCTAATGAGATAGCCCACTCTCTCCCTCCACTCTCTCTTTTCGTATCCATTTCGCAGCTTCTAACCCCCTCCACCCTCTCATCTCCCCTCCAGGCAGGAGAGGTCAACATAGTCTCCAGTGTCCACCTGATCGAAGAAGCTCAGTCCTCACCAGCGTCCCTCTCCAACCCATTGTCCGGTCCAATCCATGTCTGAAGAGTTGGCTTTGGGAATGGTTCCTGTCCTGGGCCAAAAGAAGGTCTGGGGACCATGACCACCGGCGTCCTTCTAGTCTCAATCAGGCCATTAAGTCTGGTCTTATGAGAATTTGGGGTCTGCATCCCACTGCTCTCCTGCTCCCTCAGGGGTTCTCTGCTGTGTTCCCTGTCAGGGCAGTCATCGGTTGTAGCCGGGCACCATCTAGTTCTTCTGATCTCAGGATGATGTAGACTCTGGTTCATGTGGCCCTTTCTGTCTCTTGGGCTTGTAATTACCTTGTGTCCCTGATGTTCTTCATTCTCCTTTGATCCAGGTGGGTTGAGACCAATTGATGGATCTTAGATGGCTGCTTGCTAGCGTTTAAGACCCCAGACACCACTCTTCAAAGCGGGCTGCAGAATGTACTCTTAATAGATTTTATTATGCCAATTGACTTAGATGTCCCCTGAAACTATGGTCCCCAGACCCCTGCCCCTGCTATGCTGGCCTTTGAAGCATTCAGTTTATTCAGGAAACTTCTTTGCTTTTGTTTAGTCCAATTGCGCTGACCTCCTGTGTATTGTGTGCTGTCTTTCCCTTCACCTAAAGTAGTTCTTATCTACTAATAGTGAATGCCCCTCTCCCACCCTCCCTCCCTCCCCCCTCGCGTAACCACAAAAGATTGTTTTCTTCTCAGTTTAAACTATTTCTCAAGTTCTTATAATAGTGGTATTACACAATATTTGTCCTTTTGCAAGTGACTAATTTCACTCAGCATAATGCCTTCCAGGTTCCTCCCTGTTATGAAATGTTTCACAGATTCCTCACTGTTCTTTATCGATCCGTAATGTTCCATTGTGTGAATATACCATAATTTATCCATTCATCCATTGATGGGCACCTTGGTTGCTTCCATGTTTTTGCTATTGTAAATAGTGCTGCAATAAACATGGGTGTGCATATATCTGTTTGCGTAAAGGCTCTTATTTCTCCAGGATATATTCCAAGGAGTGGGATTGCTGGGTGGTATGGTAGTTCTATTTCTAGCTTTGGAAGGAAGCACCAAATCCATTTCCAAAGTGGCTGTACCATTTGGCATTCCCATCAGCAGTGTGTAAGTGTTCCAATCTCTCCACAGCCTCTCCAACATTTGTTTTTTTGTGTTTTTTGGATTAATGCGAGCCTTGTTGGAGTGAGATGAAATCTCATTGTAGTTTTGATCTGCATTTCTCTAATGGTTAATGATCATGAACATTTCCTCATGTATCTGTTAGCTACCTGAATGTCTTCTTTAGTGAAGTGTCTATTCATATCTTTTGCCCATTTTTTAATGGGGTTATTTGCCTTTTTGCAGTTGAGTTTTTGCAGTATCATGTAGATTTTAGAGATCAGGCGCTGATCAGAAATATCATAGCTAAAAACTTTTTCCCAGTCTGTAGGTAGTCTTTTTACCCTTTTGGTGAAGTCTTTGGATGAGCATAGGTGTTCGATTTTTAGGAGCTCCCAGTTACCTAGTTTTTCTTCTACATTCTTTATACTGTTTTGTATGCTGTTTATGTCATGTATTGGGGCTCCTAACATTGTCCCAATTTTTTCTTCCATGATCTTTATCATTGTAGATTTTATATTTAGGTCTTTGATCCATTTTGAGTTAGATTTTGTGCATGGAGTGAGGTATAGGTCTTGTTTCATTTTTTGCTGATGGATATCCAGTTATGCCAGCATCATTTGTTAAAAAGACTGTCTTTTCCCCATTTAACTGTTTTGGGGCCTTTGTCAAATATCAACTGCTCATATGTGGATGGTTTTATGTCTGGATTCTCAATTCTGTTCCATTGGTCCATGTATCTGTTGTTGTACCAGTACCAGATTGTTTTGACTACTGTGGTGGTATAATAGGTTCTAAAATCAGGTAAAGTAAGGCCTCCCATTTTGTTCTTCTTTTTCAGTAATGCCTTATTTATCCAGGGCCTTTTTTCCTTCCATACAAATTGGTGATTTGTTTCTCCATCTCATTAAAGAATGTCGTTGGGATTTGGATGGGAATTGCATTAAATGTACAAATTGCTTTTGGTAGAATAGACATTTTTATAATGTTAAGTCTTCCTATCCACGAGCAAGGTACGTTTTTCCACTTATGTAAGTCTCTTCTGGTTTCTTGCAGAAGTGTACTGTAGTTTTCTTTGTATAACTCTTTTACATCTCTGGTAAGATTTATTCCTAAGTATTTTATCTTCTCGGAGGCTACTGTAAATGGCATTGATTTGGTGATTTCCTCTTTGATGTTCTTTTTGTTGGTGTAGAGGAATCCAACTGATTTTTGTATGTTTGTCTTGTATCCCGATACTCTGCTGAACTCTTCTATTAGTTTCAGTAGTTTTCTGGAGGATTCCTTAGGGTTTTTTGTGTGTAAGATCATGTCATCTGCAAATAGAGATACTTTTACTTCTTCCTTGCCAATCTGGATGCCCTTTATTTCTTTATCTAGGCTAATGGCTCTGGCTAGGACTTCCAGCACAACGTTGAATAAGAGCAGTGATAAAGGGCATCCTTGTCTGGTTCCTGATCTCAGTGGGAACGTTTTCAGGCACTCTCCATTTAGGGTGATGTTGGCTGTTGGCTTTGTATAAATGCCCTTTATTATGTTGAGGAATTTTCCTTCTATTCCTATTTTGCTGAGAGTTTTTATCATGAATGAGTGTTGAACTTTGTCAAATGCCTTTTCTGCATCAATTGATAAAATCATGTGATTCTTGTTTTTTGTTTTATTTATGTGGTGGATTACATTAATTGTTTTTCTAATGGTGAACCATCCTTGCATACCTGGTATGAATCCCACTTGGTCATGGTGAATTATTTTTTGATATGTTGTTGAATTCTATTGGCTAGAATTTGGTTGAGGATTTTTACATCTACATTCACGAGGGATATAGATCTATAATTTTCTTTTCTTGTGGTGTCTTTACCTGGTTTTGGTATCAGGTATACGGTGGCTTCACAGAATGAGTTTAGTAGTATTCCGTCCTTTTCTATGCTCTGAAATACCTTTAGTAGTAGTGGTGTTAACTCTTCTCTGAAAGTTTGGTAGAACTCTGCAGTGAAGCCGTCAGGACCGGGTTTTTTTTTGCTGGGAGTTTTTTGATTACCTTTTCAATCTCTTCTTTTGTTATGGGTCTGTTTAGTTGTTCTACCTCTGTTTGTAATAGGTAGGTAGTGTGTTTCTAGGAATTCATCCATTTCTTCTAGGTTCTCAAATTTGTTTGAGTATAGTTTTTCATAGTACTCTGATATGATTCTATTAATATCAGTTGGGTCTGTTGTAATATCGCCCCTCTCATTTCTTATTCTGGTTATTTGCTTCCTCTCCTGTCTTTCTTTTGTCAGTTTGGCCAGTGATTTATCAATTTTGTTGATTTTTTAAAAAAAAAAAAACAGCTTTTGGCTTTGTTAATTCTTTCAATTGTTTTTCTGTTTTCTGTTTCATTTAGTTCAGCTCTAATTTTTATCATTTGTTTTCTTCTGGTGCATGTGGGTTTCTTTTGTTGCTCTCTTTCTATTTGTTTAAGTTGTAGGGATAATTTTTTGATTTTGGCCCTTCCTTCTTTTTGGATGTGTACATTTATTGTTATAAATTGGCCTCTGAGCACCGCTTTTGCTGTGTCCCAGAGGTTCTGACAGGAAGTGTGTTCATTCTCATTGGATTCTCTGAATTTCTTTATTCCATCCTTAATGTCTTCTATAATCCAGTCTTTTTTGAGCAGGGTATTGTTCAGTTTCCAAGTGTTTGATTTCTTTTCCCTGCTTTTTCTGTTATTGATTTCTACTTTTTTGGCCTTATGGTCAGAGAAGATGCTTTGTAATATTTCAATGTTTTGGATTCTGCTAAGGCTTGCTTTATGACCTAATATGTGGTCTATTCTAGAGAATGTTCCACGTGCACTAGAAAAGAAAGTATACTTGGTTGCTGTTGGTGGAGTGTTCTGCATATGTCTACAGGGTCAAGTTGGTTGATTATACCATTTAGATCTTCCGTGTCTTTATTGAGCTTCTTTGTGGATGTCCTGTCCTTCACCGAAAGTGGTGTGTTGAAGTCTCCTACTATTATTGTGGAGCTGTCTATCTCACTTTTCAATGCCGACAGAGTTTGTTTTATGTATCTTGCAGTCCTGTCATTGGGTGCATAAATATTTAATATGGTTATATCTTCTTGGTATATTGTCCCTTTAATCATTATATAGTGTCCATCCTTATCCTTTCTGATGGATTTAACTTTAAAGACTGTTTTGTCAGAGATTAATATTGCCACTCCTGCTCTTTTTTGATTGTTGTTTGCTCGATATATTTTTTTCCATCCTTTGAGTTTTGGTTTGTTTGTGTCTCTAAGTCTAAGGTGTGTGTCTTGTAGGCAGCATATAGACAGATCTTGTTTTTCAATCCATCCTGTCACTCTCTGTCTCTTCATTGGTGCATTTAGTCCATTTACATTCAGGATAATTATGGATAGGTATGAATTTTTTTTCTTTTTTATGAATTTAGTGCTATCATTTCGAAGTCTTTTTTTGTGTGTTGACAGTTTCTTTTTCCCACTTGATTTTATGTGCTGAGTAGATTATCTTTATATATTGTCCTTTCCTTATATTTGTTGTTGTTGATTTTGTTTCTGCTGAGTCTGTATTTTTCCCTTGTATTTTATTTTGGTGAGTAGGATAGTTTGTCTCCTTTGTGGTTACCTTATTATTTACCCCTATTTTTCTAAATTTAAAACTAACTTTTATTTCTTTGTACCACCATATCTTCCTTGCCATACGGAAGGTGTATGATTACATTTTTAGTCCCTGTTTACTATTCTAATGTTGTCTTCTTTTATATAATAACATCGTTGTTACCCTGTTTTGGCCTTTTTTTTTTTTTAATCTTGCTTTGTTTTTTTGGATTTCCCTGTCTGGGTTGACTTCTGGTTGCTCTGCCCAGTGTTCTAGTCTTGGGTTGATACCTGATATTATTGATTTTCTAACCAAAGAACTCCCTTTAGTATTTCTTGTAGTTTGGTTTGGTTTTTACAAATTCCCTAAACTTGTGTTTTTCTGGAAATGTCTTAATTTCACCTTCATATTTAAGAGACAGTTTTGCTGGATATATGATTCTTGGCAGGCATTTTTTTTCCTTCAATTTTTTAAATATGTCATCCCATTGCCTTCTTGCCTGCGTGGTTTCTGCCGAGTAGCCCAAGCTTTTTCTTATTGGCTCTCCTTTGTAGGTGACTTTTCATTTATCCCTCGGTGCTCTTATAATTCTCTCTTTATCTTTGGTTTTGGCAAGTTTGATTATAATATGTCTTGGTGACTTTCTTTTAACATCTACCTTATGTGGAGTTTGATGAGAATCTTGGATAGATATCTTCTCATCTTTCACAATATCGGGGAAGTTTTCTGCCAACAAATCTTGAACAATTTTCTCTGTATTTTCTGTTATCCCTCCCTGTTCTGGTACTCCAATCACTCATAGTTTATTTCTTTTGATAGAGTTCCACATGATTCTTAAGGTTTCTTCATTTTTTTTAATTCTTTTATCTGATTTTTCTTCAAATATATTAGCGCCAAGTGATTTATGTTCGAGGGCAGAAGTTCTAGTTTTCTGCTTGCTCAATTCTGCTCCTCTGACTTTCTGCTGAATTGTCTAGTTTTGTAATTTAATTGTTAATCTTCTGAATTTCTGATTGCGAAAAAAAAATTTTTTTCTTTATCTGTCTATGGATTTTTCCATCTTATTAAACTTTTCATTATGTTCCTGAATAATCTTTCTAATTTCTTCAGTTGTTTTATCTGTGTGTTCCTTGGCTTGTTCTGCATATTGCCTCATTTCCTTCCTGATGTCTTGAAGGGTTCTGTATATTAAACTTTTGTATTCTGCATCCAGAAGATCCCTGGATTCTTTGATCTGAGAGCCTGTTGAGGTGATCATGGTCTGTTTCTTTATGTGACTTGATATTGACTGTTGTCTCTGAGCCATCTATAAGTTATTGTATTAGTTTATGCTTGCTTACTGTGTCATAGCTGCTTGCTTTGTTTTGTTTTGGTATACCCCTATGGGTTCCTTGAGTGAGCTACCTTGATTATTTTCAACTTTGGAGCTCTGGTGTCCTTTCCCCAGCTGGCTAGAGCAGTTATCAGGTATATCAGTCTAGGAGTCCATTCAGTTTTCTTGTATGAATTCAGCTTAGGTTTCCAGGTAGCTGATATCAAGTGTGTGGTACAGGCTCTGTCCTACAGTCTTAGAGGGGCAGGCGTGATTGGCGTATATACCAGTATCTGATTGCAGCAGGGGTCACGCTCTGAACAAGGCAGGATGCTGAGAGCTGAGCCCCAAGTGTCTCTGAGGAAAACACGTCTCTGTTTCCTAGAGCATGCTGGTGGGTGGGTTCTGCAGAGGTATCATGGGCACCCAAAGTTTTTGGTTCTAAGGACTGGGAGATACCAGTTATCTCTGGACCCCGTCACAGGTGGCTGGGTGACCTGAGTGGAGCTTCCAGTCCTTAGGTTCCTGGTGTGGGTCGGTGAGGGCCTTGTTTAATAGGCAAAACAATGTCAAATATCAAACACCCACCTCTCCACTGCACAGCTGAAATGGTTGGCGTTTGCCACCAAGGGCCTGTTCTCCTGAAATAGGCCCACACATGTCCATGCAGAAGGGAAAGTTGCTCAAGGTCCACGGATGGTTGGTTTATGCCTGGACAGGAGCCGCTTCTGTCCTGAGCTCCCCCTGTTAATGGAGTTAGCAAATTATCTTTTCCCCCCAGTTGCAATTTTTTTCCTTCCCCAAGGCTGGGAGGATGGCTTTAGGTGCTCACCAGGATCTATCTCAGGCCCAGGGATTCAGCCGCTGAAGCCAACTTGGAGATGTGGGGGCACGGTAAAATACACCCAAGTACTTAGCTTTTGCTGAAAGCGTCGTTCTCCTCAGGTTCCAGAGGTGTGAGTAGGCTGTGTGGCTGGCTGCTTCTCCCTGAGGAAACTGCGGCCGAACGCTATTACCAGCCCGCCACGGCTGCCACCACTCTGGGAATGGTGCCCGAGGGCTCCCCACGATTCAGGTCCGGTAATCCTCTCCACTTCTGAACAGTCTCTTCCTCCCCCTACCCCTCAGTTCGTTGTCTAAGCTTGCCTTTGATGCTCAGGGCTCCCAGCTTGTCATAAATATACTCGTTTCACTTGTTTTTTCAGGCCTTTGTTGTAAAGAGGACTCGCCTGAAGCGTCTCTCTCTTCCGCCGTCTTGGCTC
The DNA here is from genome assembly GCF_024166365.1 of Elephas maximus indicus. Taxonomy (NCBI): domain Eukaryota; kingdom Metazoa; phylum Chordata; class Mammalia; order Proboscidea; family Elephantidae; genus Elephas; species Elephas maximus. The sequence goes on along the minus strand of NC_064831.1, from coordinate 85,620,887 downwards.
CGCCTCATCACTGTTTCTTTTGTGGGTCTCAATTCCTCATCTCTATTGATGTTGCCCATTATACGAGATAATTCAAGCATAAGTGTCTAGTTATTGCTTGGAGCATGGGGTATAGTAGATGCTCATAAATGCTGGTTATGTAGTCACAAGTCCAAAACCAATAAATACAATGAATAAATTGGAGAATACCTTAAAGGAAAGACAATTTGTCCTGAGATTCATATCTCTTGAGAAATGACTGATTCCTAATTTGATGGATTTTATTTTCCTTTCTTAAAGATAGGAAGGAGGATAATTAGAAATTAAATGCACACTTCCATAGCACAGAGACCTTTCTTCTCAAGTCTCTTCCAGGCTTCTTCTTTTCCCACCCAGGGTTCAATGTTGGTTTTCCATAGGATTCCAGCACCAGGCCTCTCCTCTTCCAGTGATACCCTGCTTTCTGATGGCTCTCATCTACCCTCACTGCTTGAGTCACCATCCCAATGGTGGTGACATTCAAATTTAATCCCAAACCTTCAGCACTATTGCCCTTCCTGAGCACCAAATCTAAAAAATAATAGAAGAGATCCTTCCTGCATCAAGCTGCAATTCTTTCCCTTTAAAGGGAATATTTTAATGGGATGGAGAATACACCAATGATGAGTCTTTAAAACACATTTCAGCCCATGCTGTACATATATCTGAGAAGCCAGTCAACCAGAGGTCACCTGGAAGGCTCCTCCAGCTTCACCTGCTGCTTTGAGACCTTGAGTTCACCTGCAGCTATGATTGGTTCTGAGCCTCAGGCACCAAATGAGTAGCTGTCTACATAGATATCTATTTTAGCTCTTTAGTTAATACAGTGACACTCTCATGTACTTCCAGTAGGACTGTGGCTGGTATAATAATATACAAATTTTGATATTCTTAATTATTTTAAAAGTCAGTTTTCCATCATAAAACAGGGTATCATTTAGATCCACTGAAGGTGCAATTAAGTGACTGGCCTCTTGACAACTTAATTCACCTGCCACAGATTTGTACTCCCCTCCCCCAACAGAGTTCCTATCCAAATACTTGCTCTTGCCCTGGAATACAAAGATGGAAAAAACGTTCAAAGCTTCTTCCCCTAAACATTCATTTATTTAATAAGCATTTATTGAGCTCTAGGAACTAGGCTAGTCACTGAGAATTCCCCTGAAAATACAACAAAATCCCTGGTTACAAAAACTCAATCTAGTAGTGTGGGTTTTGATGGTGGGGGGAAGGGATTATGCACATTAAAAGAAGTCACATGATCTATAATAAAGGTGCTTATCATGATCATCCACATTTTTTCGAAAAGTATACTATATGCTTTGCTTTTTTTGTCTCCCACTTCCTTCACAACTGAGCAATTTGTCTTATGCTCTGACTTCTCGTTGTTGTTAGGTGCTGTCCGGTTTGTTCCGACTCATGGTGACACTATGTACAACACAATGAAACACTGCCCAGTCCTGTGCCATCCTCACAATCGTTGTTATGCTTGAGCCCATTGTTGCAGCCACCATGTCAATCCATCTTGTTGAAGGTCTTCCTCTTTTTCGCTGACCCTCTACTTTACCAAGCATGATATCTAATGCACTAACCAAGGCTAGCAATGACTTATTTACTTCTAAAAATTATATGGATGATTCTCAGTTCTCATTTTACTTAACTTCTTCAAAATATACCACTTTTGACCTTCACTTCCTTCTTGAAATGTTTTTTCCCACCTTGGTTTCTATGGCAAATCCTCCCCCATCCCCTCCTGGTTTTCATCTTACCTCTCTGGACAGTTCTTCCCAGACCTCTGTCCAAATCATAATTGTTGTATTTCCTCAGCCCTCTTCTCTTCCCATGCTACATATACTTCCTGAGCAATCTCATCTATCCATTACCATCACTGTGGCTGCTCCCAAATATCCATCTCCAGCCTAGATGTCTTTTTGAGGGTAAAACCATCATGCAAACATCCACTCTCCTAGACATCTCAAATGAATATTTCGCAGGCAACTTAAACTCAAAACCAAAACCAAATAAGGCATTTTCTCCCCAAACTGGTTCTTTCTCCAGAACCTCCTATCTCAACCAAAGATATCAACACCTTCCAGTTTCTCAAGCCAGCAACGCTGTGCAACATTCCTTACGTTTCTCCCATCTCGTTCCCATAACCCAAGTAGTCAACAATCTCTGTTAATTATGTCTCCTAATATGCATAATCTCTCAACTTTTCTTCATTCTTGTGATCGTTTATCTCATTCAGTTTCCCAATATCACACATTTAAGTCATAGCTTCCATTGCCTTTATAATGAAATGTAAATTCTTAATGCAATCCTTTATGAACTGGCCCCACCTTAATTGTCCAGTGTAATTTTATCAATTCCTAGCATTGGCCTCTATACTTAAACTAATTTGTTCTACCTACACTTCTCTTGAAAGATCCCTGATGGTGCAGTGGTTAAGCACTCAACCGCTAACTGAAAGGTCAGCGGTTCAAACCCACCATCTGCTCCACAGGAAAAAGATGTGCCATTCTGCTTTCATTAGGATTTACAGCCTTGAAAACCCCATGGGGCAGTTCTACTCTGTCTTATAGGGTTGCTATAAGTCAGAATCAACTTGACAGCAATAAGTTTGGTGTTTTTTCGTTTGGCTTTTCTCTTCCAAATACGTTCTTTCACTTTTGAAAAGTGAAAGACTTTTATATTCCTTTCCTCCTATTAGACAACAAGGCATTTTATGACTCCTCCCTATTCTCACTCACAGGATTTTCCTCAGTGAATTTGGAAGATCATATCCTTAACCCAAGGAAGATGTTTTTCTTACATATCCCCATAATATGTTCAGCTTACCACATATAGACAGTCTGTTGCAACTGTCCATTGCTTCTCTTCCTCAAGTGCATAGATTCTTCATCAAGTGCAAGTGTTTTGGTCCTGGTCATCTCATACACAGTGCCTAGAACTTTATAAAATTGTGTCGAATAGTGAATGAGTCAAAGTGTGTCCACACTATGACTGGGAGCACAGGGAATGGAACAGTTCATTTACCCTTGGGAATGACTAGATTTCATGATGGAAATGACATTTGAATTGATCCTTGAAAGAACATGAAGGGTGACAAACAACTACATGCCTATCATAGAACAGTTACCTAGGTTATGTTTATCCTTGCTATGTAATAAGGTTAAGTGCGGCTGACCTGATTCTTCCAGCCATCATGCTGATTTAAATGAGTCTCTTTACTGGTATGATAATCAAATTCAATTTCAGTCAGTAGTGGCTACACCATAAAACACATGGATTCTGTCTGTGGAAGAAAACAACCTATTCAGAAAGGATTCCTATTCTCCAGACCAATAGTTTATTAGTTGGCAAAGTAAGATGGAAATAAGAGATTCGATTAGTATTATCTCAGCTTGTACATTTAATCAGCAGAGGTCAGAGAACAAAGATGAGCTGGGGAGACTGTGAGGCTTATGACAGGAGACTACCGAGCCATTGCTACTCAATCACATAGGCGTTTTCTTCTCCAGCTCTTGTGTTATAAAACTGGTGGGCCTGGGGCTGCCTTTGGATTACAGCCCCTTGAAGTGATAAACAAATTGCTTCCCTGAGATTTGCCCCAGGAGATAAACATTTCTGGTGAGTTTTTCTGACAAAGCCAAGTAAGCTAATAATTGCAATGTCAGGCAAAGAAAAAAAGTGAAAACTAATTCAGCATAATCCCTTATGAAAGAGGGAAAAGAGCAAAAGATGATTCACAACTGGAAGCATGAATTGTCAGAGCTCTTTGAGGAACTTTTGAATAAGCACATCCGCCAGGTTGTAAATCATGACAAGGGACAGTAATTTGCATGGATTAGGGTTGTTAACATTTATCAATTTCTGCATTTTAAAAAACTCCCAAATTCTTGATTAAGAGTGTCCCTTTGTAGTGAAGGATTGCTAGTGGGAGTGAAAGAATCTGATGAATTTAAAACTCAGATGAGAGAAAGCAAAGCCATCCAGATCCAAACTAAGATACCATTAGTAGTTCCCATAAATCAAACCATGTTTATAGTGAGGATACAGTTGAATTACCATCTGGACTTTTTAACCTCGACATTTATTTCCGAATCATTCTCTAATATTGGAAGTAAACTTAACCCTTCCTTTCATCTCCAGGGTTTGCCTTGGTGCCAGCTCTCTTTGAGAGAAATCATCTGATTTTTGACAGGGATGGAATGTCATGTGTGGCATGAGGTTGGAAGAACAGGAGACTTTCTTGTGTAGGATTATGCTACAAAGAAAGAAAACACACTTAGTCTGAAACCACATCAACTGAAAAGAGCTTAGAGTGAAGTCAGAGGATGGAAAATTGTATTCCAACTGTATAAGTTTTGGGCACATAGATGAGATTCAAATATACAATTAAATTGAATTAAAAAAAAATCTGTGTAGCTATAGGCAGGCTTAACCATAAATAGAGAGAAATCTATATAGGTTTTCAGCTACTAAGAGTAAAGCCTAAATTAAAATTAATTTTGATCAAGTCACTATGTCTAGAACATTTTGGGGTCTTATTTTTCTTTTTAGTTTCCCATTGGCACTATTTATGGTCCTTTTTGCTTTTCAAATTCTAGATTTTTAACACTTTGCAAGGCTTACCAACTGTGTCAGTCATAGGTAGAGTGGTGAGCACGAATCATGTGGGTCAAGTAGAGAAAGATGGCCTTAGGTGAGGCATGGGCAACAGACAGTGGTGGGATGGGGACTGGACGGTAGGCTTGAAGAGAAGCAAGGTGTGTGTCTACATCCTTGGTCAACTCCATTTGAATCAAATTGGAAACCAAATGATGGGAGAACATCTCTTTGATTATTGAGATTGCCATCATCATCATCATCATCAAGGATCTATTGCTTTAAGAAAAAATACCTTTATGATTGAGGGGAAGTTTGTAAACTATAAGGTAGTGTAGTATAAGGGAAGAAGAACACAGGCTCAGGAAACAGGAAAACCTAGGTTCAAATTCCGTATTTGTCACTTATTGGTGGAATGAAGTTGGGCAAGATAACTTAAATTTTCCTGAGTCCAAGTTTTCTCATTCATAAAATGAAGATAAAGATAGCTCTCTGGCAGTTTTAACATAAAGCCTAAATGAAAAGTAATTTAGGTACTTGCTTGGTACCCTTTAGGACAGCTACCATTGTCTATTTAAATAAAACATTAAAACATGTATCTTTTACTGCCCCAAGGGAAAATGGCTGGATGGATTTTCATTACACTGAAAAAGTATATTTGGGATGATTGATATTAAAATATAAGAGTCCCGGTCGTGCAATTGTTAAGCAAGCACTTGGCTGCTAAGCAAAATGCTGGCAGTTTGAACCCACCAGAGGCAATGTGGAAGAAAAAATCTACTCCTGCAAAGATTTCAACCTAGGAAACCGTGTGGGGCAGTTCTACTCTGTTCTATAGGGTGACAACGAGTCACAATCCACTTGACGACACACAACAATAACAACATATTAAAATACAGTCATGTGGCATGTGCTGAATTCACAGTTGAGGAGCTGAAATGAGCCCCAGAAAGAGTCATGGCTTCAGATGTAAGCCTTAAAGTACAAGTCCACATGGCCTGTTAGTCAAAGTGAAGGTTTTAATACACATTCGAGTGACTTTCTCCCCAAGCATGTGCTGTGTTCCAGGGCAGTTAGCAATGACAGGAATGTATTTATTTAGTAATGGTTAATGATTGTCCTTATCAGCCCCAGGGGAAGGTAGGTAGTTATCTATTGCAACCAAGTACACAAATTTTCCATTTACCATAAAACTGGGAAGACTATTAACTAGGATTTTTTTTTTCTTTTTCCTTCCTTTAGTATGCTATGTCTGGAATCTTCTCACTGTGGGATTATGACATCTCACTCCCTGACCCCTTGACAAAAAGAATCTGAGTCACTGAAATGAGGCCAGTTAAAGAGCTAGCCATTATCCATCCCAAGAAGGGGTTCTGTCTAAGGCATTGACGTGTGGATTACATTTGTACAAGATGAGTGGTCCGTTTGGAAATGATTGGTTGGCAAGCAATATGAAACTTAATGTAGAATTTGTATCTAATTCATGTCTGCATTGGATCTAAACTCTAGGAGTGGGGTCAGACTTGTCTTTTCAGACCTGGGCCCTCTAAAATGAGTCTGTCCTCTTCAGCCTCCATACATCACTGACGTCACAATTAACATTTTCTTCAGAGGTTCAATATTTTCAATGACAGGAAAATTAAAATATTCACTCTTCAGAAAAATCCAGCTGTCTCCCTGGGCCCCTGTCTCTCATCTTCAATTTAAAAGTGAGGGCAGTTTATGTGACAGGACGTGTTTCTTCTAATTCTGTATGTGAACTGCTTCAGTTGTTACTACCAACTTATCCAGCCATGGCCACTTTTCATAATGATCGTGGAAATTTACGTGGCAAGAAATTTTGTTAAAAGAAAAAAAGAAACTACTCATTGAAGCTATTTAACCAAGGCAAGGTGAATTTAATCTACTCCAATTCACTTGTAAGTTTGGTTCCTTCATTTTCATCATACATACAAAAATTTGGCTCAGAAGCTTTTCATACGTACGAAAAATTTTCATAGCGAATCCTGACAGTTTCTGGAGGATATGACATGCCAGTGACTTTCCTTTTGTGCCATAGGAAGCATCACTTTTTCTATGTTTAGCTTAGAAACTTGGCTCCTGAGGTTGTGGAGACCGTTTGTCCTCATGGAACTCAACTCAGCTCAGGGAACTTCTTTTGTCTGAGGGCTTTCTTTAGAAAAGAAGAATTAATTACTTAACTGCTTTTAGGTCGCCTTGATAAGTTTCTTTGCGTCATTGTATCTTTCGCTTGGAGTTGAAGGTTTTTCACCCAGCCCTTAATATAGATGACCTAACATTTTGCTCCAGAGTTCATGCCAGACCCCTTTTCCTTTAGTTCCTGGCCATGTTACTGCCATTTCCTCTCTCTCTCCTTCCTGAATTTAGCTGAACCGAAGTTCCAGGCTTTTGTTGAAATGCTTTTCTCCCTTCCGCTCTTGTGTGTCCTGTGTCACATTATCTGCAAAAGGTTGCAACCAACTTCCCTTCAGTGTGGACGCAGGAAGGGGAAATGAAGACAAGAGAAGTTACTGATTTGATTCTAGTGGTCAAGGGTGCGGGGAGGGTGAAAGTACATTTCTCAATAGCTTGTGCTGCAGTGCTTGCTTTTCTTCGTGGACTGTGGCTTGCTATTGTGTTGAGAAGGCTTTTAATAAAAGCCAGCAGCACTGACTAAATGGCAATACCAAAATGGGAAGGACTTGGTAAAAAACTATATGGACACGTACACCTGACCATTTTCATAGCAAATCCTGACAGTTTCTGGAAGATAAGACATGCCAGGGACTTTCCTCTTGTGCCATAGGCAGTATCACTTTGTCTATATTTAATCCTTGCAAGGTCTCATTTAAATGAGTATTACTGTCACCACTTTACAAATGAGCAAACTGAAAACTGAGACTTAGAAAGGCACCATCAGTACCTAAGGTCACACAGCAAGTGGCAGAGCCACCATCCAACACGCGTACCCATCCCTGCTTTTCCAGTCTCTTAGCCTACGTTAATGTACAAGCATGCAAGCTGGTGGCACGGAAATCAAACTTTCAATTTTTCCTGTCAAAAGGACAGTGAGATTATCTTTTGCATTTAAATTATTCTCTTCTGGTGCCGCAAGCTAATCAATGCTAGCGTGTTTCTGTTCCTCCAATCCAGAGGTGTCTGGATGACGGCTCTCAAGGTACCTGCAGATCTGCTCGCAACCCGTGTTTCTTCCAGACCTCTAATTTTGGCAGTTAGACTCCTCTGCTCCACCACCTCCATCGGTCTGATGGTAGCCCTGTGGCTATTCCTTCTAGTTTATGGTGATTACCAATGGGGCCCCTGAGTCACATAGCAGACAGGACCATGCTCTGAATGAGACTCAGGCTCGGAAGTACGATGCCTAGAGTGGTGCAGGGACAAGACAAGTTCAACACACAGCCAAACCAGGGAGCATGAGCTTTTCAAGACAATTGAGAGGGTCCTTTGGAAAGTGCCAGAGTAGATTAATGAATACACAAACTCTTTTGATTATTATTACTCCTTAAGTATCAGAACTAACATAATAACACAATGAAGGTAGCACTTGCCTTAAATGAAGGGAGAGCTCAGTAAACAAGAGTAGCAGAGTGAAAGAAATTAAACCCTGTTAAGAGGTGTCATAACCAGCCCCGGCACCTTCTACAGGTCAAGAGAAGCAATCTTTCACTCCAAGCATCTCTGTGGCCAAGTTCAGGGCCTGGGGCCAGATTGAAAGAAAAGAGAGTGAGGTTCAGTCAGATAAATGGAAAAGGCAGTGAGGGTACAGAGAAGTAAACTTATATTTGCTGTTAAGTGTAAAAGTTTTCTTCTTCTTTGCCCAGTTCAAGCGCACACAGTGAAAGTGTTGTGTAGAGGAAAGTAAACAAGGCAGAGAGAGGCTAAGTGGTTGGGCTGGGAAGAGCAGCCAGAGTTTCTGGCTTCCGGTCCAATCCAGCTGCTCTCCCTGTTCAGCCAGGGCCTCATCCAAGAGCACAGAATGCACACTAAGTATAAGAATAAAACAAAACAAAACACATAAAACTTTCTGGAGAATTAATTGAAGCAACTACAGGGGGTCTTTCAGAGATATTAATCAGATCATTGCCTAGGGGCCACATTTTCAAGTCAAAGAATATCAGATGAGTCCTATTTCCCCAATCTGTGGATCTTATAGGAAGTATATCAGTAAAAAATTTTAAATGTGTGTATATCTGACAGCAGCTCCTTGAGAGCAAGACCTGATGATTTGCTCCCATAAAGATTACAGCTGAGGAAACCCTATGGGGTAATTCTACTCTGTGACGTGGGGCTGCTATGAGTGGAAAATAAACTCTGATGGCAGCTAACAAAAGCAACACGTACATCTGAAACATTTAAGAATGCACTTCTTCAAAGCTAAATTGGGAGGGTAGCAGAGAGCTTATACCGATCTACACCATTTTTATGTTCCATCACTGACGTGGATTGAGTTGTGTCTTCCAAAAATACGTGTCAATTTGGCTAGGCCATGATTCCCAGTATTGTGTGCTTGTCCTCCATTTTGTCATCTGATTATCCTCCATTTTGTGATGTGTTGTAAACCCTAGCCTCTATGCCTGTGGTTATGGGCCCATTTGGAAGTGAGCTGTCTATTATGTTAACGAGGCAGATTAGATCATGTTAATGAGGGTTAGGGTAGGATGCCACACTCTTACTCAGATTATAGCCCTGATCTGATGTAAGGGGAGTTTCCCGGGGGTGTGGCCTGAGTCCCTTTTTATCTTACAAGAGATGAAATGAGAGAGCAGTGAACAGAGAAGACAGGCCTCATACTACCAAGAAAGAAGAGCCAGGAATGGAACATGTCCATTGGATCCAGGGAACCTAGGTTGAGAACCTTCTAGACCCAGGGGAAGATTGATGCCAAGACACAGGGAGCTCTCCAAGAAATGGTAGGCCCACAGATGTTGAAAGGAGACAAGGACCTTTGCCCAGAGGCGACAGAGATAAAAGGACTTCCCCTGGAGCTGTCACCCTGAATTCTCACTACTAGCTCCTACACTGTGAAAGATTAAATTTCTGTTTGTTAAAGCCACCCACTTGTGGTATGTCTGTTATAGTGGCACTAGATAAGTAAGACAACCCCTTACTTGTGTGTTTTTTGTTATTTCTTAAGTGTTTTTCTTATTTAAAGAATAAGAGATTTCTTCTGATTCTAGAAGCAATATATATACCCACTCTGGAAAATTTGGAAAGCATCAAGAATAAAAACAAAAGTCACCTATAATGCAACTATACCTGTATTTGGGTTAGCAGAGAGTCTCAGAAGAAAAGGCTGGTGATCCGCTTCCAAAAAATCAGCCATCGAAAGCCCTGTGTAGCACAAATCTACTCTGGCACATGCGGGTGGCCATGAGTTGGAGTTGACTCTATTGCAACTGTTTTTCAGGCTCTTGATTGGGTAAGAGGTGGTGGGGGTGGGATTTGGACAGATCCGTACTTAAACTCAGATTTGTCCCTCCATGTTGGTGAATCCCCAAGTAAATGACCTCTTTGAGCCTCACTATCTCCATTGTAAAATGGAGTTATTAAATGTCCCTACGTAGCAGAAGGAAACTCTGGTGGCGTAGTGGTTAAGAGCAACAGCTGTTAACCAAAAGGTCAGCAGTTCAAATCCACCAGGCACTCCTTGGAAACCCCATGGGGCAGTTCTACTCTGTCCTATAGGGTCACCATGAGTCAGAATCGACTCGACGGCAATGAGTTTTTTTTTTTTTTTGGTGTGTAGTAGAACTGCCTGTGAGGATCAAAATATCCAAGTCAATGCTGGCCTGGTAGCAGACTTGGCAGGTTTGACTGAGCAGGAACTGCTTGCCAGATGGTGAGCTTAGGGTTATACACAGGTTATCGAGTCATCCCAAGAGAGCTGAGATTTGACTCTTCCACCCCAAAACAAGAATAAAATCAATATTTGCTATAATCCTTTCAATATTTTCCAAGAGATAGTTTTGAAAGCTGAGATCATAACAAGTGTATCATTGTGCACATTTCATCTTGGTATTGTAGCATAAATCCCCCTGACATTACAAAACGCAGACTTTTGGAATGGGTACATAATACTCCAATATAGGATATTGCATGTCTTAAGTAACCCCAATTTTTAGGCTTTTATGGATTATTATTATTATAAATAATGCTGAAGAGAATATTTTTATCAACCTTTTCAGATATTTTAGGTTTTCCTTTACTTAGAATAAAGTGAGGAGCCCTGGTGGCGTACTGGTTAAAAGCTTGGCTGCTAAACAAAAAGCTGTCAGTTAGAATCCACCAGCCACTCTTTGGAAACCCTGTGGGACAGTTCTAGTCTGTCCTGTGGGGTTGCTGTGAGTTGGAATCAACTCCATGGCAAGGGGTTTGGTTTGATTTAGAATAAAATGACCGTATATGTTTAAGGTTTAAGTTGTATCTTAATGGATTACTTTTTTCATTGTTGTTACTGTTAGGTGTAGTCGAGTCAATTCCTACTCATAGTGACCCTATGCATAACAGAACAAAACACTGCCTGGTCCTGCACCATCCACACAATTGTTGTTATGCTTAAACCCATTGTTACATCCACTGTGTCAACCCATGTCGTTGAGGGTCTTCTTTTTCCCTGATCTCCCACTTTACCAAGCCTGATGTCCTTCTCCAGGGACTGATCCCTCCTGATAACATGTCCAAAGTATGTGAGGCATAGTCTCACCATCCTTGCTTCTAAGGAGCATTCTGGTAGTACTTCTTCCAAGATAGATTATTTTTCTTCTTTTAGCAGTCAATGGTATATTCAATATTATTCTCCAACACCACAGGTAAAAGCTGACAATTCTTCTTCAGCCTTCCTTATTCATTGTCCAGGTTTCACATGCACATGAAGGTATTGAAAACACCATGGCTTGTGTCAGGTGCACCTTAGTCTTCAAGGTTACATCTTTGCATTTCAACACTTTAAAGAGGTCGTTTGCAGTAGATTTGCCCAATGCAACGCGTCTTTAGATTTCTTGACTGCTGCTTCCATGAGTATTGATTCCAAGTCAAATGAAATCCTTAGCAACTTCAACCTCTTCTCCATTTATCATGTTGTTGTTTATTGGTCCAGTTGTGAAGATTTTTGTTTTCACTACTTTGAGATATAATCCACACAAAGGGCTGTGGTCTTTGATCTTCATCAGTAAGTGCTTCAAGTCCTCTTCGCTTTCAGCAAGCAAGGTTGTGTCATCTGCATAGCACAGGTTGTAAATTAGTCTTCCTCCAATCCTGATGCCCTGTTCTTCTCCGTATAGTCCAGCTTCTAATGTTATTTGTTCAGCATACTGATTGAATAGGTATGTTGAAAGGATACAACCCTGATGCACATTTGTCTTGACTTTAAACCATGCAGTATTCCCTTGTTTTGTTAAAACGACTGCCTCTTGATCTATGTACGGGTTCCTCATGAGCACAATTAAGTGTTCTGGAATTCCCATTCTTCACAACATTATCCATAATTTGTTATGAGCCACACAGTCAAATGCCTTTGGATAGTCAATAGAACACAGGTAAACATCTTTCTGGTATTCTCTGTTTTCAGTCAGGATCCATCTGACATCAGCAATGATATACCTGGGTCTGCATCCTCTTCTGAATCTGGCTTGAATTTCTGGCAGTTCCCTGTCAATATACTGCTGCAGCCGCTTTTGAATGATATTCAGGAAATTTTACTTGCGTGTGATATTAACGATAAAAAAACGATACTGTTCAATAATTTCCACATTCGGTTGGATCACCTTTCTTGGGAATAGGCACAAATATGGATCTCTTCCAGTCAGCCGGCCAGGCTGCTGTCTTCCAAATTTCTTGGCATAATTTCTTCCAGTGTTGCATCTGTTTGTTGAAACATCTCAACTGGTATTCCATCAATTCCTGGAGTCGTGTTTTATGCCAGTGCCTTCAGTGCAGTTTGGACTTCCTCCTTCAGTACTATCAGTTCCTGATCATATGCTAGCTCCTGAAATGGTTGAATGTCAATCAATTCTTTTTTGTATAGTGACTGTGTATTCCCTCCATCTTCTTTTGATGCCTCCTGTGTTGTTTAATATTTTCCCAATAGAATGCTTCAATATGTCTACTCAAGGCTTGAATTCTTTCTTCAGTTCTTTCAGCTTGAGAAATACTGAGTGTTCTTTCCTACTGGTTTCCTATCTCCAGGTCTTTGCACGTGTCATTATAATACTTTACTTGTTCTTCTCGAGATGCCCTTTGAAATCTTCTGTTCAGCTCTCTGACTTTATTTCTTCCTTTTGGTTTAGCTACTTGACGTTCAAGAGCAAGTTTCAGAGCCTCTTCTGACATGCATTTTGATATTTTCTTCCTTTCCTGTCTTTTTAATGACCTCTTGCTTTTTTTCCAAGTATGATGTCCTTGATGTCATGCCATAACTTGTCTGATCTTCAGTCATTAGTATTTGACACATCAACTCTATCCTTGCGATGGTCTCTAAATTCAGGTGGGATGTATTCAAGGTCATACTTTGGGTCTCATAGAGTTGTTCTAATTTTCCTCAGTTTCAACTTGAACTTGTATATGAGCAATTGATGATCTGTTCCAGAGTCAGCTCTTGGCCTTGTACTGGCCGATGATATTGAGCTTTTCCATTGTCTCTTTACACAGGTGTAGTCTGTTTGATTCCTGTGTATTCCGTCTGTTGAGGCCCATATGTATAGTGGCCATTTATTTTGGTGAAAAAAGGTATTTGCAATGAAGAAGTCATTGGTCTTGCAAAATTTTATCATGCAATCTCTTGCATCATTTCTATCACCAAGGCCATATTTGCCAACTACCGATCCTTCTCCCTTGTTTCCAACCTTCAAATTCCAATCATCAGTAATTACCATCGCATCCTGGTTGCACGTTTGATCAATTTCAGATTGCAGAAGTTTTTAAAAATCTTCAATTTCTTCATCTTTGGGCTTAGTAGTTGGTGCTTAAATTTGAATAATATTTGTATCAACTGGTCTTCCTCGTAGGCCTATGGATATTATCCTATCAGTGACAATATTGTACTTCAGAATCAATCTTGAAATGCTCTTTTTGTTGATGAATGCAATGCCATTCCTCTTCAAGTTGTCATTCCTGGCAAAGTAGGTCATATGATTATCTGACTCAAAATGGCCAATACCAGTCCATTTTAGCTCACTAATGCCTAGGCTATCTATGTTTATGAGTTCCATTTCATTTTTGATGATTTCCAATTTTCCTAGATTCATACATAGTACATTTCACATTCAACTATTAATGGATGTTTTCAGCTGTTTCTTCTCATTTTGAGTTGTGCCACAGCAGCAAATGAAGATCCTGAAAACTTGACTCCATCCATGTCATTAAGGTCAACTCTACTTTGAGGAGGCAGCTCTTCCCCAGTCATCTTTTGAGTGCCTTCCAACCTGGGGGGCTCATCTTCTGGCACCACAGACAATGGTCTGCTGCTATTCATAAGGTTTTCACTGGCTAATTCTTTTCAGAAGTAGACTATTGGGTCCTTCTTCCTAGTCTGTCTTAGTCTGGAAGCTCAGCTAAAACCTGTCTGCCATGGGTGACCTTGCTGGTATTTGAATACTGGTGGCATAGCTTCCAGCATCACAGCAACAGGCAAGCCCTCACAGTAGGAGAAACTGACAGATGTGTGGGAACTTTCTACCCAGAGGATTTGATAATTTCACTCTCTTTAATATAATAGTTCAGTCTTATCATCTGTGTTAGTTTCTTAGGGCTGCTATGATAGAAAAACCACGATTTGGTGGCTTTAACAGAAATGTATTTTCTCACAGTTTAGGAGGCTAGAAGTCCTAATTCAGAGCTCCTGTTCTAGGGAAGGGCTCTCTGTCCACTCAGGAAAAATTCTTCTTGCCTCTTTCAGCTTCTCTTCCTTGGTTCCATGGTGATCTCCATGTGATACCAGTCTCCACTTGTCTTCCTTGCTTCTGTGCCTAATCTGCTCTTTTTATATCTCAAAAGTGATTGGCTTAAAACACACCATAAGCTGATGGCCTCATTAATATAAAAAAGAAAACCCTATTCCCAAATGGGATTGCATCGACAAGTATAAACCCAGTGCCGTCGAGTGGATTCCGACTCATAGCGACCCTCTAGGACAGAGTAGAACTCCCCCATAGAGTTTCCAAGGAGTGCCTGGTGGATTCAAACTCCCAACCCTTTGGTTAGCAGCTGTAGCACTTAACCTCTACGCCACCAGGGTTTCCTTGACAAGTATAGGAGTTAGGATTTACCACATGAATTTTTGTGGACACAACTCAATCCATAACACCACTCTTCCCCAGCTTAAATATTATGCTCCTTTACTGTTAATAGGAGCCCTGGTGGCACAGTGGTTAAAGGCTATGGCTTCTAACCAAAATGTCGGCAGTTCAAATCCACCAGCCGCTCCTTGGAAACCCTATGGAGCAGTTCTACTCTGTCCTATAGGGTCACTATGAGTTGGAATCGACTCAACAGCAGTAGAGCATTGGATTGGGTTTTTTGTTTTTTATATTGTTAATTAGTACAAACCACATAATTGTCAACTTACCATAAGTGAGTCAATAACTAGAACTCTGAGTGTGCTTTTCCCTGAAGATGGGGTTTGCATCTGCATAGCAGTTAAGTACAAAAAACTTACACAATATACGAATTATGTAACAGAAATACCAATTGTTCCCGGAAACCTAAATATAATGAGTTAAAAAAATTGTGGAGAAATGGATTCAAAATTCCAAACTGGAACCCCATCTCAATAATTCTCTGCTTCATCACAGCTCTCTACCCAACGGACGGCAGCAGTCAATAACTGTGCTGAATTCTAGTGGCCTAAGGGCTTCTGGGAAGGTGGGGGTTGATTTTGAGTTGGTAATGAAGGCTGGAGAAGGGGATTATAGGGGGTTAGGGCTTATAAGAAAACTGGGAGGAATCTTCTATATTTCCCTTTGCCCAATTCCATAAATTTGGTCAATTTTTTGTTTCTATCCTCCATATCCTCAAATTTTTACTACTACTACATCCCCAATGTTATTTCTGAGGGCATACCCTTATTATCTTGATATTATTTAGAAGTCAGCAAAAATAAATAAAAAATAAAAACAGTGAGCTGCAGGGACTTAACTGAGAGATGATTTCCAGTAAGGAAACTAAAATGGATTATTAAAAAAAAAAAAATCACTTAAAGTCCTTGTTAGATGTAGTAACTTATTCTTTAAAACATGTGGTTTTCATCAGATTAAAGTGCTTATAAAACAGTTGGAACAAGAACAGTCCTAAAAGTTGGCTTTTGCTAGCCTCTTTAACATACTTACATGATGCTTTTAATATTCCTTATGAGAAATCTGTTTCATTGAAAATCTCCTTCATTCTTATGTGTGGTTTTAATGTTTGCATAATATTCTGTTCTATGAATGTATCACAATTTATCATAAAATCTCCTATATTTTAAGCCTTAGATTTCTTGCTCTTTTTGACCTGTTAGAAACAACATTAGAGTGGAATATTTCTAACTGTAACATTAGGAATGTTCATGATGATTTCCTTAGAACAATTCCTGGAGAGAAAAATGCTAGGTCAAGGGGTATACAAGATCCCTTCTAGAAAAATCACAACAGGATGCACTGCTACCAATGAATAGCCTATAAACATTTATATACATACACGCACACCAACATATAAGGCAACAAATAGCATATGCAAGCTCACACGTATTTACATACACATATTTAGATTTTTTTTAGAACTTTTGCTATAGAAAAAGTAAAACAGAAAAAGCCTAGCTCTTCTTACTTAATAACTATTCCATGTGAATTTTAGAATATTTTGTCAAATCTCCAATCTCCAAATAAATCACTTCCGGGTTTCAATTGGAATTGCATTATGTTTATCAATTAACTTGGGCATAATTGACATTTATAAATATTTAGTCTCCGAATCTGAGCATTCCAAGTTTCACCCTTTTTATGTGCCTTTCAGGAAACATTTTGTAATTTTGTTTAAATGAATCCTAAAAAAAAATTCTTGACAAAAGTATCCCTAGATATATCAGCATTTTGATTTTACAGTAAATGGCAGCTTTTTAAAGCTACATTCTAACTGACATTGTGAATCTGTAGGAAAAGATATTTATTTTATAATAAAAAAATAAAGACTTTATACCTGGCCATTTTACAGAATTCTCTTATTAATTTCAATTATTCAAAAATAATTTCAATTATTTTTCTATTAATTCTCTTGGGTTTTTCAACTAGACTTTTATGACACCTGCAAATAAAGAAGATTGGTTTATCATTATGTATGTGTGTGTTCTAGCATTTGGTAGCACTTTAAGAACAATGTTACACAAACTTGATAATAGTTGAGATTTCTTTCCTCTTCCCAACTTTAATGAGAATGTCTCTTCTGCTTTATATTAAGGCATAATATTGAATATTTTCACAAAACATATTGTATATCATAAGAAAGGGATATCCCTCAATTAACATCTGTTTGGAAAATATTATTCCAAAATGTATGTTAAATTATCAAATGCCTTTTGGCAGGCTTTTTGATGTTGTTTTTGTTCTTAATTTATTTTACAGAGCAAATCAGTTTTTCATTCCAAAATTTTTGCACAGATTGTTTTGTGACATTGGTTGCAATCCCTACAATGTGTCACCACTCCCCCACCTTTCCACCCTGGATTTCCTCTGTCCATTGGTCCAGTTTTCCTGTCCCTTCCTGTCTTCTCATCTTTGCTTTTGGGCAGGTGTTGCCCATTTGGTCTCATACACTTAATTGAAATAAGAAGCGTGCTCTTCATGGGTGTTATTGTTTGTTTTATAGGCCTGTCTAATTATTGGCTGAAAGGTGGACCTTTGGAATGGCTTCAGTTCTGAGTTAGCAGGGTGTCTGGGGGCATACTCTCAGAAGTTCCTGCAGTCTCTGTCAGACCAGTCAGTCTGGTCTTTTTTTGTGAATTCAAATTTTGTTATTCATTTTTCTCCTGCTGTGTCTTTGACTCTCTATTGTGATCCCTGTCAGAGTCTTTGGTGGTGGTAGCTGGGCACCATCTAGTTCTTTTGGGATCAGTTTGGCGGAGGCTGTAGTTCATGTGGACCATTAGTCCTTTGGACTAATATTTTCCTTGTGTCTTTGGTGTTCTTCATTCTCTTTTGCTCCAAACATGATGGAACCAGTAGATATATCATAGAGGGCCGATCACAATCTTTTATAAAACCCCAGATGCTACTCACCAAAGTAGGATGTAGAACATTCTCTTTATGAACTGAATTATACCAATTGACCTAAATGTCCCCTGAGACCATGGTCCCCAGCTCTCAGTCCCAGTAACTTGGTCCCTCAAGGAGTTTGAATGTGTCTTGGAAGCTTCTATGACTTTGCCTTGCTCAAGTTGTGCTGCCATCACCTATATTGTGTGTTGTCTTTCCCTTCACCAAAGTTAACTTGCCTACTGTCTAGCTAGTGATGTCCCCTCCCCACAACTGTCCTCCCTTGTAACCATTAAAGATTGTTTTTTTTGTTGTTTTGTTTGCTTTGTTTTTCTGTGTGTAAACCTTTTCTTGGGTTTTTATAATAGTGATCTCATACGATATTCGTCCTTTTGTGATTGACTTACTTTACTCAGCATAACGCCCGCCAGATTCATCCATGTTGTGAGATGTTTCAAGGACTCATCGTTGTTCTTTATAGTTGTGTAGTATTCCATTGTGTGTATGAACATAATTTGTTTATCCATTCATTTGTTGTTGGGCACTTAGGTTGTTTCCATCCTTTTGCTATTATGAATAATTCTGCAATGAACATGGATATGCAAATATCTATTCATGTGATGGCTCTTATTTCTCTAGGATATATTCCTAGGAGTGGGGTTGCTGGATTGTATAGTATTTCTGGCTTTTTAAGGAGGTGCCATATTGTTTCCCATCATGGTTGTACCATTTTACATTCCTACCAGCACTACATAAGAATTCCAATCCTCCTGCAATCTCTCCAACACATTATTTTCTGCTTTTTTGTTTGTTTGTTTACGTCAGTAATGTCAGGGTGAGATGATATCTCATTGTAGTTTTGATTTGCAGTTCTCTAAAGGCTAATGATCACGAGCATTTCTTCATGTATCTGTTAGCTGTCTGAATGTCTTCTTTAGTAAAGTGTCTGTTCATAGCCTTTGCCCATTTTTTAATTGAATTATTCGTCTTTTTGTTATTGGAATGTTGAAGTTGGATATGTTGTAGTCAAAATTTTTTTCCCATTCTGTAAGTTCTTTTTGTGAAGTTTTTTGATGGGCATAAGCGTTTGATTTTAGGAACTCCCAGTTATCTAGTTTATCTTTCGGTGCTTACGCACTGTTAGTTGTAGTTTGCATTCTATTTATGCTGTATATTAAAAAAAAACTAGAATTGTCTCTATTTTTTCTTCCACGACCTTCATAATTTTTGGTTTTATATTTACATCTTTGATCCATGTTGAATTAGTTTTTGTGTATGGTCTGAGGTATGAGTCCTATTTCATTTTTTTACAGATGGACATCAAGTTTTGCCAGCACCATTTGTTTAAAAGATTGTCTTTTCCCCTATTTAATGGGCTTTGGTCCTTTGTCAAAGATAAGCTGACCACAGATGGATGGATTTACATCTGGGTTCTCAACTCTGTCCCATTGTTCTATGGGTCTGTTGTAACAGTACAAGGCTGTTTTAACTACTGTCTTAATTATCTAGTGCTGCCATAACAGAAATACCAAAGTGGATGGCTTTAACAAAGAGAAATTTATTTTCTCACAGTCTAGTAGGTTCCAAGTCCAATGTCAGCTCCAGGGGAAGGCTTTCTCTGTCCGTCGGCTCTGCAAGACGGTCCTTGTTCTCCATCTTCCCATGGTTGAGGAGCTTCTCAGGCACAGGGACCCTGGGTCCAAAGGACGCATTCTGCCCCCAGTGCTGCATTCTTGGTGGTATGAGGTCCCCAACTCTCTGCTTGCTTCCCTATCCTTTTATCTCTTGAGAGATAAAAGGTGGTACAGGCCACATCTCAGGGAAACTCCCTTTACCTTGGATCAGGGAGGTGACCTGAGTAAAGGCAGGCAGACCTGAGTAATCCCACCCTAATCCTCTTAAATCTACTGCAAAGGATCTCTTTAAAGTGTTGAAAAGCAAAGATGTCACCTTGAAGACTAAGGTGCACCTGACCCAAGCCAAGATATTTTCAATCGCATCATATGCATGTGAAAGCTGGACAATGAATAAGGAAGACCGAAGAAAAATTGACGCCTTTAAATTGCGGTGTTGGTGAAGAATATTGAATATACCATGGACTGCCAAAAGAATGAACAAATCTGTCTTGCAAGAAGTACAACCAGAATGCTCCTTAGAAGCAAGGATGGCGAGACTGCGTCTTCCATACTTTGGAGATGTTGTCAGGAGGGATCAGTCCCTGGAGATGGACATAATGCTTGGCAAAGTACAGGGTCAGTGGAAAAGGGGAAGACCCTCAATGAGGTGGATTGACACAATGGCTGCAACAATGAGCTCAAGCATAACAATGATTGTAGGGATGGCGCAGGACTGGGCAGTGTTTTGTTCTGTTGTGCATAGTGTTGCTATGAGTTGGAACTGACTCGATAGTACCTAACAGCAACTTAACAACAACAATAATCCTCTTAACATAAAATTACAATGACAAAATGGAGGACAATGACAGAATTCTGGGAATCATGGCCTAACCAAGTTGATACACACCTTTTTGAGGGGCATAATTCAAACCATGACAACTACCATGGCTATACAGTAGGTTCTAACTTCAGGTAGTGTGAGGCCTCCTGCTTTGTTCTTTTTCTTCAATAATGCTTTGCTTATCTGGGTCCTCTTTCCTTTCCATATAAAGTTGGTGATTAGTTTTTCCATCTTGTTAAAGAATGCTGTTATTTTTTGGATTGGGATAGCATATATATGTACATCACTTTGGGTAGAACTGATATTTTCACAATTTTGGGTCTTCCAATCCATGAGCATGGTATATTTTTCCATTTATGTAGGTCAGTTCTGGTTCCTTACAGTAGTGTTTTGCATTTTTTTTAGTAGGCCTTTTATGTCCCTGGTTAGATTTATTCCTAAGCACTTTAACTTTTTTAGGGGCTGTTACAAACATATTGTTTTCCTGATTTCTTTTTTGAGGTTTTTTTTGTTGGCATATAGGGATCCAGCTGATTTTATCCTGATATCCTGCTGAATCTTTCTATTAGTTTTCTTGTGAATCTTTGGGGTTCTTTACGTGTAAGATCATATCATCTGTGAATAGGGATAGTTTTACTTTTTCCTTCCCAATTTGGATGCCCTTTATTCCTTTTTCTTGCCTTACTGCTCTAGCTAGGACTTCCAGCATGATGTTAAATAGGACTGGTGATAAAGGGCAACCTTATCTTGTTTACATTGTCATTGGGAATGCATTCAGGCTCTCTCCAATGAGAATAATTTTTTGAGTATTGGTTTTGTATAAAAATAGATGCCTTTTATTATGTTGCAGAATTTGCCTTCTATTTCTATTTTATTGAAATTTTTTAGTGGGAATGAGTGTTGAATTTTATCAAATGCATTTACTGTGTCATTTGAGATGATCATGTGATTCTTTTTTTTATTTATGTAGTGGATTATGTTGATTAATTTTCTAATGTTGAACCATTCTTGCATACCTAGTATGAATCCCACTTGGCTGTGGGTTTTTTTTTTTTTTTTGATATGATGCTAAATTCTATTGGCTAGAATTTCATTGAGATATTTTACATGTATGTTCACATGAGATATTGGTCTGTAATTTTCTTTTTTGTTGTGTCTTTGCCTTGCTTTGGTATCAGGCTTATGCTGGCCTCAAGGAATGAATTCAGGAGTATTTCTTCCTTTTTTGTACTATAGAATAGTTTGAGTAGTATTGGTGTAAGCTCTTCTTGGAATGTTTGGTAGAATTCTCTAGTGAAGCCATCTGGGCCAGGACTTTTTTGTGTTAGGAGTTTTTTGTTTGTTTGTTTGCTTACCTCTTCATTCTTTTCTCTTGTTATGGATTTGCTCAGATTTTCTATCTCAGCTTGTGCTAGTTTAGGCAGGCAGTGTGTTTCTATACATTTGTAAATTTTCTCTAGGCTCTCAAATTTGTTGGAGAACAATTTTTCATAACGTGCTGTTATCATCCTTTTTATTTCATTTGTGTCTGTTATGATGTTCCTCATCTCATTTTTTTTTGGGTTATTTGCTTCCTCTCCTGTTTTTCTTTTGTCATTTTGGACCACTGGTTTGTCAATTTTGTTGATCTTTTCAAAAAACCAACTTTTCACCTTGTTGAATCTTTCTATTGTTTTTATGTCTCTATTTCATTTATTTCTGCTCTAATTTTTATTATTTCCTTTCTTCTGGTGGCTTTGGGCTTCTTTTGCTGTTCTCTTTCTATTTGTTGGAGTTGTAGGGGTAATATTTTGATTTTGACCTGTTTTTTGATGTGTGCCTTTATCGCCATAAATTTATCTTTGCTGTGTCCCAAAGGTTTTGGTATGGTAAGTCTTCATTCTTTATCTAATTCTAGGAATTTTTTTTAGTTCCCTTTTTGATTTCTTCTATTCCTAGTTTGTTTTTAAGCAGGGTATTATTCAGTTTCCGTATATTTGATTTTTTTCCTTGCACTTCCTGTTATTAATTTCTACCTTTATGATGTCATGATCAGAGAGAATGCTTTGTATTATTTCAATGTTTTGGATTTTATTGAGGGTTGCTTAGTGGCCTAAAATGTGGTCTATTCTGGATAATATTCCATGTGTGTTGGAAAAGAATGTATATTTTGCTGCTTTTGGGTGGTATGTTCTATACGTGTCTTTGAGGTCAAGTTGTCTGTATCTTTGTTGAGTTTGTTTCTAGATGTTCTATCTTTTACCAAGAGTGGTATATTGAAGTCTCCTACTATTATTGCAGAACCATCTATTTCTCTTTTCAATGCTGTTGGAGTTTATTTTATGTGTGTTGGAACCCTGTCATTGGGTGTGTAGATATTTATTAAGTGTATCTTCTCAATGGATTGTTCCTTTAATCATTATGTAATTTTTTCCTTGTCTTTTATGGTTGATTTTTCCTTAAAGTCTTTTTTATCTGAGATCAGCATTGCCATTCCTGCCCACCACCTTCCTTTTTTTTTTTTTTTTTTGGTTACTGCCTGCTTTATGTACTTTTTTCCAGCTTTGATTATAATATATTTAAGTCACTGTTTCTAAGGTGTGTCTCTTGTAGACAGCATATTGATGGGCTGTGCTTTTATATCCGTTCTGCCACTCTCTGTCTCTTTGCAGGTGCATTTAATCCATTTATATCAGTGTGATTATTGATAGGTATCCATGGTGTGATTGCTGACATATTGCTGTGCTTTTTTTGTTATGCTGACATATTCTTTGTTTCTCTAACTTTCCTGATTTCCTTTTGTTTGTGGATTTTCTTTTCTTTCATTACTATAGATTTTGTGTTTATTTAGACTTTATGTTTTTCTTCCTTTTTATTCTGATGAGTAGGTTTGTTAACTTTGTTTGTGGTTACCTTGAAATTTATTCTAACATTCCTGAGTTTAAACCAGTCCCTATATTACTTGATATTGCCTTGACTTTCTCTCCATTTAAAAGTACTACACCTAAACCATTTATTCCCCTTTTATTGTTTTGATGTCATCATTTACAGATTGATGTCTCTGTGTCCCTGTTTTAAGTCTTCTGGCTATGTTTTATTATTTAAAGTTCTTTACCTAGGTTCTGTCTGGTTGATGTCGTCCTGTATCCTAGACTAAGACTGTTTTCTTACATTGTTGGGTCTCTACCTGAAAGAGTTCCCTTAATATTTCTTCTAAGTTGGTTTGGTTTTTAGGAATTCCCTTACTTTCTGCTTATCTGAAAATGTCCTAATTTTGCCATCATATTTTTTCTCTATATTTTTTTCTAAATTGTGCTTTAAGTGAAAGCTTACAGCTCAAGTTAGTTTCTCATACTAAAATTTATACACATATTGTTATGTGACCCTAGTTGCTTTCTCTATAATGTGACAACACACTCCTCCTTTCCACTCTGGATTTCCCACGTACGTTCAACTAGCTCCTCTCCCTTTCTGCCTTCTCATCTCGCCTCTGGACAGAAGCGGCCCATTTAGTCTCATGTATCTACTTGAATGAAGAAGCACACACTTCACGAGTATCATTTTATGTCTTATAGTGCAGTCTAAACTTTGTCTGAAGAGTTGGCTTTGGGAATGGTTTTAGTTCTGGGTTAACAGAGTCTCTGGGTGCCGTGTCTTCCAGGGTTCCTCCAGTCAGAGTCAGGCTATTAAGTCTGGTCTTTTTACTAGAATTTGAGTTCTGCGCCCCACTTTTCTTCTGCTATTTTTTTTTTTTTTTCTGTCAGGGACTCTCTGTTGTGTTCCCTGTCAGGGCAGTCATTGGTGGTAGCCAGGCATCATCTAGTTCTTCTGGTCTCAGGTTAATGGAATCTCTGGATTATGTGGCGCATTCTGTCTCTTGGGCTAATATTTTCCTTCTGTCTTTGATGTTCTTCGTTCTCCCTTGCTCCAGGTGAGTTGGGACCAATTAATGCATCTTAGATGGCTGCTCACAAGGTTTTAAGGCCCCAGACGCAACTCACCAAAGTGGGATGCAGAACGTTTTCTTAATACACCTAGTTATGCCAATTGACCTAGATGTCCCCAGAAACCATGGTCCCAAGACCCCCGCCCCTGCAAAGTATTTGGTTTTATTCAGGAAACTTCTTAGTTGTTGGTTTAGTCCAGTTGTGCTGATTTCCCCTGTATTGTGTGTTGTCCTTCCTTTCACCTAAGATAATTTTTGACTACTATTTAATTAGTCACTGGGTTTTTTTGGTTTTATTTAATTAGTGAATACCATTGTCAGTACCTCCTCACCCTGGTAACCATGAAAGAATGTTTTCTTCTGTGTTTAAATCTTTTTTTGTGTTCTTGTAATAGTGGTCTCATACATTATTTGTCTTTCTGTGACTGACTAATTTCACTCAGCATAATGCCTACCAGATTCATCATGTTATGAGGTGTTTCATGGATTCATCATTATTCTTTATCATTGCTTAGTGTTCCATTGTGTGTATATATCATAATTTGTTTATCCACTCATCTGTCAGTGGGCACCTAGGTTGTTTCCATCTTTTTGCTATTGTGAACGGTGCTTCAATGAACATGGGTGTATACATATTGATTCATGTGATGGTTCTTATTTCTCCAGGATATATTCTAAGGAATGGGATTGCTGGATCATATGGTAGTTCTATTTCTAGCTTTTTAAGGAAGTGCCAAATTGGTTTCCAAAGTGGTTGTATCATTTTACATTCCCACCAGTAGGGTATAAGTGTTCCAACCTCTCCACGACCTCTCCAATACTTATTATTTTGTGTTTTTTTGGCTTAATGTCCTCATATATCTATTAGTCACCTGAATGTCTTCTTTGGTGAGCTGCCTGTTCGTATGTCTTGCCCATTTTTCATTTGGGTTATTTATCTTTTAGTTGTTGAGGTTTTGTAATATCTTGTAGATTTCCGAGATTAGACCCTGATCAGGTATTTCGTAGATAAAATTTTTTCCCATTCTGTAGGTTGTCTTTTTACTCTTTTGGTGAAGTCTTTTGATGACCATAACTGTTATCCAGTTATCTAGTTTCTCTTCTGGTGTTTGTGCATTGTTAGTTATGTTTTCTATTCTGTTTATACCATGCATTAGGGCTCCGAGCATTATCCCTATTTTTTCTTCCATGATCTTTATTGTTTAGATTTTATATTTAGGTCTTTGATCCATTTTGAGTTCATTTTTGTGCATGGTGTGAGGTGTGGGTCTTGTTTCATTTTTTTGCTGATGGATATCCAGTTATGCGTGCACAATTTGTTAAAGAGACTGTCTTTTCCCCATTTAGTGGACTTTGAGACTTTGCCAATTATAACCTGCTCAAAGGTGAATGAATTTACATCTGAATTCTCAAATCTGTTCCATTGGTCTATGTATCTGTTGTTTTACCTGTACCAGGCTGTTTTGACTACTGGGGCAGTATAATAGTTTCTAAAATCAGGTAGTGCAAGGACTCCCACTTTGTTTTTCTTCTTCAGAAAGTCTTTTAGTTATCTGGAGCCTCTTCTCTTTCCATATGAAGTTGGCGATTTTTTTCTCCATCTCATTAAAAAAATGCCATCAGAATTTGAATTGGGATTGCATTTTATCTGTAGATTGCTTTGGGTAGAATTGACATTTTTACAATGTCGAGTCTTCCTATCCATGAGCAAGGTATGTTTTTCCACTTATGTAGGTCTCTTTTGGTTTCTTGCAGTAGTGTCTTGTAGTTTTCTTTGTATAGGTCTTTTACACCTCTGGTAAGATTTATTCCTAAGTATTTTATCTTCTTGGGGCTACCATAAATGGTACTGATTTGGTGATACCCTCTTCGAAGTTCTCTTTGTTGGCATAGAGGAACCCAACTGATTTTTTTACGTTTAGCTTGTATCCCGATACTTTGCTGAAATCTTCTATTTGTTCCAATAGTTTTCTTGTGGAATCTTTGGGGTGTTCTGTATATAAGGTCATATCATCTGCAAATAGAGATATTTTTACTTTTCCTTACCAATTTGGATGCCCTTTATTTCTTTTTCTAGCATAATTGCTCTGGCTAGGACCTCCAGCACAATGTCAAATGAGAGTAGTGATAAAGGGCATCCTTGTCTGGTTCACACTCTCAAGGGGAATGCTTTCAAATTCTCTCCATTTATGACGATGTCAGCCCTTGGTTTTGTATAAATGCTCTTTATTATATTGGGATATTTCCCTTCTATTCCTATTTTGATGACAGTTTTCATCATGAATGCTTGTTGGAGTTTGTCAAATGCCTTTTCTGCATCAATTGATAAGATCATGTGATTCTTGTCTTTTGTTTTATTTACGTGATGGGTTACATTGATTGTTTTTCCAATGTTGAACCATCCCCGCATACCTGGTATGAATCCCTCTTGGTCATGGTGAATTATTTTCTTGATATGTTGTTGAATTCTATTGGCTAGATGTTTTTGAGGATTTTTGCATCTAAGTTCATGAGGGATATTTGTTTTTGTGTCAGGGTTATGGTGGCTTCATAGAATGAGTTTGGGAGTATTCCATCTTTTTCTGTGCTCTGAAATATCTTTAGTAGTAGCAGTGTTAACTCTTCTGTAAGAGTTTGGTAGAATTCTCCAGTGAAGCCATCAGGGCCAGGGTTTTTTATTTTTGGAGTGTTTTAATTACCTCTTCAATTACTTCTTTTCTTATAGGTTTATTTAATTGGTTTACCCCTGTTTGTATTAGTTTAGGTAGGTAGTGTGTTTCTAGAAATTTGTCCATTTCCTCTAGGTTTTCAAATTTGTTAGAGTACAATATTTCATAGTAGTCTCTTATGATTCTTTTCAGTTCAGTTGTGCCTGTTGTGATATCGTCCATTTCATTTCTTATTTATTTGCTTCCTCTCCTTTTTTTCTTTTGTCAGTTTGGCCAGTGGTTTATCGATTTCATCTATCTTTTCAAAGAACCAGCTTTTGGTCTAGTTAACCCTTTCAATTGTTTTTCTATAATCTCTTTTATTTAATCCTGCTCTAATTTTTATTATTTGCTTTCTTATGGTGCCCAAGGGCTTCTTTTGCTGCTCTCTTT
Source organism: Elephas maximus indicus (assembly GCF_024166365.1). NCBI lineage: Eukaryota > Metazoa > Chordata > Mammalia > Proboscidea > Elephantidae > Elephas > Elephas maximus. Next base: position 85,593,537 of record NC_064831.1, on the reverse strand, counting down.
CTATTTGTTCAAGTTATAGGGTTAATATTTTAATTTTGGCCCTCTCTTCTTTTTGGATGTGTGTGTTTATTGATATAAACTGACCTCTGAGCACTGCTTTTGCTGTGTCCCAAAGGCTTTGGTAGGATCTGTTTTTAGTCTCATTTGATTCTGTGGATTTCTTTATTCTGTCCTTAATTTCTTCTATAACCCAGTAGTTTTTGAGCAAGGTGTTGTTCAGTTTCCATGTGTTGGATTATTTTTTCCCCTCTTGGTTTTTGATTATTGATTTCTACTTTTATGGTCATATGGTCAGAAAAGATGCTTTGTAATATCTCAATGCTTTGGATTCTGTTAAGTTTTACTTTATGGCCTAAGATGTGGTCTATTCTGGAGAATGTTCCATGTGTGTTGGAAAAGAAAGTATACTTGGCTGCTGTTGGGTGAAGTGTTTGGTGTGTCTATAAGATCAAATTGGTTGATCGTGGCATTCAGAGCTTCCATGTCTTTATTGAGCTTCTTTCTGGATGTCCTACCTTTCACTGAAAGTGGTGTGTTGAAGTCTCCTACTATTATTGTGGAGCAGTCTATTTCTCTTTTCAATGCTATCAGAGTTTGTTTTATGTATTTTGGAGCCCTGTCATTGGGTGCGTAAATATTTATTATGGTTATGACCTCCTCGTGTATTGACCCTTTGATCATTATGTAGTGTCCTTCTTTATGCTTTGTGATGAATTTTACTTTAAAGTCTATTTTGTCAGAGTTTAATATTGCCACTCCTGCTCTTTTTTGATTCCTGCTTGCTTGATATACTTTTTTCCATCCTTTGAGTCTTAGTTTCTTTGTGCCTTTACGTCTAAGGTGTGTCTCTTATAGGCCGCATATAGATAGATCATGGTTTTTTATCCATTCTGCCTCTCTCTGTTTCTTTATTTGTACATTTAGTCCATTTACATTCAGTGTAATTTTTGATAGGTATGAGTTTTTAGTGCTGTCCTTCTGGTGTATTTCCTTGTACGTGTGTTGTTGACAGTTTCTTTTTTCCCCTTAATTTTCTGTGCTGAGTTGTTTTCCTTTATGTGTTTTCTTTTCGTTCTTTCCATTGTTGTTGGTTTTTTATTTGCTGAGTGTAGGATTGTTAGTTTCCTTTGTGGTTACCTTAATATTTACCTCTATTTTTCTAAGTTTAAATGAATCTTTTATTTCTTAATATCACCTTGACTTCCTTTCTATATGAAAGATCTATGACTACATTATTTAGTCACTCTTTTCTGTTTTAATGTTGTTACATTTTACATATTGACATCTCTGTTTCCCTATTTCAGTGTTTAACTTTGATTTATTTGTGAATTTCCTATCTGGGTTGATATCTGGTTGTTCTCTCCTGTGTTCTAGTCTTAGGTTGTTATTTGATGTTATTGATTTTCTAACCACAGGACTGCCTTTAATATTTCTTATAATTTTGGTTTGGCTTTTACAAATTCCCTAAACCGTTTTTCTGGAAAAGCTCTAATTTCACCATCATATTTGAGAGACAGTTTTGCAGGATATATAATTCTTTGCTGCCAATTTTTTTCCTTCAAAGCTTTATATATATATCATCCCATTGCCTTCTTGCCTGCATAGTTTCTGCTGAGTAGTCCAAACAGTCTTATTGACTCTTCTTTGTAGATGAATTTCATTTATCACTGTTATTGTTGTTAGGTACCATCGAGTCAGTTCAGACTCATAGCAACACTATGCACAGCAGAATGAAACACTGCCCAGTCCTGCGCCATCCTTACAATCGTTGTTATGCCTGAGCTCATTGTTACAGCCACCTCACTGAGGGTCTTCCTCTTTTCCGCTGACCCTATACCTTGCCAAACATGATGTCTGTCTCCAGGGACTGATCCCTCCTTATGACATGTCCAAAGTATGGAGGGCACAGTCTTGCCATCCTTGCTTCTAAGGAGCATTCTGGTTGTACTTTTTCCAAGACAGATTTGTTCATTGTTTTGGCAGTCCATGGTATATCCAATATTCTTCACCAACACCACAATTCAAAGGCATCAATTCTTCTTTGGTCTTCCTTATTCATTGTCCAGCTTTCATATGTATGCGATGGGATTGAAAATACCATGGCTTGGTTCAGGTGCACCTAGTCTTCAAGGTGAAATCTCTGCTTTTCAATACTTTAAAGAGGTCCTTTGCAGCAGATTTATCGAATGCAATGCATTGTTTGATTTCTTGGCTGCTGCTTCCATGACTTTTGATTGTGGATCCAAGTAAAATGAAATCCTTGACAACTTTAATCTTTTCTGTTTATCATGGTGTTGCTCATTGGTCCAGTTATGAGGATTTTGTTTTCTTTATGTTGAGGTGCAATCGTTTTTCTCTACCTGCTCTTAAAACTCTTTATCTTTGGTTACGGCAATTTTGATTATAATATGTCTTGGTGACTTTCTTTTGGGGTTTCTCTTATGTGGTGCTTGACGAATTTCTTGCCTAGATATCTTCTTATCTTTCATGATATCAGGGAAATTTTCTGCCAACAAATCTTCAGCAATTCTCTCTGTGTTTTCTATTATCCACCCCTGTTTTCTTACTCCATTTGCTCTCAGATTATTTCTCTTGAAAGAGTCCCACATAATTCTTAGGATTTCCTCATTTTTTTTTTTTTTAATTCTTCTATCTGATTTTTCCTCAGATAATTTGGTGTCAAGTGCTTTATCTTCAATCCCAGTAATTCTGACTGCCGTTGCTCCAATTCTGCTCCTATGAGTTTCTACTGAGTAGCCTAATTTGGAAATTTTATTTTTAATCTTTTGGATTTCTGTTTGCTGTTTCCCTATGGTTTCTTGCAGCCTGTTAAACTTGTCATTATGTTCTTGTATAACCTTCTTAACATCCTCTATTGCTTTATCTCTGTGTTCCTTGGCTTGTTTCGCATTTTGCCTGATCTCCTTCCTGATCTCTTAAAGAGCTCTGTGTATTAATCTTTTGAATTCTACCTCTTGTAATTGCAAGAATTTTTCTTCCTTTGGAAGGTTTCTTGAATCTATGGTTTGGTGGCTTCCTGAAGCCATCCTGGTCTGCCTTTTTATGTGGTTTGATATTGACTGTTGTCTCTGAGCCATTAATAAGTTATTATATTTATTTATTTTATGTATGCTTACTGTTGTTATGCTTACTGTGTCCTAGCTTCTTGTTTGTTTTGTTTTGATATACCCAAATAGGCTGCTCGAGTGAGCTAATTTTATTATTGGTGCCCTTCAAAATGTGACCAGGTGGTTAGAGGTGTTACTAGGTATGTAAACCCAGGAGTCTGTTTACTTTTCTTGTATGGATTAAGCTCACGTGTCCAGGTGGTCAGTCACCAAGTGTGTGGTCCAGGCTCTCACCTGCAGTCCTAGACAGGCAGGGGTGATTGGAGTAGGCATAGATATCTGGCTGCAGTAAGAGGTCATGCACTGAGCAAGGCAGGGGGCTGACGGCTGCCCCTGAGTGTGTGGGAAGAAAGCATGTCCTGCTCCCTAGAGTGCATAGGTGGGTGGGTTTTGCAGCTGGACTATGGGCAACCAATGCTGTTGGCTCTAAGGGCTGGGAGGCACCACTTATTCTTGGGCTCTTGTCATGGCTAACTAGATGGTGTGGGTGGAGCCACTAGTCCTCAGACCCCTGATGTGGGTAGGTGAGGACGCTGCTTAATGGGCAGAGTAGTGTCAAGTGTCATGGATTTGCTACTCCATGTTGTAGCTATTACAGCTGAAAATAGACTTCAGGTATATACCCTGTTGTACCAGCTCAAGGGACATGGCAATCACTGAAGCCGGTCTGGGACCCAGTGCAGAGTGGGATGGGGGCAGGTCAATTGGACAGAGGTTCATCCCAAAGGGGGTGTTTTTTGATCTGTATGGTAGGTTAGATGTGTTAATTATCCTTTGGTGATTGAGCACCACTTTTTACTGGTTCTGGAAGCTTGACTAGGCTCTCTGTCACTCAGTCTCTCCTGATGAGGAAAACATGTCCTGAGCATCGCTGTTTGCCTCACCACACACACCAGTTGATCCAGCCTGCAGGGTGCCCATTCCTGCCAAGTCAGGTCTGGTAATTCCTCGCTGCTTCTAAACTGTTTCTTCTCCACCCCCCCACCCCCTGTCTGATTCCTCAACTTTGCCTTTGATGTTCAGGACTCCTAGACTGTCATATATAATCAATTCACTTGTTTTTTCAGGTCTTTGCTGTAAGACGGACCACAGGAAGCATCTGACTGCTCTGTCATCTTGGCCTGGGCCCGTGTTATCATATTTGAGACAGAGTTTTGCAGGATATATTATTCCTAGTTGGCACTTTTTTTTCTTTCAAGATTTCATGTATGTCATTCCATTGCCTTCTTGCTTGCATAGTTTCTGCCAAGTAATCAGAGTTTAGCCTTATTGTTTTCCCTTTGTAAATGACTCTTCCTTTTTTTTCCAGCTGCTTTCAAGGTTATTTTTTTATCTTTGATTCTGGTGAGTGCAATTAGGATATGTCTTGGTGACTTTGTTTTGGAGAGTATTCTATATAGGGTTCATTGAGCTTCTCGCATGGTCACCTTTTCATCTTTCATGATATTTGGGAAGTCTTCTGCCAGCAAATCTCTGTGTTTTCCATTTTCTCCCTTGTTCTGGAACTCCAGTCACATGTAAATTTTTTCCCTTGATTGTATCCCACATAGTTCCTAGGGTTTTTCATTCTTTTCTCTTATTTTTCCTCAAACAAAATCTCACTGATTCTGTCTTCCGTTGTTTCAGATTTGCTCCTAAGCCTTCTACTGAACCGTCCATTTCTTAAATTTTGTTTTTTATCTTTCTAATTTCTAGTCTTTGTTTTTGTATGATTTTCAATTGTTTCTGTATTTTGGTGTTTTGTTCTTGTATTATTTTCCTGAATTCTGTTGCTTTGTCTGTATTTCCCTTCATTTTGTCTGTGTTTTCCTTGATCTCTTTCTTAATCTCTTGGAGAGCCTTAAATATCAGTTTTTTGAATTCTGTATCAGTAAGTTCCACAGCCTTTTATTCTACTAGAAGGTCATATGATATTCTTTTAAATTTTGGTCACTTGATGAAGATGTCTTGCCCTGCTTTTTTAAATATGTTTTGATATAATCTACTGTCTCTGAGATATTAGGTATTATTTTCTTTCTTTATTGATTTTGTTCATTTGTTTTGTCCTGTTTCTTTGTTTTTTTTTTGATATGTCAAGGCAAGTGGGCCATATGTGCTTTGCTATTTGGTCATCTGTAGGCACAATAGAACTCACAGTCTTGTCTGGGTGGACAGGGCAGCATCAGGCAGGGCAAACCCTCTTTTCTGGTTTGGCAAGACAGCTGAGGGTAGAGAGGACAGGTGCTGTCTGCATCCTGTTGTTGGTCCAGTGGTGTGGGAGTGTTCAAAGCCCCTCTGCAGACAGGCATGAGCATTGGATAGGGAGTGGTATGAGCTCACTTTCCACTGGTTATCAGCTGGTCTAGTGGTGGGAGAGGAGGGCAGTATAGGCCCAGTGCAGTGGCAGGCCTGAGCGGGGGTGGTGAGGGTTAGCAAGAAGGGGGGTTGGTGTATGGGACTAGGTGAGAAGAAGAAAGAAAAGAAAATAGAAAATATACCTGCTGTGTGAGGCAGAGCGGGCCTTGGGGGCTGGTGGGAAGGGAGGGAGGTGGCATATGGGGTTAGGTGGGAGGTAAAAAGTGGCAGGCTGGTGGCTGTCTAACCATGGCAGTGCAGCATGGCCTGGCAGAAGGGGTGGAGGTGATGCATGAGGTTAGGTGGGAGGGAGAAAGCAAAGGAGGAAGGGAAAAACAAAAAACAAACCAAAAAATGGCACAGCATGACCCAATGGGTGGAGGTGGGGTAGTCCAGGGGTGGTGGCTTTCTAGCCAAGGTCGTGTGGCAAGCCCTAGAGGGAAGGGGTAGAAGTGGCATAGGAGGGAGGAAGAAAGGGAAAAAACCGTCTGGTGGGAACCTTGGTAGGGTCAGAGAGACCTAGGGTTGCATTGAGTTACTGGCTCTCTACCCACAGGGTGCTCATGGCCCAGCAGGAAGGGGTAAAGGTGCTGTACAGGGCTAGGTGGAAGGGAGAAAGAAAAGAAAGAAAGGGGGAACAATGACGCAGTAGGAGCTGGCAGGTGGTGGGAGGGAGCCCTGGGTGATGGCAAACCAGTAGTTCTCTACCTGAGTGGTGCGACATGGCCAGTTGGGAGGGCCCAGGGTTGGCAAATGGAGCTAGGTGAGAGGGATAAAGAAAAGGAAAGAAAGGAAAAAAATGGCATGGCAGGAGCTGGCGGGTTGGGGTGGGGCAGACCTGGGATGATAATGGGCCAATAGCTCTCTATCCAAATGGTGCAATGTGACCCTTAGGGAAGGGGTAGGGGTGGCATACAGGGCAGGAGGGGAGGGGTGGGAGAGTATGTTTGTCTGGTTATCAGGTGCTTTGCCTCTTGTTGGGTGCTCTGTGAAGTTGCCTTCCTGTACTTCTTGTCCAGGGTCATTGCTGGCTATGCTCTAAGATGGTGGCATTGTGCTGTGTTTGTTGGCAGGGGGTATCTACTGCATGTCTCTCCTTGTTCTCTGTTTTCCTTCAGCTTCTTTTTCCATTTGGTGTTTGATCGAATTCTTTATCCCTTCATTTTATGCTTAGGGTTCCAGGATTGACGTTTATATCTGTTTTACTTAGTTCTTTGAGTCTTTGCTGAAGAGGGTCAGGATGATGTGTATGTCTAGGGCACCACCTTGGCTCCATTTTGGCAGGTTTTGAGTTGACCAGTTGGTGGTTCCTCTTTGATGTATTGATAGTATAACATTGATTTTCTCATATTGAATGATTCTTATGTTCATAGAATAAATCTTACTTTGTCATGGGGTATTAGTCACTTCAAATGCTACTGTTTTGTATGCTTTAATTATATAAAAAGGAGCCTTGGTGGCACAATGGTTAAGCATTTGGCTGCTAACCGAAAGGTCAATGATTCAAACTCACCCAGTTGCTTCGGAAGAGAAAAGACCTGGTGGTCTCCTCCTATAAAGATTACAGCCTAGGAAACCCTATGGGGCATTCTACTCTCTCACTGATCATTATCAGTTGAAAATCAGCTCAACAGCACACACCATCAACAACAATTATATAAAAGTTGACTTTCCACATATACTCAAGTATTTTGATGATGAGATCTGTCACCTCATGATAATAAAAGTAAAGCTTTCTATATTTTTCCCACCTCAGTAAAGTTTAACTAGAATGAGAAGTATATATTCATTGAGAGCATGAAAGACTTACATGTAATACTATATAGATCTTATGCCTTTGATTGGACATACTGTAAGAAATTCAGTGTTGCATTTTGACAAATTTTATATTTCTTCCAGAGCCTCTGGTTTATAAAAATTTTCTGTCTGTTGTCAAGTCAGTTTGTGAGTATAGGTTCTTTATAGAGAATTATATATTTTATAAAAATCTTCAAATTTATTATCAATAAGTTACAATATTTTCCTGTAAATGGTCTATTGATTTCTTCATAGAAATGACTTTTTTTTTTTTTTAATTCCTATGTAGTTTTTCTGCCCTTTCTGCTCAATGACAGAGATTGGTTCAAGAAATCATTCTCAGATTTTATTGGTCCTTTCAAAGAGCAGTTTCAGATTAATCAATTTTTATTGCTTTTCTAATTCAATTATTTATGCTGTTATCTTTATTATTTCCTTTCTACTTTTCTTAGGTCTGCTCATTTTTCTTTTTCTTGACTCAGTTGAATCTGTGGTTTACTTATCTTCATTTTTTTCCTCATGTTTAAAAAACACTTCAACAAATCATTTGCATTTTTCTCTACATCTCCAATATGGTCCTCTCTACCACAAGCATAAGTTTCCAGCCTGAAAGTAAATATTCTCTTTAAACTCTCACCCCTGGGACCTTTGCTGTGAACTGATTCTACAACAACTTTAGCTTCTCTGTAGCCTGCCTAGTCTACCTACCTTTAATGAATGTAGGGAGAGGGAAGACTTGAGGGAAATGCTTGTAGGGTTGTTATAATCACTTTAAACATATGAAATGTTGGTCTGAGTCTTTTATTTCTCTATTTTTAAAATGTCTTTGACTCTTCAGCATCAGAAAGTAAATGCCAGAAGGAAGGGACTCAGGACCTGGAATTATGGAGAAGGGAATATATCATTACTTTATCTTACTTTGATTGATTATTTTCTTTACTGACAAGTTATCTACATTCACAGCCCCAGTTTTCCTTTTCCTCTTTCCAGAATTAAACCATAAATACTATCTAAAGGCACTAGATTCTTAAAATGTTTTGACTTATCTAGAGATTCATTGAACACAGGAAAAATCCTCTTTTTCTGACTCCTAATACATAAAACATATCTCTTGTCCCTGTACCTGCTATCATTAAGCCAGGCCTAACACGCTTGGAAAGGTTACCATGCTCAAAGGTGAGAGGCAGATTTGGGTCTCAAAGCAGAAATGTGTATAGCTCAAAGCAGAAATGTGTATAGTGCATTCGAATCCAGAGTACACTGAGCTAGAAAGATATAGGGTATTATTAAGAAAAAATATGTCCCAACATCCATGAAGGAGAATATTCCAACAACCTATAAATTTATTTAAATTCAATTTTACATAGAGAAGGTTTTTTGTTTGTTTTGTTTATTTTGTGTATGTGTGTTTCTACATTACGTGCTATTCTGTTGCTTATTGTGATGGTTAAGATTGTGTGCCAGCTTGGCTGGGTCATGATTTTCAGTGTTTTGGCAGTTGTATAGTGTTGCGATCACATCTCTCTTGAAATGTGATATGTGATCACCCCCATGATAGAATCTGCTGTGTGGTACCTGTGGGGGCGGGGCCGGTGGCAGCTCACTGCCCCCTCAACCTTCTTCTCTCTGCCCTCTGATGTCTACTTTCTTCCTGCTTGCTTTGTCAAGGCTTTTGGTTTGTTCTGGTTCTTGGGACTTGAGCTAGCAGCTTACCTGTCAATCTTGGGATTCGTTGATCTTCACAGCCTGTGAGCAAGAGTCCTGCTTCCCGATCTGCTGATCTTGGGTTCACCAGCCCTTACAGCTACGTGAATCAGAAGAAACCTTGCAATCTCGCCTGCCGATCTTGGGATTCTTCCAGCTTCGCAGCCTGTAGGTGGGAGCCCCACTTTCCGACCTGCCAATCTTGCATTGGCCAGCTCCTGTGCCTCCATAAATTGGGAGAGGCCTCTATCCTGATCCACAGACTCAAGATGTTCCAGCCTCTGCACTTGCATCAGCTGTTTCATTGATATAAATCTCTATCTATATACATTTATATGCTTTACTGATTTTGCTTCTCTAAATAAAAATAAAGAGAACACAGACTAAGACACTTATGAACTCAAGGGGATAAACTATGTTAACAAAATAATTCAGAAGAATTACTGGGTTAGAATGTATGTCTTCCTCTAAATTTCCTTTTCCATCTTTTATTGAGGCAAAGGCTTATACCATATTTTATTATTTGATCAATTCATTTTTTCAGGAAAAAAAAAAACAAAATAAAAGGAAAAGGCAGGTACACAGGAAAAAAGTAGAAAAGATGGTAAGAAGAAATGAGTTGGAAAAAGATGACTGCAGTTTTGGTGAAAAGACAATTGGGGAAGTGGCTTCATTTTACTGAGTTGTGTTAAAATCTAAGCAGCATTCAATCCCCTTCCACCCAGCACAAAGTGTGGTACTCAGAGCAAACATAAAGTTCTCCTGGACTCCACCATTTTCTCCCCCCATCTTATGACTTTTTCCAAAGACATACATTAACCTTCACCATGATTTCCCCATCCTTTTTCAGTTTAGAACCTTGGGAATGTGAACTTTCGAGTCTTCCAAGTCAGCAGGATTAGTGACGTTTATCTCCAAGTTCCATTTAACAACAAACATGGTAGTAGCCTAACCAGATCTATAACCTTTCAAAATCCATTTGATTAGCGTAATAAGATCCCAAGACCCTCCTTCATGCCTTATCAAAAATCACCTATTACCTGAGAAAGAATTGGAATAGGATCACATCTTCATTAAGTTTTTTCCTTTACTTGTCTGTTGTCTTTATCCTCCTCCATTAGATTAATTTCCACAAGAAAGCAGTGTTTAAGTCTGTCTCATTCCCCGTTATATCCCTAATGCCTGAATCAGTGCCCCTCACACAGTAGGCACTCAATAAATATATGTTGAACAAATAATGCAAATAACCCAAATAGTTTTGGAGTGTATTTTAAGACAAACAGACTGGTTAACAGGTAGACAAAGTATATTTGTCCCAAAATAAGCCTCACAGAGAGTTGCAAAAGCTACACTAACTGTTAAATGAAATTATTTTGTAATTTAACACAATTATAAGCCTGGTGAGGGCAAGTATTTGTGACTTCTCTAATTATCTTATTAATTTGCTTTCTCCAGAAGCCCTGTGATTCTTTCTGTCAGCTGAATTAGTTCACCTAGTGTAGGATAGATTGAATTCAGTTGTTATCACTGCTAGAGATGGGGGAAAAAAAAATCCCAAATTACTTTCTTGGATTTACTTTGAACATGGACAAAATCTTCATAATCAAGTTAGTTGATTAGTGTATAAGGAATTGGGAGTATTTCAATCTAAGGAGAAACAAATATGGGGGAGGCATGGATGTTATCATCAAATATTTGGATGTTTATCATGCCATTTGGAAGAGGGTTTGAACTTTTTCAGTTGCTCGTATTATTGCACCTTCTTATCTCAGTAAAAAAAGTTTGCAGACTTCATTTCAACATAACGGTAACAAGCACTCAGAAAAAAACTGCCAAAATCTGTGGTTCCCTAATGGTACAGAATCCCCACAACTGGGGCAATTCAAAGACAGGCTAAATTGATATCTGATTTTACATGGATGTGTTAAGATACTTGACAATGAGTAGAAATACATTATACTAGATGCCTCTCAAGTTCAATTTCATCTCTAAATTCCAGAATACATGATTAAATGGCTAACTCTAATGTATTTTGCATTCCCCAAGATGCTAAGGAGCCCCAAGAAAAGTGTAAAACGCACCAAAAATCTAAAGGGTTTACATTCTGATTGAGGAGTTCAGTATCAGGCTGAGCACTGAGATGACTGTGGCCCAGGCCAACACCTTGGAAGCATTTTGTAAGAGGCCTGAATCAGAGGCATTGGGTAAGCCACACCCACACTCTTGAGCCACAGAAACTGTGCGATAATAAATGTTTCTTGTTTTAAGCTGTTAAGTTTTTGGATATATCAAGTTTGGGCAATAGATAACTAATACAACCTTCATATCCAAAGTGAGATATCTTTGGGACGAGAGTAATCAGAGATAAGTGGCGGGGGAGGGAGATGAAATGGTTTTTGCTTAATAGAAAGTCTTAGATCACCCCAGAAACTGAGTGATAAGTATACAAAGATACTGAGGTTAATTGACCTTACTCCTGACAGAAGGTGTATACTCGTTGCCATCGAGTCAATTCTAACTCATAGCAACCTTATATGACAAGGTAAAACTGCCCCATAGGGTTTCCAAGAGAGCGCCTTGTGGATACAGACTGCCAGCCTTTTGGTTAGCAACGCTTCCTAGGGCTGACGTGACAAAGTACCACAAAGCAGGTTGCTTATAAAGAACAAGAATTTATTTTCTCATAGTTCGTAGGCTAGATGTCCAGATCAGGATCTTGGCTGTGTCAGTTCCTTCTGAGGACTTTGAAAGAGGAACTGTCCCACATCTCTCTCCTAATTTCTGATGACTTCTGGCAATTGTTTACATTCCTTTACTGCTTATAGATGCATCTGTCTCTGTCATCCCATGGCATCTGTCTTCCTCCTCTGTGTGATACTGGTTTTTCTGTGTCTCAGACAGGATTAGCATTAGAGCCCGTCCTATTCTGGTATTAAAAAAAATCCCCGGGTGGTGCAAATGGTTTGCACCTTGACTACTAACCTAAGGGTTGGTAGTTCAAACCCACCCACCAGTACAGCAGAAGACAGTCCTGATGAGCTGCTTATGTAAAGATTACAGTCAAGAAAACCCTAAGCAGTTGTACTCCATAATGCATGGTGTCATGATCAATTAGAATGACTCGGTGACAATGGGTTTGGTATTTTTTGTTTATTTTGGTTATTCGATTGGTTAACTGATAATGTCTGCAAAAAAAAAAAAAAAAAAAAAAAAAAACCCTATTTCCCCAAACAAGGTCACATTCACCAGTGCAGGGGTTGTATGATGGCTAATTTTGCTTATCGATTTGGTCATGCTATGAACCCCAGTGGCTGGGCCAAATACTAGACTAGTTGCTGTTCCACAGTGAAATCTAATGTAACGTAGTGTAATGTAATGTAATCGTCTTCCATAATGTAATCTAATGTAATTAATCAATCAGTTGAAAAGGGGGTTTGTTCTGTTTTGAGATTATAAAGGGATATTTTTTGACAGAAAATCACTCCTTATTTCCACTCTGTACTCTTTTTGTCACCTGACCTATGGATGGAATTGTTTCTCAATTCTTATTTAGCAAAAACTAAAAAAATATTGTCCCTGGGTACAAATGGTTAAAGCATTTGACTGCTAACCAAAAGGTTGGAGGTTCAAGTCCACCCAGTGGTGCCTCAGGAGAAAGGCCTGATGATCTACTTCTGAAAAAATCAGCCATTGAGAGCCCTCTGGTACACAGTTCTACTCTGTCACACATGGGGTCTTCACGAGTCGGAATCCACTTGACAGCAACTGGTTTAAATATAATATTAGAAAAAAGAAGAGAGTGGCCAAAGCATCCTTAAAGAATGGTGTATTTTGAAGGCTGAACAGAATATCAGAGATAGCTTAGTGCAACACCTTCATCTTCCTGATGATAAAGGTGACTCAGAGGAATGAAATAATAGTTCCAGTCACACAGCTGATTAGTAGCAGAGCCAAGAGTGACTTCATGCCCCCAAGCCCCTGCCCAGGACTCTTTATATCATAACACTTTCACACTTTCCCACTCCTAGAACTCAGCTTACATGAAAAATGATGTGGGAGCTGAGGCAAATCACGATTTTTCTGCTTCACAAGCAAAACAAATCCCCCATTGTGTTTCAACTCTCTGAATATTTGGGACACATAGCAGTTTTCACTTTAATAAAAATCCCACTTTACTGCTAATAATACTAGCCTCAGGACCTGCTTCATTTTGTCTGTATAAAGAGCCCATGTGAGATTTTAGGGCCACGCAATGTATGACATTCCCATGGCATTGCGGGCTCACATTTTCTCTGAGATCCTGTCTTCTGCTCTTGCTATATCTCTTTTTTCTGTGAAATCCCGGTGCACAGTGTTGCCTGCAGTTAAGCTGGCTGACAGAACAGAAATTGAATCAATCCCTGGGAGCAATAGGTTCAACCCTGGGAACCTCCAGTATATTCTGGCAGCTACTAGAGAGCCTTGTGCTGTACATGCCTCCCAGGGATTTCCCCAGGATGTTGTTTTTTAAGAGAAACGTTTATTAAAAACTACCCACTGTGCAAATCTAACATCAGTTAGTGGTTTTCATACAACTTGTAGGAGCCTTAAACAATTCTCTGAAGAGAAAGCAGTGACAAACACGCAGAGACCTGCTGAAGAAAATGGGGCACAGAACAACATGGACAAAACCGAGTCTGTTAAGACACAGGAGTGCTGGAGTACTGATGTTCCCTTGGTCTTAGCCTTCTACCTACCAGAAAAAAGTTAGACCACTTGACAAGATTCTTAGTATCCATGGGGAAATGGCAGGAATCTTATTTTTCAAGAGTTGAGTTCAAGAAACAAACACAAAAACAAAAAGTAGATATGAAATGACATGGAAAAAAACCCTCGAAGACAAATAATAAATACACTCAAGTAGGCTCAGAGTAATGTAATAATATTGGACCATTTTGCACATATTAAATCAAAATAAATATATTAGAAATTAGTGATTATTTCCATTCAAACAAGAGTCCAGTTAAATCAGAACTCTCTTTCTTTGGCATAAATTGGTATAAACTTATATCAATGCTTTGGAAAGGAAGCTGTGAATACATTAGAAGAAACTAAAAATATTCATACCGTATAATCCAGAAACCTGCTATTATAGCCATATCCTCACTGAAAAGATAAGCTAAGCACAAAGATCCTTTATGTATAATATTATTATTATTTATGTAGAGGATTTCGTAATCAGGAAAATTAGGCAACCTTAATGCCCAGCAAAAGAAGAACACGTAATTTTGCTATCTGGTCCAAAACCAAAACCAAACCTGTTGCTGTTGAGTAGATTCCGACTTGTAGCGATAGTAGTAATTTCAACGAACAGTGTAAAACTGTGTTGTGTGTTGTGAGTTACAAAATAGCTTTTCATTCTTTATCTCGATTTTCCACATAAGATTCCCAGGAGGAAAAAAGAATATGCCTTATTATTTCAAGTTTATAGATGCAGAAAATTCAGCTCAGCTATTAAGTAACTTGGCCAAGGTCAGCAGAGACTCCATACCTGGTCATTCCTAGGAACATTCCCACGATATCAGTCTGCTTGGGAAGGCCTGCAAAGCCCTTATGGATCTAGCAAAGTCTATCGTCAATGAAGAGTGGAGGAGGGTAAAGCATGGCATCTCAGAAGTTTCAGGGTTCCTAGTGGGCAGGGTTACCCATCTGAGGTGGGGTACAGGGAACAGGTCCAAGGAGATTTCATGTGGGCCTCTACTCAAAATGCATAGGCCCAGAAAGAGTGGAGGACGGAGAGAGTTGAGAGGCCAAAAGAAAGGATTAGGAGATTGAAAAGTGGCTTGTTGACAGTTTAAACTATGGGTGGTCTCTTTAATCACCAAAATCTGTTCTTCCTTCCAAAATAATTAAGTTGGAATCGGGCACAGGGCAAGTCTACATTTCCCAGCTGCCCTTTCATTTAGGTGTGGACAAGGTCTAAGCTTTCCCCAGTGGAAAGTGACTATAAATAAAATATATATCTTCCAGCCTTATGATAGAGGGTGTGGCTTCTCAACACCCTCTTCTCCTTTTTCACCTTCTAGAATCCAGGCACAGTGGAATCACTAAGGGAAGTTGGTCCCTGAATGACCAAGTGGAGCAGGGTACCTGCCAACTGGAGCAGTCACCTAGAATAGTCACAAGTAATAGAAATATACAGCTTTGTTTCCTAACATACTGTTTTCTTTCTTACTTTCCTTTTTTTTTTTTTTTAATTATGGGAGCTTGTCTTACCCTATTGAATGCAGGAGTGAACTCCCACTTATATCACATATATCAGGTTGACGCTTCACATGTATCTGATCGAACACTTGTGGTAATCCTACAAGGTGGGTATAACTATTCTTATTTTAAAAATAAGGAAACTGGGTCTAAGGAGGGGTTAACTGTTATGACCAAGACTTTCAAGGAGACAGTAAAATGTAATGGTGAAGAGTAGTCTTGACTACCTGGATGCAAACTTGGCTATGCTGTTGATTAGAATGCAACCTCTAATCTCTCAAAGTCTCGTTTTCTTCTGTAAACAAGGCTAATGACAGGATCTGCTTCAAAAGGTTGTTGGGATAAGTAAATGAGATAATACATCTATAGTACCTGACGTAGTAAGTTGAGTGCTAGTAAGTGGTTAAGACAAGATACAAACCAGTTTTCCCAAGCTCTAAAACCTGTATTCTTGTTACCAAGGGAGCAATCTTTCATGTCCAGGCTTAGTGCTCCTTTGTGTTTCCTGTCCATACTTTATAGTGTGTCCCTCCCCTCTTTCCACATCCCAGGAGTCTCCGATTCTAGTGTGTTGTTTGTGAGACAATGGGCCTGATATTACATCTGCTTCTGAACTAACACTTATTAGTTGGAGAACTACTATAAGAGTTCCCTGTCTATGCACTGCTGCAACCACTTTTGAATGATCTCTGGAAAAATTTTACTTGTGTGTAATATTAATGATATTGTCCAATAGTTTCTGCATTCTGTTGGATCACTTTTCTTTGGAATGGGCACAAATATGGATCCCTTTCACTTGGTTGGCCAGGTAGCTATCTTCCAAATTTCTTGGCAGAGACAACTGAGTACTTCCAATGCTGCATTCATTTGTCAAAACATCTCAATTGGTATTCCATCAATTCCTGGAGCCTTGTTTTTCACGCCTTGAATGAAGCTTGAACTTCTTCCTTCAGCACCATCGGTTCTTGATCATATGCTACCTCCCGAATTGGTCAAACAATTCTTTTTGGTGGTACAGTGACTCTGTGTGTTCCTTCTATCTTCTTTTGATGCTTCCTGCGTTGTTTAATAATTTCCCCATAGAATTCTTCAGTATTGCAACTCAAGGCTTGAATTTTTTTTTTTTTAAGTTCTTTCAGCTTAAGAAATGTTGAGCATGTTCTTCTCTTTTGGTTTTCTAACTCCAGATCTTTGCACATTTCATTATAATACTTTACTTTGTCTTCTCAAGCTGCCTCTTGAAATCTTCTGTTCAACTCTTTTACTTTATCTTTTCCTCCTTTCTCTTTAGCTACCGTATGTCCAAGAGCAAGTTTCAGAGTCTCTTCTGACATCCAATTTGGTCTTTTCTTTCTTTCTTTTTTTTTCTTTAATGACCTCTTGCTTTCTTCATGTATGATTTCCTTGATGTCATTCCACAATCCATCTTGTCTTCGGTCATTAGTGTTCAATGCATCAAATCTATTCTTGAGGTGGTCTCTAAATTTAGGTGGGATATACTCAAGGTCATATTTTGGTTCTCGAGGACTTGTTCTAATTTTCTTCAGCTTCAGCTTGAACTTGCATATGAGCAATTGATGGTCTGTTTCATAGCTGGCCCTGGCCTTGTTCTGACAGATGATATTGAGCATTCCATAGTCTCTTTCCATATATGTAATCAATTTGATTCCTGTGTATACCATCTGACGAGATCCACATGTATAGGCCCCTTTTATGTTGTTGAAAAAAGATATTTGCAATGAAGAAGTCATTGGTCTTGCAAAATTCTATCTTGCAATCTCTGGCATTGTTTTTTTTATCACCAATGTCATATTTTCCAACTACTGTTCCTTCTTCTTTGTTTCCAACTTTTGCATTCCAATCACCAGTAATAATCAATGCATCTTGGTTGCATGTTTGATCAATTTCAGACTGCAGAAATTGGCAAAAATTCTTCAATTTCGTCATGTTTGGCCTTAGTCATTGGTGCATAAATTTGAATAACAGTCATATTAACTGATAGTCCTTTGCAGGGTATAAATACTTTCCTATTACCGACAGTGTTGCACTTCAGGATAGGTCTTGAAATGTTCTTGACCTACCTGTAGTGACAAATTAATCCTGAATGCTCAGTGGCTTAACACAATAAAATTTATTACTAACTCATAGTACATGTTTTATAAGGGCCTGGAGAGGGTTCTGCTCCACCCAGTCACTCAGAAGCTCAAGCTGACAGATGTTCTGCCATCACAGCTCCACCGTCTGGAACACATGCCCTCCCAAGTCAATATGGGAGTGAAAGAAAAGCAGGATGATCTTCCTGGATATTTTTAAAGGCCAAGCTTGAGAGAAGCTTACTTCACCACACCCATTAGTCAGAATCAGTCACCTGGCCCCCAACTTAGCTGTAAAGGAGGCTAAGAAACGTCTTTGAAGAGAACAATGAGGTGGAAATACAGAGTATTGTTTTATTTTTAGAAGGCAGAATTGATGGGGAAAGTATTCACCTTCCTTATACCACGTGACAATAGATACCTCCATTCACTCCATTGCCTCTTCCCTACTCATCATCACATTGCGTGTTGGGGTATTGCTCACAATTTTAGGGGAGCTTTCCCATTCTTTCTGTTCTTATCAGGCCTGAGGGAAAGACAGTTGTGGAAACTAGACTGCATGGCCCCTGACTCCTGACCTTTAATGCTTTCTACCTCACCAGGAACTCCTGACCTTAATATTCAAATGTCTGGAGGCCTGGGAAGATTGCAAGAAGAGTCCATGGGCTAGTTCCAATATTTCAAGAAGCCTAATTGAAATTGTCCATTTACCTAGAGGCAAGATGTGCAGAATAAACAAAGTGCCATGTCCTTCCCTTTGGGGCTGGAGAAGAATCAACTCAGTGTGATATTTGCCCTCCTTAGATCCCAAGCACTGACTAGTGGTTATATAAATGTTGTTTTTGATTATTTCAAAAAGGGAAAAGACTGGTCAAAGTTGACCAAAGCACTCTGTCCATATATTTTCTGTCATGTGCTTTATCAGAAAGCACCGAATTGAGGCATGGTGTAGGGGTGGGAGGGGACTATATAATGATAATGAATAATGCTGTTGTTCCTTACATTTGCATCACATTAAAGCATCATTTCAGAAACTCTCTGTTAGTGATATTTCTGGTAATGGCAGTGATTTAAGTTACTAAGGAGTTGCTCTTCCTTACCTTAAAGGTCAAGGACCTCCAGGAACAAGGACATTTTTAGTTAACAGTACCTACGATTATCTTGATGAAGATACATTTCTTTTATCTCACAAGCCAGCCAGGATACAGAATTAATACAGGAATCTAGCTTGAACATGAAAAACACAAACGTGGAAGCAGGAGTCCATATATCTGTCTGTTTTAATGGCTTTGGTGACAGCCATTCTAAGACCAAAAACAATGGAGTGAGATGGCAATCGGACTGATGAGATTAAGTGTTTTGTAGGTGCTGCTTTAGTGATGAATTTCAGGGGCTTTCTGATGATGCACAGCCATGTTTTATGTCCTCTACCTGGTGGTGTAGTGGTTAAGAACTACGACTGCTAACCAGCAGGTTGTCAGTTCAAATCCACCAGGCACTCCTTGGAAACTTTATGGGGCAGTTCTACTCTGCCCTGTAGGGTCATTATGCATAGGAATTGACTCGATTGCAAAGGGTTTGGTTTTTTTTAGTTTGTTCGTTTACTCCCCCAGTGCATGAGGGATGGCACCTTGAATCCGTGACTGCCTTCTGGCTCTAACAGGTTTTGATCAGAAGCCCAAGTAAGCCTAGAGTTTCATGAATGTATCATTTTCATTCCACTTGACAATTACTTCTTTTATCACAAATTCCTGAGCTCATCATCATTATACAGTTTTCTCAGAATTGTGGAAATTTTGCATACGAAGATTACACCAGCATGGTTCTTTCTGACACGTGTCACATATGTATGCATGGGAAGCCGTGTAAGTGTGATTAAAAACACAGTGTCTGACTGTAGCTGTGTCTTCATGGCATGAAGTTGCTCAGAGATTCAGTGATTGTGCAGTTAATTTGGTCAATACCCACAGCACAACCAGGCATCTCATTCCACCAAGAGAGGTCTCTGCTTCACTTTTTTTTTAAGTAGAAACTTTATTAAGATATAATTTCATACTATATAGTTTATCACTTTAAACTATACTACTCAGTGGTTTTTAGTATATTCACAAAGTTGTGTATCACACTATCTAATTCCAGTACATTTTCGTTACCTCAAGAGGAAACCCTATATAAATAAGCAGTTGGTCTTCACTGTACATCTCCCTCCCAACCACTGGCAACCACTAATATAGTTTTTGTATTTGTGGACTTGCCTATTCTAAACATTTCATATACTTGTAACCTTTTGTGCCTGATTTCTTTAACATAACATGTTTTCGAGGCACATCTAAGTTATAGTATGTGTAAGAACTTCATTCCTTTTAATGGCCAAATAATATCACATTATATAGATTAGCCAGTTTTTAGTTATCCATTCATCAATTAATGGACACGGGTTGTTTCCATTTTTGGCTGTTGTAAGTGACACAGCTGAGAATGTGTGTGTACAATTTTATGCTTGCACATGTGTCTTCATTTCTCTTGGATATTGTGGGTCATACGGTAAGTCTATGTTTAGCATTTTGATGAACTACCAGACTGATTTCCAAAGTGACTTCACCATTTTCCCCTCTTACTAACAATGTAGGAGTATTCCAATTTTTTCGCATCCTGGCCAACACTTGTCATTGTCTTTATTATTCAGTCATAATCATGGGTGTGAAGTGGTGTCTCATTGTGGTTTTGATTTGTATTTTACTAATAATGAATCACATTAAACCTCATTTTATGAGCTTATTGGTCATTTGTACATGGTCTTTGGAAAATGCCTATCCAGATTTTTTGCCCATTTTTATTTATCTTTTTATTGTTGAGTTGTAACAGTTCTTTAAATATTCTAGGAACTAGCCCCTTATCAGATATATGATTTGCAAATATTTTCTCCTATTCTGTGGGCTGTCTTTTCACATTCTTAATGATGGATTTTGAAGCACAATTTTTAATTTTGATGAAAGTCTATTTATCTATTCGTTGTTGTTGCTTGTGGTTTTGATATCATATCAAAGATATTATTGCTTAATCTAAGCTCACAAAGATTTACTTCTCTGTTTTTCTTTTTTTTTCCCTGTAAGCCTTTTATAGATTTGCCACTTACATTTAGATACCTAATCCATTTAGAGTTTGTGTATCACATGAGGTAAGGGCCTAACTTTATTCTTTTGCATGTATATACAGTTTTCCTGGAGCCATTTGTTGAAGACTGTTCATTTCCCCCATGGACTATCTTAGAATTCTTGTTGAAAACCAGTGATCACAGATTTATGTGGTTTATTTCTGGATTCTCAATCGCATTCTATTGGCCTATATGTCTAAACTTATACCAGTAATATACTGTTTTGATTACTATATCTTTGTAGTAAGTTCTGAAATCTCGATGTGTCCAGGCTTCCGACTTTGTTCTTTTTTGACATTGTTTTGGTTATTCTAGGTGCCGTGAATTTCGGTATGAAATTTGGGGGCAGTTTGTCAATTTCTGCAATAAGTTCACATGAAATGCTGATATGGATTACATTAAATCTGTAGATCAATTTGGGAAGTGTTGACATCTTAACAAGATCAAGTCTTCCAATCCAAAAGCAGGAGCTGTCTTTCTACTTACTTAGGCCTTCTTTAATTTATTACAATATATTTTTTTTTATTGCACTTTAAGTGAAAGTTTACAAATCAAGTCAGTCTCTCACACATAAACTTATATAAACCTTGCTACATACTCCCAATTACCCTCTCCCTAATGAGACAGCCCACTCCCTTCCTCCACTCTCTCTTTTCATGTCTATTTCTCCAGCTTCTAACCCCCTCTACCTTCTCATCTCCCCTCCAGACAGGAGATGCCAACATAGGCTCAAGTGTCCACCTGATCGAAGAAGCTCACTCCTCACCAGCATCCCTCTCCATCCCATTGTCCAGTCCAATCCCTGTCTGAAGAGTTGACTTTAGGAATGGTTCCTGTCCTGGGCCAATAGAAGGTCTGGGGGCCATGCCCACCGGGGTCATTCTAGTCTCAGTCAGGCCATTAAGTCTGCTCTTTTTACGAGAATTTGGGGTCTGCATCCCACTGCTCTCCTGCTCCCTCAGCAGTTCTCTGTTGTATTCCCTGTCAGAGCAGTCATAGGTTGTAGCCGGGCACCATCTAGCTCTTCTGGTCTCAGGCTGATGTAGTCTCTGGTTTATGTGGCCTTTTCTGTCTCTTGGGCTCATAATTACCTGTGTACTTGGTGTTCTTCATTCTCCTTTGGCCAATTGCTAGCGTTTAAGACCCCAGACACCACTCTCCAAGGTGGGATGCAGAATGTTTTCTTAATAGATTTTATTATGCCAATTGTCTTAGATGTCCCCTGAAACCATAGTCCCCAAACCCCCACCCCTGCTACACTGGCCTTTGAAGCATTCAGTTTATTCAGAAAACTTCTTTGCTTTTGGTTTAGTCCAGTTGTGCTGACTTTGCCTGTATTGTGTGTTGTCTTTCCCTTCACCTAAAGTAGTTCTTATCTACTATTTAATTAGTGAATACCCCTCTCCCACCCTCTCTCTTTCCCCCCCTCTCCTAACCATCAAAGAATATTTTCTTCTCTGTTTAAACTATTTCTCGAGTTCTTATAATAGTGGTCTTATACAATATTTGTCCTTTTGCAAGTGACTAATTTCACTCAGCATAAAGCCTTCCAGGTTCCTCCATGCTATGAAATGTTTCACAGATTCCTCAGTGTTGTTTATCGATGCGTAGTATTCCATTGTGTGAATATACCATAATTTATTTATCCATTCATCTGTTGATGGGCACCTTGGTTGCTTCCATCTTTTTGCAATTGTAAACAGTGCTGCAATGAACATAGTTGTGTATTTATCTGTTTGTGTAAAGGCTCTTGGAAACCCTGGTGGCGTAGTGGTTACGTGCTACAGCTGCTAATCAAAAAGTAGGCAATTCAAATCCTCCAGGCACTCCTTGAAAACTCTATGGGGCAGTTCGACTCTGTTCTATAGGGTCACTGTGAGTTGGAATAGACTAGACGGCAATGGGTTTGGTTTTGGTTTTTTAAGGAAGTGCTAAATCGATTTCCAAAGTGGTTGTACCATTTTACATTCCCACCAGCAGTGTATAAGTGTTCCAGTCTCTCCACAACCTCTCCAACATTTATTATTTTGCATTTTTTGGATTAATGCCAGCTTGCTGGAGTAACATGGAATCTCAATCATGAGCATTTCCTCAAGTATCTGTTAGCTCCCTGAATTTCTTCTTTAGTGAAGTGTCTGTTCATATCTGTTGCCCATTTTTTAACTGGGTTATTTGTCTTTTTGTAGCTGAGTTTTTGAAGTATCGTGTACATTTTAGAGATCAGCGCAGATTGGAAATGTCATAGCTAAAAACTTTTTCCCATTCCGTAGGTAGTCTTTTTACTCTTTTGGTGAAGTCTTTGGATGAGGAAAGGTGTTTGATTTTTAGGAGCTCCCAGTTATCTACTTTTTCTTCTGCATCGTGAGTAATGTTTTGTATACTGTTTATGCCATGTATTTGGGCTCCTAACATTGTCCCTATTTTTTCTTCCATGATCTTTATTGTTTTAGGTTTTATATTTAGGTCTTTGATCCATTTTGAGTTAGTTTTTGTGCATAGTGTGAGGTATGGGTCTTGTTTCATTTTTTGCAGATGGATATCCAGTTACACCAGCACCATTTGTTAAAAAGACAGCCTTTTCACCATTTAGCTGCTTTGGGCCTTTGTCAAATATCAACTCCTCATATGTGGATGAACTTATGTCTGGATTCTCAGTTCTGTTCCATTGGTCTATGTATCTGTTGTTGTAACAGTGCCAGGCTGTTTTGACTACCGTGGTGGTGTAATAGGTTGTAAAACCAGGTATAGTGAGGGCTCCCACTTTGTTCTTCTTTTTCAGTAATGCCTTACTTACCCCAGGCCTCTTTCCCTTCCATATAAAGTTGTGATTTCTTTCTCCATCTCGTTAAAAACAGTTGTTGGAATTTGGATCAGAATTGCATTAAATATATAGATTGCTTTTGGTAGAATAGACATTTTTATCATGTCAAATCTTCCTATCCGTGAGCAACATATGTTTTTCCACTTACGTAGATCTCTTTTGGCTTCTCGTAGAAATGATTTGTAGTTTTCTTTGTATAGGTCTTTTACATCTCTGGTAAGATTTATTCCTAAGTATTTTATCTTCTTCGGGGCTACTGTAAATAGTATTGATTTGGTGATTTCTTCTTCAATAATCTTTTTGTTGGTGTAGAGGAATCCAATGGATTTTTGTATGTTTGCTCCCCACACGTCTGTCAGTTTGTCATACTGTGCAGGCTTGTGTGTTGCTGTGATGCTGGGAGCTATGCCACCAGTATTCAGATGCCAGCAGAGTCACCCATGGAGGACAGGTTTCAGCTGAGCTTCCAGACTAAGATGGACTAGGAAGAAGGACCCTGCAGTCTACTTCTGAAAAGCATTAGCCAGTGAAAACCTTATGAACAGCAGCAGAACTTTGTATGATATAGTGCTGGAAGATGAGCTCTCCAGGTTGGAAGGCACTCAAAAGATGACAGGGGAAGAGCTGCCTCTTCAAAGTAGAGTCGGCCTTAATGACGTGGATGGAGTAAAGCTTTTGGGACGTTCATTTGCTGATGTGGCACGACTCTAAATGAGAAGAAACAGCTGCAAACATCCATTAATAATTGGAACCTGGAATGTACGAAGTATGAATCTAGGAAAATTGGAAATCATCAAAAATGAAATGGAACGCATAAACATCGATACCCTAGGCATTAGTGAGCTGAAATGGACTGGTATTGGCCATTTTGAATCAGACAATCATATAGTCTACTGTGCTGGGAATGACAGCTCGAAGAGGAATGGTGTTGCATTCATCATCAAAAAGAATGTTTCAGGATCTATCCTGAAGTACAACACTGTCAGTGATAGGATAATATCCATACACCTACAAGGAAGACCAGTTAATACGACTATTATTCAAATTTACGCACCAACCGCTAGGGCCAAAGATGAAGAAATAGAAGATTTTTATCAGCTGCTGCAGTCTGAAACTGATCAAACATGCAATCGAGATGCGTTGATAATTACTGGTGATTGGAATGTGAAAGTTGGAAACAAAGAAGAAGGATCAGTAGTTGGAAAACATGGCCTTGGTGATAGAAACAATGCCGGAGATCGAATGATAGAATTTTGCAAGACCAACGAATTCTTCATTGCAAATACCTTCTTTCACCAACATAAACAGCGACTATACACATGGACCTCGCCAGATGGAACACACAGAAATCAAATTGACTACATCTGTGGAAAGAGACGATGGAAAAGCTCAATATCATCAGTCAGAACAATACCAGGGGCTGACTGTGGAACAGACCATCAATTGCTCATAAGCAAGTTCAAGCTGAAACTGAAGAAAATCAGAGAAAGTCCACGAGTGCCAAAATATGACCTTGAGTATATCCCACCTTTATTTACAGACCATCTCAAGAGTACATTTGATGCATTGAACACTAGTAACCGCAGACCAGATGAGTGTGGAATGACTTCAAGGACATCATCCATGAAGAAAGCAAGAGGTCACTGAAAAGACAGGAAAGAAAGAAAAGACCAAGGTGGATGTCAGAGGAGACTCTGAAACTTGCTCTTGAGCGTAGAACAGCTAAAGCAAATGGAAGAATTGATGAAGTAAAAGAACTGAACAGAAGACTTCAAAGGGCCTCTCGAGAAGACAAAGTAAAGTATGATAATGACATGTGCAAAGAGCTGGAGATGGAAAACCAAAAGGGAAGAACATGCTCGGCATTTTTCAAGCTGAAAGAACTGAAGAAAAAACTCAAGCCTTGAGTTGCAATAGTGAAGGATTCTACGGGGAAAATACTAAATAACGCAGGAAGCATCAAAAGAAGATGGAAGGAATGCACAGTCATTATACCAAAAAGAATTGATTGTCATTCAGCCATTTCAAGAGGTGGCATATGATCAGGAACCGATGGTACTGAAGGAAGAAGTCCAAGCTCCTCTGAAGGCATTGGCGAAAAACAAGGCTCCAGGAATTGATGGAATATCAATTGAGATGTTTCAACAAACTGATGCAGCGCTGGAGGTACTCACTCACCTATGCCAAGAAGTATGGAATACAGCTTCCTGGCCAACTGACTGGAAGAGATCCATATTTATGCCTATTCCCAAGAAAAGTGATCCAGCCAAATGTGGAAATTATAGAAAAATATCAATAATATTACACACAAGCAAAATTTTGCTGAAGATCATTCAAAAATGGCTGCAGCAGTATATCAACAGGCAACTGCCAGAAATTCAGGCCAGTTTCAGGAGAGGACGTGGACCCAGGGATATCACTGCTGATGTCAGATGGATCCTGGCTGAAAGCAGAGAATACCAGAAGGATGTTTACCTGTGTTTTATTGATTATGCAAAGGCATTCGACTGTGTGGATCATAACAAACTATGGATAACACTGTGAAGAATGGGAATTCCAGAACACTTAATTGTGCTCATGAGGAACCTTTACATAGATCAAGAGGCTGTTGTTCGGACAGAACAAGGGGATACCGATTGGTTTGAAGTCAGGAAAGGTGTGCGTTAGGGTTGTATTCTTTCACCATACCTATTTAATCTGTATGCTGAACAAATAATCCGAGAAGCTGGACTATATGAAGAAGAACAGGGCATCAGGATTGGAGGAAGACTCATTAACAACCTGTGTTATGCAGATGACACAACCTTACTTGCTGGAAGTGAAGAGGACCTGAAGCACTTACTAATGAAGATCAAAGACCACAGCCTACAGTATGGATTGCACCTCAACATAAAGAAAACAAAAATCCTCACAACTGGACCAATGAGCAACATCATGATAAAGGGAGAAAAGATTGAAGTTGTCAAGGATTTCATTTTACTTGGATCCACAATCAACAGCCATGGAAACAGCAGTCAAGAAATCAAAAGACGCATTGCATTGGGCAAATCTGCTGCAAAGGACCTCTTCAAAGTGTCGAAGAGCAAAGATGTCACCCTGAAGACTAAGGTACACCTGACCCAAGCCATGGTATTTTCAATCACATCACATGCATGAGAAAGCTGGACAATGAATAAGGAAGACCAAAGAAGAGTTGACGCTTTTGAGTTGTGGTGTTGGTGAAGAATATTGAATATACCACGGACTCCCAAAAGAAAGAACAAATCTGTCTTGGAAGAAGTACAACCAGAATGCTCCTTAGAAGCAAGGATGGCGAGACTGCTTCTTGCATGCTTTGGACATGTTGTCAGGAGGGATGAGTCCCTGGAGAAGGACATCATGCTTGGCAGAGTACAGAGTCAGTGGAAAAGAGGAAAATCCTCAACGAGGTGGATTGACACAGTGGCTGAAACAATGAGCTCAAGCATAACAACAATTGTAAGGATGGCGCAGGACCGGGCAGTGTTTCATTCTGTTGTGCATAGGGTCGCTATGAGTCAGAACCGACTCGACAGCACCTAACAACAACAACATCTTGTATGCTGATACTCTGCTGAACTCTTGTATTAGTTTCAGTAGTCTACCTAAGGATTCCTTAGGGTTTTCTGTGTATATGATCATGTCATCTGCAAATAGAGATATTTTACTTCTTCCTTGTCAATCTGGATGCCCTTTATTTCTTTATCTAGCCTAATGGCTCTAGCTAGGACCTCCAACACAATGTTGAATAAGAGTGGTGATAAAGGGCATCTTTGTCTGGTTCCCGATCTCAGTGGGAATGCTTTCAGGCTCTCTCCATTTAGGTTGATGTTGGCTATTGGCTTTGTATAAATGCCCTTTATTGTCTTGAGGAATTTTCCTTCTATTCCTATTTTGCTGAGAGTTTTTATCATGAATGTATGTTGTCAAATGCCTTTTCTGCATCAATTGATAAAATCATGTGATTCTTTTGTTTTATTTATGTGGTGGATTACATTAATTGTTTTTCTAATGGTGAGCCATCCCTGCATATGAATCCCACTTGGTCTTGCTGAATTATTTTTTTGATATGTTGTTGAATTCTGTTGGCTAGAATTTTGTTGAGGATTTTTGCATCTATGTTTATGAGGGATATAGGTCTATAATATTCTTTTTTTGTGCTGTCTTTACCTGGTTTGGGTATCAGGGATATGGTGGCTTCATCGAATGAGTTAGGTAGTGTTCCATCATTTTCTATGCTTTGAAATACCTTTAGTAGTAGTGGTGTTAACTCTTCTCTGAATGTTTGGTAGAACTCTGCAGTGAAGCCATCCGGGCCAGGGCTTTTTTTGTTGGGAGTTTTTTGATTATCTTTTCAATCTCTTTTTTTTGTTATGGATCTATTTAGTTGTTCTACTTCTGATTGTGTTAGTTTAGGTAGGTGGTGTTTTTCTAGGAATTCATCCATTTCTTCTAGGTTTGGAAATTTGTTAGAGTACAATTTTTTTGTAATAATCTGATATGATTCTTTTAATTTCAGTTGGGTCTGTTGTGATATGGCCCATCTTGTCTCTTATTCAGGTTATTTGTTTCCTTTCCTGTATTTCTTTAGTCAGTCTGGCCAATGGTTTATCAATTTTGTTAATTTTTTCAAAGAACCAGCTTTTGGCTTTGTTAATTCTTTCAATTGCTTTTCTGTTCTGTAATTCGTTTAGTTCAGCTCTAAGTTTTATTATTTGTTTTCTTCTGGTGCCTGATGGATTCTTTTGTTGCTCGCTTTGTATTTGTTCAAGTTGTAGGGACAGTTCTCTGATTTTGGCTCTTTCTTCTTTATGTATGTGTGCTTTTATTGATATAAATTGACCTCTAAGCACTGCTTTTGCTGTGTCCCAGAGGTTTTGATAGGACGTGTTTTCATTCTCGTTGCTTTCTATGAATTTCTTTATTTCGTCCTTGATGTCTTCTATAACCCAGTCTTTTTTGAGCAGGGTATTGTTCAGTTTCCAAGTCGTTGATTTCTTTTCCCTGATTTTTCTGTTATTGATTTCCACTTTTACGGCCTTGTGGTCTGAGAAGATGCTTCGTAATATTTCGATGTTTTGGATTCTACAAAGGTTTGTTTTATGACCTAATACGTGGTCTATTCTAGAGAATGTTCCATGCGCACTAGGAAAAAAAAGTATACTTTGCAGCTGTTGGGTGGAGAGCTCTGTATAAGTCTATGAGGTCAAATTGGTTGATTGTAGCAATTAGGTCTTCCTTGTCTCTATTGAGCTTCTTACTGGGAGTCCTATCCTTCTCCGAAAGTGGTGTGTTGATGTCTCCTACTATAATTGTGGAGATGTCTATCTCACTTTCCAGTTCTGTTAAAGTTTGTTTTGTGTATCTTGCAGCCCTGTCATTGGGTGCATACATATTTAATATGGTTATATCTTCCTGGTCAATTGTCCCTTTAATCATTATGTAGTGTCCTTCTTTATCCTTTGTGGTGGATTTAAGTTTAAAGTCTATTTTGTCAGAAATTAATATTGCTACTCCTGCTCTTTTTTGATTGTTGTTTGCTTGATATATTTTTTCCATCCTTTGAGTTTTTGTTTGTGTCTCTAAGTCTAAGGTATGTCTCTTGTAGGCATCATATAGATGGATCGTGTTTCTTTATCCTGTCTGAGACTCTCTGTCTCTTTATAGGTGTATTTAGTCCATTTACATTCAGTGTAATTATAGATAAGTATGTGTTTAGTGCTGTCATTTTGATGCCTTTTTGTGTGTGTTGTTGACAATTTCATTTTTCCACTTTTTTGTGCTGAGACATTTTTCTTTGTAAATTGTGTATTCCTCATTTTCATAGTAGTCGAATTTATGTTTGCTGAGTCGTTATGTTTTTCTTGGTTTTTATTTTGGGTTATGGAATTGTTAGACCTCTTTGTGGTTACCTTAATATTTACCCCTATTTTTCTAAGTAAAAACCTAACTTGTATCATCCTATATTGCCTTGTTTTCCTCTCCATATGGCAACTCTATGCCTCCTGTATTCAGTCCCACTTTTGATTATTGTGATCTTTTACATAATGACTTCAATGATTCCCTGTTTTGAGCATTTTTTTTCTTTTTAAAATTAATCTGAATTTGTTTTTGTAATTTCCCTATTTGAGTTGACACCCAGCTGTTCTGTTCTGTGACCTTGTGTTGTGTTGGTATCTGATACTATTGATTTTCTGACCAAACAATTTCCTTTAGTATTTCTTGTAGCTTTGGTTTGGTTTTTGCAAATTCTCTAAGCTTGTGTTTATCTGTAAATGTTTTAATTTCACCTTCATATTTGAGAGAGAGTTTTGCTGGATACATGATCCTTGGCTGGCAGTTTTTCTCCTTCAGCACTCTATATATGTCATCTCATTGTCTTCTTGACTGCATGGTTTCTGCTGAGTAGTCTGAACTTATTCTTATTGATTCTCCTTTGTAGGAGACCTTTCTTTTATCCCCGGCTGCTTTTAAAATTTTCTCTTTATCTTTGGTTTTGGCAAGTTTGATGATAATATGTCTTGGTGATTTTCTTTTTGTATCAT
Source organism: Elephas maximus indicus (assembly GCF_024166365.1). Classification (NCBI taxonomy): domain Eukaryota; kingdom Metazoa; phylum Chordata; class Mammalia; order Proboscidea; family Elephantidae; genus Elephas; species Elephas maximus. The sequence goes on along the minus strand of NC_064831.1, from coordinate 85,563,700 downwards.
TCTTAAATGGGGTTCAATGAGCATCTTGGTTAGATATCCTTTTGTCTTTCATGATGTCAGGGAAGTTTTCTGCCAACAGATCTTCAACTATTCTCTCTGTATTTTCTGTTATCCATCCCTGTTCTGGGACTCCAATCACACACAAGTTTTTCTTCTTGATAGAGTCCCACATGATTCTTAGGGTTTCTTCATTTTTTTTAATTCATTTATCTGATTTTTCTTCAACTATATTGGTGTGGGTTTTATGGATATTTGTGTCAATTGCCTTATCCTCCAAGTCCCCCACTCTGCATTCCAATTGCTCGATTCTGCTCCTCTGACTTCCTATTGCGTTGTCGAATTCTGTAATTTTATTGTTATTCTTTTGGATTTCTGAATGCTGTCTCTCTATGGATTCTTGCAGCTTATTAATTTTTCCACTATGTTCTTGAATAATCTTTTTGATTTCTTCAACTGCTTCATCAGTGTGTTCCTTGTCATTTTCTGTAGATTGCCTAATTTCATTTTTGAGGTCATCCCTGATGTCTTGAAGCATTCTGTAAATTAGTTTTTTATATTCTGCATCTGGCAATTCCGGGATTGTATCTTCATTTGGGAAAGATTTTGATTCTTTAATTTGGGGAGTTGTAGAAACAATCATGCTCTGCTTCTGTATGCGGTTTGATATCGACTGCTGTCTCCAAGCCATCTATAAGATATTGTAATGATTTATTTTATATTTGCTCACTGAGTCTTATCTTGTTTTGTTTTCTTTCAATATATGTAGATGGGCTACTAGATTGCGCTATCTTGATTGTTGTAGCCTTTGAATCACTTATGTCCTGTTACCAGCTGGTTTGGGCTGTTACCAGATATATAAGCCTGAGAGTCCATTCACTATTCTTGAGTAGAATCTGATTTTGGGTAACCAAGTGTGTGGTGTATACTGTCACCTATTCACTTAGAGGAGTAGTGGTGATAGTTGTGTGCACCAGATTCTAGTAGCAGCAGGCGGTCACACTCCAGGGGAGGCAGGATGCTGACAGGCTTCCCCCAAGTGCCATTGAGTTAGGTGTGTCTCTATTCCTAGAGCACATTGGTGAGTGGGCTCTGCAGCTGTACCTTAGGCACCCAATGCATGTACCTCTACAGATTGGTAGGTGTAACTATCCTCAGGCCCCTATGGAAGGAGGCTAGGTGGTTTGGGTGGAGCTTCAGCCCTCAGTTCCCCCTTGTGGGTCAGTGAGGGCTCTGTTTAATAGGTGGAGATATCAGACCTGGGAAACTTGTCTTTCCAGTAATCTGCTAAAACAATTACAGTCAGATCACTATCAGAATTGCCTTTGCATTATAATAGCCACCTTGTTCCCTATAGGGATGAAAGCCCTAGACCGTGGATCTCATATGCTTGGCTGGAGCTGTTTCTGTATTTTTAGTCCAATTTCAGGAAGCCAGGGCAGGATTTTTGGTCCCTGGGTTTTTTGTAGCTGCTTCTCTCAGGCCAGGAGAATGGGTTAGGAAAAGACAAAAAAAAAAAACAAAACCCAGGGCACTTCACTCTCTGGCCCCGGAAATTCCAATGTTAATGAAGCTGCCTGGGAAGGGGAGAGGAGGGATCAGATAGATAGGAGAGAGTAGCACCCAGGAATATAGACAAAGTTACTTATCTTGCTTGGTGATGACTGTTTTATCTGAGAGTCCCGAGGGGTGTATAGCCTGTGTGCTGTTGGCTGGCTAGTTTGAGATTGTCCCTGAGGGTCAGGCCCATGTCCTGTGCTTGTGCTGTCTCTGAAGCCGTGGTCGGTTCCTCTGCTCCCAGTCCAAAGCCCAGTTCCAAGGTTCCCTGGCTGGGAAACTGTACTCCAGGCTCCAAAACCAGTCGCTGCATCCTGGTGACTTCTCCTCCTGTCAGCCAAGTCGATGCACTGCCTGTGTGCACTGGCTGGGTGTCCCCCGAGGTCATTTCTGGGGGCTAGGGCTGCATCCCGTCCCATGTTTGCGCTGTCTCAGGATGCCTTGCTCAGCTCTGCTTCGCCCAGTCCAAAGCCCGGCGCCAATGTTTTTTGACTGGGACACTGTCTCCAGGCTCCAAAAACAGTTGCTGCTTCCCCGTGGTTGCTTGTTCTCTCGTTAGCCGCGTCAGTGTGCAGCCTGCTTGCGCTGGCTGAGTCTCTGTCACTCAGGTCAACTCTTTAGATCTGTGTTTGATAGGCAGGGTTCGTAGATTGTCATGTATGTGATCGATTCACTTGTTGTTCCGAGTCTTTGTTGCAAGAGGGATCTGAGGTAGCTTCTACCTGGTCAGCCATCTTGGCCCCGCCCCCCTGATTCTTTGTTTTGAGAGCTTGTTGAGGCGATAATGGTCTCTTTCTTTATGTGACTTGATATCGACTGTTGTCTCTGAGCCATTTATAAGTTATTGTATTAGTTTATTTTATGTTTGCTTACTGTGCCATAGCTTCTTGTTTTGTTTTGATATGCCCAGATGGGTAGCTTGTGTAAGCTAGCTTGATTATTTTCACCTTTGGAGCTCTGATGTCCTGTCCCCAGATGGCTAGAGCTGTTATCAGGTGTATTGGTTTAGGAGTCCATTCACTTTTCTAGTATGAATTCAGCTCAGGTTTCCAGGTAGCTGATCATCAAGTGTGTGGTACAGGCTGTGTCCTACAGTCTTAGAGGGGCAGGGATGATTGGTGTAGGCACCAGTATCTGGTTGCATCAGGGTGTTACAGTCTGAATAAGGCAGAGGGCTGAGAATCATCCCACAAGTGTCTCTGAGGGAAGCATGTCCCTGTTCCCTAGAGTGTACAGGTGGGTGTGTTCTGCAGATGGACCATGGGTACCCAGTGTTTTTGGTTGTAAGGAATGGGAGGTACCAGTTATCCTTAGACCCCAGTCATGGGTGGCTGCGTGACCTGCGTGGAGCCACCAGTCCTTAGGCCCCTAATGTGGGTAGATGAGGACCCTGTTTAATAGACAAAGCAATGTCAAATATCAAACACCCACCTCTCTGCTGCATAGCTGAAATGGTTGGGGTCTGCCAACAAGTTCCTATTCTCCTGAAATAGGCCCACACAAGTCCATGCAGGGTGAAAAGGTACTCAAAGTCGGCAGACTGTTTATGCCTGGACAAGAGCTGCTTCTGTCCTGAGCTCCCCCAATTAGTGGAGCTGGCAAATTATCTTTTCTCCCAATTGCAAATTTATTCCTTTTCCAAGGCTAGGGGGATGGCTGTAAACACTCAACAGGGCCTATCTCAGGCCCAGGAAAATCAGCCACTGAAACCGGCTTGGTAGCATGAGGTACGTGTTAAAATATATGCAAGTACTTAGCTTTTGCCGAGAGTGCCGTTCTCTGGTTCTGGAGGTATGAGTAGGCTCTGTGGCTGGCTGCTTCTCCCCGAGGAAACTGTGGCCGAACACTAGTACCATCCCACCACAGCCACTCCCATGAATGGTGTCTGAGGACTCCTGTTGATTCAGGTCCTATAACTCCTCTCTGCTTCTGAACCATCTTTTGGTCTTCCTGCCCCTCAGTTCATTTTCTAACCTTGCCTTTGATGTTTGGGACTCCTAGCTTGTCATAAATATACTGTTTTCACTTGTTTCTTCAGGTCGTTGGTGTAAGAGGGCTTGCTGGAAGCATCTGTCTATTCCACCATCTTGGCCCCGCCCCTACAATATTTTTTAAAAATAATTTTCAGTGTACAAGTTTAGGACTTCTTCGTTAAATTTATTCCTTAGTACTTCATTATTTTTATACCATCATAAATTGAATTATTTTCTTAGTTTCATCTTTGGAATTGAATTTTGTATATTGACCCTGTATCCTGCAAACTTGCTGAAGTCATTTATTAGTTGTAATAACTTTGAGATGGATTTCTTAGGATTTTTAATATACCAGATCATGTTATCTGAAATAGAGATAGTTTAACTTCTTCCTTTCCAAAATGGATGCCTTTTATTCCATTTTATTGCCTAATTGCCCTGGGTAGAGCCTCAGTACAATGTTGAATAGAAGTGGTGAGAGTGGACATCCATGTCTTTTTTTTTTAATCTTAGAAAAAGTATTCTGTCTTTTACATTTAAGTGTGAATTTTTCTATGAATCTATGAATTTTTTGTAGATTCCTTTTATCAGGTTGAGGAAACTCTCCCTTTTCCTGATTTGTTGAGTGTTTTAATAATGAAAATATGTATATATATTTTTTTTTTCCAAATGACTAATCTGCATCTATTGAGATGATTATGTGGTTTTTGGCTTTATTCTATCAACATGGTATATTACATTAATTGACTTCCATATGTTCAATCAATTTCTCACTCCTAGAATACATGCCACTTTGTTATGGTTCATAAATCTTTATATCTGCGGCTGGACTTTTTTAGTTTTTTTGTTGTTGACCATGTGTCTTTATCCATAATAAATGTTGGTCTGTAGTTTTCTTTTGATGCTTTTGGTTTGATTTCAGTGCAATACAGAGAATGAGCTGTGTATTATTTCCTCCTCTTGTGTTTTTTGTAAGAGTTTGTGAAGGATTGGTGTTGATTCTTTAAACATTTAGTAGAATTCACTTGTAAAGCCATCTGGACTTAGTCTTTCCTTAGTGGAAAGTTTTTGTTTACTAATTCAATATCTTTACTTTTTAAAGGTCTGTTTATATATTCTATTTCTTCTTGGGTCAATTCCAGTAGTTTTTGTCGTCTAGAAATTTGATTGTTTCATCTAAGTTATCTATTTTTTTGGCATATAATTCTTTATAGTATTCCCTTACAATTATTTTCACTTCATATGTATTAGTAATGATGTTCCTTCTTTTATTCCTGAATCTAACAATTTGTGTCTTCCCTCTTTTTCTTAGTGAGTCTAGGAAAAGATTTGTTAATTTTTTGATCTTTTCAAATAACCAAGTTTTTTTTTTTTAATTTTTTCTATTGATTTTCTATTCTATTTTTCATTATTTCTTCTCTAATCTTTGTTATTTCTGCTTGCTTTGGATATAGTTTGCCCTCTTTTCCTTTTTTTCAGGTAGAAGGTCAAATTATTAATTTAAGAGCATTCTTCTTTAATGCAAGTGTTCACAGATATAGATTTTCCTTTAAAGGCTGCTTTAGCTGCATCCCTTAAGATTTGATATGTTGAGTTTTCCATTATATTCAAAGTATATTATAATTCTCCTTTTGATTCTTTGTTTCCCATTGGTTACATAAGAATGCACTGTTTAATTTCTGTGTATTTTTAAATTTCCCAAACTACCTTCTGTTATTGATTTCTAATTGTATTCTAAGAGAACATACTGTGTGATTGCAAGTCTTTCACATTTATTCATGTTTATTTCATAGCTCAACATATAATCTATCCTAGAGAATTTTCTGTGTGCTCTTGAGAAGAATGTGTATCCTCCTTTAGTTGGTTGGAAAGTTCAATACATATCTCTTAGGTAAAATAGGTTCATAGTGTTGTCCAAGTTTTCTATATTCTCCTTTATATTCTGCCTAGTTGTTCTATACACTATTGAAAGTGTGATATTGAAGTCCCCAAATATTATTGTTCAATTATCTATTTCTTCCTTCAATTCTGTCAGTTTTTGATTCATTTATTTTGAAGCTTTGTTGTTAGGTGCATACATGTTCATATTTGGTATGCCTTCCTTTTGGATTGACTCTTTCCTCATTATAAAATATTTTTCTTTGTCTCTAGTAACAATTTTTTCTTAAAGTTTATTTTATCTGATATTACTTTAGCCACTCCACCTTTCTTTTGTGTACTGATTGAATGGTTACCTCTTTCCATACTTTTACTTTCAACCCTGTTGTGCCTTTGAATCTAAAATATGCTTCTTGTTGATAGCATATAGTTGGATCATATTTATTTATCCATTCTGCCAATCTTGGCCCTTTTATTGAATCATTGAGTTAATTTACATTTCATATAATTACTGAGAAGGTAGGATTTACACTTTCCATTTGACTATTTGTTTTCCTATGTGTATATGTTGTTTTTATTTTTCTCTTCCCATATTACTGCCTTTTTTATGTTAAATAGCTATTTTCTAGCATATCATTTCAATTCCCTTTCTTTTTCTTTTTAATTTTAACTACAAGTGTACCTCATTTTATTGCACTTCACTTTTTTGCACTTTGCAGATATTACACCTTTTACAAATTAAAGTTTCATGGCAACCCTATGTCAAGCAAGTCTATCAGCACTGTTTTTCCAATGGTGTGTGCTTGCTTCATGTCTGTGTGTCACATTTTGGTAATTCTCACAATATTTCATTTTTTTATTATTATTATATCTGTTATGGTGATTATGATCACTGATCTTTGATGTTACTATTGTAATTGTTTTGGGGCACCAAGAACCGTGCACATTCATCAATAAATGTTGTATGTGTTCTGACTGCTCCACTGACCAGCTTTTTCCCAATCTCTCTCCCTCCCCTCAGCCCCCCCATTCCCTAAGACATGACAATATTGAGATTAATAGCCCTACAGTGGACTCCAGAGTTCAAATGAAAGGAAGAGTCACAAGTCTCTCACCTTAAGTCAAAAGCTAAAAATGATTAAGCTTAGCGAAGAAGGCAAGTCAAAAGCAGAGATAGGCCAAAGACGAAGCCTTTTGCACCAGTTACCAAGTTGTGAATGGAAAGGAAAAGTTCCTGAAGGAAATTAGAAGTGCTACTCCAGTGAACACACAAATGATAAGAAAGTGAAACACCCTTATTGTTGACATGGAGAAAGTTTTAGTGGTCTGGATAGGAGATAAACCAGTAACAACATTCCCTTAAACCAAAGCCTAACCCAGAACAAGGACCTAATTCTGTTCAATTCTGTGAAGGTTAAATGAGGTGAGGAAGTTACAGAAGAAAAGTTTGAGGTCAGCAGAGATTGGTTCATGAGGTTTAAGGGAAGAAGCTGTCTCCATAGCATAAAAGTGCAAGGCAAAGCAGCAAGTGATGATATAGAAGCTGTAGCAAGTCATCCAGAATATCTAGCTAAGATAATTAATGAAGGTGGCTACACCTAACAACAGATTTTCAATGTAGACAAAACAGCCCTATATTGGAAGAAGGTAGTGAGAAAGGAGAAGTCAATACCTAGCTTCAAAACTTCAAAGGACAGGCTGACTCTCCTGTTAGTGGCTAATGCAGCTGGTGACTTTAAGTTGAAGCCGATGCTCATTTACCATTCCAAAAATCCTAGGGCCCTTAAGAATTATGCTAAATCTACTCTTCCTGTGCTCTGTAAATGGACTAACAAAGCCCGGATGACAGCGTATTTGTTTACAACATGGTTTAAGGAATATTTTAAGCTCACTGTTGAGACCTACTGCTCAGGAAAAAAAAAAAAAAAAAGATTCCTTCCAAAATATTACTGCTCATTGACAATGCACCTGGTCACCCAAGAACTCTGATAGACATGTACAAGGAGATTAATGTTGTTTTTAAGCCCGCTTTGATGGTTAAGATTATGTGTCAACTTTGTTGGACCATGATTCTCAGTGTTTATATGTGATCACCCCCATGATGAGATCTGCTGTGAGTAGCCAGTCAGTCAAGAGGGAGTTTCCTTGGGCATGTAGCCTGCATCCAAATTTAAGCAAATGTTCTGGCTTTTGCCCTGTCTGGATCCTGCAGCTGCCTCCTGTTCATCTGACCTCCAGCTCTTGGGACTAGCAGCTTATCTGCTGATCTTGGGATCTGTCAATCTTTACAGACTGTGAATAAGAGCCCTACTCTCCAACCTGCCAATCTTGGGTTCACCAGCCCCTGTGGCTACGTGAATCAGGAGAAGCCTCTATCCTGATTCACGAACTTGGGACATTCCAGTCTCTATAATTACTTGAGCCGTTTCCTTGATATAAATCTTTCTCTCTGTATCAACTTTACTGGTTTTGCTTCTCTAGAGAACCCAGCCTAAGACACCTGCTAATACAACATACATTCTGCAGCCCATGGATCAAAGAGTAATTCTGACTTTCAAGTTTTATTATTTAAAAAATACATTCTGTAAGGCCATAACTGCCTTAAATAGTGATTCCTCCAGTGGTAATGTGCAAAGTAAGTTGAAAACCATCTGGAAAGCACTCACCATTCCAGATGCCATTAAGAACATTCCAGATGCCATTAAGAACATTTGTGATTCATGGGAGGAGGTCAAAATGTCAACGTTAACAGGAGTTTGGAAAAAGTCAATTCTAGCCCTCATGGATGATTTTGAGAGGTTCAAGACTTCAGTGGAAGAAGTAACTGCAGATGTGGTGGAAATCGCAAGAAAACTAGAATTAGAAGTGAAGTCTGAAGATATGACTGAATTGCTGCAATCTCATGATAAAATTTGAATGGATGAGGGGTTGTTTTTTATGGATGAACAAAGAAAGTGATTTCTTGAGGTGGAATCTATTCCTTGTGGAGATGCTGTGAACATTGTTGAAATGACAACAAAGGATTTAGAATATTACATAAACTTAGTTGAAAAAGCAGTGTCAGGGTTTGAGAGGACTGACTCCAATTTTGAAAGAAGTTCTACTGTGGGTAAATGCTATCAAACAACATAGCATACCATAGAGAAATCTTTCATGAAAGGAAGAGTCAGGTGATGCAGTGAATTCATTGTCTTATTTTAAGAAATCATCACAGGTACACCAGCCTTCATCAAGCATCACCCTGATCAGTCAGCAACCATTACCATCGAGGCAAGACCTTCCAATAGCAAAAAGATTATGGCTCCGTGAGACTCAGATGGTGGTTAGCATTTTTTAGCAATAAAATATTTTTTAATTAAGATATACAGATATGTACAGTTTTTTTAGACATAATGATATTGCACACTTAATAGGCTACAGTATAGTGTGAACATAATGTTTACATGCACCAGGAAACCAAAAAGTTTGTGCCGCTCGCTTTATTGCAGTGGTCTGGAACTGAACCTGCAATATCTCCAAGGTATGCCTGTATATATTTATAAGTTTTTTCTTATATTTTCCCAGGGAATTCTAATTAATATCTTATGTTAAAACAGTCTAGTTCAGATTAATACCATCTTAATTTCAATATTATACAAAACATTTGCTCTAACGTATCTCCATCCCTCTCCCCACCTTTCTACAATTATTATCATGCAAGTTACAGCTTTGTACATTATAAGTCTATAAACAAAATTTTATAATTATTGCTTTACACAGTTATTTTTCTAAAAATCAGATAAGAAAAATGTTAAAAGTGAAAATACATTTATACTCTCTTTTACATGTATCTAGTATAAAAAAAAAGAAAAGAAAAAAAATTTTTTTCTTTTTATGTATTTACCTTTACCAGTGCTCTTTATGTCTTTATGTAGATTCAAATTACTCTCTACTGTCCTTTAATTTTCTTGTAGGGCTGGTCTGCTAGCCGTGAATTCTCTCAGTTTTTGTTCATTTGGGAAAGACGTAATTTTTGCTCCCTTTTCTTAGTCTTGCTGGATATAGAATTCTTGGTTAATGATTTTCTATTTTATCACTTTGAATATGACATCATACCTCCGGCGTTCTAAATCAAATGTTGATCTTCTTGAGGATGCTTTGGAAGTGATGAGTTCCTTTTCTCTTGATTCTAAGATTCTTTCTTTGTCTTTTTCTTTTAATAGCTTGACTATGATGTGCCTGCGGGGGGGTCCCTTTCAATTTATTTTGTATGTAGTTTATTGAGTTTCTTAGATGTGCACATTACTGCTTTTCATCAAATTTGGGAATTTCTTGGCCATTATGTCTTCAAATATATTCTTTCTACCATTTCTGTGTCATCTTCTTATGAGGATCCCATTATGCTTGTGTTGATATGCTTGATGGTGGCCCTCAAATTCCTGAGGCTCTTATTTTTGTTTATTCTTTTTTCATTTTGTTCCTCAATTGATGTGTCTATGTTGGCTGATTTCTTTCTTCTTCCAGTTTATATCTTCTATCGAATACCTCTAATAAAACTTTCATTTGTTACTATATTTTTCAGCTCCAGAATTTCTATTTACTTGTTTTTATAATTTCTATTGTTGGCACTCTGTTTTTATCTTTTACTGATAATCTTTATTTGGTGAAATATCGTTCTCATTCTTTTAATTAAACTTTAGATGACGGTTTACAGAACAAACCAGTTTCTCATCAAACAGTACACACATTGTTGTATGACATTGGTTAACAATCCCATGACATGTCAACATTCTCCCTTCTCAACCGTGGATTCCTTATTACCAGCTTTCCTGTCCCCTCCTACCTTCCAGTCCCTACCCCAGGGCTGGTGCGCCCCTTTGGCCTTGTTTTGTTCAATCTTTGGCTGAAGGGTGAACCTCAAGAGTGCCCTCATTACTGGGCTGAAATGGTGTCTGGAGGCTATACTCTCAGGGTTTTTCCAGTCTCTGTCAGGCCAACAAGTCTGGTCTTTCTTTTTGAGTTAGAATTTTGTTCTACAGTTTTCTCCAGCTCTGCCTGGGACCCTCTCTTGTGATCCCTGTCAGAGTAGTCAGTGGTGGTAGGCAGGCACCATCTAGTTGTACTGGACTCAACCTGGTGAAGGCCATAGTAGATGTGGTTCATTAGCCCTTTGGACTAATCTTTCCTGTGTGTCTTTCGTTTTCTTCATTCTTCCTTGCTCCCAAAGCGGTGAGACCAGTAGAGTATCCTAAATGGCTGCTTATAGGCTTTTAGGACTCTAGATGCTACTCACCAAAGTAGAATGTAGAACATATGCTTTATAAACTCTGTTATGCCAATTGAGTTAGACGTTCCCTGAGACCATGTTCCCCACGGCCCTCACCCCAGCGATTTCGGCCCTCAGGGAGTTTGGATGTGTCTATGGAGCTACCATGGCCTTGCCTTGTACAGGTTGTGCTGGCTTCCCCAATATTGTGTACTGTCTTACCCTTCACCAAAGTTACCGCTTATCTATTGTCTGTTAAGTGTTTTTCCATCCCCACCTTTCCCCTCCCTGGTAACCATCAAATATTGTTTCTTTTTGTATGTAAACCTTTTCATGAATTTTTACAGTAGTGGTCTCATAAAATATTTGTCCTTTTGTGATTGGCTCATTTCACTCAGCATAATGTCTTCCAGATGCATCCATATTATGAGATGCTCCACAGATTCACAGTTGTTCTTTAGGGTTGTGTAATAAATACTCCATTGTGTGTATGTAACCAAAGTTTGTTTATCCATTCATCTGTTGATGGGCACTAGGTTGTTTCCATATTTTTGCTATTGTGAATAATGCTGCAGTGAACTTGAGTGTGCATATATCTATTCATGTGATGACTCTTATTTCTCTAGAATGTATTCCTAGTAGTGGGATTGCTGGATCATATGGTATTTCTATTTCTAGCTTTCTAAGGAAGCACCACATCATTTTCCAAAAAGGTTGTATTATTTTACATTCCCACCAGCAGTGCATAAGAGTTCTGATGTCCCCGCAGCCTCTCCAACATTTGTTGTTTTCCGTTTTATTGATTCGTGCCAGTAATGCCAGGGTGAGATGGTATCTCATTTTGGTTTTGATTTGCATTTCTCTGATGACTAGAGATCATGCGTATTTTCTCATGTATCTGCTGGCTGCTTGAACGTCTTCTTTGTTGAAGTGCCTGTTCATTTCCTTTGCCCATTTTTAAATTGGACTATTTGTCTTTTTGTTGTAGAGGTGTTGGATTTTCTTGAAGATTTTAGAGATTGGACCTTTGATTTGTAATAGCAATTTTTTTCCCCAGTCTGTAGGTTCTCTTTTTACTCTTTTGGTGAAGTATTTTGAAGCACATAAAGGTTTTATTTTTAGAAGATCCCAGTTATCTAGCTTATCCTCTGGAGCTTGTGTGTTGTTGGTTGTGATTTGTATCCTGTTAATACCGTGTATTAGGGCCTCTAGCGTCGATCCTATTTTTTCTTCTATGAACTTCATAGGTTTTAGCTTTATATTTAGATCTTTGATCCATTTTGAGTTAGTTTTTGTATATGGTGTGAGGTATGGGTCCTATTTCTTTCTTTTTTTTTTTTTTTGCAGATGTACATCCAGCTTTGCCAGGATCATTTGTTAAAAGAGTGCCTTTTCCCCATCTGATGGACTTTGGGCCCTTGTTGAAGATCAGGTGACCATAGGTGGATGGATTTACATCTGGGTTCTCAATCCTGTTCCATTGGTCAATGTATCTGTCACTGTACCAGGACCAGGCTGTTTTGACTACCTTAGCTGTATAGTAGGTTCAGAGGTCAGGTAATGTGAGTTCTCCTACTTTCTTCTTCTTCTTCACTAAAAATGCTTTACTTATTTGGGGCTTCTTTCCTTTCTATATAAAGTTAACAATAAGTTTTTCCATCTCTTTGAAGGATGTTGTTGGTATTTGGATCGGTATTGCATTGTATTTGTAAGTCACCTTGGGTAGAATTGTGATTTTCACAGTGTTGAGTCTATCTATCCATGAGCATGGTATGTTTTTCCATTTATGTAGACCTCTTTTGATTTCTTGCAGTAGCGTTTTGTAGTTTTCTTTGTATAGGTCTTTTACATGCCTGGTTAGATTTATTCCCAAGTATTTTATTTTATTTTTTAGGGGCTATTATAAATTTATTATAAATAGCATTGTTTTCCTGATTTCCTTTTCATCATTCTCTTTATTGGTGTATAGGAATCCAACCGATTTTTGTGTTTATCTTGTATGCTGCAACTCTGGTGAATCTTTCTATTAGTTCCAGTAGTTTTCTGGTGGAGTCTTTTGGATTTTCTTAATATCATATCATCCACAAATAGTGACAGTTTAACATTTTCATTATGAATTTGGATGCACTTTATTTCTGTTTCTTGCCTTATTGCTCTAGCTAAGTCTTCCAACACGATGTTAAATAGGAGTGGTGATAAAGGGCATCTTGTCTTGTTCCTGTTCTCAAGGGGAATGTTTTCAGCCTCTCTTCATTGAGAATCATGTTGGCCATTGGATGTGCATAGACATCCTTTATTATGTTGAGAAATTTCCCTTCTATGCCTATTTTATTGAGAGTTTTTATCAGGAATGGGTGTTGGACTTTGTCAAATGCCTTTTCTGTGCCGATTGAGATGATCATGTGATTTTTCCTTTCTTTTTATTTATGTGGTGGATTATGTTGATTGATTTTCTAATATTGAACCATCCTTGCATGCCTTGTATGAATCCTACTTGGTTGTGGTATATCATTTTTTTTGATATGATGCTGAATTCTATTGGCTAGAATTTTCTTGAGAATTTTTACATCTATATTCATGAGAGATATTGGTCTGTAATTTTCATTTTTTGTGGGGTCTTTGCCTGGTTTTGGTATCAGAGTTATGCTGGGTTCATAGAATGAATTCAGAAGTATTACTTCCTTTTCTATGTTCTGAAATAGTTTGAGTAGTACGGGTGTAAGCTCCTCTTTGAATGTTTGGTAGAATTCTCCAGTAAAGCCATCTGGCCCAGGGCTTTTTTTGTTAGGAGTTTTTTTTTTTTTTTTTAATTACCTTTCAATCGCTTCTCTTGTTATGGGTCTGTTCAGATTTTCAATATCATTCTGTGTTAGTGTGGGTAGGTAGGGTGTTTCTAGAAATTTGTCCATATCTTGTAGGTTTTCAAATTTGTTGGAGTATAGTTTTTTATAATAATCTGTTATGATCTTTTTTATTTCAGTTGGGTCTGTTGTAATGTCCATTTTGTTCCTTATTTGGGTTATTTGCATCCTCTCCTGTTTTCCTTTGTCAGTTTGGCCAGTGGTTTGTCAATTTTGCTTGTCTTTTCAAAGAACCAACTTTTGGTTTTGTTGATTCTCTCTATTTTTTTTTATTCTCTATTTCATCGATTTCTGCTCTGATCTTTATTATTTCCTTTCTTGTGGTGGCCGTGGGCTTCATTTGCTGTTCTCTTTCTATTTGTTCAAGTTGTGTAACGAATGCTTTGATTTGTCCCTTTCTTCTTTTTTGATGTGTGCATCTATTGCCATAAATTGACCTCTGAGGACTGCCTTTGCTGTGTCCCAGAGGTTTTGGTATGATGTGTTTTCATTCTCATTTGATTCTAGGAACTTTTTGATTCCATCTTTGATTTTTTTCTATTATCCAGTGGTTTTTAAGTAGGGTGTCGTTCAGTTTCCATGTAATTGAATTTTTTTCCTTGCTCTTCCTGTTGTTAATTTCTACTTTGATGGCATTGTGGTCAGAGAAGATACTTTGCATTATCTCAATGTTTTGGATTTTGTTGAGGGTTGCTCTGTGGCCTAAGATGTGTTCTATTCTGGAGAACACATATGTGTTGGAAAAGAATGTGTACTTTGCAGCTGTTGGATGGAGTGTTCTATATATGTCTGTGAGAACAAGTTGGCTGATTGTGCTCATTAGCTCTTCTGTATCTTTGTTGAGTTTCTTTTTAGATGTTCTGTCCCTTACTGAGAGTGATGTGTTGAAGTCTTCTACTATTATTGTGGAACTGTCAATTTCTGTTCTCAGTGCTGTTAGAGTTTGGTTTATGTATTTTGGAGCCCTGTCATTGAGTGCATAGATGTTTATTATGGTTAAGTCTTCACAATGGATTGTCCCTTTCATCATTATATAGCACTCTTCTTTTCCTTTTACGGTGGATTTTGTCTTAAAGCCTATCTTATCTGAGGTTAGTATTGCCACTCCTGCTCTTTTTTGGTAGTTATTTGCTTGATATATTTTTTTCCATCTTTTGATTTTTAATAAATTTACATCTTTGTTTCTAAGGTGTGTCTGTTGTAGGCAGCATATTGATGGATCCTGTTTTTTTAATCCATTCTGTCACTCTCTGTCTCTTTATGGATGCATTTAGGCCATTTACATTCAGTGTAATTATTGATAGGTGTGTTTCTTGTTGCCATTTTGTAGTTTTTTTTTTTTTTTTTGGTGCTAACATTTTCTTTGTTCCTCTTATTTTCCTTGCTGAGTTCCTTTTGTTTGTGAATTTCTTTTTCATTTCTTTTGTTTTTTAGGCTTTGGTTTTATTGAGACTTTATGTTTTTCTTCTTTCTTTTGGTGAGTAGGTTTGTTAACTTTCTTTACAGTTATCTTGAAATTTACCCTTATCTGCCTAGCTTTGAACAAGTCCATTATTACTTGGTATCACCTTGCCTTCCTCTCCATTAGAAAGTTCTATGTCTATACCGTTTATTCCCTCTTTTATTGTTCTGATGTTGTCATTTACATATTAACCTCTGGTTCCCTGTTGCAATTGTTTTGGTTTTCGATAGTCCTTAAAAGTTAATTTCCTATGTTGGTACCTGGCTGGTACAATCTTGCATCCTAGATTCAGGCTGTGATCTGATGTTGTTGTTCTCAGATAGGTCTCCCTTTAATAATTCTTGTATGTTTGGTTTAGTTTTTTACATATTCCCTTAATTTCTGTTTATCTGGAAATGTCCTAATTTCATGATCATATTTGAACAAAAGTTTTGCAGGATATAATATTCATGGTTGGCAATTGTTTTCTTTCAAGGTTTTATATATGCCATCCCCTTGCCTTTTTGCCTGTATGATTTCTGCCGAATAATCAGAGCTTAGTCTTATTGTTTCTCCTCCATAAGGTACTTTTTGTTTTTCTTGAGCTGCTCGCAGGATTTTTTCTTTGTTTTTGGTTTTAGCAAGTGTGATTATGATATGCATTGGTGTTTTTCTTTTGGGGTCTATCCTATATAGGGTTCTTTGAGCTTCTTGGATGGTCAGCTTTTCATCATTCATGACATTAGGGAAGTTTTCTGTCAGCAATTCTTCAAAGATCCTCTCTGTGATTTCCATCTTCTCTCCCTGTTCTGGAACTCCAATAACTCACAAATTTTTGCTTTTGATTGTATCCCACATAATTCTCAGGGTTTCTTTTTTTTCTGATTTTTCCCCAAAGTTGTATCTGTTTGTCTTCAACTTCACTGATTCTGTCTTCCATCACTTCAAGGCTGCTCCTCAGTCCTTCTATGACCCTATCCATTTCTGAAAACTTGTTGTTTATCTTTGGGATTTTAATTGTTTTTTTCTGAATAATTTCTAGTTGTGAATTAATTTTGGCATTTTGTTCCTGTGTTACTTTCCTGAATTGTCCATTTTTTGCCTGTATTTTCCATGAATTTGTCTGCCTTTTCCATAAGTTTGCCTATTTTTTTCCTCATTTTTGGCCGGTTTTACTTCAACTCTTGGATTGTTCTGAATATTAGAGATTTGAATTCCCTGTCAGGTAGTTCTAGTGCCTTTTCTCATACTGGAAAGCCATCTGGTGTTTTCTTTTGGACACCTACTGGAACCATCCTGTCCTGTTTTTTTATATGTTTGATATTGTCTGCTGTCTTCAGGACATTCAGTAGTTATTTTCTTCATTTCTTGACTGTAGATTTGTTCGTTTTGTCCTGCTTTTTTGTTTTATTTTGTTATGTCTGAGCAGGCTGGTTGTCCGCTCTTTGTTGTTTACTTGTCTGTAGTCATGATACTTTTCACCTCTTTGTCCAAAGGGCAGGGCCAGTCATTCAGCTATGGTGCAGCAGGGAAGGTCCAGCTGAAGGGGAGGGGCTGGGATGGGTTGTTTGTGTCATGTACTAGGGCAAACAGGGTGGGCCAGGAATCAGTGCTGGGCAGGCTTCAGTAGGCCGTGCCTGTGCTGCTCAGTTGTGTGATGCCCAGTGCACAGTGCAGGTATGCAGGAAGGGGGGGGGTTGTGATGTGTGGAGGTAATGGGGTATGGGAAAGAGGAGAGAGAGAAAGAAAAAAAGAGCACTAAGAGAGCTTGCAGTTGGAGTGGATAGATGAGAAACTGAGAAATGTGGAAAAGCAAAAGGGAAAAAGAAAGAAAAAAATAACTAGATAAAAATTTGGAAAAGAAAAGCCCACAGAAGTCCTGGAGTCCCACTGGTGGGGCTGCTAAGACTGGGGAAGTAGCTCCCAGGCTGCACAGTATAGCCTGGCTAAATACCTACAGCACTAGGTATTCAGGAGACAGGAAAAGGAGATAAATTTAGAGAGACAAGAACTAAGAAATGAAGAAAAACAGAAAGGGAGAAAAGAAAAAAAGAAATGCTCCCAGAGACCCCACCTACATGCCTGTGCAGATTGGGGGATTGGCTTCTAAGCCGTGCAGTGCAGCCCGGCTAGAAGGGGCTCCCAAGCTGTGAAAAGAAAAAGAAAACAAACAAAACAGGACAAAGTCAAAAAAGGAATAAAAAAAATCCCAGGGGTCCCACCAGCATGGTGTCACGGGCTGGCGTAGTGGTTCCCCAGACGAGTGTGGCTTCACAGCCTTTCAAAAAGAAGCAAAGATGGTGCATGGAGCCAGGTGTTCCAGAGAAAGGAGTGGGAAGTTGGTAGGAGGTACAGAAGAAAACAAAAGGAAAGAGGGGGAAAGAACACCACCAGCTCAGGGGCCCAGCCAGTGTGGGCAGGGTTAATCCAAGCAGCCTAAGGCCAAAGCATTTGCCTCCTGGGCAAGAGACTACAGCTGGCAGGAAGCAGAGACTGTCTAAGCAGGGGGAGGGGAAAAGGGGGGGGTTAGAAAGGCATATATCTCTCGTTACCGGTGTTCTGTCTCCTGATGGGAACTTCATGAAGCTGCTTCCCCGTACTCCCTGTCCACTGATCTTCGATGTGGTTGAGGCGAACCCAAGCGGCACAGATGATGCACTTCCTGGACAGCTGAATTAGAGCAGGAGGGAGAGAATGGGGGATGGGAAAGTGTGTATCACAGGTTACTGGGTGCTGTCTCCTGCTGGGAGTTCCGCGAAGCTGTTTTCCCGTGTTCTGTGTCTGCTGATCCCCAGTTGGAGTCCAAGATGGCAGATCCGTCCTGCCTTAGCTGATGGGGCCCTCCGCAAGTATCGGTCATTGCTCTCTGTCCTCTGTCAGTTTCTTATTCCATTCGGTGCTTGGCTGAGTTCTTTATCACTTCATTTGACACTTCAGGTTCCAGGAACGACGTTTGTCTCTGTTTTACTTAGTTTTTAGAGTCTTTGCTCTGGAGAGATGGCGTGGTGCTTCTGTCTATGACGCTATGTTGGCCGGAAACTTTCTTTTAATTTTTTTAGACATGTTTTCCTTTAGATCTTTGAGAATGGTAGCTGATTTAAAGTCTGTGTCTGGTAAGTGCAAAAACAGGTTTGAAAACAATAGGATCAATTTCTATTGGCTGCTTTTCCTCTCTCTCTCTCTATACTTTCCTGTATCTTTGTGTGTCTCGTAATTTTTTTGTTGTTGAAAATCAGAAATTTCGAATGCTATAATGTGTCAATTCTAAGGACCATATTTCCATTGTCCCCGGGGTTTGTTGTTGTTCCTGATTTTTGTTATTTAGTAACTTTTCTGGGATACTTCTGTAAAATTTGTATTCTTTAACATGTGTGGCCACTGACACATCTGCTCATCTGGGTTAGTGGTAAGCTAGTGATTGGACAGGGATTCCCGGAAATGCCTTGAATCAATAATTCTCCCATTGCTGGTAAGCTCTGTTGATTATGCCTTCAATGCTCTGGCAGAAAATCTGCTCTAACCTTTAATTCCTTCTTCTTCAAAACCTCCAAGGTCAAGCAGAGATGAGAGCTTAGGGCCTTTTGAAGGCTTTTCTGAGCATATCCACAGCCTTGGATATGTGCATTGCTCTGCACATACATGTGGCCTTCTAGATTTCCAGGAATATGTTAAAGCCCTTCAAAGGCCCCTTGACAACATCCTTCTGAAGTTTTTACCTTTTCAACTTTTTGCTCAGCCTATTGTTAGCGTCAACTGGTAGTGCCATCTCAAGCAGTTATGTTGTTGAGCAACGGGTGCTTTTTTCAGAATATGCCTTGCAGGTAGGGTTGTTCACGAAGAGTGAGCCCTAAATGAAATCAAATGAAGATCATCTCTGAGAATGAACTTATAAGATATACTCCAGATAGGTAATATCCTGACAGTTCTCTGGGAATGGGGCTTTTGAGGACCTCCAAACCATTCTGCCTCCTTCAGTGGCTACTAGCTTGCTTGTTTTTACAGATACTGTGGTTGACACAGCTTTCAAGGCTACTGTAGAACCGAGGAGAGAGAGATGGAGTTAGGGCAAGTTAAAACGCCGAAAGACTCACTGTTCTTACTGAGATTCATCTCCTTTTCTTGAATAAATACTTCTTGGAATGTTGCAAGTTTTTAATTTCCAGAGTTTACATTATTTTTACAGAGGAATAGATTTTCAGAAATACTTACTCTGCTGTTTCAGAAGTCAAGCCCCTCTGCTTTACTTTGATGATCATAACATAAATAATTCTCATTTATAGAGCACATTGTTATTTACAAAGGGCCCTAGCATAATACTTCTTTACTTCTTTTTAAATTTTGATTTATGGAATATTTCAAACATAACAGCAGAGAAAACAATATATCAAATACTCTTGTACGCATGACCCAGATTTAATAGATGTAATATTTTGTCATCTTTGCTTAAACATTTTTTTTTTTTGAGGAAATGAGTATATTTATTTTCCTTTCCTCTCTCCCTCTAAAGAAGTTATTCTTTTTTGAAGTTGACATTTATTAATCCTCAGCGTATATGCATGATTTATTTGCATAAATGCCAAAAAAAGAGGCAAGTTGCCATTGAGTCGATTCTAACTCACAATTACCCCACGTGTTACAGGGTAGAACTCCACAGGATTTGCAAGCTTGTGACCTTTTGAAAGCAGACCATCACACCTTTCTTCTGAGATACCTCTGAGTAGGTTCAAATCACCAACTTTTTGATTACTAGTTTAGTACTTAACTAGTCTTGGCACCCAGAGACTCATGAATGCATAAACAATATATATTATATATTTTGTGTGTGTTCTTTAAATGGTACTTATGTTTCTCTCTCTCTACACACACATTTGGAAACTAACTTTTCTTCACTTGATATTATTTTTTTCAGACTTATCTGTGGTAACACACGTAAATCTATGATTCAGCGGAATGTGATTCCATTAATCAGTTCCGCTACAAACTAATTATTTAGTTGTACACAGATTTCGGTTCAGCACAGTGATTATGAGTGTGAGCCCTGAAGCCACAGTTCTTTTACTCCTATCTTTATTTGGCACTTCTGTTTGTTCTGTGATCTTGGGAAAATTATTTAACTGCTGTGCCTTTGTTTATTCATATGGGAATAATAGTACCCACTTCACAGAGTCATTCGGAGGATTAAATTATTTAATACAAATGAAAAGCTTAGATGTGTTCTTGGGAAAAAGAAACCCTCAGCAATAATTAGCTGTTATTACAAACAATGCTTCAGGGAGCACCCCCATACATGTCTCAGGAAATTTCAGGATTATAGTATATATGCAAACATCTAGCTCAAAAGCGGAGGGACCAAAGTGCATTTCACCAGAATTTCCCATGTTCTAGTCAAATATCAACATAATCAAAAAGCCCACACGGCCTGCAAAAAGTTATTTGCCGGGCATATTTTCAACAAAAGATTAGTGTTTAGAATATACATTTAAAAAAATCTCCTACAAATTCATAAGAAAAAAAAATTTCCATTTAAAAATGAAATAAAGGTATAAGCAGAGAATTTCCTGAACAGGAAAGCCACGTGACCAATAGAGTCAGAGAAGTTAACCGACTGACTGGCAGTTACAAACCTTGTAAATAAGTAAACCGACGTGGATCGATACGTGCATCCCCCAAATCCATGCCCAGCCTTTCTCCACTACTCCACTTTCCTTCTGTCAACTGATTACGCAAATACTGAATCTCCGCCTCACTAAGGAGTGTGCAGTGGAAGCGTCTTCCTTCTCTTTTTGGAATGTCCTTTTATTTAAACAAAACATTTTGTCCAAGAAGATCTCTGAGCTGAAATTAGCTATCAACACATGGTGTCTTATCCGTTATTGTGTGTGTGTGTGTTTAAAAAATCTGTGTAGCTGTTTCTACACATTTATGGATGTAACAGGTGTCCACGCACGCATGTGTTTTTCAGAGCTGCTGCTGGTAAAAGAGTTGATGTAAGTGATCTCCTTTCAGGATAGCAGCACAGCTAATGCAGCTATTCATTTCAATTCACATTTACTGAAATGAAATGGGAATTTGGCAACTAGACTTGGAGTAGCAAGTGGGTGGTATGCTCATGGGCCTCTGAAATATATGAGGGAAAAACATTTCCTATCCAATCTTTGACATTCTGTGTTCCACAGATTTTTATTTTAACCCCAGTCTTAATTGCCCTTCAGTATCAAAATTAATTGTGTTTTCCACTAAAAGGCCAGAGCAGTTTAAGGTTACTCTAGGGTCCCAGCAGCCAATGCATCTTCTGTAAATGGCTTGATTGCCGTCTGCGGAGAGGAGTGCTGGGAAAGATGTGCTTGACCGAGGCTATACATTACAGTCCAATTAGTGTGAAGATCACTACATGAGTCTTTAACTTTATCTAGTAACTGTCGGATTCGCTAATGGAGACCACAGAGAGCGGATAGGAATTTAGCATCCACTTTCTCCTCCAGGCAGAAGTGGGATGGCTCTATGTACCAAGAACCACCAAGGCTACTTTTCTCAATTATTCTTGGCTCCAAACACCTGTCTTCTAACAGCATCCAAAGATATAATAATAATAATAAACAGTAATAATGGTTAAGAACAAAAGCCAGAACCGTCAAGGTGCATGAATTGTATAGGCAATGCTAAGTATGGCAATGATTCCAAGCAAGGGCTCTGTGGTAAGAGACCTTGGTCAGGCTATATGACTATGTTTATTAAAAATTTTAAGGAGCTCTCGCAGCACAATGGTTAAAGCATTCAGCTGCTAACCGAAAGGTCAGTGGTTTCACCCAACCATCAGCTCCATGGGAGAAAGGATTTTGCTATTTGCTCCCATAAATTTTACAGCTTAGGAAACCCTGCAGTGACAGTTCTATTCTGTCATATAGGGTCACTATGAGTCTGAATTGACTCAAAGGCACACAAAAACAACAACGTTAAAACTCCGTAAGCCTCAGATTCCTCAGCTGATAACAGGAATGGTAATCATGCCCATTCATGGAACTACTGTTGTTGCTGTTGTCTTAAAGTTGGTTCTGACTCATAGCACACTACGTGTAACAGAATGAAACACTGTCTGATCCTGCACCATCTCCATCATCATTGTTTGAACCCATTGTTGCAGCCACGGTGTCAATCCATCTCGTTGAGGGTCTTCTTCTTTTTTCCGCTATCTTGATTTAAAGAACCATATAAACACCAGCACGTTACCATTGTGTCAGCTCCAACTCTTGATGAGCCTGCTTGCATCAAAGCAGAACTATGCTCCGTAGAGTCTTCAAGGCTGTGAGCTTTCAGAAGCATATAGCCAGGCTTCCTTCTGAGGCACCTCTGCAAGGGTTTGACTGTCAACCTTTCAGTTAGTAAAAAGCCATAGCTGATGTGTAATAAACAATTGGTGCATGTTTATTTTTATTACACTATTAAAAAAATAAAATTCTAGACTGTTTTGAAAGTCAGGACGTCCAAGCTAACTCATCACAGTTGTTTACTCTGTGGCCTTATCTAATCAGTTGTTTTCTTCATTGCCCTATTCCTCTATGGTCACTGGCATTTTCTAGGGCCACTTGAGCTTGACTTTCTTTTGTAATAAAAGTTTTATTATAGGAATTCCATGACCCTCATCATGGAAAGACTGGGCCCACCCAACACATTTCCTGTGAAAGCTATTTGACAATGCTGCCTACCATTAGTGGTACCTCTAGTCTCCCTTTTCCTGAAGGTTTACTCTTCACCTCATGAGAGGTTTAAGATTGAAATCCTTGCCTCCATTCCTGGTCTCTCCCTGCCCCTGCACAAGGATACTTTTTTATTATCTCTCTTTGGATGCATCGCATTCTACTGAGAACAGGAGGAAAATGAATGTCACCTCATATTGAAGAACTTATTTTCCTTTCTTGAGCTCTCTCCCTTCTCTGGCATGCCCATGGTCAAAGACACACTAAAATGTTGAACCAACCTCTGCCTGGAAAGCAGGATATCAGACACTTTCATTATTTCGCTTTGGCTAAA
Organism: Elephas maximus indicus; assembly: GCF_024166365.1. NCBI lineage: Eukaryota > Metazoa > Chordata > Mammalia > Proboscidea > Elephantidae > Elephas > Elephas maximus. The sequence goes on along the minus strand of NC_064831.1, from coordinate 85,540,720 downwards.
TACATACCTATATTACTGTGCAAAGGAGGCAACTCAATCGGTCAACGCACTTCTTCATAATAGCACAAATTTGCAAATAATATGATTCCTGAATATTATGCTGACCAAGAATCAGCTGTATTTGTTCAAAACCTATTTATGTCAAGTTTACTAGCATTTCAGTTATATACTTTAATTAACTATCATGTAAATGGATGAAATGTGAGTGTTAGAGTTGTTCCACTACAAGACTCAAATTGACAGCTCTGGAGACACAACATAAAGTAGAATCATCAAGAACATTTCCTGAGAATGAGGTATGGATGACGGAATTATGGGGGAATAATTATAAAAGCTAAGGAAGAGTCTGTGCTTAATTTACTTAGCACATGCCTTATGTTAAGGAACCTGGAACTAAAATTCATAGATGTCTCATTATATATGGTTTATGTTATTCATTAATTGGGCAATTTCTATGATTTAAGGTAAAATAAAGTATGGTATACCTTTTTCTATAATTCCTTGTTTTAAATGACTTAAAAAAAATTGACCAAATACTGATTCCACTAAAGTCAGAGAAGTAGTTTCTACTGCAGTTTAGAAGATTGAGGGGGACAGTCCAGAGCATGAGCTTGGGTCCCTACCAGGATATATCCTCCTGTCCTCTTTCTTTTGCCTTCCCTCCTGAGCCATGAGATCACATCAAAGCAGGGAACTCTGAGGCCAATATCTGGTATAGACTTGAAACCAGAAAAAAAAAAAAAAAGAGACAAAAAAAGAGTCAAGGGATGAAACACTGAGAGTAAAGGAATTCAAGAGAAGAAAATTGGAATTTTCTGTGATTTGAACCGGAGGATGCTATTAATTAAAAATATGTGCACTTATAAATTAACAAATATATAATTATAAAAACCTAAAAAAAGGTTGCTGTCAAGTTGGTTCCGACTCATAGCAACCCTATACGACAGAGTAGAGCTGCCCCATATAGTTTCCAAGGAGCACCTGGTGGATTCAAACCACCGACCTTTTGGTTAGCAGTTGTAGCACTTAACTACTATGCCACCAAGGTTTCCATATAATTATAAAGCTAATATATATTGGAAGTTTATTGTATGCTAAGTGCTCTTGCACAGTCTCATTTTATTTTTTTCTCTTGATTGAAAAAAGGTGGTCCGTTTTCAATCCATGAATCCCTGAAAGCTCCTATCACAAGCAAAAAGTAGTAGACTTATGTTAATTACACTAATAAAAAAAATTCATAAATTGTTAAGAAAAATTAAACATAGTAGAGGTCATGATCATCTCTGGTTTTCAGTTAAGCCTTTGAAAATATTTGAGGTCATTTCCAGAATCTACATAAGATCCCCACCTGCCCTCAACACCAACTCTTAAGGTAAATAAAGGCTATTTTCCATGCAATTGTATTGCTTTTTAGTTTGAGTTCTTCGCTTGTATGTCAAAATTGAGAAGAATGATATAACAAATTTCAAATCTTTTTTATACTCTCTAATCCAAAACCAAAACCAAACCCAGTGCCATCGAGTCGACTCTGACTCATAGCGACCTTATAGCAACCCTATAGGACAGAGGAGAACTGCCCCATAGGGTTTCCAAGGAGTGCCTGGTGGATTTGAACTGCTGACCTTTTGGTTAGCAGCCATAGCTCTTAACCACTATGCCACGAGGGTTTCCAAGAAATGATATTAAAGATAAATATATAATTCCATCTTACTGCCTACAATGAAAAATTACAAATATAAATATTTTTGGATCCTTATAGATTTTTTTTTTTTTTTTTTTTTTTTTTTATAGATTAGAGGAAACCTTCGTGGCTTTGTGGTTAAGAGCTATGGCTGCTAACAAAAAGGTCAGCAGTTTGAATCCACCAGGCGCTCCTTAGAAACTCTATGGGGTAGTTCTACTCTGTCCTATAGGGTTGCTATGAGTAGGAATTGACTCGACGGCAGCAGGTTTTGTTTGGTTTTTATAGGTCAGGACTGATATACAAAATTGTCTGGCATACATAAGGTGCTCAATAATGTTAAATATTAGTATTGTAAGGATTTTGTAAGCTTTTTTTACTCTCTCGAGAGACTTCTGAATATTTTTTGTATTACTTACGTAGAAAAATACCTTCTTAGTTCCAAGTATCCAATTTGCAAATGTGTCTCTAGGATAACACATTCAGACATTGAACGTGATCTGCACTAATAGAAAGCCATAGATGCTCAGCCTGCAAATGGTGGAATAACAAGCAGTGCCAGAAACTTATCGACATCATCCCTTTGTTTCTGCCTATTCCCAAAGGAGTCAACATTTGACTATTGGTGGAAATGTTGCCATGTTTAAGTTGACCAAAAGAGAAAAATTCTTCCAAACCATGTCATTTAAAAGAAGCTTACAGGTTATGAGGGCAAATGAGAGCAATCAATAGAAAATAAGAGAGAATAAAATGACTTTAATATTTAAAAATGCCTAAAGATGAAAAAACAATAGTATTTATTGCAATTTTTTAAAATAGCAAAACAAACCTAAACGCACAGCTCTAAGGGATTAGTAAGCTTATTGATGAAGCATGAATACAATGAGAGGCTCCGAAGCTGACAAAAGTGATGATAGAAAATTTATTTCCTGCTTCTTGCAATTACAATATGTTCACGCTATACTAGAAATTGAGAGAGAGAGAGAGTTTGTGTGTGTGTGCCTAGAATGCTAGAAACAAAATGTTTACAGCCTTTACCTCCTGGTATGCGGACATTCAGTGACTCTCAAGAAAGTTATCTTTTCTTATAGATACTTTCTATATGAATATGTATTGATTTTATCATTCAAAAAAGAGATGTCTTGTTATGCTTTATCTCAAATATTGGCTGTAAGTATTATTTCTCCTGGGATACTCCCAAATATAAGTCTGAGAAACGGTTCACCGAGCCAACATGGATGGATAATTGAGATCTCGGGTCCTAAAACAAGAGATGGTCCTCCCTCTACATCACTGTCAGTAATCAAAACTCTTCGCAGATGATAAAAGGTTGAGTAAAGAATTTTCTTTTCAAGTTGCAACAACTGCTACATAAAGGAAAAGATGCACTTCTGTTGGATTTTTTTTTTCCTTCAGAGCATCTCCAGACTTTCCTGCAAATGTCTTGCACCTAAAGGGCCTCACCCAGTTTCAAGTTCCTTGACTTCCTGGGAACACGTAGCCCAATCTTAGCAGCAAACCCTGGCTTCCCAAGAAACTTTGGTCCTGGCCCTAGCACCACCTGACGCCACCCTGCACTGCCCAGAAATGCCAGAAATGCAAATGGGAGCCTGACCCGAACAGGTGTTCTCCATCGTGGGGCTTTGTGCCTTCTCACTTGCCCCCAGAATAGTTTGTGGAAAATCTTGCTGCCCTCTGTACCAGCTGGGGTATGCCATCTGCCCTTAGCCCAGACTCGGTGGCCCCAGCCAAATTTAGATGCATGAATGCCACGTGCCATTAATGGATGGTGCCAAAAGGGTGCAGGGCTCACATTGCCCCCCACCCTGCTGTGCTCCTTCTGACAAGCACTCGAGGCTGGGAAGAGACTGTGTCATTTCCACTCAGCTCCAGCCCAGCAACTAAGTACATTCACACCAAGGACATCAATCTTGGATGCCAAAGCCAGGCGTTTTGCATTGCAAATAGCCAACCATGGTGACTTCTCACCCCTGGGAGCAGAACCTGAGGATCCCCCTTGGTTAGACCTAAAGGGGGAGAAATCCACTTTGTAGTAAAATTGAGTACAGAAGAAAGGCAGTGAAAAGGTGCGCAGAAACGGCAGCTCTTGGATTTTGAACAACACACAAAAGAACATTGGTTTTTACAAACACTGGGGTTGTGGATCTTTTCAAACCATGAACTTACTGTTTTGTCCAGTTTTGGGATCCAGCCCTACGCCTTCTCACTTCCAACCATCAGCTGATGTCTAGCCTATGCATGGCCTTTTCCTGACCCAGGTCTTCTCTAGAGTGTTTTATTTTTCAGTTCTTCTGTGCAAGTCAAATTTCTTCTTTGATTCCTTGTCATTTGAAATCTTTAAACAAGGATTTGTCTACAATGTGGAGCTATAAATAGAAAATTTTTTCTCTGAGACTTTAATAGGCTTTGCAGTTGATACATTTATTATTATTGCTGTAAACACATATTATTATTATTATATGTATATATTATTATTGGAAACCCTGGTGGCATAGTGGTTAAGAGCTACGGCGGCTAACCAAAAGGTCAGCAGTTCGAATTCACCAGGCGCTGCTTGTAAACTCTATGGGGCAGTTCTACTCTGTCCTATAAGGTCGCTATGAGTCGGAATTGACTCAATGGCAACAGGTTTAATTTGGTTTTTTGATGTTATTATTATATGCATATATTATTGTGCCGTTGTAATTTTGTTTGGGTAATCACTCTTCTAAGAGGCAATGTTGTGGTGAAGAACCTGGTTTTGACATCAAAAAGGTCCTGATACTAGCGCCAGCTCTACCACTCTCTGACTTTATGGATTTAGATAAGCTGTTTAACCTCTATGGAGCCCTGGTGGCACAATGATTAAGTGCTCGGCTGCTAACAGAAAGGTTGACCATTCAAACTCACCCAGCAGCTCTGCAGGAGAAAGGCCTGGCAATCTGCTCCTATATAGATTACAGCCTAGAAAACCCTATGAGGCAGTTCTACTCTGTCACATGGGGTCACTATGAGTCAAAATTGACTCAATGGCACCTAACAACAACACTTAAACTCTACCATGGGGCTAAGAAAAAAAAACTCGGCATAATATGGGGATAAAAATAATAAAATTTGCCTTCTAGTGTTGTTGCAGAAATTAAATGGGATAATGATGTTGGACATAAGGACTTAGCCTAGTGAGTTGCAAATAATATGTTCTGATTAAGAATTGGATATTGTTATCATCTAATTATATATTGACATTCTCGGTAATATGATGGCTTCGGATATGGAGTAAGGTTTTGTCTTCCAGCTCTGCCACTAACTTGCTGTGTGTCCCTATAAAGTTTATTTAAAGCCTGAGAGGCTAATTTTTCTCATTTATATAATACAAATATTAAATCATACCTTATATGGTTGTTTTGAATATTAGATGAGATAATCCAAGGTCTAGCACCTGCTAGCTTTGGTTGATTTGTGTATTATACTAACAATATCAACTGTTCTATAATTTGAGCGCTATCATGAATTGAATTGTGTCCCCCCAAAAGATATGTTGAAGTGCTAATCCTTTTACCTGTGCACGTGACCTTGTTTGACAAAATAGAGTTTTTCTTTGGAGATGTTATCGGTTAGGTTAATAAAGTCATACAGGAGTAGGGTGGGTCCTACCCTTAAACACTTCTAAGGACAGACGCAGAAACATACACACACAGGAGAAGCCAGCATTTGAGGACTCACCTACAAGCCAAGGAACACGAAGAAATGTCCGAGGTACAGATGCTGATCAGAAGAGAGGCCTAGCGATTTGCTATTGAAAGGTCACAGCCTTGAAAACCCCGTGGAACAGTTCTACTCTGCACACATAGGGTCGCCGTGAGACAGAATCGACTAGACAGCAACCAAGAGAAAAAACAGAGGCTGAAAGAGACAAGGGATCTTTCCTGAGAGCCAAGCAAAGGGAGAACATAGCCTTGCCTATGCCCTGAATTGGGACATCTAGTCTCCAAAATTGGGAAACAATAAATTTCTGGTCTTTAAATCCACTTAGTTTATAGTACTTTTCTAAGGCAACCCTTAGGAGACTGAGACAGATGCTGACTGCAATTTATCCATTTTTTTCCATTAAAGCTCTTGTTTTATTATGTTGTTTTTGTTAGGTGCCATTGAGTCGATTTTCCTCTCATAGCAACCGATGTGACAGAATAAAACTGCCCCAAAGGATTTTCTACGTTGTAATTTTTACAGAAGTGGGTGGCCAGGTTTTTTTCTTATCTAGAGCCACTGGGTGTGTTCGAACTGCCAACCTTTTGGTTAGCAGCCAAGGCTTAACTGTTCTGCCACCTGGGCTTCCATTATCCTATTGTAGAGGTTCTCAAAGTGTGGTTCATTGAAATCTTGGATCCACTTTTGAGGGAAATGCGAGACCAAACTATTTTCCTAACAATACTAAAATATGCTGTGCCTTTTTAGACTTATTTTCTTACGTGTATACACTGGTGTTTCCCAGAGGCTACACAACCTGTGGGGACATCATCACTCCGATGTCAGCATGTGATGAGTTTATAATTGCCATTTTAAAATAAGATTTATAAGTAAACTCTTTTTTCCCATTTTAATTCCTATGGCAGGACATATTGATAGATGTAACCCACATTTAAAAAAAAAAAAAAAAAAACGCTTTGAGTGTCTTCAATAATTTTTAAGAGTATAAAGGAGTCCTGAAACTAAAAAGTTTGAAAAGTACTGTCCCAGGCTATTGCAATTTATTTATATGTACACAAGTCTCTTCTGGCAATCCTTAAAAACTAGCGCTATATTTACCTTTGAGTTTCTAGATCCTTGCTCAGTAACTACAGTGAGTAAATGTGAGACAGCTCTGTACTGAGAAAACAAAGGGACTAACTCTTATTTACATTGGGTGTGTATCTCTCCACCTGAAATATAATCTCATTAATATGTACATTTCTTGAATACTTTTGTTTTCCTCACCTTGTGACATCAAACCATGCTTTATATGAACCAGCTCTCCCAGGACCCTTGTTAAACTGAGTACACCACGAGTAGGGCATGTTCTCCTTTCCTGTGGTGAGGAGGGGGCCCAGGCACTGCCTGACTATGAGGCATCCCCACAGAACCCTTGGGTTTCGGGCTTATCCTGGGTTGGAGCTATAGTTCTGCTTCTTCTGGACACACCACCATCACAAAACAGTGAGATTTGACAGCTTCATTTTCTCAGCATCAACACTTTCTGCCACATTCTTGTGTTATTCCAAAAAAGCTTGCGGAAGGGTTCCAAACCCAAACCAAACCCTTTGCTCTGGAGTTGATTCTGACTCCTGGCGACCCTATGTGTTATAGAACAGAACTACGCTCGATAGGGTTTTCTTGGCTGTGATCTTCACGGAAGCAGCTTGTCAGACCTTTCTCCTGCTGCAACATCGGGTGGGTTTGAACCAACAATCTTTAGGTTAGCACTCTACTTAGTAAAAAAAAAAAAAAATTTATAGTCTAACACAAACCATTTGTGCTAAGCAGATTAACATTCATTTATTCCCTACTTCTTCAGCCTTTTCTCCGGATGTTCTCCACCTTTACTAACTCCTGGTGCAATTTAGCTACAAACACCTTCTGACCTGTCTGGATCTTTACCCACATTATCTCCTGCTCCTAACATTTCCCACTCTTTTCTCTGCCCATCAAAGTCTACCTTCAAGGCCCTAATTTACTGCCATATTTCCATGAAACCAGTAAGAATCGACCATCCTTCTCCAGGGTTCTTGGTACTTATCGCAGTCTATGGGATAAAACAGACTAGCTTTTCCAATAAACAGTGAGCTCCTTAAGGAAAGGGAATATTTCTTATTCATTGCTTTCAAACACTCCGCATTGCTTTTAATAGGAGCTCGCTATAGGGTCGCTATGAGTCGGAATCGACTAGACTGCAGTGGGTTTTTAAAAGTGCTTGAATCTCTTTTATTTGAAGCTTGATCGCACACTGTGGGTATTTTTCCATATCGTTAGAAAATCAAAGAGAAAGAAAAATTCTTATTATGCATATGTTCTAGGAAAACAATTCAGGTGCAATGAAATATTTCCAAAAGGAAAATAAGAGGCAACCTTTATCCCCTAGGGCTGCATATCTTAAATCTCTGGTTGTGTTTGACAGTGACCGTTTCACTGCTGCCAATAATAACCTGGATGTTCAGTGGGCAGATAACAGGCAGTGAGTGCTTGCCGAGTGCAAAGCTCTGTGCTAGGCGCAGGGGTCACAAAACTGTAGACCTTAAGTGCACGCCACAGAGGGCAGAGTTCACTGGAAGCCCAGAGTAAACCACCAAGAGTTGAGATTGGCTAGTTGATGAGGAACACATTGGGAAAGGGAAAGAAAGAAGTTGGCTGAGCAAAGGTCAGATTGTGGAGCTCCTTGTACACCGTACAAAGGAGTTTGACTCTTTACTATGTACATTCTGTAAAATAATGTGACAGGAAGTGGTGGAAACTTGTTGACTCCCAAAGGAGTGAATTACAGACTCACATACTAGGTGCCATCAATGCTTCCCCCAAAACCACAGGGCTGACATCACTGAAGAGACCCAGCCTGAGAAAGACATCCTGGACTGCGGGTTCGATTCTACTCAGGCAAATCGCATTTGAGTATATCATCCTATCTCTAAATGTTTCAAAAATTAGTAGCATAATTTGATATTGATGTTTTTCTGGAGTATGTCATGATGCCTAAGCACTGCAAAATTGGGTAGGAAATAGCCCAGAGGCAGACTAGTCTGGCATGCCTCACCGACTTTCCAAGAGAATCTCAAATGCTTTTATTTCTCAAGGAAATATAGTATTCCCCCCTTAGCCCAAAGTTCGTTCTTTATCTTCAAGTCACTATAAACAAATACAGTTTTGGCAATCACTGCTGGGAAGAATAATGCTGGTGCGGTTAATGAAAATTCCACTTTTACTCAGCCCCTTTTTTTCCCAGGATTTCACAGCTGCTTCATGTTCCCTTGTGTTCTTCAGTCACACTACATTTTGTTCAGCTTTAAATGGGCAAAACAGAAACTCTTGCTTTCTTTGGAACATGGCTTTCTGTCTCTGAACTGAAAGCTCTGTTTTAAGTATTAAGACTGTTGGTTCCCAATTTACCAGTTGCTCTCCATTTAAAGCAGCAACAATCTCCCCAGGGCACTCGAGTAAATGAGGTTACACTCTCTACAATTAATGAAACACATTAATATTGTTACACTTTTCTCCACTTCTTTTTCCTAAAATTTTAAGTAAGGTTGTCAGGCATCTCTGCTTGCTTTATGCTGCAAAACAAGAATGATGTTGAATAAAAAGGGACATAAACAAGCAGTGTTTTAAACTAAAGGGGGAAACCATTTTACAACAATCTCAGTTCTAGACGCCCTTTTTTTTTTAAATAATTTTTATTGTGCTTTAAGTGAAAGTTTACAAATCAAGTCAGGCTCTCACACAAAAACCCATATACACCTTGCTACACACTCCCAGTTACTCTCCCCCTAATGGGACAGCCCACTCTCTGCCTCCACTCTCTCTTTTCGTGTCCATTTCACCAGCTTCTAACCCTCTCCACCCTCTCATCTCCCCTCCAGGCAGGAGATGCCAACATAGTCTCAAGTGTCCACCTGATCCAAGAAGCTCACTGCTCACCAGCATCCCTCTCCAACCCATTGTCCAGTTCAATCCATGTCTGAAGAGTTGACTTCGGGAATGCTTCCTATCCTGGGCCAAAAGAAGGTCTGGGGGCCATGAGCACCGGGGTCCTTCTAGTCTCAGTCAGACCACTGAGTCTGGTCTTATGAGAATTTGGGGTCTGCATCCCACTGCTCTCCTGCTCCCTCAGGGGTTCTCTGTTGTGTTCCCTGTCAGGGCAGTCATCGGTTGTAGCCGGGCACCATCTAGTTCTTCTGGTCTCAGGATGATGTAGTCTCTGCTTCATGTGGCCCTTTTTGTCTCTTGGGCTTGTAATCACCTTGTGTCCTTGGTGTTCTTCATTCTCCTTTGATCCAGGTCGTTAAGACCAATTGATGGATCTTAGATGGCTGCTTGCTAGCGTTTAAGACCCCAGACGCCACTCTTCAAAGTGGGATGCAGAATGTTTTCTTAATAGATTTTATTATGCCAATTGACTTAGATGTTCCCTGAAACCACGGACCCAAAACCCCTGCCCCTGCTACGCTGGCCTTCGAAGCATTCAGTTTATTCAGGAAACTTCTTTGCTTTTGGTTTAGTCCAATTGTGCTGACCTCCTGTGTATTGTGTGCTGTCTTTCCCTTCACCTAAAGTAGTTCTTATCTACTACCTAATTAGTGAATGCCCGTCTCCCACCCTGCCTCCCTTCCCCATCTTGTAACCACAAAAGAATGTTTTCTTCTCAGTTTAAACTATTTCTCAAGTTCTTATAATCGTGGTCTTATACAATATTTGTCTTTTTGCAAGTGACTAATTTCACTCAGCATAATGCCTTCCAGGTTCCTCCCTGTTATGAAATGTTTCACAGATTCCTCACTGTTCTTTATCGATGTGTAGTATTCCATTGTGTGAATATACCATAGTTTATTTATCCATTCATCCGTTGATGGACACCTTGGTTGCTTCCACCTTTTTGCTATTGTAAACAGAGCTGCAATAAACATGGGTGTGTATATATCTGTTCGTGTAAAGGCTCCAGGATTATTTCTCCAGGATATATTCCAAAGAGTGGGATTGCTGGATCATATGGTAGTTCAATTTCTGCTTTTGAAGGAAGCACCAAATCGATTTCCAAAGTGATTGTGCCATTTGACATTCCCACCAGCAGTGTATAAGTGTTCCAATCTCTCTGCAGCCTCTCCAACATTTATTATTTTGTGTTTTTTTGGATTAATGTCAGCCTTGTTGGAGTGAGATGAAATCTCATTGTAGTTTTGATCTGCATTTCTCTAATGGCTAATAATCGTGAACATTGCCTCATATATCTGTTAGCTACTTGAATGTCTTCTTTAGTAAAGTGTCTATTCATATCTTTTGCCTATTTTTTGATTGGGTTATTTGTCTTTTTGCAGTTGAGTTTTTGCAGTATCATGTAGATTTTAGAGATCAGGCGCTGATCAGAAATGTCATAGCTAAAAACTTTTTCCCAGTCTGTAGGTAGTCTTTTTATTCTTTTGGTGAAGTCTTTGGATGAGCCCAGGTGTTCAATTTTCAGAAGCTCCCAGTTTTCAGTTATCTAGTTTTTCTTCTACATTCTTTATAATGTTTTGTATACTGTTTATGGCATGTATTAGGGCACCTAACATTGTCTCATTTTTTTTCTTCCATGATCTTTATCATTTTAGATTTTATATTTAGGTCTTTGATCCATGTTGAGTTAGTTTTTGTGCATGGAGTGAGGTATGGGTCTTGTTTTATTTTTTTTGTGGATGGATATCCAGTTATGCCAGCACCATTTGTTAAAAGACTGTCTTTTACCCATTTAACTGTTTTGGGGCCTTTGTCAAATATCAACTATTCATATGTGGATGGATTTATGTCTGGATTCTCAATTCTGTTTCATTGGCTCATTTACCTGTTGTTGTACCAGTACCAGGCTGTTCTGACTACTGTGGTGGTATAATAGGTTCTAAAATCAGGTAAAGTAAGGCCTCCCACTTTGTTCTTCCTTTTCACTAATGCCTTATTTATCCGGGGCCTCTTTCCCTTCCATATGAAATTGGTGATTTGTTTCTCCACTCATTAAAGAATGTCATTGGGATTTGGATTGGAATTGCATTAAATGTATAGATCACTTTTGGTAGAATAGACATTTTTACAGTGTTAAGTTTTCCTATCCACGAGCAAGGTATGTTCTTCCACTTATGTAAGTATCTTTTGGTTTCTTACAGAAGTGTACTGTAGTTTTCTTTGTATAAGTCTTTTACATCTCTGGTAAGATTTATTCCTAAGTATTTTATCTTCTTGGGGGCTACTGGAAATGGCATTGAATTTGGTGATTTCCTCTTTGATGCTCTTTTTGTTGGTGTAGAGGAATCCAACTGATTTTTGTATGTTTATCTTGTATCCCAATACTCTGCTGAACTCTTCTATTAGTTTCAATAGTTTTCTGGAGGATTCCTTGGGATTTTCTGTGTATAAGGTCATTAGACACCCTTTTTTGATGAATTGTGTTGACCCGAGACTGAATTGGTTTGGTAGACTTTTCATAAAGACGTAACATACTCATTTGCTTTTATATTAAACATTTAATTTAATCTACTTTCTTGATGCTAGAGCTGGTGTTATTCTGGAAAATATTTCCTCCATTTCCTAATAAGAGTAAATGCCAATTTTGGGTAGTATTGTTACCGGAATAAGGTTCTTGCCTCTCGCTGATCAAGAATGAGCAGGTAAGGCACGTAGTTTCCCACATGAGCAAAGCTTTATAGAAGAGGCTTGCAAGCGAAGAAGAGAAGGGCCTACAGCAATGCATACCCCCATCTCACAGAACAAAAGATGGGCCTGAGTTTTTAAAAGTTCTTGGGTGGGAAAAGATTCATGCTTATTCAGAGACACAGGCAGGGATATGTCAACTAAGGTGCGCGAGCAGCAGCTTTCCAAGATGGCTTCTGTCACAGAGGCTCTGGGATTCATAGCTGGACTTATTATGGGGTGTTACGCCTGCACAGTCTCTCACTCCCCAGGTTCGATTCCCCGGCTGGAGCTGTAGGCCCTCACTGTCCCTGGTGGAAGGTCACACAGCAGTCACAGGTGGATGTTCTGCACATGTCCCTGTGCCTGGTTTTCTCCAGCTGCTTCTGAAAGGCAACTTTAAAGAAGTTTGCTGGCTGTTTTTAGATACCCAGCCCCATTGTTCTGGGAAATGGTTTTGTTTCTGCACCTTGGCCCATTTCTTGTTATTTTGTTTGCAGATTTGGGGGCCCCTCTGTTCCTTGTCTTAATAAATCCCTAGGTTCCGCATCCAACCCACTATTACCTCCCTGATAGTATAGCCTATTTCTCTTTCGCTTACTTCTCCTCTAACTACACCAGTCTCTTCGCTATTTCTCGAACAGGCACTCTCTGATCTCAGGGCCTTTGCTCCCTGTCTTAGTATCAGGAAGTGACCAAACAAAAATAAATAACTAGTGGAAATGATGACAATATTCTAATACTACTACAGATCGATGTGTGACTTAAATCATATATACTCGGAGAAAATGGAGAATTACATCAAAATGTTAGTCCTATCATATTAAAAAAAAAAATATATTACCAGTGTAAAATCAGGTTACTGATAGTTATTAATCTAATGATGATGATTTATTAATTCTTTTAAAAATTTGTCTACTAAGAACTTATCTTACTTTTAAAGAAAAAATAATACATATTAATTAAAAATTCAAAAATACATAATTTGGAATTATTTATGTATACACTGCCTTGATCAAAAAGCTGATTTTAGGCAAGTTTAGACATGGTGGCAGTAAAATTCATCTCATGATTGTCTTGAACATTAGGAGAGATTATTTTATATATTCGTCAGATATTTATTGTGAACCTACTGTGTTAAGAACTGTGCTGAAGCCATGGAAGTAATTTAGAATATCTTGTTAAAACACACACACGTACACACACACTCGAACACACAAGGCACTGAAGATATAATTTGATTGCCCCCTCAGGAGATTTACCTTTCTAATTGTGCTTTTCTTAAACCAATATTAAAATTAGTTAGCATTCCCAAAGCACAAAGCCACTCAGAGTGGGGGAAGTGGCTTTGGAGTAAAACGAAGCTCAAGGGATTAGCATTTCAAGCTCTCCAGTCTTTTCTACACCAAAAGGACTAAAGCAAGCCCTCTACTTCAGAAAGTGTTGTGATGATTTATGGCCCCACTAATTCCTCATGTGTTGGGCTATAAGCAGCAGACCCTGGGCTGTCAGAGATGACGTCTTTCAGATGGGACGTCAAGATGATCATTAAAGCATCCATGGTATGTACCACCCGGGCAGACTGGTTGTTAATTCTAATGATCCTGGCCTCCTTCCAAGCTAGGACACCATGTGCTACCTCTCTTGAACAGTCCCCTGACATTTCAGCTGAGGAAGTTGCTTTTCAGTTACCATGCCCATCCATCTACAGAGCCTCAGACAGCTGCTAGACAGATGCTGTGTCATACTCCAGACACGACTGATTTCAATACTGGGCATAGTAATGTCATTGCAACCATTATTTTGGATTTAGGGTTCAAACAAGATAATTTCAATGGGAATTATCACTATAAAATTATTAATATTGCTGACTGTAATGGTTGTACTACGATAGAAGTAAAACTATTTTGAAAATGGTTAGCGCAGTGGTTAAGTGCTCAACTGCTAAGCGAAAGATCGGCGGTTTGAACCCATCAGCCTCTCCGCAGGAGAAAGATGTGGCAGTCTGCTTTGGTGAAGATTACAGCCTAGGAAACTCAGTGGGGGCAGTCCTACTCTGTCCTATATGGTCATTGTGAGTTGGAATTCAATTTGACGGCAACGGGCTTGGTTTGGATCTTGAGTTTGGTTTAGTTTGATGGAAGTAGGTGTGACTGATAATGTTTTCCTTCTGACCAGTACTTTAAAGCATGGTCATCTGATGGCTCAAATGGATAGTGCCCTCATTTTATAGCTGAGCAAGTTGAGGCTCAGAGGCTTTAAATATTAGCTTGTTCAAAGTCACGTGGTAAGTGACAGAGTCTAATTTCTGCCGCATCACTCTGTTGTCTACTCCCGTTAAACTGTGAAATCCAGGAGGGCCTAGAACAAGTCGGTCTCCCTTATGCAGCACTGAGCACTCTGCCTAGGACGTAAGAGTCACTCAATATAAAATTTGAAAAAACTAATAGAAAAAAGAGTTGTTTTAAACTCATTTTTCCATCCAATCAATTCTCCTACACCTACGCAATGAAAAGGAGAATTGAGGCAAAATTCCATTGTGGGTAAAGCTTAGGGTTACTAGTAAAGAAAGAACAGCAAGGCACATGAAGGTCAAAGACCTAAAACGTGTGGCTGTAAACTCTGTGTTCTAAGGCTCTGTTTGCTCTGGGATTATTGAGCCTTAAGCTTTACCCAAACTAGGTGGTGTCAACTAAGAAAAAAAATTAAAGATTATAACAGTGTGATAAATGAGTTAGGTGTAGGACTTTTCAATCTGGGACACATTCTGCAGACCCATTTCTGGGGATCTACAAGTTTTCTACAATTTCTTCTGCCCCCCCCCCTTTTTTTTTAATGAATGTATGAACGTATCAACATGAGAATATTCTGGACTATTGGAAACTAAATTCTGCCACTCCATTTGCAGTGCTGGAATTTGAATGTTTTTGTTTCTGATTGTGTCAAACCAAGATGAAGGCTGAATTGCGTTGGATTTCATTACTTACACAAAAGCCTTCTGAGGGTGAGCACTAGACTAACTTTGGAAGCAGGCATGTTGAGAAGATCATATTTTTTACATAAAACACCATGTGCCATTTTATTAACAGTAGGTGTAGTGCTAACAAGACAACAATTTTCTCCACCCAGCTTTAGCAATAATTGAATTAGGTTCCCACGTACTGCAGGCATCCATAATGTGCTAGCACCAACGTTATAGTCAAGTGAATAAGAAAGCTTCAGAGATATTATCAAGTGACCCATTGAAACTAATTTTGGGAGATTGCTTACTTGCAGAGTTTGAATAAAGTTTGAGGCTCAATAATCCCACCACAAACAGAGCCTTAGAAAAATTATTGTGCACATAGTACATACATTGTTGTGTAGCATACAAAATCTTCATTAATATTAGTGAAATTGAAGTACAGGAATAAATTTAAAGCACAACCTTACCTGAGGTTTCCACTAGGAACCTCAACTTTTTGATTTTAGCAAAATAAAATCATTCATCAGATTAAAAAAACTGGGGTTGATTGAATTTTATTGGCTTTATGATTTCATGTGCATTTAAATTATGAATTTCTTTGGATTTTTAGTTGTAAAGGAATTATAAGCATAAAGGTTTTGTGCCTAGTTTTATATTTGTGTGTCTTTAAATAATATTGTAATAATGATTACTTAATTTAACGCTATGTCCTCTGAGTGTTCATTTCTTTAAAGGAGACCACATAACTGTAAAATTTCCGGAAAGAAATTACCTTATCATTATTGTTTTTCATAAAACATGCAGACTGCTTCGAGGATTTACTACATGAAAAACATGGTCACGTACAAAAATGAGTAAGACTTGGTTCTTCTGTTAAAGTTCCCAGACCAGTGGAGAAAATATATAAGCAAATCAATATAAAACTATTTTAGAATATGTGTTAACTTAGTTATTAGCTCATAATCAGCCACTTTTGTTTCCACATGGACTCAAAGGATAAGAGAGACTCCCAATGAAACACTGACTCCTTTTAGCATTAGTTCTCCAGAATATGTGTGCTTTTGAAGTAAAAAAAAAAAGAAATTCTGGATATTTCTCAGCACAGCTCCCATCCAGCCCAGAATTAGAATGAATTAGACTCTGAATGATGCACTAATGGAGAGATAAGCAGAGAGTTGTGGTAGCTCAAAAGACAACAATTTATTTCTCTTTGTGAGGGAATTCACAGGAAAGAAAGAAGGGGGATGGGGTGAAGGAAAGTGGCATTTTAATTGATTCTCAATAGATAAGCAGAATTCCAACAGAAAAGGGATTTTAGCGACAGAAGAACAGACTCAGTGGCCTAGTATAAGAAATGTGGTGGATAGAATTTTACCTCCTGGCCAATATTTCCTCCCCTGGTGTACAACCCTGGTTATTCAATTACATATTAATCTAGGTGCTGCTGTGACAGGATTTTGCAGATGTAATTAAAGTCTCAAATCAGTTGACTTTAAGATTGGGAGGTTAGTGTGGTAGTCCTGACCTAATCGTATAAGCCCTTTAAAAGCAAATAGTTTCCTCCAGCTGGTCAGAGAAGGGGAAGTCAAAGACTTAAATCAAAAGAAGAATCTGATGCACAATTGATGACTTCCAGATGGAGGGGGCCACATAGCAAAGAATGTGGGTGGCCTCTTAGAGTGACTTCTGGCTGACAGTCAGCAAAGGCACTAGGAGTTGTAATCTTACAACCACAAGGGAACTGAATTCTGTCAACAACCTGAATAGACTTGAAAAGGCCTCTGGGGAGCGAGTGACGCTGGCTAACACCTTGCCTTCCGCTGTGTGAGGCCCCGAGGATAGAATCCAGCAAAGTCAAAACCAGACTTTTGATCTACTGAAACTGTGAGAGAATTAATGGGTGGTCTTTTAAGCTACCATGTTTTGCAGCCACAGAAAATTAATGCAAACCCATAGATCTACCTCTTAAGTCTACAAGTAATAATTGACTGTATTCAATTTATCACATAACCATTCATCTCTCAATCCCTGTTCAGCTGTCTATCCATCTTATTTTTTATGAATTCTAAAGTAAGTTGTAAGCACCAGTACACTTTACCCCTAAACATTTCAGTATAAAAAAAAAAAAAAATTTTTTTTTTTTTCAGTATACATGCAATTAAATAGTGCTTAATATTTGTGTACGGTCATTTTTAGGTAAAATTTACACGCAATAAAATGCCATGTTGTTATTTGTATTGTTCATTGGGTTTTGACAAATACCTAAAAGTGAAATTGCTGGGTCATAAGGTAGATGTAAGAAGCCCTCGTGGTATAGTGGTTAAGCACTTGGCTGTTAACCAAAAAGTCAGTGGTTCAAACCCACCCACTGTTCTGAAGGAGAAAGATGTGATAGTAGGCTTCTGTAAAGATTACAGCCTTGAAAACCCTGTGGAACAGTTCTGCTCTGTCTTATAGGGTCACTATGAATCGGAAACGACTCATTGGCCCACAACAACAAATGCTGATTTACGTTTGGTTTTATAAGAAACTTCCAGATATTTTCCCAAAATGGTTGCACCATTTTGCTGTCCCTCCAAAAGTGAATGAGAGTTATAGTTACTGTAGATCACTGCCAGCACTTGGTATTGTCAATCTTTTTAATTTTATTCACTCTGGAATCAACTTGATAACAATTTTTTTTTTATTAAGTATGTAATGGTGTTTCATTGTAATGTTAATTTGCATTTCTCTTGTAGTGAATGATGTTAAAAACTTTCTATCGAGATTATTGTTCATTTGTATATCTTCATTTTTGAAGTATTTGTTCAAATCATTTGCTGATTTCTAGTGTTTTATTTATTTATTTAGTGTTTTTACATCCTGGATGCCTGTGAATATTGCTTGCTTGTTTTTAAGCTTCTGTTTCTGTGTCCTCATTCGATCTTTTTTAAAACATCTATTTCATTTGAATTTAATTTTACTTTTTTGAATATTGTCATAAATCATAAAAATTGCCATTGGCTAGTTAGTAGTGGAGTGGGTGTCTTGATTAAGATAAGACAATTGGGTGGAACACAATATAGAGAAGAAAACAGAAACCAAATAAATATTTAGATGCAATTTTTTAGATTTAAAACAAGCAGCCCATTGATTAATGTTTGACCAAGACAGTCTCGCTACTTAGGTTTGGGTATAAGAATGCCATGTTTTCAAAAGACTACGAAATGGGAATAAGAACAAAAGACTGAGTCGGTCAAGTTGGCTAAGATAATCTTTTTTTTTTTTTTTTTTAATAATTTTTATTGAGCTTTAAGTGAACGTTTACAAATCAAGTCAGACTGTCACATATAAGCTTATATACACCTTACTCCATACTCCCACTTACTCTTCCCCTAATGAGTCAGCCCTTCCAGTCTCTCCTTTCGTGACAATTTTGCCAGTTTCTAACCCTCTCTATCCTCCCATCCCCCCTCCAGACTGGAGATGCCAACACAGTCTCAAGTGTCCACCTGATACAAGTAGCTCACTCTTCATCAGCATCTCTCTCCAGCCCATTGTCCAGTCCCTTCCATGTCTGATGAGTTGTCTTCGGGAATGGTTCCTGTCCTGGGCCAACAGAAGGTTTGGGGACCATGACTGCCGGGATTCCTCTAGTCTCAGTCAGACCATTAAGTCTGGTCTTTTTATGAGAATTTGGGGTCTGCATCCCACTGATCTCCTGCTCCCTCAGGGGTTCTCTGTTGTGCTCCCTGTCAGGGCAGCCATTGGTTGTGGCCGGGCACCATCTATTTAGCTAAGACGATCTTAATGGTAACTTCTGTTTCCAATCTATGATATGGCTGAGACCAAAATTTGTTTTCCTTTTTACCATCATAATACAATTGTAATTGGGAAACGACTGTCCACATAGACTCTATTTCCAACCTTCTTTACTTTAGATTTGCAATGTGACTAAATCTCCAATAAAATTTGAGTGGATGTACAACACTTCAGTGTCTGAGACTTAAGACCTCAGGTGTACCTTATGTTCTCTTCCCACCAGCTGGAACCAGGATGTCATAGCGGTCTTATTTTAAACATGTAGAAAAAGACAATGTCCTTGGAGTATGGTAGAACAGCTCTGCTATCTTGGGCACCTGAAATATAGGGGGCCTTCACACCCTAGACTGTTAGACGAGGGAGAAATTAACATCTTTCTTAGCTGAGCCACTGCACTCTGAGACCTTTTGTCAGAGCAGCTAAACCTTCATTTAAAACATAAGGAAATAAATGTTGGTGCTTCCTAGCTAATCATCTTGGTGTGCAGGTGGCATTATTGTAAAACAGGCAAAAAGGACACCAACAAAGCAAACTTAAACATACACGTGATGTTTATTGCTATTATTGTTTATTTTATTTTATTATTTTTAAATTGCTGTTGAAGAAGAGAAGAACCAGTTATCTGGTACCTATCGTTAAGGATTTTGTAACGCATCATTATTTGGTATTTGGAACTACTTTTACCTTGAAGGAATTAGGTTAACAAAAATGAAGTTGTGTGTGTGAATGTCTTCGTGTAAGTTTATGTAATAGATTAATCAAAATGAAAGGAAATAAACTTGTAAAAGAATAAAAAAATGAAAAGTAGAATGCCAAATAAAAAAAAAATAGTAATAATAACAAAAACAAACATTGGAAAAGACCAACAGTAAATTTTTTCCCTTTTAAGTAATAGCATTTTTATTTAAAAAGCAATGTTTCAAATTTAAACAAAGCATGAAAAATTAGATTGTTTTATTATTATAATCAGATATAGTATTTTCAAATATAAAGTACCATATTTCACTTTTGAAGGGATATTTTGAGAAATTACATAATATTGAAAATTAATAGCATACTCTGAAACATTATTAATTGAAAATGTATCAATAAGCAAAAAACCAAAAACATGTTTCGAAGAACACAAAAATTTCTGGTGGAAAACCAGAGATGAGTATTGTAAATAATTCAAACAACAGCAAATTATCAAGAAAAAAATTAATATTCTTGAATTCCATCACTCAGAGAAGCCACTGTTAATCTTTCAGAAAACATTCTTCCAGACATCCCACTTTGCATTTATAATATATATGTTTAATCACAGAGCCATTTTTCCCGGAAACCATGCCAAGAGTGATTCAAGCAAGTGAATCAACTTAATAAAATCCCATAACATCAGTCTGACTATGGAAGAAAGCAAGGGAGAGCCCATAGATTATGCAATTGATCAGTGTAATTAAATTTAACAGTAAAGAAGCAATTATTATGGGATAAAGGAATTAGCAATACATTTAAACAAAGAAACTATAACTGAGTTTTTCCCACCGACTAGCTTTTAAAAAAAAAAAAAAAAAAAAAGCTTATATTGAGCAATTATTATGGTCTACTTCAAGAACTTCAAGAAACCTTGAATTTATAATAAAGTAAGTAGGAGGGAGAAAGGTGTTTTTATGTTCTCATTTAAGAAGCCACAGTGAACTACATTACTTGATAGTATCTCCAAATTAATTAAGAAGTCTGTTAGGGGTATTCTTAATAAAGCTGGCCAATTTTTAATTCAGGTTGACACCACTGAAGATACAAACATAATTACTATTAGTTTGGAATCTTGAGATGGTCTGATATCAGTCCCCAGCCTGTGTTCAAGAAGAGTAAAACCTCATTAATTTAGAATTCTTTACTTGAATTCCACAGTAATTTGAAAAGTGTATAGCAGTCTTTATTACCTAGAAAGAAAACTTCCCAATAGGGAAAAATAATCTTAACAAGATCCCCAGGGCACAATATGCAAAATATAGAACAGAAGAAATAATTTTTTAAAAACTTAGCAGTATCCATGTGTATGCAAATGAAGTGACTATGCAGTGAAGATGCCCTTAAAGTATATTCAACAAAATTTCTCTTTGGAAATACTCTTAGTGTATTGTGGTTATCTATTTATCTGTCTGTCTATGTTCCTACCTGTCTACCTAATCTATCTAATTTTTGTAGTTTATATTTTCAGTAATGCAGAATGGCATTCATCTTTTTTTTTTTCCTGATTAATGGTATTTAATTTATTGAAGAAAAATACCTTATAGAAGTAACCATTTTTATATAAGTGGTGTTTCACATTAAATGTAACATTATGAAAGTTCAGTTCAGTATCTTTAATTCATTGCTTCAAAAGAAATTACCAGAAAATTATGACTGTCTAAGCTATTGGTCTGATGGTTTAATATATTCCCAATGTTTCAGATTCCATTTGCAATAATTGCCAACAAGCAGGCAAAACCAACCAACCAAACAAACAAACAAACAAACCAAACCTGTTGGCAATGAGTTGATTCCTACCCATAGCAACCTTAAAGGACAGAGTAGAACTGCCCCGTAGGGTTTCCAAGGAGTGGCTGGTGGATTCGAACTGCTGACCTTTTGGCTAGCAGCTGAGTTCTTAACCACTGCAGTATAATAATTAAATACTGGTAGTTTTGAGTATTGGTTTCTAGGTGGTACAAATGGTTAATGGCTTGGCTGTTAACCACAAGGTTGGAGGTTTGAGTTCACCCAGAGGCACCTCAGAAGAAAGGCCTGACTTGGGAAAAATCAGTCATTGAAAATCCTACGGAGCATAGTTCTACTGTGATACACATGGAGACACATTGAGTTGAAGTCAACTCAATGGCAACTGGTCTTACTGGTGGTTTTGAGCATCAGTCACCATTCAATAAACTTTCATTGGGTACCTTCTATGTGCAAACACTGGGCTAAGCACCAGAATAGAAAATGACTAAGACACAGCTTGTGTTCTCAAGAAACTCACAATCTGTTTGGAGCTATTGCTTGCACTATGAGAAGGCTCATAGTGGTCTTTAACTTAAGCAAAGAAGGGTACTAAATGACGTCCATAGATAATATGGTCATGCTCAGTAAACTGTTCATGATAATTATCATCTAATATGCATCTTATACAGATGAATTATGGGACTATGGTTTGTGATTCTAATCAACAAAGCCTTTAGATTTTGTGGGCTCTCTTTCTGTGGGAGCACAATTATAATAGTTATATTTTCTTTATTTTCGTATTACAAAACATCTTGTCACTGCAGGATTCCTCAGTCGGCCACTCCATGGGAAAAACAGTAGACAGAGTGCAGAGGTGCTTAGCTTTGTTGGAAAGATTTATTTAGAACACATACCTTGTGGCAGCATAGATAAGTACATGAATAATAAAAAAAAAGTCCTGCAATATCTTGAAGATATTTACATTTTTTGTGTTAAAATTATTCCATTTATTCTGAACAAGTAATGTTGTATGGTACGAGGTGGTATAATTTATGACACTGCTATGGTTCCCAAGCAAAGCTACTGTCATTCCATTTCTAAACTGGGGTAAACACTGAAACTACCTAAAATTTTTAGAGTTTATTTTTTAACCCTGAAAACTCCTATCAGAAAGATATATCTTGAAAGGAATATAAAACAAATAAGTAGTAACAAGTTGTAAAAACGGTTATGATTGTGTTTTCATTCTCTACACTAAATGTGTCTTTGAACACCTTTTTCCAGAAAGTTCTTCGTTTTTTAAAAATATGGTCTGAACTGACCAAGTTCTCATTTGGGGCATAAACAATTCCCAAACAGACTCTTCCTATAACACCAAATACTTTTAAAGCTTTGAAAATAGTCCTGCGGTCTCCTTCAACTTTCGACAATGGCTTAGGGGATAGAAAAAAAAAAAAAGAGAGATTCTTTGGCAGAAATCCAAAGGTTGAAACACTTTCGGTTGACTTCATTTTTATTTCTGTTCAAAGTATGACCGTGTTTTCTTAACACTGTCCTAACCTTTGTGGGAGGATCAGTGGTTAGAAGAAAATTTTAAAAATAAAAGTGGAGGCTATTTCTCAAGTCATGCCTACAATATATCATATAATTACCTGAATAACGTATGTAAGCAATAACTTCTTCACAGCTTCGTGGTGCCATGGTTATATTAAAGCTGGTAACACAACTTAAAAGTTAAAAGGCAAAAGGGAGATGCTGTAATGTGAGAGTATCTAAGAAGGAAACACATTCGTCATTTTACTGAGCATCCCAGTGTATCATACATAGAACCAAGGGCGTGTGATTATTGCTGTCCCGCAAACTATCTCTGAAACAGTTAAGTCCAGTAAGTAAGTAAGTCACCAAAGGCCAAGGGTTCTTATCTGTTGAACAGGAGTTAACAAATTCATTTGGTGTGAGCGTCATACAAGGATTCATTAATTAGTGTTTGCAAATCCACTAAGAATGAAAAGCAGTAAACATTAATGATGACCAATTTCACGTTCTCCAGCAATGCCTGCAGTGATTTCTGTATGGAGAGAAGCAATAGAAACAAGCTTTCATACTGCATCAACATATCACTTAAGAGGTAACTCTTCAGTAGATTAACAGAATACTAAATTGAGAACAGGGAGACAAGGAAGCTTACAACAGCATTAATTACGTACAGGGTACATTTTAATAATTGGCCAATGAAAGAGAAAAGCACAAAATTTACATACATCTCTGGGTGGGTGAAGTTTGTTTGGTCAAATAATTAAGAAACCAGATTTTAAGCCATTTGACCTAAAAGACTTCAGCTAATAGCTGTCTGTTTTCACCACGTTGGGCCATCAATATAGGCTTTTTTTTTTTTTTTTTTTAAGTTGTCTGCAGAGGAAATATCAGTTCTATCTAGTTCTTAATAGGATACTTTTTCTTTTGCAAAATAACTAGTATTGGCTTTACTATGTTTGACATAATAAATGCTCAGTTCAAAGGCAACAATTACAGACACTGGATTCTTTTTTTTTCCCCCCACTCAAATTAGTTTTCAGCTCAAAAGTAGTGGTCTTGCCTCCCAGTCTGCCAAGCACGAAAGTACTTCCCATTACCCCTAAATGCTTTCAAGGATTTTTTTCTTTTTTTATCAGAATTAAACCATACAACCCATCTGAGGAGAACCCACAGGAAGGGGCAACACTTACTGTCATGAGTTTATCATTTGCCTGGCTTTACTTACATATTTTATAACTCAAGAAGGAAGCTTGTTTCTTTCCAACAAATGTGCCTGGGTTTATAGCAAAAAGAGCTTTACTGCCTCTGTAGGGCAGCATGATGTGGAAAATTCTGTTTTGTAGTGAGATGCGTGTATAGGGATAGAAATCCAGTGAATTTGGTAAGAAAGATAGACATCTGCAAATTAACGTCCAACAATTTGAGCACAAATCTTATGCACGTTAGAGAGCTACTAGGGCACCAACATAAACTGTCCAGAGAAAAGATGGCGCTCAGGACGGCCAGAGAGATCACTTTAGCACCCCTTAGCACCCCAAAGAGGACACTTAGGAAAGGTGACAACTGCCTTTAAACACTGCTAGGGAAATGAAGGAAACCCTGATGGCATGGTAGTTAAGAGCTTGGTTACTAACCAAAAGGTTGGCAGTTTGAATCCACCAGGTGCTCCTTGGAAACCCTATGGGGCAGTTCTACTCTGTCCTATAGTGTTGCTATAAGTTGGAATTGACTCGAAGGCAATGGGTTTTTTTTTTTTTTTTTTGGTTTAGGGAAGTGAAAAAAGAGGTCCTTGTTTCTAAGTAAAAATGAGTGCTGGGGTTAGACCAGACTTCAGCAGGCCCAACTCACCTGGAACATACCCCAAACTTTGGTCACTTGGTGATTTTTTTTTTTTTTAATTCTCAGATCACTGTCCATTTGGATAGGTATTCAAAACAAATAAAGAAACCTGTTAATGTGATAAAGGTTCACGAAAATCATCTGCTTGCCCCAGAAGGAAAAGAAAAATAAATTGAAGTGAAGGAAGTTCACACTTGAGATTCACCTCCCAGTGTATAACTTAGAGAAACATCAAAGTTTAAAAAAATATATATACATATATATATCACCACATTAAGTGACAAAATGGTAGCTGTCATAATGTGCCAGTTAACATGTCCAATACGAGCTGATCCTTGAGTGTCTCTGGGGAAAAGAAGACAGAAACATGACAAAGGACAAAGAACTTGGATCAATAGTGCTTCGGGAAATAAGACAGAGAAGGTTATTTACTTGCATTGATCCGCTGCTGCAGTCACGTAAACTTGGCCTGTTTTTCTTTTGTTAACCTTTAAGCCTGAGTCTACTCAGAAGCAACCAGGGAGCCAACTAACAGGTGTAGATTAAGGATCGAAGGAGGTCACCGTACTTCTGTCACCACCAGGCACCCATGTAACAACATCCCTGAAGAAATTTAAACATCAATAGCCATAATAAGGGCAAATTTATCAAGCCCAGCCAGCTCTAGCTGGGAGCCTGCCTGCGTCCAGCCGGTTTGCCCTTGCTAAAGCTCAATTGATTCGGACATTCTTTTACTAGAGTTGATTATCAATTGTGACATAGCAAATTTGTTACCTTCCAAGTGCTGAGCGTCTTGTGGCTGTTGGAGGCTCTGAAGTGAAAACACCTGGAATCGCTGAAGTCCCCCTCACTGGTGGATGGAGAGAAGGAGGGTGGGGATCACCTTCTCAGAAACTCGGGCAAAGAAGCTGCCCTTTGGGTACAGTGTGGATTCTCCTGGAGAAAGAAAAGATGTAAAAGAAGCAGAAAGGCAGGTTTGCTTAGGAGAACCGAGCAGATTTTATGTCCAGTTGAGGGCCCTGAAGCCCGATCATGTATAACTCTTACCATGCTGACCCCTCCACCTGGGATGCCCTTCCTCCTGAACCATCCAGCTCCATTTACCAACACTGGTCCCTACCTTCAGTACACACCTTGGGAGCAGCTATTTCCTCTGAAATCCACAGTGAAAGGTTTGTTCCTTTCTATCATGGTCGCGATGAATCAGAATTGACGGCAATGCGTTATCATGCTACACTGTATTACAATTCTTTTTCTTATTTTTATTTTCTTCTCTAGTAGATAACAAACTCCTGAAGTCAAGAGGTTGATTTTCATATTTCTGCATCTTCAGTACTATAATACTGAAAAACGAAAAAACCAAAGCCATTGCGTCAATTTCTACTCCGGGCAACCCCGTGTGTTAGAGTAGAGCTGTACTCCACAGGGTTTACTGGGCTGTAATCTTTAAGGATTCTATGCCTTTCTTCTGTGGTGCCCCTGGGTGGGTTCAAAGTGCTGACCTTTAGGTTAATAGTCAAGCATAAAATGTTTGCACCACCCAGGGACCTAAAGTACTTTGAAAATAATGTGTATTTAATAAAATGTGCCGATCTATGAGTGAACGAAGGAAGAAAGGCAATAATTCAAGTGTAAGAAATAATTTAAAAGGAAGTGATAAGGCAACTAACATCAGGGCCTTTCTGAGTCAAAGCTGCATCCTAACTGGTCCATGTTCTGGGGCTAGAGCTTCCTTTCTGGGGCTATTTCCCTGTATCTACAACCTCTTTCTCTCCCCAGTTGAACCTCCTGGCCTCTTTTCTGGGTACACGCGGCTCCCCTACTTCCTACTGACAGTCATGATTAGCTATCAGTCATACACACGTCACTGTGACTCAGTACTCAAGGATATGTGTAATTATTAGCTAATATTTCGTTAAGGTTTTCACATCTAGGCTTATGAGAGATACCGGTGTATAGTTTTGTTCCATTTTTCATTTGTGTTGTCGTTTGGTTTTGGTGTCAGGGTAATGCTGTCTTTCTCTAGGTTCCTGTGCTTATAAATAAACTTTTCGGAAGCAATGTAACTGACCATCCTTGTGTTGTTGTTGTTATGCACCATTGAGTTGGTTCCAACTCCTAGCGACCCTACGTACAACGGAACGAAGCACTGCCCGGTCCTGCTCCATTCTCATGATCTTTGTTATGCTTGAGCCCATCGTTGCTGCCACTGTGCCAGTCCATCTTGTTGAGCATCATACTTGTTGTAAGCCTTATATCCATGCAGCTGTTGGGGTTTACAGGGAAATTGCACGTATAATACCCAGCTAGAAGCACAAGAGCCATGTAGTGTAAGCAGGCAGGCATTACTACCTCTGCCCACTGTGAGGGAAACAGAGGCTCACAGTGGTTAACGACTTGCCCAAGGTCACCCAACTAGAAACTGGACAGCTGAGACTGGATTCCAAACTCTGTACTCTCTGGACATCACTGGTTTTCAATCCATATCCACATAGTACAATTTCAGACAAAACAGAAATTATAGAAGCAAAAGTGAGACCTATTCTCCAAAAGACGGTAGATGGGAGAAGTAGAGGAAGAGGTATACAGTAAAGAATGCACAATTGTTTGTTGTTCCAGAACCGGGCTTCTCACCTCCTTCTGCACAAGACCCATGAGGGAGATGGGATGCCACTCAGGAATCTTCCTCGCACAACCCCATCCCTGCAGTGCTCTGAAAAATTAAGCGATTCAGTAATTTGTGACAATCCCAGCTTTAGAGTATATCAACTATTTCTGCCCGTGGGCTGTGGAGGAACCTATAGTTTCTATGAAGAGACAGCCATCTGTACCAGGATGGTCCACAGAGCCGAGTAGGCTGGGAGTTGCCAGCAAAAAGTCAGTTTGCAGCCTGCCCACTTCCTGCCACTTCCTTTGTGGAGAGTGTCTGGTGGTGCAGCCTCATTAAGGGTCCACAGTAGCCCTGGTCTGCAAAGCTTGCAAAGCAGCTTTCTCCCCAGCCCTGTTTCCTTTCCTGGACACTTTCATTTCTCAGTCTTCTTTCCAGGCCTGGTATCCACATCAGGAAAACTAAATAAATTAAAACCCCCAAACACCTTTCTAATGAGAACTAATTGGTGCCTCTGCTGATGGGATCTGCAGAGAAGCCAAACGTAGAAGGAGCCTTGGAGAGCAGACTCCTTTGGCCTGCTAACTGTGATCCCCAAGGCAGCAGTAAGTAGTGGTGCTCAGGGGCAGTTTGCCTTCCAGGTGCTCCTGCATCCTGCCTCCTGCCGACAAAGGCGGCAGTGTCCTGTGCTGTCGTAATGGCGTTTCCTGAAATGACTGCTCACCTATAGGCGGCAAAGAGGGAACACCAACTCCTCCTTGTTAATTTTGTTGGGTTTGGTAGCCGAATGCAAACAGACATACTTTTCACAATGTAAAAATGCCATTCCTCTAGGTCTGGAGAGAAAAGGAATCAGGAATGCATTTCCAAGAAGATGGAATAAGTACACTGTCAAGCCCTTGGTTATAACACTGAACAGGACCAAGTTTAATTCATGTGAACTAAAAAAAAAAAATCAGTTGCCTGTGGAGTCAATTCTTACTCATGGAAACTCCATGTGTGTTAGAGCAGAACTGTGCTGTATAGGGTTTTCAGTGGTTATTATTTTTTGATAGTGGATTGCCAGCCCTTTCTTTCACAGCACCTCTGGGT
Source organism: Elephas maximus indicus (assembly GCF_024166365.1). Classification (NCBI taxonomy): domain Eukaryota; kingdom Metazoa; phylum Chordata; class Mammalia; order Proboscidea; family Elephantidae; genus Elephas; species Elephas maximus. The sequence goes on along the minus strand of NC_064831.1, from coordinate 85,512,337 downwards.
GGATTTGAAACTTCAGCTTTCTGGTTGTGTTAACTGTGTGATCTTCCAGGGACTTAATTTATTACATATTTCATTCACTCCATCTTTCTTCATAGCATTTGAATTGCCCAGCCTGAGTTAAGTCCTGAAGATAAGGGAGTGCTTGTGGAAGGCACAGTTCCCACCCTGATACAGCTACCTGCAAGGACACAATAGGCTGTGCTTATACACAGGACTTTTCTATTTGTTGTGAATGTAATAATCAAAAGCAAAGGGTGTTATTAAAATGATAATAAAGGGGGATGGTTTCCAGTTTCTGAGGGGGTTCAAGGAACTTCTTTCTGACAAAAAAACCAAGACCAAACCTAGTGCCGTCGAGTCGATTCCGACTCATAGCGACCCTATAGGACAGATTAGAACTGCCCCATAGAGTGTGGATTTGAAGTGACTTGCAAATCTCAGGCATGAAAAGGAAGTGGGAGGTAGCCAGCCTGGGAATGGGGGAGGAAGCAAAGAGAATATTTAAAGGCCTTGAGGTAGAATCAAGAGTTTGGTGAATTTGAAAAGCTGAGGAAAATCCATTTTGACAGATGAGTCAAGGGTGGGGACAGAGGTTGAAGAGATTGTTGATCTACATTAGGCAAAGAGCAGGGGTTGTATCTCACATACAAGAACTCACTGAAATATCTGAAACAATTTTGTGACATGATCCAATTAACGCTGTTAAAATCACCCTGGCCACCCTTTGGAAATTGAAGGTTGGCAATAGAGAAAGTATAAGGGATGAGAATAGGAGGCTATTGAAATGACCCAGGAAGGTGATGGGGAGAGGTAAGAGTGCAGGACATGTATATGTATATATATATACATACATTGCTGAGGTAGTGTAATGGTTAAGTGCTCAGCTTCTAACCAGAAGCTTTGCAGTTCGAATCTACCAGCCCTTCCTTAGGAGAAAAGACCTGACAATCTGGTCTCATAAGATTACAGCCAGGAAATACTATGGAGCAGTTACTTCTACGCTGTCCTATAGATTGTTATGAGTCAGAATCAACTCGATGGCTGTAAACAGCAACAGCAGTGTATATGTGTGTGTATGTGCGTGCACACGTGGCGTGTCTAACTTCACCAGGGATGAGACTCTACATCAACACAAAGCTGGTTCCTATGAGGTAAAGATGAGACAGACCTCCACTCTCCAACTTTTTCACCTTTCTGACACCATCTGTGCCCCTGCACCCCATCACCAGGGCATTCTTACTTCTCTGCTGGGTTTGATAATTTGTTGCAATATCCACCCACATAGAAATCACAAACCATACCCACAATTATGTGGTTTAGTCAGGAAGTAACAGATTACAAGTTGGGATAAGCATCAACTTGGAGGTAATGGGCTACAGCTTGGGACCAGGAACCACATAGGCAAGGTCTGGTAGGCTCGCCTGAAGTGAAGCGCACATCCCTGGCTTCCTCAGTGCAAGCCAGCTCTCAGCAATTTTCAGCCCTATAAACAAGCAGGCCCTTCTCTTGGCCATGCAACCAGGTAGGCTTTTCTCTGGGCTGTGCAAGCCCCTCTCATTTCTGCAGGCCTCTTCTTAGTCATGCATGCCTCCTCTCTGCTACACAGGCCTCTCTGCCTTCCACCTCCTTGCCATCAGCTGCTCCAATGCTAACTGGCCCAGCTCATAGCCAACATAGCAGCCTCTCCAATGCTAACTGGCCCAGCTCACAGCAGTGTGGCGGCTTGCCTAGCTGCTACTCTCCAAGCAGCAGTTTTCTGCCATTACCACCTGCTCTCTGCTGCAGGTACCCTTCCAGGTCTGTTGCCACCAGCTCTGCTGCTGGGCCCCTTCTGGGCCTCTTGCCACCTTCAGTGTTACAGTCCTTGACCCATATTACAACTTTTAGGAGGTTCTCACCCCCTCTCAGTGTCTTCTTTCTTTTGCCTTCTCTTCCTCTTTTCTCTTCTTGCCTCTAAAAACCTCTGTGGGGTTAGCTGCTTATATAAGCAAACTCCTTGTCAATTTCAAGGCATGGCCCTCCCAACAGAATAACAAATCAGCCAATCCCTACAAGGCGTGTAAAATAGACCAATTACAGGACAGACTACAGACAAAATATCAGACCATTGAGTTGTTTACAGTTTACCCAGAGAATGTCAGTCAACCCAGAGAATCCCCTGGACAAAAGTAGCAAACTCTTTGTGGTAGAAAACAACATGGGAGAACCCACGGCCCCAAGTTGCTTCTCCAAACAGCTGGGGCAAAGGTAACTTCTCAAAGCTTAGGAGGATAAAAAAAGCTAAACTTTTTTCAAAGAACCAAGGCAAAAGGCCACATAAAGGAATTCATTTCACCACAGTATATATGTGTATTTAAAAATGTATATATGTATACATATACCCACACGGATATATGGGTTTTTTTATACATACATATATATATGTATGTATGTATGCATGTGGAGTCCCTGAGTGATGCATACGGTTAAGTGTTGGACTGCTAACCAAAACTTTGGTGGTTCAAGTCCACCCAGAGGCATCTCAGAAGAAAGGCCTGGCAATCTACTTCTGAAAAATCAGCCATTGAAAACCCTATGGAACATAGTTCTACCCTGACACACATGGGATCACCATAAGTCATAATCTGCTTGCTGACAGCTATTTATAAATATACAAATATAAATATATATATATAAATATACACATATATTTATATATTTTGACAATGAATGCAACTGCTTTCTTCTTCAAGTTGTCATTCCTGGCATAGTAGACCAGATAACTGTCCTATTGAAAATGGCTAATACTAGTCCATTTCAACTCACTAATGCCTAGGATATTGATGTTTATGCGTTCCATTTCATTTTTGACAATTTCCAATTTTCCTACATTCATACTTTGTACATTCTATGTTCCAATTGTTAATGGATGTTTGCAGCTGTTTCTTCTCATTTTGAGTCCTGCCACATCAGTATATGAACATCCTGAAAGCTTGACTCCATCCACGTCATTAAGGTTGACTCTACTTTGAGGACGCAGCTCTTCCCCAGTCGTCTTTTGAGTGCCTTCCAACCCGAGGGACTCATCTTCTTGCACTGTATCAGAAAATGTTCCGCTGCTATTTGTAAGATTTTCACTGGCTAATTTTTTTCTGAAGTAGACCACTGCATCCTTATTCCTAGTCTGTTTTAGTTTGGAAGCTCATCTGAAACCTTTCCACCACGGGCGACCCTGCTGGTATTTGAATATGGGTGGCATAGCTTCCAACATCACCGCAACACACAAGCCCCCACAGTACAACAAACTGATAGATGCACGGGGGACATTTCAATATCAATCCCGAAGTACAGTGCTGTCAGTGATAGGATAATATCCACATGCCTACAAGGAAGACCAGTTAGTATGACTGTTATTCAAATTTATGCACCAAACAGTAAGGCCAAAGATGAAGAAATTGAAGACTTTTATCATCTTCTACAGTCTAAAATTGATCTAAGATGCAATCAGGATATATTGGTAATTACTGGTGATTGAAATGCGAAATTTGGAAACAAAGAAGGATCAGTAGTTGGAAAATATGGCAAAAGATTTCCTGATAGAATTTTGCAAGACCAATGACTTCTTCATTGCAAATACCTTTTTTTACCCACATAAATGGTGACTATACACGTGGACCTCACAGATGGAATACACAAGAATCAAATTGACTATATCTGTGGAAAAAGATGATGGAAATGCTCAATACCATCAGTCAGAACAAGGCCAGGGGCCGACTGTGGAACAGGCCATCAATTGCTCATAAGCAAGTTCAATTCGAAGCTGAAGAAAATGAGAACAAGCCCACGAGAGCCAAGTACAGCCTTGACTATGTCCCACCTGAATTTAGAGACCATCTCAAGAACAAATTTGGCAAGTTGAACTCTCATGGCCAAAGAGCAGACCAGTTGTGGAACGACATCAAGGGCTTCATACATGAAGAAAGCAAGGGGTCATTTAAAAAAAAAAAAAAAAAAGAAAGAAAAGATCAAAATGGATGTCAGAAGAGGCTCTGAAACTTGCTCTTGAATGTAGGGTAGCTAAAGCCAATGGAAGAAATGATGCAGTAAAAGAGCTGAAAAGAAGATTCCAAAGAGTGCCTCAAAAAGACAAAATAAAGTATTATAATGGCAGGTACGAAGACCTGGAGATAGAAAATCAAAAAGGAAGAACATGTTCAGCATTTCTCAAGCTGAACTGAAGAAAAAATTAAAGCCTTCAGTTGCAATACGAGGAAAATATTAAAAGATGCAGAAAGCATCAAAAGAAGATGGAAGGAATACACAGTTTAATAAAAGAATTGGTTGATGTTCAGCCATTTCAGGAGGTAGCGTACGATCAGGAACCAATGGTACTGAAGGAAGAAGTCCAAGCTGCTCTGAAGGCATTGGCGAAAAACAAGGCTCCAGGAATTTGACAGAATACCAACTGAGATGTTTCAACAAACAGATACAGCAGTAGAAGTGCTTACTTGCTTATGCCAAGAAATTTGGAAGACAGCTACCTGCCCAACTGACTGGAAGAGATCCATATTTATGCCTATTCCCAAGAAAGGTAATCCAACTGAATTTGGAAATTATTGAACAATATCATTAATGTCACACACAAGCAAAATTTTGCTGGAGATCATTCAAAAGCAGCTATACCAGTATATTGATAAAGAACTGCCAGAAGTTCAAGTCAGATTCAGAAGAGGACAAGGAACCAGGGATATCATTGCTGATGTCGGATGGATCTTGACTGAAAGCAGAGAATACCAGAAGGATGTTTACCTATGTTTTTTTGACTATGCAAAGCCATTCAACTGTGTAGAACATAACAAATTATGGATAATATTGCGAAGAATGGGAATTCCAGAACACTTAATTGTGCTCATGAGAAACCTGTACATGGACTAAGAGGCAGTCATTCAAACAGAACAAGGGGATACTGACTGGCTTAAAGTCAGGAAAGGTGTGCGTCAGAGTTCTATCCTCTCACCATACCTATTTAATCTGTATGCTGAGTGAATAATCTGAGAAGCTGGACTATATGAAGAAGACTGAGGCATCAGGATTGGAGGAAGATTCATTAACAACCTGTGTTATGCAGATGACACAACCTTGCTTGCTGAAAGTGAAGAGGAGTTGAAGCACCTACTGATGAAGATCAAAGACCACAGCCTTCAGTATGGATTACACCTCAACATAAAGAAAACAAAATCCTCACAACTGGACCAATAAGCAACATCATAATAAACGGAGAAAAGATTGAAGTTGTCAAGAATTTCATTTTACTTGGATCCACAATCAACACTCATGAAAGCAGCATCAAGAAATCAAAAGAGACATTGCATTGCGTAAATCTACTGCAAAAGACCTCTTTAAAGTGTTGAAAAACAAAGATGTCACCTTGAGGACTAGGTGCGCCTGACCCAAGCCATGGTGTTTTCAATCGCCTCATATGCATGTGAAAGCTGGACGATGAATAAGGAAGACCGAAGAAGAGTTGATGCCTTTGAATTGTGGTGTTGGTGAGGAATATTGAATATACCATGGACTGCCAAAAGAACAAACAAATCTGTGTTGGAGGAAGTATGACCATAACGCTCCCAGAAGCAAGGATGGCAAGACTATGTCTCACATATTTTGGACATGTTATCAGGAGGGATCAGTCCCTGGAGAAGAACATCATGCTTGGTAAGAAGAGGTCAGCGAAAAAGAGGAAGACCCTCAATGAGATGTATTGGCAAAGTGGTTGCAACAATGGGCTTAAGCATTACAATGATTGTGAGAATGGGGCAGGACCAGGCAGTGTTTCATTTTGTTGTACGTAGGGTCACTATGAGTTGGAGCTGACTTGACAGCACATAAGAACAACAACATACTTATATATTTTTTACTTACACATATATACACACAGATAACAAAAGACTCCTCTTTCACTATTGCCTGTTTATTTTACCTGTGCTATTTTCTAATTATAATGCCATGAGCACCCGAGCCCATAGAGGACTTTCCATTGCTAGAGCAGCTATGAGCCATACACACACAACTCAGCCTTTACTGAAATCTTAATTCCATTTGGTCAAGCCCCACTGTTTGGAAATGAAAGAGCCAGGATTTGAACTCAGGTGGCCAGTGGATAAAGTGCTAGGCTGCTGACTGAACCCACTAGCCACTCTGTGAGAGAAAGATATGATAGTCTGCTTCCTTAACGATTACAGCCCAGGAATCCCTGTGGGGCAGCTTTACCCTGTCCTAGGGGGTCGCTTTGAGTTGCAATCAACTTGGAAGCAATGGGTTTGGTTTCAGTCTGTCTCCAAAGTCCACTCCTTTAAAGACTGAGCCGTATGTACCACGGGCTAGGGCACAGTTTCTGAACTGAGTATTATTGATATTTTGGGCCAGATAATTTTTGGGAGTGTCTTTCCTTTGTGTTCTAGGATGTTTAGCTGTGTTTCTGCCCTGGACTCACTAGATGCCCGTAAACCCCTCTCCAGGCACTGCCAAATGTTCCCAGAATGAAGGCGGCAACTTTGAGAATCACTGAGCTAGGGTATCACACAAACCTAGAGGAAACATTGTATTTAGGTAGAATATTAAAAGCATTCCCATTAACATCTGTACACTCTTTAATTCTAAAGTTGATTGTTGTTATGAATGTCCTAGCCAATGCAATGACGGCACTGGGTTTTGTGGGAACCAATGCAATAAAATAAGAGACATATACTGTATACAAACCGACCACTATTTGTATCTGTACATTCGTCGGGAATGTACTTTCTGGTGTGTTCTATTTTTTTTTTCAAATAAACTTCTAAAAAAAAGTCATCCACCAAAGTAAAAGAAGAAGGAAAGGCAAGGATGGGAAGTCCAAGGAGAGAGAAAAATATGAAATGGGTTTTAGGGAGAGTGGGAGAGCATGCTAACAGAACAACAAACCTGATTATGGGTGGTATCAGCCCCGGTTGAGGTTGCTAATACTAAAGCCTTTATATTTATCCCTACAATTTAATTCATCTTATTTATTTATTTATTTACCTTTACTTTTTTTTTTTTTTTTTTTGCTAAATATATACATAACAAAACATCCGGCGATTTAACGTTCTTCACACGTACAATTCAGTGGCAGTAATTGTGTTCATCATTTTGTGCAATCATCACCATTGTCTATTTCCAAATTTTTCCATTACCCTTAGCAGAAGCTCACTTGTCCCTAAGCAATGAATCACCTTTCTCTCTCTCCACCCACCTGCCCATGGTATTTTTTAGAGCGGTCTTAGGTTTACAGAAAAATTGTGCAGAAATACAACAATTTCACGTATCTCCTCTCTCTCTGCACACAGTTTCTTATACTTTCCTTCTTTTTTTTTTTTTTAAGTTTCTAATACTTTTTCCATCTTGCATTTGTGTGGTACATTTGTTACAATTGAAAAACTATACTGATAGATTATTATTAACTAAAGTCCATAGTTTACATTGCGGTTCACTCTCTGTGTTGTACAGTTCTATGGATTTTGACAACTGTGCCCACTATTACAGTATCATACAGAATAGTTTGATATTTCCCTAAGAATGTTCTGCGTTCCACTCATTCATCCCTCTCTTGCTTCCCTTGAACTTCTGTCTGTCTGGCAACCACTGATTTTTTTACTGTCCCTACAATTTTGCCTTTTCTAGAATGTCATATAGTTAGAATTATATATTACGTAGCTTTTCTAAACTGACTTCTTTCACTTAGTAATATGCATTTAAGGTTCCTCCATGTTTTTTTCATGGCTTAATAGTACTTTTTTTTTTTTTTGAATAAAACTCCATTGTATGAATATAACACAGTTTATCCATTCATTTATTGAAGGACATTGTGGTTGATTCCAATTAATTGGCAATTATGAATAAAACTAGTATAAACATTCATGTACAGAGTTTTGTGTTTTCAACTCTTTTAGGTAAATACAAGTAATATTGCTGGATTGTATGGTTAACCTATGTTAAGATTTGTAAGAAACTGCCAGACTGTCTTCCAATGTGGTTTTACCATTTTTCATTCCTATCAACAATGAATGAGAGTTTCTGTTGCTCCACATCCTTATCAACATTTGGTGTTGTCAGTGTTTTGAGTTTTAGCCATCCTAATAGATGTGTACTGGTATCTCATTGTTTTAATCTGAATTCCCTGGTTACATATGATGCTGAACATCTTTTCCTGTGCTTTTTTACCATCTGTAAGACCTTGATATCTTTACTTCCTAAACTTCTTAACAGAGATTTCTACAATCTTCTTATCATTAGGCCCACCGATATTCCCAAAGCAGCATCCTAATTCCACTCTTTAGCATGTACTTTTATTCCAGTTACCTGAAAACTACCAGCTGCTATCTTTCCCCAGCTTGCAAATAAAAATTAATTCATAAATATTATAAAGTGAAAAAAATCAATGCTTCAAGAATAGAAGAGAATGGATGGCAAGATCTCATTCATAAAATATCCTATATATGAATAAGTAGATTTCTGTAGGGCTATTTTTCAAAACATTACCTCTGATTATTTCTAGGTGGTGGTGTTTGAATGAGCTTTATATTCTACTTTATACTATTTCGATCATTTGATTTTATCTCTTTTTTTTAATTGTGGTAAATATATATACATAGCATAACATTCCCCATCTCCAGATTCTTTACATATAGAGCCATTAGGATTGTGTTCATCTTGTTATACAATCATAACCATTATCTGCTTCCAAATTTTTCCATCACCTTTAACAGACGATCGACATTCCCTAAATAATGAGTTCCTCTTCCCCCTTTCCTCCTGTCCAGTCCTGACAACCACTAATCAACCTTGGTCTGTATACATTTGCCCACTTTAGGTATGCCATTAAGCAGAACCATTCAATATTTGTCCTTTTTGTGACTGATGTATTATAAAAACAACAAAGTCATCTCCAAAAGAATCAAAAATGGCCCAATGACTGACACTGACAGTGAGTGCTGAAGGTAAAATGTTTTGATAAACTTTGATGGTTGGATCTCACCTCTTCCAGACAGCTAAGTCCATCACATACATGACAGGGTTGATGCCAGGGGTCCACACCGAAAAGCTGAAGCCAATGCTTTCTGCATGAATATCTAACCTGCAAAACTACTGTTTTCTTTGAAAACTCCACAGCTATATTAGCAAAACAAATAATAATATTCAGCTCTGCAGCCAAATTCAGGACCTGCCTGTGTATGCATTTTTCCAGCGTATGGCCCCAGTGTGCAGGGTACTAGCAAGCCTACCTCACCCAGAAGCCTGGCACATTTTGACCTGCTCACTAGCATTGGCCAGTTGGCTGCTTGGCATCTTTCCCAGCAGTCGCTGCTCTCTAAGCATGACATCTATCACTGCTGCAGTCAGGAAGATGGCACTTACCTGATGGGTGGGCAGAAGCGTCCTCTCCTACCATATGCTGGAAATTGTCAGGGGCTGTTCACGCCAAGACTGGGTACTTTCAGTGCCAGCAAACAGGCCTTTCCCAAAGCCTGCCAAAAACATAAAAATAAAAATAAAAAAAGAACCAATTTTCACATATCAAATTTCATGTGGAGGAGTTTTGTAACAAGCTATGAAGAGCAGAGAATTATGAACATTTTTCTGGCTGGGACACGCTGAACACAGAAAAGAAGAGTGATTCTCATCTGTGAAAAGAGAGAAGGGAGAGATCTCTGACCTATATAGACAGTAAATTTAGACTTAGCCACAGGGAGAGACAGAAAGCATGGCCCACCTATGCAGTGTAATTTACTGAATATTGAAAGGCTCACCTGCAGTAGAAGCTGCCATTTTCATCATTTGAGTCATGCTTTGGGGTTAAGGCTTTATCTGATGATGGGTCCTGGTGAAGCCCTATCTATTCCTTGGGAAGACAGAATAATGTTGAACTATTGTCCCCAATTATCATATTTATACAGATTAGCAGATGAGATAAACCAGGTTGTTGTTAGCTGCTCTTTGAGTCAGTGCTGACAATGGAATGAAGTGCTGCATGGTCCTGCACCATCCCCAGGATCAGTTGTGGAGAGGACCTTTGAGACCCATAGGGTTTTCATTGGCTGATTTCCAAAGGTAGATCACCAGGCCTTTCTTTCTGGTCTATCTGAGTTTGGAAGCTCCACTGAAACCTGTTCAGCATCATAGCAACAGAGAAGCCTCCACTGGCAGAAGAGTGGTTTCTATGTACGAGATAAGTATGTTTTAATAGAATCAACAAAGAATCAGGACTTATTTGAAGCACCAGGTGTCACTAGAGAGAGAAAATCACTGCTGCTGAGTGAAGGTTTCTGTGCAGTTAGGGAGCAGGACAAGGGCACAGGCCTGTGCCTCTGAGGGCAGATGTAAAAAGAGTTGCTCAGAAGGGAAGAAGAAGCCACAGTCCTGCCAGAAAAAAACAAACAAAACAAAAACAGGAGCACACTTTAGGGGCTCAGGAAGGCAAGGCCCCTACAACTAGGGTTGAGACATTTTAAGAATGGAGAGGAAGAACCTAGCTGGGAGATCCTAGGAAGTAACTGGAGTATCAGAATGAATCTCAAATTCAATGACAAAAGATAGGGAGAATGTAAGAGACTGCCACCTGAGCAGAAAGTTCATTGGCTCACAGAAAGAGGAGGAAGTTGTAAAGGGTCTTTTGGTTCAGGAATAAGTCCAGGGTATGAGCCAGAAATTACAGTTTTGGAGATAAACATTGAATATAATACAGACTGACAGAAAAATGAACAAATCTGTCTTGGAAGAAGTACACCCAGAATGCTTCTTAGAAGCAAGGATGGCAAGACTTCATCTTATGGACTTTGGACATGTTATGAGGAGGGGTCAGTCCCTGGAGAGGGCCAAAGGCCATTCAACAGACAGGAAAGAAAAGACCAAAATGGATATCAGAAGAGGCTCTGAAACTTACTCTTGAACCTAGAGTAGCTAAACCAAAAGAGAAGAAATGAAGAAGTAAATGAGCTGAACAAAAGATTTCAAAGAGTAGCTCAAGAGGACAAAGCAAAGTATTATAATGAAATGTGCAAAGACCTAGAGTTAGAAAACCAAAAGGGAGAAAAAAAAAGTTCAGCATTTCTCAAGCTGAAAGAACTGAAGACAAAATTGAAGCCTCAAGTTGCAGTATCAAAGGATTCTATGGGTAAAATATTGAATGATGTAGGAAGCATCAAAAGAAGATGGAAGGGGTACATAGAGTCACTGTACCAAAAAGAATTAGTTGACATTCAACTATTTCAGAAGGTAGAATATGATCAAGAACGGATGGAACTGAAGGAAGAATTCCAAGCTGCACTGACATCATTGGCCAAAAACAAGGCTCCAGGAATTGATAGAATATCATTTGAGATGTTTCAATAAACAGATGCAGCACTGGAAGCACTCCTCATCTATGCCAAGAAATTTTGAAGACAGCTACCTGGCCAACCAACTGTAAGAGATCCATATGTGTACCCATTCCAGAGAAAGGTGATCCAACACAATGCAGAAGTTGTAGAACAATATTATTGATACCACCCACAAGTAAAATTTTGCTGAAAATCATTCAAAAGCGGCTGCAGCAGTATATCGACAGGGAGCTGCCAGAAATTCAAACTAAATTCAGAATACAACATGGAATGAGGCATATCATTGCTGGTGTCGGATAGATCTTGTCTAAAAGCAGAAAACATCGCAAAGATGTTTACCTGTATTTTATTGATTATGCAAAGGCCTTCAACTGTGTGAATCATAACAAATTATGAATAACATTGCAAAGAGTGGGAATTCCAGAACACTTACAAGCTCATGGGGAACCCGTACATAGATCAAGAGGCAGTCATTCAAACAGAACAAGGGGATATTGCATCGTTTAATACTAGGAAAGGTGTGCGTCAAGCTTGTATCTTTTCAGCATACTTATTCATTCTGTATGTTGAGCAAATAATCCGAGAAGCTAGACTACATGAAGAAGGACACACCATGAGGGTTGGAGGAAGGCTAACAACCTGTGATAAGCGAATGACACAACCTTGCTGAAAGCAAAGAAAACATGAGGAACTTAACTAATGAAGATCAACGACTACAGCCTTCTGTATGGATTATACCGCAATATAAAGAATACAGACACCCACACAACTGGACCAATAGGCAACATCATGACAAATGGAGAAAATATTGAAGTTGTTAAGGATTTCATTCTACTTGGATCCACAAGCAGCAGTCACGAAGTCAAAGGATGTATTGCATTAGGCAAATCTGCTGCCAAGAACCTCTTTAAAGTGTTCAAAAGACCTGACCCAGACCCAAGCTATGGTGTTTTCAATCACCGTATATGCATGTTAAGGCTGGACAATGAATAAGAAAGACTAAAGAAGAATTGATGCATTTGAATTACAGCATTAAAAAAAAAAAGGCAAAGAATATTGAATATACCATGGATTGCCAGAAGAATAAACAAGTTTGCCTTTGAAGAAGTAAAGCTAGAATGTTCCTTAGAAGGGAGGATGGCAAGACTTCGACTCATCTACTTTGGACATATTATCAAGAGGGACCAGTCCCTGGAGAAGGACATCCTGCTTATTAAATTAGAGGTCGGTGAGAAAGAGGAAGACCCTGAACAAGATGGATTGACACAGGGGCTGCAACAATGGGCTCAGACTTAGCAATTGTTGTGAGAGTGGTGCAGGATTGGGCAGTGTTTCATTCTGTTGTACACATGGTAGTGTAAAAATGGCCTGGTGGTACCCCACTCCACCAGTAAGACTTGGCCTGAAGGGGCTCAGCTCTAGCTCCTTGGACCAGCAAACTTAGATCCACCAAGTACCCAGAGGCTCCCTACTACACCAGCAAGCCTCCTGTTCAAAGGCACTCAGTTTTCTTACTCCAAAGGTCAGGAAGCCCATTGCACCATCTCCTGCCACTCTCTCTTATCTCTTTTTCTCTGTCACAGCTTCTCGATGTCTTCAGTGTTACAGCTCTCTCTCTCTCTCAGTCTTCTGGTTCTAGGAGCTTCTCCGCACAGGGATCCTGTGTCCAAGGGGCACGCTCCACTCCTGGCTCTTCTTCCTTGGAAGTGGTGAGATCCTCTCCTCCCAGCCCCTGAAAGTGGCTCATTTTAAGCCTAGCAGGATGGCAAAACTGACCAATCCCTTTGGAGGGCCACAATTACCTTATCTGCATAGTCCTCTCCAATCACTTGGGTGGGAGTTACAAGACCATGGTGAGAAAGGCCACACAAAAGCACCCACCGCACTTCAGATTGCTATGAATCAGAACCAACTCAATAGCACCTAACAACGACAAAGTGGAAGATCGCAAAAAAGAGGAAGATCCTCAAGGAGATGAATTTGACACAGTGGCTGTAACTATGGGCTCAAAATAGCAATAATTGTGAGGATGGCAGAGGACCAGCAAGCCTTTCATTCTGTTGCACATAAGATCACTAAGAGTTGGAACCAACTTGATGGCACCTAACAAGGCCAAGAACATGAGTTGGGAGGTTTATCCAGGCACACTCGAACAAATGCTCCCTGGGGCAGGCAAAGCCGCTTAAACACACCTCTCAACACTGCAGGCCACATGCCAAGGTCAAGTCACATTTTAACTTAGGCTAACCCTGCTCATAAAGTATACAGCAGCCTGAGGTTTCTGCTTCTGGGTTTTCTGTTTCCACCTGGCCATGTTCACTCTTTTAACAGGAGAGGATATGAAAGTGTGGAGGGTATGTTTGTGTCTGGGCATTTCTTAAATATATAGCAAACTGTTCCCATAACATGTAGACTCTCAAGACCTAATTTGAGTCTCTTACCTATGCCTCTAGTGGTTAAGTGCTACAGCTGCTAAAGAAAATGTAAGGAGTTCTAATCCACCAGGTGCTCCTTGGAAATTCTATGGGGTAGTTCTCCTCTGTCCTATAGGGTCACTATGAGTCAGAATCGACTCAACGACGAGTTTGGTTTTTTTGGTTTACCTACACCTCATTTGGTAATTTAGCCACTGTCATAGAAAGGCCCAACCAGAATAATAGCTAAAAAACAAACTCTACAACTTTTAATCCTAACCTTTGTGGGAAGTAAGAAGTATTCCAAAGCCTCTCCTCTTATTCTGGAAAGCTTAGAATTTAGTAACTCTACTAACCTATCTTAGAAATATTTCTTCAACTTAGAAACCATTAAAGGAAAAAATAAACCAACAGAGATGGCCATATGCTAGAGTAGGCCTGTTGTCAGAGGATTTGAGTTCAGTCCTGGCGCAACAGTTTCCTAGCTATATTAACTCTGTATGTTTCGGTTTCTTACCCAGAAAATGGGGATAACAATAGAACCTGCCTCTTGGTAAAGTGCTCAGAACATCATTACCTGTGATTTGGCTACACATTTTTGGTCTATGTATGAGAATACATTCAAACATAGTGTAAGTAGTAACAGATTAACAAAACATTAACACCCATATCATATAAACCATTCCTGTAAAGTAATGGGGGGGGGGAAGAAAATGAGTATATAACCAGGTTATTCTCAGAAAAAGTATAAACACCTAAGAAGTAGCACTGAGCATAAGAAAAAAAAAAAAAAAAAATCAGAAAAATACAATTAAAATAAAACCACATCTTCTGTTACGTTGGTAAAATTTTAAAAGTTGGATAATACCTGAGTTTGGCCAGTGGATTAAGAAACAGACTGTCCTCAACGGTGTTGGCGGGAAGAAGAATCGTGAATTTTTGAAGGGCCATTTGGCAATGTCTTTCAAATTCTAAGATATGTATATTCATTCACTTAGAATTCTGAATTTTAAGAATCAAAAATATTAGTGCAAATTGCAGAAAAAATAAATGTATGCATTTATTGCAGAATTGTTTGTGGTAGCAAAAAATGAAAATAATCTAAATGGTCATCAGCAGAGAAATATTTAATAAATTATGGCAAATTATAAAGGTAAAATTCGCTGTGGAATTGGCTCTGACTCATGGCAACCTCACGTGTGTCCACGCAGAACGGTTCTCCAGAAAGTTCTCAGTGGCTGGTATTTCAGAAGCATATCCCCAGGCCTTTCTTTTGAGAGGCCTGTGAGTAGATTGGAATCACCAAGCTTTCCATTAGTGGCTGAGCTTGTTAACCACTTGCATTGCCCAGGACTCCATCTAGAAATAGTCACTCAAAAAATTAAAAAATGAATAAACGAGGCTGATCTATATGCACTAACATAAAATGCCCGTTTCAAAATGGTTTGATTGCAATTTATTTTAAACACTTCATTTTTGTGTGTGTTGATTGGGAATGGTAGTGTGGAATGTGTCTATGTACCTTTTTATCAGCTTGTTCTCCTATATGAAAGGCTCAGAGAAGCAGGTACCTCCAAGTTGAGGTGCCCCAAAACTTTCTGGTCCATAAAGTGTGGATGGTTGAGCTATTTTTCAATAAGGGTCAGGGAATGGTGAAAAATCCCATGGGTTGTAGGATCAATTTAGCTTGGTTATGTGGGATTTGGATAATTTTACTTTATAGACCTCAATCTCTTCTCTAGTTCTTGACTTGCAGCCCTGTCATAATAATTAAATAAAATAATATTTAAAAATTGTCAGCTGCACAATATGTTCTCCATGAACGCCATTGACTTGATGGATCAAAATCCATATTTACCCTAATAAAGTTTCACAGAGTACAAAAAAGATGACATCGCTTTGTTTTTGGCTGGAACGACACCTGTGTAGGTACATAATGTCAAACATAATATGCTCGCCAGAAGGTCTTGTTGTTAGTTGTCATTGAGCCAATTCTGACTCATGGCGAGCCCATGTGTGAAGAATAGAACTATGCCATGGGGTTTTCAAGGCTGTGACCTTTTGAAACCAGATTGCCAGACCTTACTTCTGTCAAACAAGAAAATCCGATACAACGTTAGGAGAAAAAGAAAGTTTTATTGAGGATTAATCCAGTTCGAGCTGGCAGTGCTAAGTAAAAACACAAAGCACTCTGCTATTCAATCAGAGAGAGGGGTCTATACACATAGAGAACAAATGAAAGGTAAGGGGTTAATGATTGATTTTAGATAAGACAAACTTCAGCTTGAAGTCATTTGAAATGTAAAAGTCACATGGTTAAGACGGGGCAGGATTTCCTACCTATTGCTCTGGTTTAAACCCCTGCCGATAATCTGCATTTCTAACAAGTTTCCTGCTGAGAATTTGCATTTCCACCCCTGATATGCTGACTCTGAAGGTACATTTTAACAAGATCCTTAGGTAATTCTTCTGTATAACTTCCTGACTTCTTAGAAATGCGAATTACCAGCAGGGTTTCAAACCAGAAGGAACTGGTTCGAAGCCCTGGGAAGAAGTGAGTTACCATCCAGGTGAGTAGTGCCAGCCTGTTTGATTATACATGACTGTAGTCATGAACACATTTTTCCCGGAAACAAATCTTCCCATAAACAAATGGTTTACATCCTGACCTTCTGCTTTCTGGGAACGTGTGTTGGCCCCATCATTCCTTACATTTGACACGAGTTCCTCCTGTTTGAAACTTTTCCAAGGTACATTTGAGTGAGTTTGAACCACCAATCATTTGGTTACTAGATCAGTGCTTAACCAGGTGTGCCACCCAGGGACTCCAAATAAGAAGGTACAGTTACCAATTTCCTTGAGGAATAATTTAAGAAAACGAATACACATTCCTCAATAAAAATGGTTGGTGGAACAAATCTTTCAAAACACTGAGTTTTGAGGGAAACAAACAAAGACAGAAGTGATGACAATCACCATGAACTTAGCTCAACAGGAAGCACTGGGGCTTTTGCTTTCTTGCGTGCTGGTGCCTCCTGTTAGCAATTTGTATGGGTAAGAGAAATTCCTTCCAAGCTCTAGGGGCGTAAACACTTTCTAAGTTTTGAATTTGAGAACACATTGAAAAATGCACTTTTTTTCAATTGAGTAAGGCAATGCTGAAATGTTGAAACCCAGTCCAGAGGATCACTTCACTATCCTCTTGAGGCAGAAACCTTTAATAATGAGGAAAGTCTAGTTTGTATTATTCAGCAGCTTGTATTTTCTTACACGGAGTGCTCCCCCCACTTACCCTCACCATCCTTCCCCTGCCCCACCTAAAACGTTTATTCTCTATTTTCTTATTTACTCATATACCCATAAAAAAAATAGACACCCCCAAAATGCTCTTTGGCTTAAAAATCAAAGGGCAAGTCTACAAAGGTGCCAAGAAGATCTTCTGGTAAAATGAGTTTGAGGTCAGCTTTCAGGGTCCTTAGGTTTTTATATGCAATCTAGTCAACATTTCCTCTCTCTGCTTTGCTTGCTTAACTTACTAGAACCTTGGGCACAATTTTGCCGCGATGGCAGTTTTAAGGTGTAGATTTGTGTAGGCTATTTACAAGATGCCAAGGGATGTCAAATCCTGAACATGTGTTTTTGTCCCACAGTCCTTCTTTGACAGCAGAAATACTCTGCAGATTATCAGATTCATTTGCTGATAGTTAACATCTTCCTTTCTTCTTTTTTTAATCTTCCATGGGCTTCGGATGAGATGGATTTTAATATTTCTTCATGCTGAAACCGACAAAAAAAAAAAAAACCTTTAAACATTTAAAAAGAGGAAATGGGAGCTTTCCATTTCATTTACTTAAAATCTTCACAATTACTTTCTTGCCAAAGAAGTTCAGATTTTTATATTAAAAAAAAAAAGCACTCTATAGACACTCTAAACATTGAGATAGGCACTAATGAATATGTAGCTAAAGCCTTTTTGAATTTGTCAATAATTGCTTTGCTCAGGTTATCACAACGGCACGATGGGCTGATTCAGTATTCGCTTGCCCCATAAAATGTTAATATTTTTTCTAACTGAACACTTATTAAACTAGCTACCATTTTCAGTGACTATGCGTAGTCATCAAACTTGGGTGAAGATTAGAAGAGAGGGCCTGTGCCTTTCTCACAGAATAGACTTTTTCATTCTGAACAGCTGAACAGCTTTAAGTTTTCTCTTTATCTGGGCCCATTTGCTGAGAGATGCCAAATGTTATCAATCATTTAGATTTTTTTCCTCCCTGTGTCATTCCAATTTCCACAAAGATCTCTAAACTCAACACCATGAGCAATGACAAAGATCCTTTTCTACTAACCAGCTTGGATAGCAGCTCTGGCCTTCCCAACTTGGAAGACAATCAAAGTGTGTTAAAGTGTGGAACCATTACAGTGAGAAGACCACTGTTGTTGTTAGTTACCATCAAGTCGATTCTGACTCATGTCAATCTCATGTGTGCAAAGTAGAACTGTACTCCATAGGATTTCCAAGGTGAGACCTTTCAAAAAGAGAGTGCCAGGCCTGTCTTCCGAGGCCTCTTTGAGTGGGTTCAAACCACCAACCTTTATGCTAGACTGGCCTCCAAACTCCCATGCAATAGAGTCACAAGTAGTCTGAGCCCCACAGTTCTGGGTTGCTGACACATTCTCTCTTTTCTGTTCTTATACCCTATCTCTACTCTCTCACTTTGTGACCTCAGAATTCAGCCACTGTTCTTGTTGGTCATTACCTCTGAAGTTTTACGATTTGACATCACAAATCCCACCTGGTAGAGTGTCAATAAATACTTGAGAGAACGAATGCATGAAGTACTGCCAATGCCCCATCAGACTCCTCATCTCCCTGTTAACTGTATGTTCACCAGAGTCACTGAGGGAAGCCTTCTCAGCAGTGCTATCTGAACATGGCCTTGCTCATTCACTTCAGTGTCTCTAATATGATAACCCTTTAAAATTGATCCCTCTCTTTGAGTTTCTTACTGAACCCTCTACCAAACACCAGCTAGATTGTGGTGAGCCCTGTTAAACATAAACAATCTCACAGAATATTGATAAACAGATGAAGTCACAACTTGACCAAGGTGGAGCCCTGGATCACAGGAGCCCTGGTGGCACAGTGCTTAAAACCTTGGCAACTAACCGAAAGGTCGGCAGTTCAAATTCACCAGCCACCCCTCAAAAACCCTATTAGTACAGTTCTTCTCTGTCCTATAGGGTTGCTATGAGTCGGAATCCACTCAACAGCAACAGGTTTGCTTTTTTTTTTGATTATACCATCACAAACATCGTTCTCTCAATGTCTTCTTTGTCAATAACAGCTCTGGTGTCACTTTACTCCTCTCATAAAATTAAGACACCCAATCACCAAATTGCCCTTGCTTCTGCACAGCACCCAATTCAGAATGGGTTCCTATTTTCTTAATCACCACCTTGACATTGCCTAACACAAGCTTAAATTCTATAATAAGTCTTTTCCAATTCTTTTTATACTAGGAAATTTCATGGTTCCTTGGGTGCCTTCTCCTTAGTTGTGGCAAGTTAATAAACATAACTTTGTTTGACTATAGGTATGTCCTTGGTGGCTTTTGGGACCTGGGTTTTATCACCACTTTGAGGGAACCTAATCAGAGGCAGTGGGTTTATTTATTTATTTATTTATTGTAATCAGAAGCCAAGTGAGAAGAAATTAAAAGAGACTCTCCCAAGATTCACTTTGAAGTGACCCCCTCACCATCAACCTAGATTCCATGATGGAGTGCAGACACCTCCACAGATACCTTAAGGGTGAGCACTGCCAAGTCAAGGCTGTCCTCGGGGCCTGAGGGGATGGTACATCTGTCTCCTAGTTTGAAGCCTTGGTTCCAGGGATCTGTTGTCTGTTTTAATCTGCCTCTTCACTGGTTCTTCCAGGAGGCCCATGGACTACTCATGAAGATAACCACCTGGCAGCTCAGCTTAGTGTGTTAACAAATTAGGGGCAACTGTGCCACTTTTGCTACTTAAGATACAATATAACAATGCCTATATGTGTGTGCTTTGTCTATGTATAATTTGTATATGCACAGAGATATCATACTTATAGAACAATATTTGTTTCACAGATACATCATCGGACTTTCAATTTCTGAATGCTGAGGAAGAGGACACATAATGGTCTTCTGATTTCTGATATGTAAATGACAGCGGTGGCGTTAACGTAAAATGCTTCCTATTTGATTTTGAATGGGCTTTTCTTATACCTGGGAATCCCTGGGTGGTGCAAGTGGTTAACATGCTCAGCTGCTAACTGGAAGGTTGGAGATTTCAGTCTACCCGGAGGCTCCTCCGGAGAAAACCCTGTCAATCTACTTCTGAAAAACCAACCATTGAAACCCTATGGAGCACAGCTCTGCTCTGACACACATGAGGATACCAGGAGGCTAAAGTGACTTCATGGCTAGTAATTACTTTTAGAATTAAGTTGTTATTTGACAACAATTTCAATATGATACTTTTTTTTTTTAATTTTTTAGTCCTAAAACAATATTAAAAATGCTTCCATTTTAGTAGTTGTCACTTAGACATGCCATTATTTTGTACAATATCTCACTATCCATTGGCAGTAAGTTCCCTGTGAGTTAAAACACTGTCTTTGTTATTTATATAACCCCAACATCTAATACATTGCCAGGGGCAGAATAGGCACAAAACACACAAATAAATGTATAAAAATGAAAATTAAAAACTTGAAGCAATTCTTACTGCTATTACTAAAATCTTTTATGTCTACTCTTATGAGAAACACATTGGTCCTTAGAAAAATGTCTTATGATCATTTTGACCAAATATTTTCCTGGGAAGATGATGTTTTGAAATATTAAGCAATGATACTTTTCTCTTGTGTTTCCTTTTGTCAGTTGGCTCTTCCCATTCAGTAGGCCTGGAAGTATAGAAAACCAAAAAAAAAAAACACTGCCATCAAGTTAATTAGTACCCATATCTACCCTGTTGGACAGAGTAGAACTACCCCACAGGGTTTTTCCAAGGAGTGCCTGGTGTATTCGAGCTGCCAACCTTTTGGTTAACAGCCATAACTCTTAGCCACTACACCACCAGGATTTTTGGCAGGGTAGAAAGGAGACAATAATTTTAGTCATAACAGAAAAGACTATTCAAATTTTCCTGGTATTTATACAGCTGAGGAGCTAATCTTATCGGTATTATTCTAGACCCAGCAAATGCTACTGTGATCATTAAGGTTCTGTGTCAACTTGGCTGGGCCATGATTCTTGGTGATTTGGCAGTTATGATGTAGTTTGGCAGTCATATATTGATGTGATCATCTCCATGATGAAATTTGATATAATGTGATCACCTCCATGACGGCTGCTGTGAGTAGCCAATCAGTTGAAAGGGAGTTTCCCTGGGAGTGTGGCCTGCATCCAATATAGGTGAACTTTCTGGCAAAGCTTGTGGGCTTTTGCTCACTCTGGATCCTCCAGCTGGCTCTTGTTCATCTGAAATTTGGTTCTTGGGCCTTGATCTAGCAGCCTAACTGCCATCTTGCCTGCTGATCTTGGGATTCATCAGTCTTTGCAGCCTGTGAGCCAGAGCCCTGCTGCCTGACTTGCTGATTTTGAATTTGCCAGCCCCTGTGGCTACGTGAATCAGGAGAAGCCTCTATCCTGCCCCACAGGCTTGGGACGTTCCAGTCTCTACAATTGCATGAGCCATTTCCTTAATATAAATCTCTCCATATATTTATACACTTTACTGGTTTTGCTTCTCTAGAGAACTCACCCTAAGACAGCTCTCAAGTCTGGGAGCCTCACCCATCCTCTAAATCTCCTTGAATGAGGACAAGGATCCATGTGATGGGATCCTTGGCTCTTTCTGTCCATCACAGGCAGAGACACTGACTAGAGCATTTGAAACGGTGACAATTCCTTTCCTTCTAACTCTAGGCAACACAGCAACACCCACAAGCATCAGTTTCCCACCTCCCGCCCTGCTTCGGTGGCTCTTTGCATTGTGTTGTACTCTATTCACACGCAACCAGCAACAAATGGGACAAACTCCACTTTCATAATTAAAGAAGATCTTGGGGTCTAAGAAGATCCCTGGGTCTCCACAACTGTTATTGCCACACAACTTGTTGAAGTTTCTAAAAAGAAACTGGAAATGATTTTATCAGTGCCAGTTCTTCTGAGGCCCAGCCTCCTATTCTCTGGACCTCCAAGTGTAAGATCATGACTGAGAAAGATATTGCTTTTCTAGGTCATATTCCGTATAAAGCAGATGCATGAAATTCTGAAAACCTGAGAATGAAATAGAAGAGGAATATTCGTGGGTGGATGACTAAGAAGTACAGGAATATGCTTTGCAAATTCTAGTGACATTCAAATTAATTATCACAATATTAATATAATTTATGGATTAAATATAACTATGGCTTTCAAGTAGATATGAGGGTGCTTATATTAAAAGACATATTCAATATGGCAAAATAAGTAAAAATAAAAAGAGATAAAATAGGGAGGAAGAAACGTTTCCACCCTATGCATCAATATTTTTGCCATAAATATCAAATAAGAGTCTGATTTTCTTAGGAATGAGGGGAAAAAAAAAACGTATAACAGAATAATTTACATAGCTCGCACCATCAGAATGCAAAAAGCACACTGGAATCCACAGGGAAACAAAGATTTTCCTGGCAAGAAATTCTCAAAGAATTATCTCACTTCAGACCTGCTATAAATAAAGAAGAGAGAGTATTTTTGCTCCTCAACTAGAAATCTTTCCCTCACAAAAATGTCAGCCTTATAATCAAATATTATACACTCAGTGGAGAAATGTCATGAACATTAAATATACAGATATTTTTGTTAAATAATAATAATATAGTATTTAATGCTAATGTGAAATCTAGGCAAATAGATCAAAAACCAAAACAACCAAACCTTTGCCATTGAGTTGATCCTGACTCATGAACATCCCTTGTGTTACAGAGTAGAACTGCTTCCACAGGGTTTTATTGGCAGTAGTCTTTACAGCCACCATTTGTCTGTCAGTTTGTCATACTGTGGTGGCTTGCATGATGCTGTCATGCTGGAAGCTATGCCACAGTATTTTAAGTACCAGCAGGTTCACCCATGGTAGGCAAGTTTCAGCAGAGCTTCCAGACTAAGACAGACTAGAAAGATGGACCACGCAATCTACTTCTGAAAAAATACGGCCAGTGAAAACATTATGGATAACAGTGGAACATTGTCTGATATAGTGTCAGAAGATGAGCCCCGTAAGGTTGGAAGGCGCTCAAAATAAGACTGAGAAATAACGGCCTCCTCAAACTAGAGTCTACCTTAATGACTTGGATGGAGTCAAGCTTTCAGGGCCTTCACTTTCTGATGTGCCATGACTCAAAATGAGAAGAAACAACTGCAAACATCCACGGATAAGCAGAATGTGGAATGTATGAAGTATGAATCAAGGAAAACTGGAAGTTGTCAAAAATTAAATGGCACATTTGAATATCTATATGCTAGGCATTAGTGAGCTGATATGGCCTGGTATTGGCCATTTTCAATCAGATAATCATATGGCCTACTATGCCCAGAATGACAAATTAGAGAGGAATGGCATCACATTCATTGTCAAAAAGAACATTTCACAAACTATCCTGAAGCACAATGCTGTCAGTGGCAAGATAATATCTGCACACTTACAAGAAAGACCAATTGTTAGTATGAACATTATTCAAATTCACAAATAAATGACTAATGACAAAGATGAAGAAATTGAAAATTTTTATCAACTTCTGCAGTCTGAAATTCATCAAACATGCAACAAGATGTATTGATAATTACTGGTGATTGGAATGCAAAAGTTGGAAACAAAGAAGGAATGGTAGTTGGAAAATATGGCCTGGTGATAGAAATGACTCCAGAGATCACATGATAGGGTTCTGCAAGACAAATGACTTATTCATTGGAAATAACTTTTTTCACCAACATAAATGGAGAACATGAACATGGACTTCTTTGCCAGTTGGAATACACAGGAATCAAATCGACTATATCTGTGGAAAGAGACAATGGAGAAGCTCAATAATATCAGTCAGAACAAGGCCAGGGGCCACGTGCGGAGAAGACCATCAATTGCTCATACGCGAGTTCAAGTAGGAGATGAAGAAAATTAAAACACCTCCACAAGAGCCAAAGGACAACCTTGAGTATATCTCACCTGAATTTAGAGACCATCTCAAAAATATAATTGACACATTGAACACTAATGACTGAGACCAAATGAGTTGTGGCATGACAAGAAGGCCATCATACATGAAGAAAGCAAAACATCATTAAAAAGTCAGAAAACAAAACAAAACAAAAAGGATGTTAGAAGAGACTCTGCAACTTACTCATAAAAGTGGAGTAGTTAAAGTGAAAGGAAGAAATAACGAAGTTAAAGAGCTGAACAGATTTCAAAGGGCAACTGAAGAAGCCAAAGTAAAGTATTATGATGAAATATGCAAAGACCTGCAGTTAGATACCCAAAAGGAAAGAACATACTCAGCGTTTCTCAAACTAAAAGAACTGAAGAAAAAAATCCAAGCCCCAAGTTGCAATATTGAAGGATTCTATGGGCAAAATATTGAATGACACAGGAAACATCAAAAGAAAATGAAAGGAATACACAGAGTCGCTGTACCAAAAAGAATTGGTCAACATTTCACCATTTCAGAAGGTGGCATACGATGAAGAACTGATGGTAATGAAAGAAGAAGTCTCAGCTGCACTGAAGACGTTGGGAAAAACAAGGCTCCAGGAATTGACAGAATACCAACTGAGATGTTTCAACAAACAGAAGCAATGCTGGAAGTGCTCACTCAGCTATGCCAAGAAATTTGGAAGACAGCTACCTGGCCAACGAACTGGAGGAGATCCGTATTTATGCCTATTCCAAAGAAAGATAACCTAACGGAATGTGGAAGCTATTGAACAACATCATTAATATCACACGCAAATAAGATTACGCTAAAGATAATTAAAAAATGGGTAGAGCAGTACATAGACAGGGGACTGCCAGAAATTCAAGCTTGATTCAGAAGAGGATTTGGAATGAGGGATAACATCGCTGATGACAGATGGATCCTGGCTGAAAAAGCAGAAAATACCAGAAAGATGTTTAACTATGCTTTATTGACTATGCAAAAGCATTTGGCTGGATTATAACAAATTATGGATAACATTGCAATGAATGGGAATTCTAGAACACTTAATTGCACTCACGTGGAACCTGTACATAGACCAAGAGGCAGTTGTTCAAACTGGACAAGGGGATACTGCAGGGTTTAAAGTTAGGAAAAGTGTGCATCGGAATTGTATCCTTTCACCATACCTATTCAGTCTGTATGCGGAGCAAATAATCTGAGAAGCTGGACTATATGAACAGGAACACAGCATCAGGATTGCAGAAAGCCTTATTAACAACCTGTGATATGCAGATGACACAACCTTGCTTGCTGAAAGTGAAGAGGACTTGAAGCACTTACTGATGAAGATCAAAGACCATAGCTTCCAGTATGGATTACACCTTAACATAAAGGAAACAAAAATCCTCACAGTTAGACCTATAAGCAACATCATGACAAATGGAAAAAAATACTGAAATTGTTAAGGATTTCATTTTACTTGAATCCTTAGTCAACACCCATGGAATGAGCAGTCAAGAAATAAAAGGACACATTGCTTTGGGAAAATCTGCTGCAAAAGAACTCTGTAAAGTGTTCACTAGCAAAGGTGTCACCTTGAGGACTAAGGTGCACCTGACCCAAGCCATGGTGTTTTCCATTGCCTCATATTAATGTAAAAGCTGGACAATGAGTAAGGAAGACTGGAGAAGAATAGACACCTTTGTATTATGGTGTTACTGATGAATATTGAATATACCATGGAATACCGGAAGAACAAACAAATCTGTCTCTGAAGAAATACGGCCAGAGTGTTCCTTAGAAGCACAGATGGATGGTGAGACTTTGTCTCACATACTTTGGACACGTTATCAGGAGGGATCAGTCCCTGGAGAAGGACCTCATGCTTGGTAAAGTAGCGAGACCCTCAACGAGATGAATTGACAGAGTGGCTGCAACAATAAGCTCAAACATAGCAACAATTGTGAGGATGGCACAGGACTGGGCAGCATTTTGTTCCATTGTACGTAGGGTCCATATGTGTTGGAACTGACTTGAGGGCCCCTAACAGCAATAACAACAGTCTTCACAGAAGAGGATTACTAGGCCTGTGTTACGCCGTCCACTGTTCGGGATCTAACTTCCAACCTTATGTTAACGGTGAAGCACAAGTTATTTGTACCACAGGGACCTTTGGCAAATAGGTAGGAGGAAGAAAATAGAACCTTGTAAATAATTAAATCAAGGATAAAAATGATGGAACTATCCTCGAGTCCAGGTTAATAATGGCTTACTCCAAGTTATTGCTCAATAATTGAGCCGATTGAATAGACAAGCTTGGGAGGAAATGGCATGAAAGTAGAAGTCACAAGTCATTTTCCATTTAAATGAATTAGAATAAGTAACTGAAATGAACAATTTAGAATAAAAGAATTTACAATAAAATCATGAAAATCATTTGAACGAGAAGTGTGTGGTGAATACTGTATGAACTTTTCCACAAGGTAGTTTGAAGCATTATTTTTTTAATTTCTTTTTTTACTGTGGTAAAATATATATAACAATATTTTCCATTTTAACTAATTTTAATTGTACAATTCTGTGACAATGCAATTACATTCACCCTGTTGTACCACCATCACAGCTATTCATTTCCAAATGTTTTTCATCACCCTAAACAGGAACTCAGTACCCTTAAGCACCAGCTCCTCACTGTCCCTGCTCACCAGCCACTCACTGGTAAACTCTGATAACTTTCCATTCCACCAGCAATGTATGCAAGTCCAGTTGCACCACACTTTTACCAATACTTAGTGTTTTTCTGTCTTTTTGATTTAAAAGACAAAAACCAAACCCATCACTGTCAAGTCGATTACAGCTCATGGCGACCCAATTGGACAGAGTAGAACTGCTCACAGAGTTTCCAAGGCTATAAATCCTAATGGAAGCTGACTGCCACATTTTTCTCCCACAGAGTGTCTGGTGGGTTCAAACCCCCAGCCTGGCAGTTAGCAGCCGAGGTCTTAACTCCTTCACCACCGGGGCACTATGAATCAGAATCAACTAGATGGCAATGGGTTCCGATTTTAGTCATACCAATTTTTTTAACTTTAATATTTTTAATCTCTATACCAAATTCTCAAGACTTCATATACAGTGTGAAAATATCATATTAACCAAAGATTTTGGGACACTCAAGATTTTGCAGCTTTGCAGGCAGATTTATTTGTAAGAAATTTGGCTTTCGTTCTGAGGGCAAAATATCAAATTGAGTCCACTTTGGCCTTGCTCTCATTCAATGTTGTCTTAACTCCCAGTTTTTGTCTTTGATGATCGATGAGTTTATATTATCCTCAACTCTCACCATCAACTCTCACAGCTAGAGTAATGGAAAACTATGGTAGAGAAGTGTTAGGTATGAGGAACGCTGGGAGATACAGTCAGGAAGAGGGAGAAGAAAAGGATGGCGAGGGCAGTGTTGGGGATAACTGACCAAGTTCCCGCTATAAATCTCATTTGGTTATGTGTGTTGTTTTCTTAATTTGGCGTTGGATTCTCTGTGGTCATATCTTACTTAGTATGTTTGCTTAGATATATGGGAAATATTGGTCTTGGTTTTCTTCTTTTGCACTGCCTTTATGAGGTTTAGATCTGAGTGCTATACTTGCTTCAAAAAATTGTATTAGAAAATTTTTCTTCCTTTTAAAGGCTCTAAAATAATTTACAGAGCCTTTCTACTCTCCGGTCTTTGAATATGTGGTAGAATTGCCTATGAAGCCATTTGGACCAGGTGCTTTTTTGGGGAAGGCGTTTTTTAATAGCATTGTCTCTACTTTCAGGTTATCCTGGCCCACAGGCTCAGTAAGACAAATTGCATTTTTTCTTTGGCACCTAGTTTAGTAAACTGGGTTTGACTGTCTTGAGCCACGCCCAGTCTTTGAGGACAATGGACAGGAGGGGGCAGGTTCCTTCGGTCTGGGCAGCCAATTGAATCACACCCATAAAGCTATCACTTTTTGCCTGATAACGGCTAAGCAGCTCCTGGCTGAGTTGGCTATCAGCCAGACTTCCATAAGCCTTGCTTTGATTTAAGCTGTATTTTCATCATTTCACCACTTGGCTCTTGTCCCCTTTTACCGTAGTTCTAACAATATTTTTGTGATAGTAATGCCTTTTAGGAAACCTTGGTGATATAGAGATTAACAGTTTGGTTGCTAACAAAAGATTGGCGGTTTGAATCCACCAAGGCACTCCTTGGAAACCCAGTGCTGCAGTTCTCCTCTGTCCTGTAGGGTCGCTATGAGACAGAATTGACTCAACAGCAACGGGTGTGGTTTAATGCTTTTTATGACTGTTTTCCTGGTAAAAAAAAAAATTCTGGTAGAAATTAATAATTAAGTAGAAAGAAGACTGGATAGAGAACTAAATTTTTGTCATCAGTCTGTCTCCTTAGTGTGATCCACTTTCACATCATAAATGTATTCTTATGTAATATTTCACCAAAAGCTTTAAAAAATTCATATATTTTAGCTCACTTGGATCTACTCACAACCACTGTGAAATGTTTGTCTCCACCAGACAAATAAAAAACAAAGGCAAATAACCGATACCTCAAAAAGCTAAGTGTTTTGCCCAAGGTCACGCAGTTAATATCAAAGTCAGGAATTTAATGTCATTTATATGACAGTTTATGAGGAAAAAGAATACAAAAAACATCTTAAAATAAACATGCCATAAGGATAGAAGATTTCTAAGGTACCATGGTCTTTAAGCATCTTCACAGGGTCTAGTTAGTAAAGAAATATTTATTAAGTCATGACTTAACAGCAACTTGGCTGTAGAATAGACTCTTGACGTTTCAGAAAGATCCAAGGCAACCCCCCCCCCCAGCGAAAATGTTGCAATTCAGCTTGAAGTAATCTTTTAAAGTAGATAATAAAATACTTAATCCAACTCAGATAAGTAAGAATTGACGATGGCTTTAGTGACTGATACAATCCTCTGAGATGATCGGTTTTGTTGGAGGTGAGGGATCCTTGCATACCTTCAGCCCTGAACACCTTTAGAGCTAATAGTAGTTTAGGTAAATGTTTAATAGAGATGACCTGACTGAAAATGCTTTAACCAATTTGAAACTGTTGAGTTTTGGAGAGAACAAAAAAACTATCCAGTCACTTCTCCCTTGCCAAACACTAAAGTCACTGCCTTCTTGCTTTAAATACAATAACCAATCAAAACTCTTTGGGAAACAATTCAGTAATCAAACCCCGCCGCCAAGTATTCCTCTCCATTTGCAAGCTTTTCATAATAAAAACACAAAGACTCATAATATTAAATAACACTTAAAAGACTATTCCCTATAACAAATGACTATTTGGTTTATATTGGAAGAGAGGCACCAATACAACACATTTCAGATGCCTCCATCATCAATGTTCAAGGAATTGTTCAAAGGACCCTTTTTAGAATACGATGTCATTGCTTCACAGCCTTTGAGAACTGACCTGTGGCAGAAACCTGATCAATTAACGACTCTTATTTAGACATCTTTTTCTTTAAGTGTCCCAAAGAAAGAGTGAGAGGAAATAAAAAGGGCAGTTTGTTAAGAACATAAATGGCAGCCAAGAGTTCAAGGTAATGCATTTATATTGACTTCTTGTAGCAATTGTAATTTTCCACCCTTAGGGTCAAATGACAGCCTAAGGTCCAACAGGGCAAAAACAGAAATGGGATCACAGTTGAAGAGTTTCCCTCCCCCTTCCTGTTTCCAAACATGACACCAAATAACTTGAAATGAGTGAAGATGCTAATGGAACTGTGTGTCCGGGTAAAATAGAAGCTTGGACAGTCACAATAATATACACATTCTTTCCTTTCTTAAAGCATGCATTATCAAAAGAAAACATTCTGCAACGGAAAAAATCCTCTTATGTGTCACTTAATAATAAATAAAAAATACCAGGAAGAGTCCACTCACGCACGTGAGCTAGGTGTGCCCATGTACCTGCATATGTGTGTACATGAACTCACAATTTGCATTTGCGATATCCTCCCTCAGGCAAAGCAAGGACCTGTAAGTAGTACTATTTTTCCTATCAGATCTAGAGAGTACAGAGGCAACCCTGTGTGTTATTAATGGATAAAATCTGAACAGCAGCCAACCCCAAGGTGAACCCTATGCATTTAAAACATATCATCAGACAGCTAAGTTTTGTTTTTTTTTTTTTTTTTTGAGCAGCAGATATCTCTGCAGTCGCCACTCAATAGACCCCAATAGAAGAGAGCAATAACTGGTCTCACTAATGTGCAAATTGATAGTATAAGCTCTCCACCAAAATGTAAACAGCCCTGTGTTTCTAAAGTATTGGTATCACAGACTAGGCTGCTGTGAGAGAGGGTGGTAGATTAACCCTGGAATTATCTGAGAAAGGGAAGTGGTGAATGTGAAATCTTTGTCCAATCAGCTGACTGTCTGGACTTGTTTCTGGGGTGCTGGGGTGCTCTCCTGAATCCTAGCAGCTGGCAGCTAGATGTTTGTTTATAGTTTATGACTTCAATTGTTCATAAGCATTGGGGAGGAATTTGGTGATTTATAAAGTCAAGAATAGAATAGAAATAATTACCATTTATTTGTTAATTTGCTATTCAGTGCTTAAGTCCCTAAATAATTTGAGGTGTGTGCTGGTTATTTTCCATTTGCTATCCTACATACACCTTCTCTTTCCAGTTTTGTTCCCAGCGATACCAATTCCAATGGACTGCATCACTCTGTCTCCCTGGTCTGTTGGCTTTCACCTGGGTTTGAACACTGGAGACACTGGCACAAAACTGGAAGGCAGGAGGGGACAGAAACTGCGGTGTTTCTTCCTTGTTTCCTTCCTACTTTGGGCCACATCCCTGGCAGTGACTGTGTTGCTCCAGGAATATATTTCTAGAAGAAGGAACCATCCCCATGGCTCCGGCTTTCCTTGCGCTCTGCCAAGACTATTTCCTTTTATACTGCTTTAGTCTTTAAGATAATGGGCCCTGATGGCACAGTAGTTAAGCACTTTGCTGGTAACCAAAAGTTTGGTGGTTTAATCCCACCAGGCTGTCTGTGTAGGAAAAGACCTGACCATCTGCTCCCATAAATATTAGAGCCTAGGAAACCCTATGGGGAAGTATTACTTTGTCATATAGGGTCACTGTAAGTCAAGAGCACACAACAACAACCTATCGACTCGACAGCATGTAACAACAACAGCCCTTAAGGAGGTAAAGGTCATTCAGCTTTTGCTGGTCTCTGGTGCCTCGTATCCCTGGCTTGCCCCTTCTCTCCTGTTCACAGCACAGTAAAAGTCCCTTGAGACAAGCCTTTTGTACCACCTGGATTGGATTCTGCTTTCTGCTGTTACAAATATTAAATTAGTTAATATTTGTATAATGCTTATGACAGTGCCTGACATAATAAGTGCTATTTATTTATATTCTTAAAATCAATAAAAGTGAATATTTGTAATCATTACACAGTGTTACGGATTGAATTGTGCCCCCCAAACATAAGTGCTGTAAATCCTAACCTCTATGCCTGTGGTTCCACCATTCTTCTGTCAGTTTGTTGTACAGCGGTGGCTTATGCGTTGATGTGATACTGAAATCTATATCACGAGTATCTCAAATATTAGCAGGGTCACCCACGGTAGGCAGGTTTCAGCAGAGCTTCCAGATTAAGACAAACTAGGAAGAAGGACCCTGCAGTCTACTTATAAAACAATTTGTCAGTGAAAACCTTATGAACAGCAGCAGACATTGTCTGATATAGTGCAGAAAGATGAGCCTCTCAGGTTGGAAGGCACTCAAACTGTGACTGGGGAAGAGCTGCCTCCTTAAATAGAGTAAACCTTAATGATGTGGATAGAGTAAAACTTTTGATGCCTTCGTTTGCTGATGTGGCCTAACTCAAAACAAGAAGACCTAGTTGCAAACATCCACTAATTGTCAGATCTTGGAACGTACGAAGTATGAATTGAGGAAAATTAGAAATTGTCAAAAATGAAATGGAACGTTTGAAGATCCATATCCTAGGCATTAATGAACTCAAGTGGACTGGTATTGGCCATTTTGAATTAGAAAATTACATAGTCTAATATGCCAGGAATGACAAACCAAAGAGGAATAGCATCAAATTCATTGTCAAAAAGAATATTTTGAGACCTATATTAAAATACAAGTCTGTCAGGGATAGGATAATATCCACATCCCTACAAGTATGACCAGTTAATATGATTATTATTCAAATTTACACACCAAACACTAATGCCAAAGATGAAGAAACTGAAAATTTTTACCAACTTCTGCTGTCTGAAGTTGACCAAACATGCAATTAAGATGCATTGATAATTACTGGTGATTGTTGTTGTGAGGTGCAGTCGAGTTGGCTCCAACTCATAGCAACCCTAAGCACAACAGAAACACTGCCCGGTCCTGTGCCATCCTTACAACTGTTGTTATGCTTGAGCCTATTGTTGCAGCCAGTGTCAATCCACCTCATTGAGGGTCTTCCTCTTTTCCGCTGACCCTGTACTTTGCCAAGCGTGATGTCCTTCTCCAGAGACTGATCCCTCCTGACAACATGTCCAAAGTATGTAAGATGCAGTCTCTCCAACCTTGCTTCTAAGGAGCATTCTGGTTGTACTTCTTCCAAGACAGATTTATTCGTTCTTCTGACAGTCCATGGTATATATAATATTCTTTGCCAACACCACAATTCAAAGGTATCAATTCTTCTTTGGTCTTCCTTATTCATTGTCCAGCTTTCACATGCATATGATGCAATTGAAAATACCATGGCTTGGGTCAGGCACACCTTAGTCTTCAAGTTGACATCTTTGCTCTTCAACACTTTGAAGAGGTCATTTGCAGCAAATTTACCCAATGCAATGGTGATTGGAATGTGAAAATTGGAACCAAAGAAGAAGGATCAGTAGTTGGAAAATATGGCCTTGGTGATAGAAACAACTTGGGAGATCACATGATAATTTTTTTTTTAATTTTTGAGATTCAGACATACACACACACCCCAAGCACACCTGATAATAAGAAACTACATATCTGTGAGTGAACAATATTCAGAGTTAATGATGCTACAAAGATTTATTTTCCAATTTTACTTAAAAAAACAAAAAGACATATGCACCAAACAGTTAAGATTTTATTATTATTATTATTGTACTTTAGATGAAGTTTAAGAGAACGAATTTGTTTCTCATTAAACAATTAATACACATACTGTTTTGTGACATTGGTTGCCAAAACTACGACCTGTCAACACTCTGCTCTTCTCAACTTGGGCTCACCATTAGCAGCTTTCCTTTCCCCTCCTGCCTTCTGGTCCTTGCCCCTGGGCAGGTGTGTTCATTTGTCTTTTTTTTTTTTTATTACGGGCCTGTCTAATCTTTGGCTGAAGGGTGAACCTCAGAAATGACTTCACTACTGAGTTAAAAGGGTATCTAGGAGCTATATTCTCAGGGTTTTCATGATAGAATTCTGCAAGACCAACTACCTATTCACTGGAAATACCTTTTTTCAACAATATAAATTGCGACTATATACATGGACTTCACCAGATGGGACACACAGGAAACAAATCGATTACATCTGTGGAAAGAGATTATGGAGAAGCTCAGTATCATCAGTCAGAAGAATGCCTGGGGCCAACTGAAATTGCTCATATGCAAGTTCAAGTTGAAGGTGAAGAAAATTAAAACAAGTCCACGAGAGCCAAAATACAACCTCGAGTATGTCCCATCCAAATTTAAAGACCATTTCAAGAATACACTTGATGCGTTGAACACCAGTAACAGAAAAGCAGGCACAATGTGTGATGACATCAAGGACATTACTCATGAAGAAAGCAAAAGGTCATTAAAAAGATAGGAAAGGAGATGCCATCTCATAATGGTAATAATGGCATTGATCAAAAAAAAAAAAAAACAAAACAGATGACAACAAATGCTGAAGAGGCTGTGGGGAAACTGGAACTCTCCTACACTGCTGGTGAGAATGGAAAATGATACAACCACTGTGGAAAATGATACGGCTCTTCCTCAAAAAGCTAGAAATAGAAGTGCCATATGATCTAGCAATCCCACTTGTAGACATATATCCCAGAGAAATAAGAGCTGTGGCATGAATAGATATATGTGTACCCATGTTCATTGTAGCATTGTTTACAATAGCAAAAAGATGGGAGCAGCATAATGCCCATCAACGGATGAATGGATAAGCAAACTATCGTACATACACACAATGGAATACTATGCAAAGGTAGAGAGTAATGATGAATCCACAAGATATCTCACAACATGGATGAACCTGAAGGACATTATGCTGAGTGATGTAAGTCAATCACAAAAGAAAAAGTAGTGAATGAGACTACTATTATGAAAGTCAAGAAAAGGTTTTCACACAGACAGAAACATTCTCTGATTGTTACAAGGGATGGGATGGGGTGAGGGAAAACCACTGACTAGACAGTAGACGTGTCATAACCTTGGTGAAGGGAGAGATAATACACAATATGGGGGAAGTCAGCACAACATAGTCAAGGTAAAGGAAGATACTGAAAGGTATGCAAGAGTAAAAGGCAACAATGGCATCCAGTAATACATATAAAATCCTGCAACAACAGTTATAACAAACAAGTACGACCACTCTGACCAAGGCCACATTAATAGATCATGGACAGAGTGGGAGAAAAATGTAGACAAAATTCAAACTCATATAAGACCAGATTAACTGGTCTGATAGAGACTGGTAGAACTCCAGGACTATGGCCCTTAGACATCCTTCAAACTCAGAACTGAAATTACTTCCAGAAATCACATTATTGCCATATGATAGACAGGCATATAAAATGAACAATAATATGAACGATAACACCAGTAAGGAATGTACGCCTCAGAACAATTGACTATAAGAGATTTGAAGGGCAGCATTTGCCCAAAAGCAAAACTCAGAAGCAAGGTTAGGGCAAGAAAGCTGTGCAAATGGACTCAGAGAACCCAGAGAAGTAGTCAGAGCACTGGCGTATTCAGGGGTTTGCACCAATGTTACAAAACAATCTCTGTATAAATAGTTGATTGGGAAACTAATTTGTTTTGTAAAATTTCACCTGCACAACAATAAAATGTTCTAAAAAAAGAGATTAGACCAAAATACAAAATAAATGTCAGAAGAGACTCTGAAACTTGCTTTCGAAGGTAGAGTAGCTAAAGCGAAAGGAAGAAATGATGAAGTAAAAGAGATGAGCAGAAGATTTCAAAGGGTGGCTCAAGAGAGCAAAGTAAAGTATTATAAGGAAATGAGCGAAGACCTAGAGTTAGAAAACAAAAAAGAAAGAACACACTTGGCGATTCTCAATCTTAGAGAACTGAAGAAAAAATACAAACCTCAAGTTGCAATACTGAAGAATTCTGTGGGGAAAATATTGAATGAAGCAGAAAGCATCAAAAGAAGGTGGAAGGAACACACAGATTCACTGTACTAAAAAGAATTGGTCAACGTTCAACCATTTCAGGGGGTAACATACAATCAAGAACCCATGGTACTGAAGGAAGAAGTCCAAGCTGCACTGAAGGTACTGGAGAAAAACAAGGCTCCAGGAATTGATGGAATACCAATTGAGGTGGCTCAACAAAGAGATACAATGGTGGAAGAACACACTTGTCTATGCCAAGAAATTTGGAAGACAGCTACCTGGCCAACCGACTGGAAGAGATCTGTATTTGTGCCTATTCCAAAGAAAGGTGATCCAACAGAATGCAGAAATTATCAAACAATATCATTAATGTCACAGCAAGTAAAATTTTGCTGAAGATCATTCAAAAGTGGTTGCAGGGAACTGCCAGAAACTCAAGCAGGATTCAGAAGAGGATTTGGCACTAGGGAAATCATTGCTGATGTCAGATAGATCTTGGCTGAAAGCAGAGAATACCAGAAAGATGTTTACCTGTGCTTTATTGATTATGCAAAGGCATTTAACTGTGTGGATCATAACAAATTATGTATAACATTTCAAAAAATGGGAATTCCAGAACACTTAATTGTGCTTATGAGGAACCTAGACATAGACCATGAAGCAGTCTTTCCGACAGAACTAGGGTGTACTGTAAGGTTTAAAATCAAGAAAGATACATGTCGAGGTTGTATCTTTCACCA
Source organism: Elephas maximus indicus (assembly GCF_024166365.1). Taxonomy (NCBI): domain Eukaryota; kingdom Metazoa; phylum Chordata; class Mammalia; order Proboscidea; family Elephantidae; genus Elephas; species Elephas maximus. Next base: position 85,476,152 of record NC_064831.1, on the reverse strand, counting down.
TAACGACAACAACAACAACAAAAAACATCATACTTATTGAATTTGTATGCTGAGAAAGTAATCCCAGAAACTGAACTATGTGAAGAAGAACGTGGCATCAGGATTGGAGGAAGACTTATTAACAACTTTCGATATGCCAATGGTACAAACTTGAAGCACTTACTGACAGAGGTCAAAGACTACAGCCTTCAGTATGGATTACACCTCAAAATAAAACAAAAATCCTCACAACTGGACCAATAAGGAGCATCATGATAAAGAGAGAAAAGATTGAAGTTGCCAAGGATTTCGTTTTATTGGCTCCACTATCAACACCCATGAAAGCAACAGTAAAGAAATCAAAGAACATATTTCATTGGGAAAATTTGCTGCAAAAGACCTCTTTAAAGTGCTAAAAATCAAAGATGTCACTTTGAGGACTAAGGTGTGCCTGACCCAAGCTATGGTATTTTCAATCACCTCATATGTATGCAAAAGCAGGACAATGAATAAGGAAGACAAAAGAAGAAATGATGCCTCTGAATTATGCTGTTGGCAAAGAATATTGAATATATCATGGACTGCCAGAAGAATGAACAAATCTGTCCTGGAAGCAGTACAGCCAGAATGCTTCTTAGAATCAAGGATGGGAGACTTTGACTCAAGCACTTTGGTCATGTTATCAGGAGGAATCAGTCCCTAGAAAAGAACATCATGCTTAGTAAAGTAGAGGGTCAGCAAAAGAGAGGAAGGTTCTCAACCAGAGGGCTTGACACAGTGGCTGCAACAATGGGCTCGAATATGGCAATGCTTGTGGGGATGGTGCAGGACCAGGCAGTGTTTCGTTCTGTTGTACATAGGGTTACTATAGTCGGAACTGATTCAATGGCACCTAACAACAACATCATAAAATGTAAAAAAATTATCTTTTTCAGTGTATTTTCCAAACAGTACTGCAAGAACTATGTTTGTATATAGATAATTTAACATTCATTTTATCTCTTGGATACCGGGAATTACTGTGTAAAAGTTATGTGAATATGTAATTTTGATAGATGTTGCCAAGTTATTGTCCAAATTTTGCCTCAATTTATACTTTTGGAACAGAAAAAAATGCTTTTCCTCCATATATCCATTAATGATAAGTATAATGAATACTTCCAAAACATTAACAATCAAATGAGAGAAAATTACTACACAATTTTATTTATTTTTTTTCAAAATGCACAAGTTTGGCATTTTTCCATTTGGTTAGCCATATGTTTTCATTTTCCTGAGGATCTTCTTCTTGAATCCTTTGACCATTTTTCTACTTGATTTCTTTGCCCTTTATACTAGTGTCTAGAGGAACTGGTTTTTATATTGATTGAACTAGCTTTCCATCTTTTTTTTTTTAGTTTGTATTTGTATTTTTGCTTTATTTGTTATGTATTTCAACCATAAATTTCTAAATTTTATATGCTTAGATTATTTGTATTTTTTATGGCCTTTATCTCTGCATTTTAAGCTTTTCTGTCACCAATGTTTCCTTCATTTTTAGCTTTCGATCATTGAACCCTTCATCGATCTTAGATTTTCTGTGTTGTGTGAGGTAGAGATCTAACTTTGTTCTTCCCAAATGTATTTTAAAGAGAAATATATTTCCTCTCACTTAATTTGAAATGTTACTTTTAGGAACTACTAAATCCTCATATGTAATTAAATCTGTTTCTGGGCTCTCTCTTTTATTCTTTCGATCTATATATTCTTTAACTCTTGTACCAAATTGCTTTAATTACTGTATTTTTATAAAACACTAAGGTTGGTCAAGCCTCATTACATTCTCTTTTCAAAAATATTGTAGCTATTTTCAAATGTGTTTTTCTTAAGAACTTTACAAAAATAGCCAAATAAAAAGTATAATGGAAGAAGTCAACATCAAGAAAAGAAAAAAAAAAAAAATTATTGGGAATAAACCTAAAATTAAATCTATATATTAATATTGATACCAATACTGATACAGATATAGATATAGATAGATAGGACCCCTACACTAAGACGACTTTAAGGGCCACGAAGAAGACCTGAATAAATGGAAAGAAATAACTTGTCTTCAACTGGGAAGACAATATTGTAGTTTGTCAAATCTTCTCATGTTATTAAATAATTGCAACTTAATTTCTATCAAAATACCAACAAAAACTGTCTTTTTAATTTAGCTAAATGCTACTAAACAGTATCTTTAAAAAACCATATGCCTCTTAGCAACTGTCCCCTTAGCCAAAGCTTTGAATTAAGGACCTAATTAACTTTTTAAATAAGGTTCTTTTTGTATCCAGTTTTTATGGGTGTGATTTTGTTTTTCCAGTAATATAGGAACACAAACATTATATCATTAGATGCAATGTAAATATATACATATATTCTATGTTGACTGGAGTCCCTGTGTGGAGCAAATGGTGAATGCGCTGGGCTGCTAACTGAAATGTAGGAGGTTCAAGTCCACCCAGAGATGCCTCAGAAGTAAAGCCTGGTGATCTACTTCCAAAAAAAATCAGCCATTGAAAACCCTCACTGACACACAGGGATCGCCCTGAGTCATCAGCAACTGGATTGCAATGGGTTTGGTTTTGTATGTTGACTGTTAAGAAAATAGAATTTTCTCCCTTGCCCTAAACACTAATTTTTTTTAACTGATCTAGGGTCCCAGGACATTGTTTTTTAAAAGCTCACAATTCCACACACACACATAAAATGTCACTCTGTCTCTTCTTATTTAAAATATAAACTTTCCAAAGGCAAGAGCCTTTTACTGTAAACCAGATTCCCGGTTGTAGGCCTTAAAAAACATTTAGACAGTGACCTAGTGCAAAGCTTGTATATGTTCCTGAAAAAAATTCTTTATAACTCTTTTCAATTCTTCAGCATTTGTTTTATTTTGTTCTTCTTTCAGACCAGGGAAAATATGAGCTTAATCCTAAACTGTGTTTGTCACAGAAGAAACAGGGAAGTTACACACTGCACCACATGTTGATAAGTTGACTTGTGCAGAGCACCCAGTAATGTGTTCTCCGCTGTGAACATGTGTTTTGGAAACCTGGGGCTGCCTAGCTAAAAGCCTAGGTCTTCTGCTGCTTTATTGAGTTTGCTGTCTGCTTGTTGAGGCGTAAGGATCCTTCTACCTGTGACTCGGTTGGGGAATCCAAATGTGTGGCAGTAGGTCCTGCCTAAAGTGAGAGTCCCTTACCCCTGGCAGGCTGACAAAATATCCTATATACTATTAAAAAAGAATCAAAACTCCCCAGAATTTGAACATAAAGTTTATTCTGAGCAGTTATTCTATATGATACAGGGAGACCATTTTGATTCCAAAAAAAGCGAAGGACTGGAAGAAGCTAGGTACAATGGGGCTTATAAAGAAAAGAGGAGGGAGAAACACAGAAGATCAGCCTTTGGCTAATCTTCAATATGATTGATTGAACTGTGCCTTCCCCCATCCCAATGAACGGTGATCTGCTGATATCAGGTTATTTCTGGCCTGAAAGAAAAAAAATCCAAACCCACTGCCCATTGCCATTGAGTGGCTTCCAACTCATAGCAACACTACAGGACAGAGTAGAACTGCCCCATAGGGTTTCCAAGGCTGTAAATCTTTATGGAGGCAGATTGCTACATTTTTCTCCTATGGAACAGCTGGTGGGTTCCAACTGCCTACTTTGGGTTTAGCGGCTGAGTGCTTTAACTACTGTTTTGCCCTCCACTTACCTGTAGCCATAAGGGAATGGCTTGACAAAATTTGGAATCCTGGTGGTGCAGTAGTTAAGGACTCAGCTGCTAACTAAAAGGTCGGCAGTTTGAATTCACCAGCAGCTCCTTCGAAACTCCATGGGGCAATTCTACTCTGTCCTATAGGGCTGCTGTGAATCAGAATCAACTCAAGGGCAATGAGCTGGGGGTGGGGGGGGGCGGTGGTTGGTAAGGTAACTTTCCATGGCTATAGAGCAGTTTCTGGCCTGCTTTTGCGGTTTGAGTCAGGCTTGCTATGGTCAATATTTGGCTTTGAAAATAAGAAAAAGCTTAAAATCAAAGTAAGATATCTGTTACTAATTTTCCTCTTCAACAAAACAAATCTCAAACTATTTAAGAAGAGAAAACCATTCAGCAATGGGGAAATTGTTTATAATAAAATAAGAATAGGGAAATTTGTATTTAGATTTGAACATGCTATTTTCTCACAAATATATAAGAGATATATTGGTTGGGTATATAGCATACACCCATCTTTCCATGCTACCCCAAAGCTGATTTACACACACATACACACAGAGTTTTAGTACGTTAATTCTTTTTACTAAAGTTTCTTGCATTTCCCAAAGTCTAAGGCTCTAATTTGTGGCAGAAACAAAGGAAAAAATCCATATTTTCAAACATCAATATTAGTTAGTAATCATTTCTTCTCAGTTGGAAAGATCTGGTTAGAAATGACTCTTACTCTTAGGAAGTTGATTGTAAATATTAGCTTCTCCGCTGCCCTCAAATATCAGGTATTTAAAAAATAGTCATTTCAGCAAACATTTATTGCATTTCCACTATATGCAAATAAGTAATAAGGGTCAATTAGGGACATGTCAACAGTGACCAGGCCACTGGCAAAAAACGACTTCTTAGCAGTAATGTAGGTGTTAGAGCTTCTGACCAGTGAGACATTTAGTGAAACATGTAACAGCATTTCATTTTAAAATCAAAATAGTTTTTCTTAAACAAAGAGGTGTAAACCCTAACAGAAGAAATGGAAGAAACAGAAAAAAAAACGTAACGGAAGAATTTATCTATATTAAAATTACGAACCACAGTTCACCAAAGGTAAGATTTTGAAAATTTTTGTCTACAAAACAGTTTTGAAATGGAGAAGTGGCTTAATATATGCCCCAAATTAAGGAATGGAAAGAAAAACAAAACAAAATAATTTAACTCATGCTTATTTTCTTTTTTGGAGAAGTATTTATTATTCTTGGTGTTGGTTCAATTTTAAAATTGTAAAATAACCCTATCGCTTTCTTTTAAGCCTTAGGCTATATCCTCCTTCTCTTCTGCAGTGTTCAAAACATGTATGCTAAATAATAGGGAAATGAGAAAACTGAAAAAAAGAAAAGAAAAAGCAAACAGCCAAGTGGAAAGAAATGCTATTTCTCAATGCTCATATTGTAACCAAACCAAAAAAAATGACACAGTTTATGTATTCTCATGGAAGCGCTATTGCTCACATGAGGTTTTTTTTGTTGTTGTTCATCCTGTGAAGGGTCAGTTAAAATGTGAACACTAGTTACTTAAAAGGGCATGTCAGCGTTGCCCCATAAAGTCAAAAATTGTCAGTATCCTGTACTGACACGTATCGCCCCAATCAAGATGAATTATATATATGGTTTGTCCCAATAGCAGATTTTATTTCTGAACATTTCTTAATTTGGATCCACTCACTGAAGGCTATTGGGCATTTATATATTTCTGTTAATAAATACCCATTGACACCTGATGCCCATCACACCAATGCCTAATGAATATTTTCATCTGTATACGGCTGGCCACTATTGCTCCCAATCAGATATTTTTAATGCCATGTGACTTTGCTGCCCTCCTGTGGCTGCTCCTCAGGGTGCCCAGATCTTTTTTTATGCATATGGGCTCCAGGGGCCCTTTACCCAAGTTCCCCCCACACTCCTACGCTGCTCTTGGTCAAACAGGCATGACCTACTTTTCATCTCACAACAATCAATGGACTGAAAGAAGAAATGATCTGCAAAGGACTTCTGAGCATTTCTCCTCCTAAGCTGATCCAAGTCCAGAAGCAATGGGACAATACTGCATCAGTTTTCTTCATAAATGATGTGGTTTTCTCTTTGATTTTCCAGTTTGCAACTCTTTCCAGGATAAGAACTCTCTGAAGTTCTATTGCAGGGATTGCCAAAATGTTACTTTAAAGGGCTAGGTAGTAAATGTTTTAGGCTTTGTGGACCATACAGTATCTATCACAACTAGTCAACTCTGCCATTGTAGCATGAAAGCAGTCAAAAAATGTAAATGAATGAGTATAGCTGTGTTTCAATAAAACTTTATTTATAAAAACAGACTGGGAGCCCTGGATTTGGCCCATGGGCTGCTACTTACCAACCCCTCTTCTATGGTTATATTCTATAGTATCAATGCTGAGTTAATTTTCTTGATACTTTAAGGCATATATAGGTAGGTTTGAATGAATTAATAAATGTCTATTTGAAACCAAATAAATATTCCATCCATAATTGAATTTATGTAAATTATGACTCTGGCTAGCCCAAACTTTATACTACATTGTTATGACTTTAAATTGCTGTATGACTTCTCCAGGTGACTTTTTCAAATAGCTAACCATAATCTATCACAAGTGATCTATACACATCAATCCTTGGTATATTCAATATTCTTTGCCAACACCACAATTCGAAGGCATCAATTCTTCTTAGGTCTTCCTTATCCTTTGTCCAGCTTTCACATGCATATGATGCGATTGAAAATACCATGGCTTGGGTCAGGTGCACCTTAGTCTTCAAGGTGACATCTTTGCTCTTCAACACTTTAAAGAGGTCTTTTGCAGCAGATTTGCCCACTGCAATCCATCATTTGATTTCTTGACTGCTGCTTCCATGGCTGTTGATTGTGGATCCAAGTAAAATGAAATTCTTGACAACTTCAATCTGAAGAATATTTAGTATACAATGGACTGCCAAAAGAATGAACAAATCTGTCTTAGAAGAAGTACAACCAGAATGCTCCTTAGAAGCAAGGATGGCGAGACTGAGTCTTACATACTTTGGACATGTTGTCAGGAGGGATCAGTCTTTGGAGAAGGACATCATGCTTGGCAGAGTACAGGGTCAGCGGAAAAGGGGAAGGCCCTCAACGAGGTTTGAGGATTGACACTGTGGCTGCAACAATGAGTTCAAGCATAACAACGATTGTGAGGATGGCACCGGACTGGGCAGTGTTTCGTTCTGTTGTGCATAGGGTCGCTATGAGTCGGAACTGACTCGAAGGCACCTAACAACAACAACAAATACACATCAATGTTTAGGAAAATGCTTCTCCACAGAGCAGCATGTCTGTGCTTTTGAAGGCTCACAATGTACGTCAAGTCCTGCTGATTGTCTTCTAAGCATCTTTCTAATTTTCACAATTTTTAACTAAGACTCCTGGAAAAAATTTCATATTATTAAAAACATCTTTAAGTGAGTTTTTTTGTTCTGTCTCTAGTCTAACCTTTCTATACCATTGTGTAAATCATTGCTAAAATGACCTTTCTATAACATGGACCTGGATTTATCTCTGCCCTGGTCCTGTGGGGTCTTGAGAATCAAGTCCAAGCTCCTTCACACAGCACCAAAAACCTTTCATGAACAGTTCTATTCTTCCTTTGCAAGACTTGCTCTCTTTCTCTGGGTATCCAGCTCTAATCCAACCAAGTTTCTCACCATTCCCAATTTTGCCATGCATTTCACTAAGCCTTCCTCGCACCACTTTTGCTAGATTCTTTACTCTCTCCCATCACTCTTTTCAATCAGCTCATTTTTCTCTCCATCCATTCATTCACTCATCCATTTATCAATATGCAATTAACAAATATTTAGCCAGCACATTCCTGGTACCATGGACCCAAAGTATTTCCTGACCCCTTTCCCTCCATTCCAAGCATGGTGAGTTCTGCCCTGTGTCCCCAATGCACTTTTCACATACCTGTGTTAGCAGTCGTGAGAGTCAATGGTAATTCAACGGTGGACTTCACCTGGGTTCGTTTCTGGCCAATGAACCTCATGCGTAGCCACCACTCATCCATCAGCGGAGGAATGCACGTTGTTATGATGCTGAACAGGTTTCAGTGGAGCTTTCAGACTAAGACAGACTAGGAGGAAAGGGCTAGTGATCTCCTTCTGAAAATCAGCCAACGATATCCCTGAGGGTCACGACAGAACATTGTTCGATCAGCAACCAGTCACGAGGATGGTGCAGGATTGGCAGCATTTAGTTTCCTGGGATTGCCATGAATCGGGGCACCAACTTCATGACAGTTAACAATATTAGCATTCATCATATTCAATAATGATTATTTTTTCTGCTTCTGTGTTTCATCCACTGGACTATAAACACCTGGCAAGCAGAAGTGTTGCCTAAGTAAGCTTCATATTACTAGCACTATTCATTTAACATAGTAGGCAATGAATATTGAATGAATAAATGAGAAAATGAATGAGTGAGTGAGTTCCATACTTACTGATAAAGTGATTGTGTTATGCTCCATTTAACTTGACCTAAATAGAAAGTTGTACTGCTGGCATTAGCTGAATATCAGAAAAGAGGTAATAAATAAATATATATACATGTTTGTGTGTATATATATATAGCTGCTCCTCTGACTTTGCTGCACTGACCTGACCTGCCATCTGAGCTAGTCAGGTATTAAAAAAAAAACTGATATATTTGATGTGATGCTTTGGACTTCAAGTAAGTAACAGTCCCCTCTACCAACGGTAGGGCAAACAGAGACTTCACAATCGACCATGATGCCGTGTTTCTGAGAGTCAAGTTGGCAAGGCCTAAAGCAAGGTAAGCCAAAGATCAGGCAGCCTGCTAGACTTCTCATGCCCAAGCAAGAGGTCAGGGGCAGGGCACTGGCTACAGTAACAAAGCAGCCCCGTCCTCACCCAAGGACAAACACAGCTGTGGTTTTACAGCAGACAATCGTTTGCCGTTCCCCCTTCCAACAAGTCTTTAAAAATGCTGATCCGAAACACTGAAGCAACCCACTTGAGACTCATTCTCAGTCTGGCAAAAGTTCTGAAACTCAGACTGCAAAATCTCAGGAAGCAGCTGGGCTCCTAATTAAAACAAATTGTTAATAGATTTAGCAGTCCAAATTTATGCTTTTTAATTAAAAATGCTATTGCAATTGGTGTGCCTGTTCAAGAGTCTATGCGTTCGGGGGTGTGTGCGTGTGTGTAAATGTGTGTGTGCGTGCATATGCAAATAAACACGCCCACACTCCAGACTTGGGGTATTCCAGAGTTTAAGAGGCTGTTATAAAGGCTGGTCAAAATACAAAATACAAAGATTAATTGAATCAATTCTTAATTGTTTTGGCAACTTCCTTGAGTCTCTCCACACATTTTAGAAATGGTTGTGTATGGACAAATAGGACTACCCTGCCACAAGTATGTTAAGGGGATATTTTTTAGTCATGTTACAAATATTAACTAGCTTTTGAGAAGGTATCATTTTCAGATTAAATGGAAAGACTATTTTAAGGTGTTCAGTTTTTCTCAAAGTTATCTGACAAGTCAGTGGAAAACATCCTAACCCCAGTGCCCAGTTATACATGCAGAGCCTCAGAACACCATGCCTCTGTATGACCAAGCCAAATTCTATCAATGAGATGAACATCGTTTTTGTGGCCACAGGTTATCAGAAGGTGTGCTAAAGCAATAATTGCAATACCCATAGCAGAGTTAATCAATCAACTCCTTCCTCAACTGAAGGACGAGTCCATTTGTCGTCATCTCATTCAGCAATTGCTCTACTTACGTTACCTGGGAGTTCTCAGGGTGCCAATTGCCTAGCACTGGAGAGGAATTCTGGGAACCACCTTATGGTAAGACACGCCTCGGTCTGCTTTCAGAGAAACCATTTCACCACTTGCACCACACCAAAGGAGATCTGGATTACATTCACACCATTGAAATATGTTTGTCCTGAACCAGAATACATAGTTTTAGGCAATACGTGGGTAGAAGATTAACCACGATATCTGAAATATTGGAATCTGTGAAAGGGCAGTATGCATTTTGGGTCTGTTTTTGAGCTTTGTAACTGTTGCCAGGTTAATTCAACTACCTAGGGGCCAGTGTGTTAAACTTTTCAACCCCCAAAGCTTATAAGTTGTCTAAGTTTATAAATTTGAAGAGGGTATAAAATTTTATTAATTCAAAATAATTTAGGTAAGATTTTACCCAAAACATTCTTTGGGTAAAGTTAACTGTAAACTCCGCAATACCCTTTACATCTTTTTCAAATATAACTTTATAAAGAACTTGTCGTTGGCGGTATTATTACTTTTGTAATAGGATGTAAATCATTGGCACTGTGTGTGACCATGGTAGTCAGACTATATGAAGAAGAATGTGGCATCAGGATTGGAAGAAGACTCATTAACAACCTGTGATATGCAGAAGGCAAAACCTTGCTTGCTGAAAGTGAAGTGGACTTGAAGCTCTTACTGATGAAGATCAAAGACTACAGCCTTCAGTATAGGTTACACCTCAACATAAAGAAAAAAAAAAAAAACCTCACAACTACACTAATTAGCAACATCATGTTATACAGAGAAAGTACTGAAGTTGTCAAGGATTTCATTTTATTTGGATCCACAATCAATGAATGCCCATGGAAGCAGCAGTCAGAAAATCGAATGATGTATTACGTTGGGCAAATCTGCTGCAAAAGCCCTCTTTCAAGTGTTAAAAAGTAAAGACATCACTTCAAGAACTAAGGTGCACCTGGCCCAAGCCATGGTATTTTCAACCACCTCATACGCATGTGAAAGTCAGATAATAAGGAAAAACAAAGAAAAGTTGATGCCTTTCAATTATGGTGTTAGAGGAGAATAATGAATATACCATAGACTAACAGAAGAAAGAATAAATCTGTCTTAGAAAAAGTACAGCCAGATGTCCCTTTGTAGCGAGGATGGTGAGACTTCATCTTACATACTTTGGACATTTGATCAGGAGGGACCAGTTCCCGGAGAAGGACATCAATGCTTATTAAAGCAGAGGCTCAGCAAAAAAGAAGCCCCTCAACCAGAAGGATTGGTACAGTGTCTGCAACAACGGGCTCAAGCAGCAGTGTTTGTGAGAATGGCACAAGACTAGGCAGCATTTAGTTCTGTTGTACACAGGGTTACTATGAGTTGGAACCAACTCGACAGCACCTAACAACAAAAACAACACTATCCTGGTCAGAGCATGATAATTGGGTCCTTTAAAAATACCACTAACCAAATTTTAGATTAGTTCTTAATTGATAGCTTTCCTTCCCTTTCCTCTGACACTGACCATCTTTTAACTCACATTCTCTGATGACATTCTCATTATTTCTCATTTGTTTCTCACATACTATGAGACTTCTGCTTCAAACAGCAGACTAAGCTTGATCAAGAAGATAGACTTTGTCCTACACAAGAAATCCATGAATTGGCCCACCCCAAGAGCGTAAGTCTCCTGTAGTTGTGTGTAACATTGCATGTGATTGTGTGTGAGCATCTGCATGGATGCAGACCCATAGCTTTCCTCTGCTTCTTTAAAGTTTCCATACCTCAAAATAAAAGTTACAGATTTCTGCAATAGAGGATTTATATCTGAAATCCTAGAGAAAAAAATTATTTTTTTAAGCTAGACCAGCAATGAACTGGAAAAACAAATTAAAAATAAAAATTCCATTTACAAAAGCATCTAAAAGAATAAAGTACCCAGGAATAAACACAAACAGAAAGGTAAAAGACTTGTATCCAGAAAACTATAAAACATTACTAAACAAATTTACAAGACCTAAATAAACGGAAGGACATTCTGTGTTTGTGCATGAGAAGGCTTAATAGAGTTAAGATGTCAATACTAACCAAAGGAGTCTATAAAATCAATGCAAACTCATAAATATTCCAACATCCTTCTTTACATAAATCGAAAATCCAATCCTCAAATTTATATAGAACAGCAAGGGACTTGAATAGCTAAAGGAATCTTGAAGAGTAAAGTAGGAGGACTCACACTTCCTGATTTCAAAACATACTATAAAGCCACTGTAATTAAAACAACATGGTGCTGGTAAAATAACAGACATGTAGACCAATAGAATAGAATTGACTGTCCAGAAATAAATCCATACATCTATGGTCAACTGATTTTTGACAAGGTTGCTAAGTCCTATCAATGGGGAAAGAAGTCTCTTCAATAAATGGTACTGGGAAAAACTGGATTTCCACATGCAAAAGAATGAATTAGGATTCATGCCTAACACCATATGCAAAAAACAATTGAAAATCAATCAAGGAGCTAAATGTGAAAACTAAAACCATAAAATTCTTAGAAGAAAATATAGGGGTATGGCTGTTAGGTCTAGTTTTTAACAGTGGTTTATCAGGTATGACAATATAAGTACAAGCAGCAAAAGACAAAAGAGATAAATGGGACCTCATAAACGTTAAATAATTTTGTTCGTCAAAGGACTTTATCAAAAAGGTTAAAAGACAACCTGCAGATTGGGAGAAAATCTTCTGGAATCATGTATCTGATAAGGGTCTAGTACCCAAAATATATAAAAACGTCTACCATTTAACAACAAAAAGACAAAAAACCCAGTCAAAAAATGGGCAAAGAACTTGAACAGATAGTTCACCAAAGAGGATTATCAAATGGTCAACAAGCATAAGAAAAGATGTTCAATGCCATTAGCCATTCTTGTGTGCTGTCCAGTCGATTCTGACTCATGGTGACCTTATATGACAGAGTTTATATAGGGTTTCCTAGACTATGGTCTTTAAGGGGGCAGATCCAGAGGTCTTTCTTCCCACAGAGCCACTTGTGGGTTCTTCAAACCACTAGCCTTTTGATTAGCAGCTGAGAGCTTAAACATTGCACCAGTAGGACTTCTCATTATCCCTAGAAAGACACAAATCAAAGCCACAATGAGATACCACGTCACCCCTATTAAAATGGCAATGATTGTGGTTTATAAAAAAAATGTTTTACATTCTACTTTGGCAAGTAGTGCCTGGGGTCTTAAAAGCCTGTAAGTGGCCATCTAGGACACTCCACTTGTCTCACCCCTCTAGAGGCAACGAAGAATGAAGACAACTAAAGATACAAGGGAAATATTAGTCTAAAGGACTAATGGACTACATCTACCACAGCCTCCACCAGACTGAGTCCAGTACAACTAGATGGTGCCTGGCTACCACCACTGACTGCTTTGACAGGGATCACAATAAAGGGTCCCAGACAGAGCTGGAGAAAAATGTAGAACAAAATTCTAACTCATAAAGAAAGACCAGACTTGCTGGCCAGAGAGAGACTGGAAAAACCCTGAGAGTATGGTCCCCAGACACACTTTCAGCTCAGTAAAGAGGTCACTTCTGAGGTTCACCCTTCAGCCAAACACTGGACAGGTTCATAAAGCAAAACAAGACTAAAGGGGCACACCAGCCCAAGGGCAAGGACTAGAAGACAGGAGGGAACAGGAAAGCTGGTAATAGGGAGCCCAGCTTTGAGAAGGGAGAGTGTTGACATGTCATGGGGGTGTTAACCAATGCCGTAAAACAATATGTGTACTAACTGTTTAATGAGAAACTAGTTTGTTCAGTAAACCTTCATCTAAAGTACAATAAAAAAAATGACAATGATTAAAAACAAGAGGCAAACAATAGATGTTGGCAAGATTGTGGAAAAACTGTAACCCTCATCCACTGCTGATGGTACAGTGGCTGTGGAAAACAGTTTAGTGGTTCCTCAAAACTTGAGCATAAAACTACCATATGACCCAGCAATCCTATCCTAGGTATATACCCAGGAGGAGCGAAGGCAGGAAAGTAAACAGAAACCTGTACACCAGTGTTAATTGTAGCACTTTTCACAATAGCCAAAAGGTGGAAACAACTGAAATGTCCATCAATGAACAAATGGATAAACAAAATGCATATTACTCAGCCATAAAGAGAAATGAAGTCCTGATACATGCTACAACTTGGATGAGCCTTGAAAACATCATACTGAGTGACATAAGTGAGTTGCAAAAGGACAAATACTGTATGATCTCACTTATATGAAATAAGCAAATATGTAGAAACCAAAGATTTAAACCCTGTGGGGCAGTTCTACTCTGTTCTGTGGGGTCACTATGAGTCAGAATCAACTTTACCAGGGATGGGAGGGAGAAATTTTTTGATTAGGGGGCACTGAGTTTATGTTAATGGTAGTGGAATAATTTAGAAAAAGATAATGAGAACGGCTGTACCACTTGAAGAATATAGTTAATGTAGAAATTGTTGAGTTGGGGAATCATTGAATCTCAGGATTGGAGATAGTCTTGGAGCACAACTAATTCAGCTCCTTCATTTTATGGATGAGGAGCTACAATCCAAGATGGGGACTGATTTGTTCAAATTCTCACTGTGGATTAAGGGACGATCTCAGTTTAAAACCCAGTTGTACTGACCCCAAGGCCAAGTTTTGGCTACTGGTCTCCACATGTGAAACAAGCTGTGCATCTCCTATGGGAGGAGGAGGGCAGACATGTGACCCAGGAGCATGGATGATAGTCAAGGGAGGTTTTCTTCATATGTCACAGTCCACCCTCCCCAGAAATGATTTTAGCACATATCCTGGCTCTCACTTCCTCTTCCCCAGCCAAGAAAGACATAGTCACTGAAATAACTCTTCATGCAAAGATGCTCCAGGGCCTTTCCAACCCACTACAGTACTCATTTTCATCTTCTCTCAAAATCTCACAATGCTGTCCCATTTCCTGGAAATAGTAACTGATAAAAGATAAAAACAGCAACAACAACAGATCTTTGGGGGGTGAATTAATTTGTCATATGGCCTTTAATTTTAATGGTAATCTAAGACTCTACTGAGAATGCTAGACAATATTTTCACAGAAATTTCTGATTACAACATATTTCTGGGTTGTTTAATAACCTAATTCCCATGAATTTCCCAAGAACTATGTCAGGATTATGCATTTTTTTATAAAAAGAGAGGAAACTAAGCCCAGAGGCTCTGACTTGCCCAGTTTAGAATTTAGAGGTCCTGGCTCGTTGACTCATGCTCAGGCTGGAGCTGTCAGAATTCACAAACTGCTGCTCAGCATACCTGGCCACTTTACTAAGGACAGAGCCTAGGTGTTTATGATGAGTTCACTTCAAAACTTGTGCTAGGTCTCCCTTCACCTCTGCAAATGTCACTGATCTCACAGGGCTGTGATGGCAGCTGTCACTGTCCTTTGTTTCTATAATGAAAGTGGCTTTTTTTCATGCTGTTATAAATACTTGGGAAGTGCATTGGACAGAACCAAATACCCCAGTGCAAATGATATTTTCAGCAGTATCTCAACAAAATGAGAAAGATGCCCTGGAGTTAGATCCAGGTTCATGTTCCAGATCAACAACTTAAGAGGTGTGAGACCTTGGGCAGCCTATGTAACCTCTTTGAACATCGATTTCTTCAGCAATGAAATGGAGATTTAAAAAGATATCCCTACATTGGATGGATTGCTCTGTGGATTAGAGATAATAAATGGGAAGTGCCTGGTACTTCATGGTGTGTTTGCTCAGCAAATAGAATCACTTAGCATTATTCACAGTTCAAATTATGGTGGAGCAGTTACAGAGTCTATAAGACCACTGAGTTTCCTTGCAAAGCCACTTGGCACAAGGTAGATTTAACTCATTGCTCTAGAGAGAGGTTGGGGATCATCTGCTTAAAATAAACACATGCAATTATTCTGCAATGTAGTGTTCTAGAGAGATTTATTTGCTACCCAGGCGTGTAGAGAACACATTAGGACAGTTTGCATATTTGGGGAACTGTGGGTTGAGGGATGAAGAACGCGTAGCGAAGCCCATAGGGCTTTCTCTAGTGATTCTGAGAGCTATTTTAGAGTGAGAGCAAAGCACAAAACTGGCCTGACAGTGGAGGTGAGGGGGGATGGGAAGGGGGTAGGGGCTCTGAGAGTCTACTGCTGACTCTAGAGGTCACGTGACCCTGACACATAACTTTTACTGAGTTGACTATATCTCACTTCCCGTAAGTGCCTGTCCCTCATGCTCACTTTCAAGGACTTGGCCAATCTCCTTTTGTAAATAGAACAATGCTTTATATTTCTCTATTACTCTCGAGTGACTATATCAATAATGCAGGAAACGCATCTGTCTGGCACAATGAGATTATTTTTCTGATTTCGGTTGACAGTTATGGTAATAGTTTGGCAAACAATCTACTCCACCATCAATGGCTGCAGATTACAGCTGTTTTTAAAAATCTCAGGTGCTTCCGGAAACTTTGAAGATTGATTGCACATTGAGAGGGAGATGGAAAGACATGCCACAAGCCTTTATGGTATAAAAATTCTTAACTCTTTCTGTGCATGAGAAGCTAAGAAAACATTAGGAGAAACAAAAAACAACATGTCATCTATGGATATACTATATTGAGAACAAGGCGAAAAATGACAATTCTGAGAGATCATTAGCAGAAATCCTTCTGGTATATTCTGACATTACCAGGAGAGCCACAAGGCATAGAGAAGAGCCTGAAATATTTCAGAGAATTGCTTGTATACATTGATAAATTTCCCAAGTCACCTAGGACTTATCGAAAGCATATTTACAGGGGTGAGGACTGAGGAAGAATGTTATTATTGCTTGCATATTGGTCTTGAAAAAGATAGCCACTGGCTAGTCAGTAATAATGACCCAGTCTTAGGATTTAATTTTCAATGTTTATTTAAAAAAAAAAAAATCATACGTAATTTGATTCTAATTCTTCAGAGTGTGATAAATAGAAATAAAGTTGATTTTTATATTTTAATGGCTACTTCTTAAGTCTTAAGGAGCCCCAGTGGCACCATGCTTAAACTCCCAGCTGTTAATCGAAAGGTTGGTGGTTTGAACACACCAGCGGCTTCAGAGGAGAAAGACATGGCAGTCTGCTTCCATAAAGATTTCAGCTTTGGAAAACATATGAGGCAGTTCTACTCTTGTCCTATAGGGTTGTTATGAGTTCGCATCAACTCGACTGCAATGCGCTTGGTTTTCAGGATCTTCATAAGTCTCAACAAATGTGCAGTTTTCCTAAAAATCCATAAAAGCTCTGAAATAAGTCTTATTTCTGATATATATTCTCCCCCTCCCTGGGGACTTTTCTTTTATTCCTGTTTCATAAGAAGCAGAATGCTGATCTTGCTAGTGGCCTTTGACCCTGGCATTTGGCCAGCCATTGTAACCCAGCAACCAGGAGGCAGATGCTGGCTGGGCAAGCCTCCCAAGGTTCAAGGTTTCTTCCCCTCTGAGTTGCAAGGTGAAGCCATTTGGAAGTGCAGTTGTGAAGGGGGAGTGTATGGGGCCGTGCGTACTCCTCATATCCAGGTGAGTTCATTTGTCTTGTGAACTCTTCACCTGAGCCCCAATTAGTATCCTATTAACCTCCTTAAATATGGAATTACTAAGATCTTAGAATACTCCAAAATGGACTATTAACCAGCCCATTTCCTGGCTCCATCAGATGAAAATGCCAAAGTAGGTCATACAACAGAATTACCTTGATTAATTTCAGCTCCCTCACGTGGGCCATGATGTCATGCAAGTTAAAGGAGATTCGAATTGGATGCATTGTTTCAGTAACTGCTTAAACATGGGATTTTTTTTTTTTTACACATTTACAAATTCAAGCTTATAAGATCTTCCTTTTTAATATGATAAACATTTTTAAAGTGCTAAATTGATCAATTATACAAACGGCAACTTCCCTTGAATGTGATTTTTAATGCACGTGTTCTCTGAGGTCTAATGTGGAAAAAAAAATTCTTTTCCCCGGTAACTACTATGTCAGATCTGAAGCTCTCAGAATTATGCCCCATTCACATCCATAGAAGCAGGCTGTTTTTTAAATACACTGTGAAGATGCCACTTCCACTCCAGAGCCTACTTGGAATGGCATTTTCAAATATAAATGGCTTTGCTAAGGCTAAAAAAGAAAGAGAAGCAAAAAAAAAAAAAAAAAAAAGGAAAAAAAGCAACAAACTTCAAATGTGTATTCCTAAAGGCCTGCCTTAGAAAAGTACTTGGTAAGAAACGTTGTCTGTACCAACATCTCATGTATTGGTATAATTTCTTTACAATAGACAGCTTTCATTTGTTTTCATGTGTAAAACAACTTAGAGACTTATTAGCAATTTCAACCCTTACAGTGCATTATGTCAAACAAATATAAATTACAAGTAAATTTATTTTGGTGAGATTATTTGTTTCTTGCAGTTAATAATATAAGGAATTCTTTAAAAGCCTACTTGTTTTCTGTTGAATTATTTTACTTAGAAATAACGAAATATCCTTTCAAACCAGCAACTAAAAAAAAAAACCCAGTTCTCAGTTGCACTAGCCAAGTTTCAAGGCTCATCATCGTAGAAAGTTCTACCAGCAGCACTGATCTCACTAAACTATAGTGAACATCTCCTTTTAACCCTTACCCCCAGGTTGCTAATCTTGGAGGGCCGCCTTCCCGGTTGAAATTACTCTTAAAATTTGGCATAGATTCTTCATATATGTTCCCGTGTGTTTACAAAACTACCCTATTTGTATGATACTGTACATTCTGATCATTAACTTGCCATTTTCACTAAAAAATATATCTCATACATCTTTCCATTTTGATTTCTGTAGATGACGACATTCTTTTAAAGAGCTGCATGTTTATCACCAATATAGGCATTTGCTTTTGTCAGTTGCCGTTGAGTCAGTTCCAACTAATGGCACAACATTAGTTGTACAACAGAGTGAAATGTTGCCTGGTCTGTGCCATCTTCTTGATCCTTGGTATCCTCGAGTCCACTAGTATAGGTATACTACGCTGTATTTTAAAATTCTCCTCTTAAGGGAAACTAGTTTACATTCAATTCTTTATTTCATCAATAAGATGAACATCTTCATTCTGATATCTATGAATATATATGTAAGTTTTCTGTAGAATACGTTCATAACAGTGGGACTCTTTTAAATCCCAAGTTTGGCCCTTCTCCCTTTTCCTCAGTGCATGATGTCTAAGGTATCTTGGTGATGGAATAAAGACCTTACAATATTTATCACCCTGTCTTGGATTAGTGCCATTAGTATAACCCTTGGCATTCGGTGGAAGCTGAATATGTCGTAGAGCCACATCTTTTATTTGTGGTTATACAACAGAAGCAATCTATAGCTTGGCCTTAGATGGCATACATTTGAGGTCAAATTATACCCTGCAAATACTAAAGCACGATCTCTAAGATGACTGTGGATCCTTCATGTTTCTCAACACTCATTATCTAAATGTTCAGTCCAGATCCTCATTCTCCTCAGTCCCTGTAACTATTTGTATCATGGTGCCCTTTTCTGGAGTCAATCTATTCGGTCTGTCAGACAATTGCTATACACATGTTGATGTTTGTTTAAAGACACCTTAAAGAATTATTATTATAGTAAATACACAAATTTGACATGCCTACAGTGTAAAGGCTGAGGACAGCGGTGGTTCAGTGGTAGAATTCTCGCCTTTCATACAGAAGACCAGATTCAATTCACCTTAAGCGCAACCACCACCTGTCTATCAGTGGAGGCCTGTGTGTTGTTGTGATGCTGAACAGGTTTAAGTAAAGCCTCCAGACTAAGATTGACTAGGAAGAAAGGCCTGGCAATATGCTTCCAGAAATCATCCAATGAAAACCCTACAGATCACAACAGTCTGATCTTGTTGTGCATGGGGCCACTATGAGTCAGGGGTGACTCAACTACAGCAAATAGCAACAATGTGAATGCCATCTAATAGCCTATCCTCTTTATTGTTCCTGTTAAACCAGCACAATTGTGTGCACAACCACATCCCTGACTCCCTCCATCCAATCCATGCCAAAGCCCTTCCTGTATTCCAGTATTAGCTCCCACTATCCCCTTTCCCAAATTCCTTGTGGTTTCCTGACAGCATCACATTTTTGCTCAGGCTGTTACCTCTACCTGGATGCTGACCTTTCAAAATTCTACTTAAGCATCCCGTCTTCCCAGAAAACTTTACCCAATACCTCCCTGGACCCTATACGTCTCATTCCCCTTATTCTCCCTCTCCACTACTCTGTAAAACCACACATGACACCATGCTTAATTGCAATTTGGGGGCATCTGCTTGAATTTCCTTTCCAACTAGTCAATGAATCTGATGAATAGAGTTTATGACATATTCCTTGATTTAGTGCAGTGCTTGCTACATGCTGTTGTTAGTTGCCTTCAAATTGTCTGCCAACTCGTGGTGACCCCATGTACGATGGGGTTGAACTATTGTGAACTGTATGGCTTTCATTGCCTGATTTTTCAGAAGTAGATCACCAGGCCTATCTTCCTAGTCTGTCTCAGGCTAGATATTCTGCATCACAGCAACATGCAAGCCTCCACCAACAGACGGGCAGTGGCTGTACTTGAGGTGCATTGATTGGGAATTGAATCCGTGTTTCCTACACGGAAGGCGAGAATTCTAACACTGAACCACCACTTCCCCCAGAAACTTGCTAAATAAAAACCAAAACCACAACCCTTGCCGCTGAGTTGGTTCCAACTCATAGTGACCCTATAGGACAGAGTAGAACTGCCCCACAGGGTTTCCAAGGAGCACCTGGTAGATTTGAACTGCCGAACTTTTGGTCAGCAGCTGTAGCACTTAACCACTACACGACCAGGGTTTCCACTTGCTAAATAGTAGATGCTAAATGAATGGTTGCTGAGTCAAACAGTTCTAAACCAAACAATGCCCTAATATTCTCTGTCACTCAGGCCCAGAAGGGGGAAGGTACAAATTTCTACATGTTCAGCATTTCATACTGTGACTGAACTCCCTCTTCCACACTATACCAGTTTCCTACTTGTCTTTAGTGATTGTGAGATTATAACATATACTGAAAAATCTACCTCCTCTGGGTCTACTGGGAAATTTTAGATAGTTTTACTCAGTTGCTTCACCAAGCTTATGCATGCATCTTTTCCTGGCCTTCTCTAGACCCCTCCTTTGCCCACTATCAGAACTTCTCATAGGTTAGGGCTGTCTCACCTTACTGTAACAACATTAAGACAGACGAATTTTCCAAAATGAGACTAGCCAGTGACCTGTGATGCTAGAGTAATTCCATTACTTTCCCAGGTGTCGACTCTGTTACAGTCACTCAAGTGTAACCATGCTATACTTTAAAATGGAAAGGATAGAGTAGTTGCTGGTAAGAAGTTGTTTCTTTAAGGCAGAACTCCTAATATTGGAGAGTCCCTGTGTCAACATGAGGCAAAGCTTTTATAGACTTCATTAAGATTATTAAAACAATCCCAAAGTGTTTATAAAAATGGGTCAAATAAATCCATACCAGTTTTATCTAGTTCCTGCCTGCCTGGGATAAGGTTAAAATAAGAGGGACTCTGTCTCCAGGTATATGAATCCCCCAATTTTGATCTCTTCTATGTTAGCTCTATGCACGAGGACTTTGCCAGATGGAGTACACAGGAATCAAATCCACTACATATGTGGAAAGAGACAACACAAAAGCTTAATATCATCAGTCAGAACAAGGCCAAGGGCCAACTGCAGAACATCAATTGCTCATACGCAAGTTCAAGTTGAAACTGAAGAAAATTAGAACAAGTCCGCAACAGCCAAAGTATGACCTTGAGCATATAACACCTGAATTTAGAGACCATCTCAAGAATAGATAAGACACATTGAACACTATTGACCGAAGACCAAATGAGTTGTGGAATGACATTAAGGATATCATACATGAATAAAGCAAGAGGTCATTAAAAAGACAGGAAAGAAAGAAAAGACCAAATTGGATGTAAGAAGAGACTCTGAAACTTGCTCTTGAACATCGAATAGCTAAAGAGACAAAGTAAAATAGCTGAACAGAAGATTTCAAAGGGTGGCTCGAGAAGTCAAAGTAAAGAATTATGATGACATGTGCAAAGACCTGGAGGTAGAAAACCAAAACAGAAGAACACGCTTGGCATTTCTCAAGCTGAAAGTACTAAAGAAAAAATTTAAGCCTCAATTTGCAAAATTGAAGGATTCTACAGGGAAAATACTAAACGACACAGGAAGCATCAAAAGAAGATGGAAGGAATTCAGAGTCACTATTCCAAAAAGAATTGGTTAACATTCAACCATTTCAAGAGGTAGCATATGATCAGGATCCAATGGTACTGAAGGAAGAAGTCCAAGTTGCACTGAAGGCATCGGTGAAAAACAAGGCTCCAGGAATGGATGGAATATCAACTGAGATGTTTCAACAAACTGACGCAATACTGGAAGTGCTCACCATCTATGCCAAGAATTTGGAAGACAACTACCTGGCCAACTGAAGGGAAGAAATCCGTATTTATGCCTATTCCCAAGAAAGGTGATTGAACTGAATGCAGAAATTACCAAACAACATCATTAATATCACAGGCAAGTAAAAATTTGCTGAAGATTGTTCAAAAGTGGCTGCAGCAGTATATCGACAGGGAACTGCCAGAAATTCAAGTCAAATTTAGAAGAGAATGCAGAACCAGGATTTATCATTGCTGATGTCAGATGCTGAAAGCAAAAAATACCAGAAAGATGTTTACCTGTGTTTTATTGACTATGCAAAGGTATTGGACTATGTGGATCATAAAAAAAATTATGGATAACATTTTTTTTAATTAACTTTTATTGAGCTTCAAGTGAACATTTACAAATCAAGTCAGACTGTCACATATAAGTTTATATACACCTTATTCCGTTCTCCCTCTTGCTCTCCCCCTAATGAGTTAGCCCTTCCAGTCTCTCCTTTCGTGACAATTTTGCCAGCTTCCAACTCTCTCTATCCTCCCATCCCCCCTCCAGACAGGAGATGCGAACACAGTCTCAAGTGTCCACCTGATATCATTAGCTCACTCTTCATCAGCATCTCTCTCCTACCTACTGTCCAGTCCCTTTCATGACTGCTGAGTTGTCTTCAGGAATGGTTCCTGTCCTGGGCCAACAGAAGGTTTAGGGACCATGACGGCCGGGATTCCTCTAGTCTCAGTCAGACCATTAAGAACGGTCTTTTTGTGAGAATTTGGGGTCTGCATTTTTTTTTTTTTATCCCACTGATCTCCTGCTCCCTCAGGGGTTCTCTGTTGCGCTCCCTGCCAGGGCAGTCATCAGCTATGGCTGGGCACCATCTAGTTCTTCTGGTCTCAGGATGATGTAAGTCTCTGGTTCATGTGGCCCTTTCTGTCTCTTGGGCTCAAAGTTATCATGTGACCTTGCTGTTCTTCATTCTTCTTTGATCCAGGTGGGTTGAGACCAACTGACGCATCTTAGATGGCCACTTGTTAGCATTTAAGACCCCAGACACCACATTTCAAAGTGGGATGCAGATTGTTTTCATAATAGAATTATTTTGCCAATTGACTTAGAAGTCCCCTTAAACCATGGTCCCCAAACCCCTGCCCTTGCTCCGCTGACCTTCGAAGCATTCAGTTTGTCCCGGAAACTTCTTTGCTTTTGGTCCAGTCCAGTTGAGCTGACCTTCCCTGTATTGAGTATTGTCCTTCCCTTCACCTAAAGCAGTTCTTATCTACTAACTAATCAGTAAAAAACCCTCTCCCATCCTCCCTCCCTCCCCACCTCGTAACCACAAAAGTATGTGTTCTTCTCAGTTTATACTATTTCTCAAGATCTTATAATAGTGGTCTTATACAATATTTGTCCTTTTGCCTCTGACTAATTTCGCTCAGCATGCCTTCCAGGTTTCTCCATGTTATGAAATGTTTCACAGATTCATCACTGTTCTTTATCGATGCGTAGTATTCCATTGTGTGAATATACCACAATTTATTTAACCATTCATCCGTTGATGGACGGACACCTTGGTTGCTTCCAGCTTTTTGCTATTGTAAACAGAGCTGCAATCAACATGGGTGTGCATACATCTGTTTGTGTGAAGGCTCTTATTTCTCTAGGGTATATTCCGAGGAGTGGGATTTCTGGGTTGTATGGTAGTTCTATTTCTAACTGTTTAAGATAACGCCAGATAGATTTCCAAAGTGGTTGTACCATTTTACATTCCCACCAGCAGTGTATAAGAGTTCCAATCTCTCCTCAGACTCTCCAACATTTATTATTTTGTGTTTTTTGGATTAATGCCAGCCTTGCTGGTGTGAGATGGAATCTCATCGTAGTTTTAATTTGCATTTCTCTAATGGCTAATGATCGAGAGCATTTTCTCATGTATCTGTTAGCTGCCTGAATATCTTGTTTAGTGAAGTGTGTGTTCATATCCTTTGCCCACTTCTTGACTGGGTTGTTTGTCTTTTGGTGGTTGAGTTTTGACAGAATCATATAGATTTTAGAGATCAGGCGCTGGTCAGAGATGTCATAGCTGAAAATTCTTTCCCAGTCTGTAGGTGTTCTTTGTACTCTTTTGGTGAAGTCTTTAGATGAGCATAGGTGTTTGATTTTTAGGAGTTATCTGGTTTCTCTTTGTCATTTTTGGTAATGTTTTGTATTCTGTTTATGCCTTGTATTAGGGTTCCTAAGATTGACCCTATTTTTTCTTCCATGATCTTTATCGTTTTAGTCTTTATGTTTAGGTCTTTGATCCACTTGGAGTTAGTTTTTGTGCATGGTGTGTATGGATAACATTTTGAAGAACGGGAATTACCGAACAATTAATTGTGCTCATGAGGAACCTGTACATAGATCAAGAGGCAGTTAGTTGTTCAAGCAGAACAAAGCAATACTGAGTGGTTTAAAGTCAAGAACGGTGTGTATCAGGGTTGTGTATTTTACCATACCTGTTCCATCTGTGTGCTGAGCAAATAATTCAAGAGGCTAGAGTATATGAAGAAGAACAGGGCATCAGGATTGAAGAAAGACTCATTAACAACCTGTAACATGCAGATGACACAACCTTGCTTGCTGAAAGTGAAGAGGACTTGAAGCACTTACTGATAAAGATCGAAGACCACAGACTTCAATACGGATTATGCCTCAGCATAAAGAAAACAAAAATTCTCACAACTGTACCAATAAGCAGCATCATGATAAATGGAAAAAAAATTGAAGTTGTCAAGGATTTCATTTTACTTAGATCCAGAATTAACACCCATGGAAGCAGCAGTAAAAAAAAAAAAAAATCAAACGATGAAGTCCATTGGGTAAATCTGCTGCAAAAGATCTCTTTTAAGTGTTGAAAAGCAAAGACATCACCTTGAAAACTAAGGTGTGCCTTACCCAAGCCATGGTGTTTTCAATCACCTTATATTCATGTGAAAGCTGGACAATGAATTAGGATGACAGAAGAAAAATGGATGACTTTGAATTGTGGCACTGGAGAAGCATATTGAATATACCATGGACTACCAAAAAAATGAGCAAATCTGTCTTGGAAGAAGTATAACCAGAATGCTCCTTAGAAACAAAGATGGTTAGACTAAGTCTCATATACTTTGGACATGTTATCAGAAGGGATCTGTCCCTAGAGAAGGACATCTTGCTTGGTAAAGTAGAGGGTCAGCAAAAAAGAGGAAGACCCTCAACTAGATGGACTGATGACTCAGTGGTTGCATAACAATGATTGTGAGGATGGTGCAGGACTGGGCAGTGTTTCCTTCTGTTGTACATAGGGTCAAGCAGATCGTTGAAATTCCTGCAGTTTCCAGGAAGTGAGCTTTGTTATCAGTGCATCATCAGCGTCTTGCTCAGTTGTTCTTGGTTTTTAATTGCTACTATGTTTGTATTAATACTTTCGTTGATTGTTAAGAGTTCAATGGTCTAACAAAGTACATGGCAGCCAAGTGTGGTAAAGAGCCAAAACTAATGTTTTTTGAGGCTCATTTGACTATTTTTTACATACTTTGAATATCTGAGTTATTTAATTGTCACTTAACCTAAACTCTGGAGCCCTGGTATTGCAGTGGTTAAAAGCTACTGCTGCTAACCAAAAGGCTGGCAATTCAAACCCATGAGCCACTCCCTGGAAACCCTATGGGGCAGATCTACTCTGTCCTATAGGGTCACTATGAGTCAGTATTGATTCAATGGCAGTGGGTTTTGGTTTTTGGATCCTAAGTAACCTTATTTTTGTTCTTCTGATCCTTCTGATAGTTTTAGAGCAATTCTCTAAAAACATCCCACTATTTAAATTTCCTTACTAAACATTTTCCCCCAAATATATTAAGTTAACAGAATAGCACTATATATATAATTTATTAGATTAAACAATTAATATTTTGTGAAATCTAATTTCTTTATTTTTTTTTACGGGGAGTCCCAGGATAGTACAAATGGTTAATGCACTCAGCTGCTCACCAAAATGTTGGAGGTTCGAGTATACCCAGAGGTGCCTCAGAAGAAAGGTCTGTTGATCTACTTCTAAAAAATCAGCATTGAAAATCCTATGGAGCACAGTTATACTCTGACACACACAGGACTGCCATGAGTTAGAATTGAATCAATGGCAAATGATGCTAGTTGTGGTAATTTTTTGCTGGATAATTTTAAAGTAAGTTTCAGACAGAGTAATACTTCACTATTAAGTACTTTGGTATGCATCTCCTAAGAATAAGGACATTTTCCTTATGTAACCAGAATGCCTTTATGACAACTAAGGACATTAAAATTAATTCCATTGTATTATCTAATATCTGATATATAGTCCAAGGAGCCCTGGTGGTGCAATGGTTAAGTGCTTGGCTACTAATCAAAAGGCTGGCAGTTTGAGCCCATCAGTGACTCTGCAGGAGAAAAGACCTGATCATCTGCTCCCATAAAGATTTCAGCCTGGGAAACTCTACGGGATAGCTCTACTCTGTCATTTGGAATAGCTATGAACTGACGATGGCACACCACCACAATGACAATATATAGTCCATCTTCAAGTTCTCCAATTGTCCCCAAAATATCTTTTACAATTAGTGTTTTGAACCAGGATCCAATCAAGTTTCTCAAATTGTATTTGATTTTTACGTCTCTTTTAACCAGAAGAACAAAGCTTTTTATTAAAATATATATGTATGAAAATTTACTTTTTGAAGACTCCAGGACAGTTGATTATAGATTATGCCACATTTTAGATCTTGTGATTGCTTTCTGTAGGCATTGTTTTATCATTGTATCTCCTGTATTTCTTACAAACTAGGTATTAGCTATCGAACATTGATTAGCTTTATGTTAAACATTTTTAGCAAGATTACTTCTTAGATGTATATTTCATTTTGCAACACATCAGAAACCATTTAATGTCAAATTCTCCCTCTGTTGTTGAGGCTAATTTTAATTTGTTAATTTTGTTAACCTGATGACTGCCAGTTACCGCTACTGTAATATATATTTTCCTTTTTATATTAATAAGTATCTATAGGGTGATTATATTAATTTTCAATTTGCTGGGCTAACAAAATATCAAAAACATAGAGGCTTAAAACTACAAAAAGTTATCTTACACTTCTGGAGGTTAGAAGTCCAACATAAGTCTCACTGAACCAAACTCAAGGTGCCAACAAAGCTGCCTTCCTTGCTAGGGGTTCTAGGCAAGAGACTATTACCTTGCATTTTCCAGCGTCCAGAAATCACCCACATTCCTTGGGTCATGAACTCCTCCCTCCATCTTCAAAGCTGGTAACAGCTGATCGAGTCTTACTCAAATTGTCACGCTGACCATCTCCTCTGCTTTCCTTTTCCACTTTTAAGAACCCTTGTGTTTTCATTGGGCCCACTCAGATAATACAGGATAATTTCCCTATTTTAAAGTCAGTTGATTAACAACCTTAGTCCATTTGCAATTATAATTCCCTTTTGCCATGTGACCTAACATGGTCACAAATTCTGGAGATTAGTATATGGACATCTTTGGGGGAAAAGGCACTATTTCATTTAATAGTTTAAACCTTCGTTGATAATCCTTGCCTGTATCAGTAATTGTTGTTGTTACCTAACTTTGAGTAGATTCTAATGGGGGAAGCAAAAACTGAAGGAAGCAAATTGTTGATCTTCTAATTCTATTATCCTTCTATAGTTATTAGCTAGCAGTATTTTGTTAAAAAAAATGCTGTACATTTTTCTCATATGTACATATATATTTAAATCCTTTTCAAGATCACTGTGAACTCTTGGATTTTTATGCATTGTAATAAATTATCATCATTTTCTTATGATTTACTAAATTTGGCCCATGGGAATCCATTAAATCCATTAAATATGTCCTTTTGAAGTGGTCCCATATGTCCTCACTTTTTGTCACAGCCACATCCGCAGGCTCACCTTGTGTTTTGCCTGAGTCAGAGCTAAAGTCAGCAATTTCTCTAAGAAAACTCTTCCCTGCCCCTTATTTAAAAACAGTAATGGTGCTTAGAATTCAGAATTTGGGGGTTTAGATGTGCTCACTGCTACTGAGGTATCATTGTCTCTAGGCTAGGAATAGGTAGACAGATAGATAGATGATAAATAGATAGGTAGGTAAGTAGGTAGACAGACAGACAGATAGATGGACAGATAGCCAGATAGACAGATGTTGTTGTTAGTTGCTGTTGCGTCAACAACTCAAGACAACCTTATGTATAACAGAATGAAACGTTGCCCAATCCTGTGCCATCCTTATAGCCTTTCATTTGAGGCCATTTTTGCAGCTACCACGTCAATCCATCTTATGGAGGGCTTACCTCATTTTCACTGACCCTCTTCTTTACCAAACATGATGTCCTTTTCTAGTGATTGGTCTTTCTTGATGACATGTATAAAGTAAGATAAAGTCTTGCAATAGGTGACAGATAGATAAGATACAAATATAATTATATATCAATCGTGAGTTCCAATTCAAATTTAACATGACAAGTTGTTACTTAATTTACTTTTTTAAAAATTCTAACTTTTCCCTTATACTGTAATTCTTTGTTTCTAATCCTACAGTATAGGTAAAAGAGATTCAAAATTACAATAAATATTGCTATCAACAGTAATCCTATGGTGTAAATTTAAGATTGATGTACAGTTCTTTCTCTCCTTGGAACACATACCACTAAAAATGTGCAACCACAGTAGTGTTCAAAAGTATTTGAAGTAATTATTTCCTCTGTGGTCATATGTTACCAACATGATACACAGTTAGGTTTATTTCTTTCTGTTTTATTTAATTTCAACGTGGATTTTTTTTTTTTTTGGTTTAACATCCCTCTTTAAATATGCAAAATATTTACATCATTATGAATTCAAACCTTTAAAAAGGGTGTTCTCCATAAAGTTTTCTCTCATCCCTACCACCTTCTCCCTGTTCCCCACCTATGCCCTACTGGGAAGCAGCTTAATTAGTAAATAATTATCCTTTAAATGTTTCTTTTTGGAAAAATAAATACACCTGTATATTTATTTTTATTTCTTACATAAAAAAAGGGCACATTGCATACACTGCTCTCTACTTGGCTTTTTTTTTGCCTAAAAAAATAATTTTTGAAAATCATAGAATGGATTCTTTGTTCTTGTCCAGACACTCATGACATAATCCCTATTAAGTGGTTACTACTATTATTATTTTGCAGATAAGGAAACTGAGGCACAGTAAAAAATGAGTAATTTTCTGAAAAGCACTCTGATGGTAGTTAGCCAGGCTAGGATGCAGACCAAAGTATTCTGGTTTCTGAATCCATTCTTTTAACTATTGTCTATTTTTTTTTTTCCAACATCTAGGCATATGTATACATATTTTATATTCTCCTGAAGCAATGCCAAGGTTTCTTTTCTATCTTTTCTCTCTCTTTCTGTCTTTCTCCCTTCTTCCTTCCTTTCTTCTTCTCCTTTTCTTTTTTTTTTTTTTTTTGATGTTATTCTAGCCTTGGCTTTTAAGAAAGAATTGAGTCTCAAATGCCTAATTACTACGGAAAGTTTAAGAATGTAGTTAAATTATTTTATTTTATTTTATTAACATGTATCTTAGAGTGAAAATCACTGATTTTGAGAGCTAGAAAGGACCTTTACAATGACTTAGATCAACATGCCCATTTTGCAGGTTAGAATACTTGAACACAGAGGTTAAAATATGATCCAACTTCCGACAGTTAGTAGCAGAGTGACACCTAGAACTTTGTCTCTTTAAGTATTAATCCAAAGTTATTTTTTTTGACTAGAATATAAATTTTGATTTGTAAAACATGGACCCAGATTGCTGAATTCCACAGTAATGCAGATACCATTATTTTTTCTTAAAGCCTTTGAGTTATAAACCCAATGGTCCAATATGTTAGCTCAATTTTCCACCCATTCTTAGTTCAATAACAAACATTTGACAGCCTTCCATCAAGAGTGCACTGAACTCTCCTGATTTAATTAATATCTACTCATCATATGTAAAGAACTTAAGTATACTGAGTTGTTAAAAAGCACAGTACAAGCCTAAACAGAGGCTTATCAATTGCTTTTTAAAAATAGAGTCAAGCTAGGGGCACTCTCCCAAGAGCATGCCTCTGAAGTGCTAGCCTGCAATGATTTGGAAAGAAACATATTTCTGCACTACTGTAAAATGTGTACATTGAGTTGTATGTGAAAGCATTAGTAAGTCTCTCTCCTAAGTACTTAAGGGGAAGTTCCTAACTCTTCAGCCTCACTCACCCACATCCCAAGAGTAGAGTGTTAACAGTGCAGTCACAATGTCTGGGTCAGTGATACGGTGTCTGACATCTCTGGAATGGTACCAGAGCAGTTACTGGGGAGATTAGAATCAAGAATTTGACAGCTGTTATAAGATTGCACTTCACTTTTACTATGGCAAGTTGAAAAGGCGTATCAGTCCAAGCATTATTGAGAGGAGAACCATTGGCTCAGCCCTGCTTCGCTGACCCTGCAGGCAATGCTCCTTTGGAAGACTTTTCAACTGATGGGAAGTGTGAGTCTTAGTGGGGCTTTGTTTGTTTGGGTTTTTCCTATAAACAATCGTCTTCCTTTTCCCTCAGTTTTTCATCTAATTAGAAAGTGGGGGTGCAGGGAGGGGGAGATTCACAGTGGTTACTGTTTGAATGTGCTGTTGGTTAATTTTATGGTAGTATATTTCTAAATGTTTAAAATAGCACAACAGCTTTCAAGAAGTGCGTCACATGTCTGTTAAAAAGGTTTTTGATTCCAAAGATATTCTGATGGGCCACAGAACATCCTCAAATATGGTAGCATTGCAAATGCTCTCTGCCTGTTTTTTTTTCCCCCCTCACACTTTTGGACTTTACCCTCACTTATGCCAACCAACGTGGGTCCACAGTGGCTACTGGTTCAAATCAGGGTCCCCCCAAGTTTCCATTTGGCTCTTTTTGGAAATTCATGCAGATGAAGTCTTTGGTCCTATTGTCAGAATAGGACTATGACAAGAAGCCTGAAAACACAGCCCTT
The DNA here is from genome assembly GCF_024166365.1 of Elephas maximus indicus. Taxonomy (NCBI): domain Eukaryota; kingdom Metazoa; phylum Chordata; class Mammalia; order Proboscidea; family Elephantidae; genus Elephas; species Elephas maximus. Next base: position 85,444,959 of record NC_064831.1, on the reverse strand, counting down.
TAGGCCCATGGTAAAAGTGTTCAGGAAAGAGGAGCCAAGGAAAGGAGGTGAGACTAGCCTTGATTCTTTGATGGAACTGATTGTTTGATTTTTGTGGGTGAGCTTCTTTATGAGGAATAAAATAAAAGTTCCCAGGTCATTGTGGATTTGAGAAACCCCATACACCCAAGTTCTAAAGAAACTGAAAAATCTAATAGGGGATGAATCTCATCCCTACTTAATGGACAGGAGCCATAACCAATCATTTTATAGAACATAATGATACCAGAAAGCAAAGCAAGAACTGCCCATTGTGTAATAGTAAAAGTCATACCGTCATGGAACCTTAGAATTCTAAGGGGTTGGAAAAGTCTGAAGATTAATTAACTAAGTTCAAAGAAGAGATATAACTCCCTAAGGTTTTAAAGAGAATTTTGGAGATATTTATCAAATTAAGGATATGAAAAATGTGTGTATAGATAAAAAAATACAATCAATTAAATTATGGTTTAGATTTCCTAGTAAACAATAAATTTATTCATTCTTCAATGCATAACTCTTGGGTATATTTATATTCATGTTGTTGTTGTTAGGTGCCGTCGAGTTGGTTCCAACTCATAGCGACCCTATGCACAACAGGACGAAACACTGCCCAGTCCTGAGCCATCCATACAATTGTTGTTATGCTTGAGCTCATAGTTGCAGCAACTGTGTCAATCCACCTCATTGAGGGTCTTCCTCTTTCCCCTGACCCTGTTCTTTGCAAGCATGATGTCCTTCTCCAGGGACTCATCCCTCCTGACAACATGTCCAAAGTATGTAAGACACAGTCTCACCACCCTTGCTTCTAAGGAGCATTCTGGTTGTACTTCTTCCAAGACAGATTTGTTTGTTCTTTTGGCACTCCATGGTATATTCAATAGTCTTCGCCAACACCACAATTCAAAGGCATCAATTCTTCTTCGGTCTTCCTTATTCATTGTCCAGCTTTCACATTCATATGATGCGATTGAAAATACCATGGCTTGGGTTAGGCACACCTTAGTCTCCAAGGTGACGTCTTTGCTCTTCAGCACTTCAAAGGGGTCCTTTGCAGCAGATTTATCCAATGCAATGGGTCTTTTGATTTCTTGACTGCTGCTTCCATGGCTGTTGATAGTGTATCCAAGTAAAATGAAATCCTTGACAACTTCAATCTTTTCTCCCTTTATCATGATGTTGCTCATTGGTCCAGTTGTGAGGATTTTTGTTTTCTTTATGTTGAGGTGCAATCCATACTGAAGGCTGTGGTCTTTGATTTTCATTAGTAAGTGCTTCAAGTCCTCTTCACTTTCAGCAAGCAAGGTTGTGTCATCTGCATAATGCAGGTTATTTATGAGTCTTCCTCCAATCCTGATGCCCTGATCTTCTTCATATAGTCCAGCTTCTCATATTATTTGTTCAGCATACAGATTAAATAAGTATGGTGAAAGAATACAACCCTGACGCACGCCTTTCCTGACTTCAAACCAGTCAGTAACCCCTTGTTCTATCGGAACAACTGCCTTTTGATCTATGTAAAGGTTCCTCATGGGAACAATTAAGTGTTCCTGAATTCCCATTCTTCACACCGTTATCCATAATTTGTTATGATCCACACAGTCGAATGCCTTTGCAGAATCAATAAAACACAGGTAAACATCCTTCTGGTATTCTCTGCTTTCAGCCAGGATCCCTCTGACATCAGCAATGATATCCCTGGGTCCACATCCTCTTCGGAAACCAGCCTGAATTTCTGGCAGTTCCCTGCAGCCATTTTTGAATGATCTTCAGCGAAATTTTGCTTGAGTGTGATATTAATGATATTATTCTATAATTTCCACATTCAGTTGGATCACCTTTCTTGAGAATAGGCATAAATATGGATCTCCTCCAATCACTTGGCCAGGAAGCTGTCTTCCATATTTCTTGACATAGACAAGTGAGCACCTCCAGTGCTGCATCTGTTTGTTGAAACATCTCAATTGATATTCCATCAATTCCTGGAGCCTTGTTTTTCGCCAATGCCTTCAGAGGAGCTTGGACTTCTTCCTTCAGTACCAGCGGTTCCAGATCATATGCCAACCTCTTCAAATGGTTGAACATCGACTAATTCTTTTTGGTGTAATGACTCCATGCATTCCTTCCATCTTCTTTTGATGCTTCCTGTGTCGTGTAATATTTTCCCCATAAAATCCCTCAGTATTGCAACTCAAGACTTGAGTTTTTTCTTCAGTTCTTTTGGCTTGAGAAACGCCGAGCGTGTTCTTCCCTTTTGGTTTTCTATCTCCAGCTCTTTGCACGTTATTATAATACTTTACTTTGTCTTCCTGCGCCACGCTTTGAAATCTTCTGTTTAGTTCTCTTTCTTCAGTAATTCTTCCTTTTGCTTTAGCTGCTTGACATTTGAGATCAAGTTTCAGAGTCTCCTCCAACATCCATCTTGGTCTTTTCTTTCTTTCCTGTCTTTTCAATGACCTCTTGCTTTCTTCATGTATGATATCCTTGATGTCATTCCACAACTCATCTGGTCTTCAGTCAGTAGTGTTCAATGCATCAAATCTATTCTCGAGATGGTCTCTAAATTCAGGTGGGATATACTGAAAGTCATATTTTGGCTCTCGTGGACTTGCTCTGATTTTCTTCAGTTTCAGCTTGAACTTGCATATGAACAATTGATGGTCTGTTCCACAGTCGGCCCCTGGCCTTCTTCTGACTGAAGATATTGAGCTTTTCCATGGTCTCTTTCCACAGATGTAGTCAATTTGATTTCTGTGTGTTCCATCTGGTGAGGTTCTTGTGTATAGTAGCCATTTATGTTGGTGAAAGAAGGTATTTGCCATGAAGAAGTCGTTGGTCTTGCAAATTTCTATCATTCGATCTCTGGCATTGTTCCTATCATCAAGGCCATATTTTCCAACTACCAACTTTCTCATTCCAATCACCAGTAATTATCAATGTATCTTGATTGCATGTTCGACCAATTTCAGACTGCAGCAGCTGATAAAAGTCTTCTATTTCTTCATCTTTGGCCCTAGTGGTTGGTGTGTAAATTTGAATAATAGTTGTATTAACTGGTCTTCCTTGTAGGCATATGGATATTATCCTATCACTGACAGTGTTGTACTTTTGGATAGGCCTTGAAACGTTCTTTCAGAAGGTGAATCCAACAGCATTCCTCTTCAAGTTGTCATTCCCAGCATAATAGACTATATGATTGTCTGATTCTAAATTGCCAATACCCATCCATTTCAGCTCACTAATGCCTAGGATATCGATATTTATGCATTCCATTTCATTTTTGACGATTTCCAATTTTCCTAGATTCGTGCTTCGTACATTCCAGGTTCCTATTATTAATGGACTTTTGCAGCTGTTTCTTCTCATTTTGAGTCATGCCACATCAGCAAATGAAGGTCCCGGAAGCTTTACACCATCCACGTCATTAAGGTCGACTTTACTTTGAGGAGGCAGCTCTTCCCCAGTCATCTTTTGAGTGTCTTCCAACCTGGGGGGCTCATCTTCCAGCACTATATCAGACAATGTTCCGCTGCTATTCATAAAGTTTTCACTGGCTAATGCTTTTCAGAAGTAGACTGCCGGGTCCTTCTTCCTAGTCTGTCTTAGTCTGGAAGCTCAGCTGAAACCTGTCCTCCCTGGGTGACCCTGTTAGTGTCTGAATACCAGTGGCATAGCTTTCAGCATCACAGCAACACACAAGCCCCCACAGTAGGACGAACTGACAGACACGTGGGGGATTTATATTCATACATATATGTATGAATACATATTATTTAGATTTCTTAGTAAAAAAATTTATTCATTCTTCAATGCATAAATTCTTGTACTTTATATGTATACACATATATTCATACATATATGCATATGTGTATACATATATAAAATACAAGAATTATGCATTGAAGAATGAATAAATTTTTTTACCAAGAAATCTAAGTAATTTATTAATTGCATTAAAAATAATAAAATCATTTTAAAGATCAAAAGTACATACAGCCTTCAGTATGGACTATAAAAAAATATATATATACCTTAACATAAAGAAAACAAAAATCCTCATAACTACCAATAAGCAACATCTTGATAAACAAGCAAATATGAAAGTTGTCAAGGACTTCATTTTACTTGGATTTGTAATCAATGCTCAGAGAAGCAGCAGTCAAGAAAAAAAACAGTTTATTGCATTGGGTAAATCTGCTGCAAAAGACCTTTATAATGTGTTAAAAAGCAAAGATTTCACCTTGAGGACTAAAGTGCTCTTGAACCAAGCCATGGTATTTTCAGTGGCCTCATGCACATGTAAAAGCTGGACAATGAATAAGGAAGACCAAAGAACTGACCAAAGAAGAATATTGAATACACCATGGACTGCCAGAAGAATGAACAAATCTGTCTTGGAAGAAGTACAGCTAGAATGCTCCTAAGAAGCAAAGATGGTGAGGCTTCATCTCACATACTTTGGACATGTTATCAGGAGGGACTAGTCCCTGGAGAAGAACAACATGCTTGGTAAAGTAAAGGGTCAGTGAAAAAGAGGAAGATACTCAATGAGATGGACTGACACAGGCTGCAACAATGGGGTTCAACCATAGCAATGATTCCGAGGATGGCTCAGGACCAGGCAGTGTTTCATTCTGTTGTACATAGGGCTCCTATGATTAGGAACAGACTCAATGACAGCTAACAACAATTATATATATATATATATATGTACATTTTGTAGAAAGAAAAATGATAACATACAAAACAATTATATTCTCCAACTTTATTCATTCAGTTGTTATTTGTTCAACAAATACTTGTATAGCTTTTACTTTGTGCCAGGTGCTGTTCTAAGTGTTTTATCAAAAATAGACTCATTTAGTCCTCACAACAAATGCATAAATTAGGTATTATTATTATTCCTATTTCATACAGTGAGAGTTGAATCACAAGAAAGTTAAATAACCTTCCCAAGTTCACAGAGCAAATAATAGTTTGGTCCAGTACAATTTTTTGAAAATTTGACACACTGGAAAATTCACCAATTCCTTCTTCTTACCTAATCCTATCTACCAAGATTGTTTCTCCTGTCAACTCCCCTCATTTAGCTGGGGAAGAAGGCAGCACATCTTCTCAAAGAAGGTAGCTATCAGGCTTCCTTTCTCCTCCTCGATGGAGAGCTTCTAAATGCTTATACTTAATGTTTAGCCTTGAGTCTTCTCTATAGGCTTCTCATAAGTGTTTCAAGTTTGACAGTAAACAAACGTACAAAACAAGACAGGAGACTCATGGTTGTAGAACATCTGAGAAAACTTAGTTGTGGCAGGAAGAGAAAAGTAAACCAGAAGAGTTCACTGTGGGCGATTAGCTCAGGGAGTAATAAGTTCAAAGAATGGTTCATTTCCCTCTCTTCCTGACTTATATATCGTATGGAATCACTGGAGATGATAGCACACTGGCTTTTTATTCCAGAGGCCTCAGCTCTGTATCTCCAGGATCACAAAACCCTGAAGAGTGTCGAGTCATGGAAAGTCTCAAATCTACCTCCCCATTTCTACTACACACACACAGATACCTGCACACATATGCTCTCATACACACATGTGCAATTCTTTAAATATAGCATTTAGTCAACTTGGTTACTTCTACAAAAGAAGATTCCAGGCCATTCAGTGTGGAATACTGAATGAAGTGCCAGAGGTTTCATGCAATAATTATGATAATGTTATAATAATGGCAATAATATTGCCAATTTATTGAGTCCTCACTATGTTCCATGCATATGCTTTTCAGTTACATAGATTACCAGACTTAATTCCTACCATAACTGTGCATTAAATATTATTATTCCATTTAACTAATGAAGAAATAGAACTTCAGAGAGTTAAGTAAAAGTTCCCAAGTCACACAGCTAATAAGTTGTAGAGTTGTGTTCAGTCCTCCCAAATACCAAGCTCTTATGTGCTGTATCAAGGTTCTCAGATCTTAATTGGGTTTGATTTTCATGTACCTTAAATGGATTGTAATCCTGTTATCTGAGCATCTCACTTCAAGGATCAATTCATCACTTGTTTGTGATCTGCTGAAAATTATTTGGTTCTTAACATCATCTCTTAAATTATTACTCACCAGAATCTACAAATCCAAAGGAAAGGAACCATGGCCCCATGCTCCCCCAATCTCTGCTTAATTGGTTGTGTATATTCACCTCATTCCAGCCAGGAGCCAACATTTAAAGGTTATGCTAAAACCAGTTGAATTTTGAGTTAGGAAAGAATGTAAAATCTATCCTTCCTGACACATTTTTTTTTTTTTTGCTTCACACCCTGCTTGCCCAAGCCATTTGTAGTTACAAAACAATCATAAGATAACACAAAGAAAGGATGTGGTTATTATAAAATAATTACTCCCCTGGTGATTAGACACACTTGGCGATATGCTATTCCTTCTGTGCTCCCAGGGGGATTGATTATATGTCTCTGACAGTGTTGGAAACATACTGAGAAAACTCACACATCCCTTTCCAAACTGGGACCACATTCTAATGGAGAAGGTTCATCTATGTGGATTTCTAGCTCATCACCCTGGCATCTGCCTGCTTACATGGTGCCCCAGCACTTTGGGTGGAATAGGTAAAACTGTGAAAATATACCAGCTTACTCACAGAAAGTGTGGTCTGCACAGGGAAAATGCAGAATAGTCATAGGGAGCTCTTAGAAAGACCAAACTGTGTCTTTTGCATTCTTCACTTTGAACTGATTTTAAGAGGCAACAGGAAAGCAACATGGAACGGTATCCAGTACACTTGGCAGGACTTACTGTCAATTGAAATTAATGGAACACTGTCTGATGATATCCTGTTATTCACACTACCAACAGCATCAATAACGTTTTCCAAGCATGAATCTTACCTGGCACTAGGTTGGCATGACTACACACAAATCAGTCGTTATCTTCTGAGAGCTTATTTGCTTTCTTGTCCAAGGCTCAACACAACAATGCCAGGTAGTTTAATACACTGATGGCGATGTATTCTTTATCTCAGCCCAGAGTATGTTCTAACTTGTAGGTAAAAGTGCTGCAAAGACAGTGATGTGCAACAGTTGTTTTCTCAGAAACTCTTTGGGAAAACTTAGCTTGTTGACTATATCCCGGAAGCCTGAACCTACACTGATTCAGCTTTTTCCATGATGACTCATACATAATACTCAGGAACCAGAGTGCACTCCAGCAAATACTGGGAAAATCTCTTCCAAAAAGTAGAGTTAAAAATGTGTGTCCTTGGATAGAATATATACAGAATCAATACCAATTTGTAAGTTCTATACATTACACTACAAACTGACTTGGCTGAAGGAAGGCACACATTACAAGTCAGAGGACCACTAGTTCCAATCAAAAGTGTTAACAGAAACATTCACAGCTTTTATCTGCATGTGTCAAAGTTAGTTTCATTAATTGAAAAAATGGCAGCATTGATTATTCACCAATGAAGTATGCAAGATTGTTGGCTCTTGGTATATTTGGTGTGATCAGTTTTACATCATGGAAACAATGACTATAAATTCACAGGCTACTTTCTAACACTTTAGCTGATTCCCGGCTCTAATATCTAGGCACCAATGTCATCTACATTGTCACAGCCAAGTGCCTGGATCCCTGGACTCATAATTTCTTCTTTATCACCACACTACAGAGGTCCCTGTCAATTTTGGAAATAATTAAAGAAGGAGAATTCTTTACAGGTACTCTTAACAGAGAAAAAGAAAGCCCGAAATGATATTTGTTATGGAGTTGGGGCAGACATTTTGGTGAGGAGGATAATAGAGCTGAGTCAGAACTGTCATCAGTTTTGCAGTATTCTGGCAAGAAGCTACTAGACACAGGATGAAAAGGTTGCTGGTGCAAAGCCACCCAGGTTGCTAGTGCAAAGCCTAAAGGTTGCTAGTGCAAAGCCACCCAGGAGCACTTTGGAGGAAAGACTTGGAGATCTGCTTCACATGAAGATTGTTGTTATTGTCAGGTGCCATCGAGTCAGTTCCAACTCATAGTGACCCTATATACCACAGAATGAAGATTACGGCCAAGAAAACCCTATGGAGTAGCTGTACTATATAACCCTTGGAGTCACCATGAGTCCGAATTGAATTGAAGACAAAGGGTTTATTTGTGCTTTTAGACGTAACCATTTCTTCTTTACTTAAATAAGTACAAAGATTCTGTCTCCAAAGCCATGACTCCTCATAAAATTATTGCTGCTAGTTGATGTTGAGTCACCTCCAACTCATGGAAACCATCTGTATAACATAAAAGAAAACATCACCCAGTTCTGCACCATCTTCATGATCTTTCCAATCTAGGGGCTTATCTTCAACCATTATGTCAGGCAATAATCTCTCATAAAATTCGGGATAACCATTCATCCCCTTCCAGGTCATTGTCCTCCCCGATGCCTTGACCACCCACTGTAAACTAAACTTCTGCCATAATATGTTGGGACTTCTAGAGTGATGGAGATTGATATGCAGAGATCTGGACCTTGATCAGACTCTGACTCAGGCTTTGGAAAGATGCCATCTTTCTACTTACCTGGGCAGTGTGCATTCATCAGGACACAGGCCCTGTCACCGATGTTAGTAATCCACAGTCAAAAGCTGCTGGATGTCAGTACCTTCCCCAACATAAATTCAAATAAAGATGACTTTCATTTGGGACCAAGCTCGAAGACTATCCAGAACTGCTCACAGCCATTGCTAATTGTTCCTTTTTTCATCTGGTGAGCCAGGCAGGTTGATGACATTATACCAAATATCTTCGTACTAGGACCTTGCCAATTTCATTTTTAATTCCATCAGTAAACAACTCTGACTGTGTTGGAAAAATTCCACTAATCATTCATGTCCTGTGAAGAATGATACACAAAGGAGCTGTCAGCACCAGGCGGCAACTTTCCATTTGTTTGGTAATTAAGAACTCCAGGCCGTCTAATGGTGCCGAGATGCAAATTCTTGGCCAGATTGGAACCACTGGAATGAGCTAAGAAGGATTCACTTGCACTTAAACCCCTAATGTCAGATGATTTGATGGATCTTTCCCGCTCCTATGAGGCGAATAGAAAGCACATTGCTTAAAGCTGAAATGATACACTTTGAAAAATCCTTATTTTAAGAGTACGAATTTTAGCATATGTTTTAAACCTGTTTCTTAAAAAAGTTTTTGATTATACAATCTATATTAACGCATATTTACCCTGAATCAAACACCACCTGAATATAATGACTTGCACTTTGATTAAAAATTTGAATGATATTTTATTTTTCTCTACAGGAACCCAATCATTTAGCAGAGCAGAGATCCAGAAAACAGGAGCATTAAGAATCTTCCACTAAGCAGCTTTTTGTTGTTGTTTGAGTTGTTACTACATGTATTTTGAAATCCAAAGGATAAGTCGCTACTTAGACCAGAAAGAGCTGCCTTCGAGTTGATTCCAATGCATGGTGGCCCCGTGTGTGTCAGAGTAGAACTGTGCTCCACGGGGTTTTCAATGGTTAATTTTTTCAAAAGTACATGGCCAGTCCTTTCTTTTGAGGAGTCTGTAGGTGGACTTGAACCAGCAAACTTTCTGTTAGCAATTGAGTGGTTTAACTCTTTGTACCACCCAAGGACTTCGGATACTTAGAACATCAATTCAATCACAGCACTAAGAGAAGCTATGAACCTGTGATCCTCTGGCAGAATAGGAATTGCTGGCAGGTCCCTACCAGCTTCTCACATCATCAGAAAAGTTCAGCCACAAGGTCACACTTAGGAATTGAGACGGTCTTCAAATGGTCCAGGAGCCCATCAAGTGCTGTCTTCCACTTTCTTCTTATCTTCAAAATCTCCAGCTGAAATGTCTGACTACACTTTCACTAATGGCAGAAAGCTGGTGGGAGAGAGTCCAGCCAGGTGTAACTCATGTATTTATACCAATTAAACAGAGATATTATCACCCATTCTTTCTTAACACTGCACTGTGCTCTCCCCTCTTGGTTACTTGGGCTTAGACTGGGCATTTTTAACCTGCTACCACTCAGAAAAAATACGCTGTAGCAGAATTCTATGCCTTCATTTAACAAATGATTTTCAACACCCCCCTCACCAAAAAAAAAAAAAGTTGCAATGGATTCTGTCTTACGGTGACTCCGTGTATGTCAGCGTAGAACTGTGTTCCATTGAGATTTCAGGGGTTGATTTTTGAGAAGTAGATCTCCAGACCTTTTTTCTGAGGTGCCTCTGGGTAGACTCAAACCTTCAACTTTTCAGTTAGCATCTGTCTTAGTCATCTAGTGCTGCTATAACAAAAATACCACAAGTGAATGGCTTTAACAAAGAGAAGTTTATTCTCTCACAGTCCAGTAGGCTAGAAGTCCAAATTCAGGGCACAAGCACCAGGGGAAGGTTTTCTCTCTCTGTCAGCTCTGGAGGAAGGTCCTTGTGATGCATCAGTCTTCCCTTGGTCTGGGAGCATCTGAGCGCAGGAACCTCAGGTCCAAAGGATGTACTCGGCTCCCGGCACTGTTTTCTTGGTGGTATGAGGTCCCCCCGTTTCTCTGCTCGCTTTTGTCTTTTATATCTCAAAGAGATTGGCTTAAGACACTAATGTTGTAAACCCAGAGGCATCTCAGAAAAAAGGTCTGGAGATCTACTTCTCAAAAATCAATATAACTGCCACCAATCCATCTCGTTTCATCATAGTGACAGTATTTACAACACAGAGGAAAATCACATAAAATGGTGGACAATCACACAATACTGGGACTCATGGCCCAGCTAAGTTGACAGCTATTTTGGGGGGGACACAATTCAATCCATGACAGCATCCAAGTGCTTGAACCATTCGCATCACCTGGGGATTCTTTTCAACATTAAGCTCTAAATATTTGGAGTTCAGGTGGACCTTCCAGCTTCTCTTTAAGTAAAATGTTTTCACCTACAGGCAAAGATGAACTGTGAAATATAAACCTTAATTGCCATTTGATAAGGAGCATTGTTTTTAAAAATGTAAAAGTGAAATCATGGTTTCTTAACATTCATGTATTTCTTAAAGTTATGTAGTAGTTTGTCTTGCATTTAATACTCTCTCAGATATATCTTCCCAGTATTTTGCTAATTGAATGGAGTTAGGCAAGAAGAAATTTTCAAAGAGTATTAGAAACAACTTTTTCGCAGTAGACTTTGCCCTAGCTAGACATATTTGTTATATGTGCTACTGATCAACTCTGCCTAAAACAAATTTAATATATAGCATAAGCTGAGAAAATAATACGGTACAATGCTCTTATCTCACTTTCTACACAGAAGGTGTTATATGAATGCCTGCTATGCCATTATATAGTTTAAATATTTTAAAGCATTTTCTCTGCTCTCTTAAATACACAGGTTACATTTACTGGGCATGTTCAAATTTCCATTTTGCCTTTAGAGATACAAAAAAAAGAGACACAAATAAGAAATTATTGCATTTATGTGTCTCCAAGACCACATTTGTGATTCCTTTTTGAAACAAAATAAAGTAGTTCCGTGATATTTTAGCTTCAGGGGAAGTTTTCACTTACTCAGCTCGTGCAAATTGATGATTGTTGTATGTACATGTTGGGAGCCATAGGAAATGGTTAGAAATACTATTAAGTTAAAACATTGTCAATCAATTTTTCCCCTGACTTTCTGCAGCAATCTGAGTAATGGAGAGGAGGATGGGGCCTGAAGGAGAACCAGGAAGAGAGGAAGAAGACAAGGCCCCTGTGGACAACTGATCTGATAACCATCTTCATGACTCCTTCGCTTCCACAAACATAGAATTCTTTGCTCTTATTTCACTTCCGCCTCCTGAATCAGTCACAAAAATGTCTGACTTTTACAGTTCATTCTTCCTAACTTTTCAGCTCTTTCTCACTCCATATTCCAATTGCATCAGATTTTCAACTTCACTGAGACTTCTAGTACCTGATTGATTCCCACCTAGAACCAACAATGGCTAATTTCCTGAACACCACTGAAAGGACATTGTCTACCACCTCACACCTGCCACCTTTATCCTCCACCAGGAGTGGCTTTCCGGGCTTGGAACCAGTGCACTCAGCCTGGGCTACATGCTAAAAAGAGGGCCCCCATTTGGAGGTTAATGCCCTGCAGTTGCTCTTTGGAAATTCTTAATAATTTTAGCTTTGCATTTTTGTTTTGTAGGGAAAGGCTGATGGGATAATGGAACACGTGTGGAGGGCTTGGATTTCCACCCACCTGTGGACCCACCTCCAGGATAAATTTCTAACTGTCTGCTTCCCCATTCCTGCTCAGCAACCAATCGTGCCATCCAAACCCAGTGGGATAAAGGCCTGGGTAGGGTTGGAGTTGGGCATGCATATCCTGCACCCTGAGTTGTGGGAGGGGAGCTGGGGCCTGTGAGGGTTTGCACTCACCCCATGAATATCCTTGAGCCAAAGAGAGCATGACATTATACATGTCAAGACAAAGACTGAGGAAGAAAAAAAAAAAAAAAGCTTTCTTCTTGTTTTATGAGCGAAAGGTCCTGCATTTTCATTTTGTACTGCATCCCACAAATTACGTAGACAAGCCCTAGCCCCATCTCCCAGCAGAAGGCCAGACTTGGCTTGCTCTCATACTCTTTACACCAAGCACCAGGTTGCTGAAGTCTACAGGAAACACATCACATGAAGTAGTCTACAACTTCAGCTAGCCCTCTCTATCTTCTAGCTCTTTTCTGTTGTCCAAGGCAGCTGTATAAAGAGACACTACCCTCTTTAAGGACCCAATCTCACACCAATATTCTCATTCTCAGCCATACATTGTAATCCATAAAGATAAATTGAGGCCATAAACATTGAGTTACTTGTCATTACCGGGTCTTCTCAAACACATGGCCGGTTTCTAAATCCATCCTTTCCTCCTTCTCTTTAAAAATCAGCTATGCTTTCCTTGACCCTCAGACAGGGATTTCTCTAGGTTTCCTACTCTCTCCTCCCCACCCCTTGTGTCTGTATTTCTGCACTGCCCATTCCCTTATCAAGCACTGCAATTTAGCTTCTGTTCCCACCTCTCAGGAAGCGCTCACTACTGAGTTCCCCATTGGCAAAGCCAAACATCATTTTAAAATTTTCATCTTCCCAGAACTCTCTCTACATCCATGATCACTCACTCCTTCCTAATATTTTTAAGCCTCTGTCCTCTGTGTTACTACTTGCTCTTTGTTCTCCTCTTACTTCTGTACTTTGCTTCTTAATTCCCCTTTTCTGCTTGTCTCTTGGCAGCTGTGGTCCCCAAGGTTCTTGCTTAGCCCATTGCTGTTCTCTCTTTCCAGTGTTTCCTTAGTTGAGTTCATCCATGCTGACCCAACTTGTTTTTTGCCCATGGTAGTCTTACCTTCCAAGCCTCAATTGACATCATCATTTTCTCCAGAATTTCTTATTCCCCTGACGAGGTCCAAAAGCATGTCCTCAGAACTTCATAGCATTCCAAGAATATAACTCTTTCAGCACCTATCATTTAGCATTTTAAAGTGGATATATTGTGTCTCAAACCAGTTCTGCCATCTAGCCAATTTCAGCCATGTGTACATAGTAGAACAGATGGCACGCTACAGAGTTTTAAAGCTGTGATCTTTCAGAAGCAGATCATTGAGATCAGATTTTCTTAAAGAATGAAGAGGAATGATTTTTTTCATATATATGAAATATATTGTTTTACTTTTTCTTGTTCTTCACCATGCTAAGATACATATATGTTCAGAGTCAGTGATAATGGTGGTTCTCAGTATATTGGTGGAAGAGTATAAGGCATAGGAGACGTGGGTGTCAGGACTGCTTTCAATCATAACTTCCGGTATGGTGAGCAACAGATTACTCAGTTTCTCAGATCCTCTGTTTCCCTGTTTGAATGGACCATAAGCTTTAGGTAACTATAGAAAATAAAATGTAAGATAATCCATTTAATAAAGAATATGCTTAAAATATTACTCAAGTATTACAAAGAAGAGGGGAATTGTCTTGTAGCTCTGGAAGAGATTCTGGTTTATAAACTAGCTGGCTCAACTGTTTGTTACTTACCAGTTTGTCTTCTTTTCTCCTTGTTTTTATTAAATTAGAAAATATTAAGTCATAATTATGGATTCTGATAATGTTGAATTTTACCTGAATCCTGTGATACTGGAAAACAGTGATGGTTAAAAACATTCCCTACGCTTTGTTTTCAGGAAAATGGCTTAAGGCAAATAACCACTCTTCTCATGTGACTTAGATAAGACTCATGGATGCCCCTTGTTTACCTATGACAAGGCCAAACACAGACCTTCCACATTCTCATTTCTTACCTCATAAATGAGTAACTAAATGGTCTGTCCCACTGATCAATCAGAAGCAGAGTGCTTGTTAACCAAACTTTGGTTAAGCTTCTTCCCTTCTCCCAAGTCCCTGAACTTCAGCCCACCCTGTCTAAGTCAACATTCTACCACTCTTTAAGGGCCCCTTCCAGAAAAAAGCCTGACCTCAGTGTAAAACATTCTCACTTATTTTTCTATGACTTCATCCTTGCATCCCACTTCTTCACACCAATGCTTTTCTTTTTGTTTTTTCCTAGCCTTGTTTCCTCTCAATCTCTATAAAAGAGAATGTTTTTTTCTCTAACTTTTTGAGACACTTACAGATCTTATGATTTGAGTGTTCTGCATATTACAATAGACCCTTCTATCATAATAGTTCTTTTCCCTTTTTCTTCCTGAATAAAGTCTCTCCCTATCAAAGTCTGGATTTTTTTTTTTTTTTTTTTTTGACAATTCTCAGGAACGGCAGTAAGTGTTTTGTGGCCTTTGTCAGGTAGCTCTGAATATTTAGGTCTAATATGTGCTGCAAATTATAAAGACATTTCTCAGTGATGACTCTTTTCAGCACACCAACAGAGGTCACCTTACCTGACATCCAAAAGCCAAAATGGAAGACGGCTGCTTGGAGACCTAAATCCTCTCCTGACTGTATCCAGCCCTGGAAAATATTTCTTCAAGTGTGGTGCATAATTTGAAAGTGTTTCTTTTTAATATGCCCAATAACACATCATCAGTTCATTTTTTTGACAAATGAAGAATATCAAATTCCTTAAGAAATTGTAATATTTTATTTTTAGTTTCAAAATTAATATATATATATATATATATATTTTTAACCCTACGTTTAACTGTCTTGGTTAGCTGCTTCCTAATGGTCACAGCTTTGAAAACCCTATGGAGCAGTGTTACTCTGCTTACGTGCGGTCACCGTGAGTTAGAATCAACTCAACAGTAACTAACAACAACAAAAATTATTTTCAGGCTATTCAATATAATGAATCATTAACATGAATCATTTAAATATATCACTTGAAATAATAAAAACAGTCTTTTTTGGCTTTATCACTGTTATAATCCACTGTCGTAGAGTTGATAGCAACCCTATAGGACAGAGTAGAACTGCTCCACAGGGTTTCCAAGGAGTGGCTGGTGGATTCGAACTGCTGACGTTTGGTTAGCAGCTGAGCTCTTAACCACTGCACCACCATGGCTTCTATCACTGTCATAAACAAGTATTTTTTACATAATTTCTCAATTAGCAAACCCAAGTGAATGACTTTTGTTTGCACAGCTATAACATTTTTTTCATTGGAAAATCAGATTCTCTGCCTCACTGAAAAGTTCTTCCCTCAGATTTAGAAGAGGCATTCAGTGGCCTCGTTATCATCACAGTCACAACTTTCTGAAATACCTCTAACACTGACAGGGAGAAAACTATCGGTCAACAATGTTCTGTTGTTCCAGTGTCTCCTGCTTTCTTCCCAGAGCAGCAGCCTTCCTTGTTGCACACCTAAGGGATGCTCTTTGTTTCTCCTTCCAGTTTTCTAGTCTTACTTTACTTCTTAGGAAATGATGAATAATTAATTGAATAAGCACATCTTCTGGGGCACAGATTTTCAATGATAAACAGAACAAAAATTCATCAAGTATGCCTCCTCCATACATGAGCCTTATGTAACAGGATATTAAAATAGGATCCTTTTTTTGCCTCAATTTTCGCTGAAACTTCCCCAAAATAGAAACCACCAACCCTACATTCCAAAAAAGGTATTAGGCTATCTTTGCAGAATTAGCAGAGGTGATGTGTAAAAATCAGTTTTGCAACCCTCTCATATCACCCACCTCCAGGCTATAAAAGTGAAAACTAGGAAATGGGCTTATAAACTGAAGAATTTCTTTGGAGAAATGCTTGAAATGCTGTACCCTTTTCTTTCCTCAGTTCTCTTCCTAAAAGAAAGGGGAATAGAGTGCCCTTCCCCCTTATCTCAAGCCTGGTGAGATAGCCTTCAAAGAGAACACTTGGAGAGTTTGATACGTGATTCTTGCAGTTTAGGGGGTGTATAGTGGACTAGATCTAAAAATATGAGGTTGTGTAGAGTGTGAACCAAGTGGAGAACCTAAAGATAAAGTCTGTGATCATTGGCCAAAGAAAAAGAAGGGGGAATGGCTGACATTAAGGGCTGGCTGCACTTTCACTCACGAAGGGATAAGGCATATCACAGACTAGATAGAGGGAGGTAGCCAAGAGACATTTGAATTCTTCCCAGTAGGACTGCCTGAAGGAAGTTAGTGAGCCCACTTAGTTTGTTAGATCTCAGGGTGGTGAGACTTGAGGGAGGATATCTAAGTGACTAAAAAAAAAAAAAAAAGTGACTAGCTGGGTAAAAATAACTTGTTCATACCAAGGAAAGTAGAGTCAAATGCCAGTAGGGGATAAATGGTAAAATCCAAACTGGCTCGAAGACAAGCAGTCAGATCTGACCACCTTGAGTCAGCTCTAAAAATCCGACATAGCCAGAGGAAGGCTAAACCAAGTCACATGGGCATCAGTAAAGAGAAAAACATATCTTTCACCCAGAATTTTGAAGAGAGGAAGAAAAACTCAAGGGAGAGAATAAAAAAGCTGGTGGCCACTTACCACGAGATTTACCCAAGACTACCAAAGCTGACTTGAACTAAGGGAGAGAAGACGTTTACATGGTTAAAAAAAAAAAAAAAGTTCAGGGTTTTTGCTTATTAACTAGACTGAATAATTAATTCCTGAATAGGGTTTATTTGGGTATAAAAAATTAGAAGAAGGTTTTAAAGACTGAAAACCATAGGACTCCAACTGATTTTCATTCAGGGTACAAGAAATAGCAAGCCCCACTGATTGGGTTTGGATAGACGATTGAGGGTGGTTTGAGAAAAAGTTGTTGTCTTCTTATTGTTGTTGTTGTTAGGTGCCGTCGAGTTGGTTCCAATTCATACCAACACCCCGTACAACAAACCGAAAAACTGCCTGGTCCTGTGTCATCCTCACAATTGTTGTTATGTTTGAACCCATAGTTGCAACCACTATGTCAATCTATCTCATTGAGGGTCATTCTCCTTTTTGCTGAGCCTCTACGTTACCAAGCACGATGTCCTTCTCTAGGGACTGGTCTGTCTTGATAACATGTCCAAAGTATGTGACACAATCCCTGTTTCTAAGGAGCATTCTGGTTGTACTTCTTCCATGACAGATTTGTTCATTCTTCTGGCAGTCCATGGCATATTCAATATTCTTTACTAACACCATAACTCAAAGGCATCAATTCTTCTTCAGCCTTCTTTATTTTTTGTCCACTTTCATAGGCATGTGAGGTGATTGAAAACACCATGGCTTGGGTCAGGCATACCTTAGTCCTTAAAGTAACATTTTTTTTTTTTTTTAACACTTTAAAGAGGTCTTTTGCAGCAGATTTGCCCACTGCAATCCATCATTTGATTTCTTGACTGCTGCTTCTACAGACATTGATTGTAGATCCAAGTAAAATGAAATCCTCGACAACTTCAATGTTTTCTCTGTTTATCATGATGTTTCTTATTGGTCCATTTGTGAGGATTTTTGTATTCTTTATGTTAAGGTGTAATCCATACTGAAGGCTATGGTCTCTGGTCTTCATCAATAAGTGCTTCAAATCCTCTTCAATTTCAGCAGACTAGGTTGTGTCATTTGGATATGCCAGGTTTTAACAAGTCTTCCTCCAATCATGGTGCCTTGCTCTTCACATAAATCCAGTTTCTCAGATTATTTGCTCAGCATACAGATTGAACAAATACGATAAAATGATACAACCGTAAGACATATCTTTCCTGATTTAAACTACCCCGTATCACCTTGTTCTGTTCCAACAACTGCATCTTGGACTTTGTATAGGTTCCTTATGGGCACAATTAAGGCTTATGGAATTCCTATTCTTTGCAATGTTATCCATAATCTGTTATGATCCACACTGTGGAATGCCTTGGCACAGTCAATAAAACACAAGGTAAACACTGTTCTGATATTCTCTACTTTCAACCAAGATCCATCTGACATCATTCATTCCACATCCTCTTCTGAATCCCGCTTGAATATCTGGCAGTTCCCTTTCGATGTACTGCCGCAACTGTTTTTGAATTATCTTCAGCAAAATTTTACCTGTGTCCAATATTAATGATATTGTTAGAAAATTTCTGCATTCTGTTGGATCACCTTTCTTTAGAATGGACACAGATATGGATTTCTTTCAGTCAGCTGGACAGGTAGCTGTCTTCCAAATTTCTTGGCATAGACAAGTAAGCACTTCTAGCACAGTATCCATTTGTTGAAACATCTCAGTTGGTATTCCTTAAATTCCAGGAGCCTTGTTTTTCACCAATTCCTTCAGTGGATCTTGGAATCCTTCCTTCAGTACCATCCATTCTTGATCATATGCTACCTCCTAAAATGTTTGAACGTCAACCAGTTCTTTATGGTACAGTGACTCTGTGTATTCCTTCCATCTTCTTTTGATGCTTCCTGAGTCGTTCAACATTTTGCCCATAGAATCCTTAAACTTTGCAACTTGATGTTCGAATTTTTTCTTCAGTTATTTCAGCTTGAGAAATGCCAAGCATCTTCTTTTTTGACTTTCTTACTCTAGTTTTTGCACATTTCATTATAATACTTTACTTTGTCTTCTTAAGCTGCCCCCTGAAATCTTCTGTTCAGCTTTTATTCATATTTCTCCCTTTTGCTTTAGCTACTCTTTTTTCAAGATCAAGTTTCAGAGTCTGTTCTGACATCCATTTTGGTCTTTTCTCTCATTCCTTTCTTTTTAATGACTTCTTGCTGTCTTTTTGTGTGATGTCCTTAATGTCATCCCACAACTCATCTGGTCTTTGGTCGTTAGTGTTTAATGCATGAAATATATTCTTGAGATGGTCTCCAGATTCAGGTGGGATGTACTCAAGGTCGTGGACTTGTTCCAATTTTCTTCAGTTTCAACTTGAACTTGCATATGAGCAATTGATGGTCTGTTCCACAGCCAGCCCCTGTCCTTGCTCTTACTGATAATATTGAGCCTTCTATTGCCTCTTTCCACAAATATAGTCAATTTGATTCCTGTGTATTCCATCGGGTGAGGTCCATGAGTATGGTCACTGTTTATGTAGGTGAAAAAAGGTATCTGCAATTAAGAAGTTGGTTTTGCAAAATTCTATCATGCAATTTACAGCCTTGTTTCTATCACCAAGGCCCTATTTTCCAACTATCGTTTCTTTTTCTTTCCCACTCCTATCACCAGTAATTATCAATGCATCTTGATTGCATGTTGGATCAATTTTAGACTGCAGAAATTGGTAAAAATCTTCGATTTCCTCATCTTTGGCATTAGCATTTGATGTGTAAATTTGGAATAATAGTCGTATTAACTGGACTTCCTTATAGGCATATGGGTATATCCTATCACTGACAGCATTCACTTCATAATAGAACTTGAAAATGCTCTTTTTGATGACGAATGCAACACCATTTTGTCATTCCTGGCTTAGCATACAATATGATTGTCCAATTCAAAATAGCCAATACCAGCCCATTTCAGCACACTAGGATATCAATGTTTATGCCTTCCATTTCATTTTTCATGACCTCCAATTTTCCTGGATTCATACTTCATACATTCCGTATTCCTATTATTAGTGGATGTTTGCAGCTGTTTCTTCTCATTTTGAATTGTGCCACGTCAGCAAATGAAGGTCCCAAAAGCTTGACTCTATCCACATCATTAAGGTTGACTCTTCTTTGAGGAAGCAGCTCTTCCCCAGTTGTATTTTGAGTGCCCTCCAACCCGAGGAGTTCATCTTCTGGCACTATCTCAGACAATGTTCCACTGCTGTTCATAAGGTTTTCACTGGCTAATTTTTTCAGTAGACTGCCAGGTCCTTCTTCCTAGTCTGTCTTAGTCTGAAAGCTCAGCCAAAACCTTTCCATCATAGATGACACTGCTGGTATTTGAATACTGATCACTTAGTGGTTAAGAGCTATGACAGCTAACCAAAAGGTTGACAGTTCAAATCCTCCAGGCACCCCTTGGAAACCCTATGGGGCAGCTCTACTCTGTCCTATAGGTTCACTACGAGTCAGAATAGACTTGATGGTAATGGGCTAACAGGGGCATACCTTCCAGCATCACAGCAACATGCAAGCCATCACAGTTCAACAAACTGACAAACATGAGAGTTGTTTTCTTATTATACCAAACCAAATCCATTGCCATAGAGTCAATTCTGACTCATAGAGTAAAACTTCCCTATGTGGTTTCCAGGTGGTGGCTAGTGGATTCAAACTGCCAATCTTGTCATTAGCAGCTAAGCTCTTAACAACTGTGCCACCAGGGCTCCACAATTACAATAAACCCAATGCAGTAGAGTTGCTTCTGATTCATAGTGACCCTATAGGAGAAAATAGAACTGTCCCATAGGGTTTTCAAGGAATAGCTGGTGTATTCAAACTGCTGACCTTTTGGTTAGCAACCAAACTCTTAACCACTGCACCGTCAGGGCTCCATGTTTTTCTCACTACTCCCCACAAATTTTATGGAGGTGTATGTGCTACAAGTACACTTAGGAGATATAATCAGTGCCTCCACACTGTAATTGATCCTACAGACCACACAACAACAATATTTGATAACAATAATTTTTGTTCAATAGGTAGTGCTATGCTTTCTCTCTAAGAATACTAGTTTTTACTTGCAACTAGTTTTAAAAGTCTCTTGTGAGACTAGTAGCTTTTTAAGGCAAAAGTTGTACAATTTTGAAAGATCTTTTAGTGGTTTTAGTCTCTTCATCACTTGTGCTTCTTTGGAGGAGAAACGAACACACCCCTAAATCGGCCTATCAGAAAGGTGACTAGATTGTGTTTTACAAGAGCACACAAACTCCTGTGACTTCATACCACTCTTTGACACCGAAAACTAATAAACAAGAATTAGTGTGATGAAATTCAATTTTTAGATACTCATTGTCATATTTCTTAATTATACCTTTCCTCTTTGTTCTCCATGGGAAATTCACTTGTCATAGGGTTGCTATGAGTCGGAATCGACTCGACAGCAGCGGGTCATAGAACTTACGGGTTTACACTATGTATTCAAATTAGAAACCTGGGCATTGTTTCCATTTCTAATGACATTCTAAGTTGGAAGAGTTCACTACTTTTATATCTTGATAAACCAGTCATATTTCTTTTTGTTAGTTGAGAATATCAGTTAATGTAATAATAATGGCAATAATGATGAAATACAACCAAATGTAAAAAAAAATAGAATCCCAAATGATTTGAAAAATCATTGCCAGGGGTTGGGTGAGCTGTGTTCAGTGAACATTAGTAAAAATCATTTGACCAATTCAGTCCATGTGAGATATGGACCATCTTTAAGATAATGATAATTATCAATAAGGTAACACAATTTCTGTCAAAATCACAATAAACCGTATATTTCAAACTCTAAAACATATGTGGAAACCCTGGTGGCATAGTGGTTAAGTGCTACCGCTGCTAACTAAGAGGTCAGCAGCTCAAAATCCACCAGGGGCTCCTTGGAAACTCTATGGGGCAGTTCTACTCTGTCCTATAGGGTCGCTATGAGTTGGAATCGACTCGATGGCAGTGGGCAGTGGGTTTAAAACATATGTGAACAAAATCATTTTATTTTATTTTTCTTTGAAACATTCAAACTGCCCATGGACCACCTTATAGAACCCCAAGCACCGCAACAGCCCATCATCCTTACTCTGAAGTACAGCATGATGAACCATTCAGTACATTCCTGCTGACTGCCTTTTCCAGTCCAGACTTCTACTTAGGCACTTGGCATACAGTGATGGAGAAGCCAAACACGGAATTTACACTCCAAGTGTTTACAGTCTAACTGGGGAGAGAGACAATTGAACAATGATTACAATAGTATCAGGAACACTCGACCTAGTAGAGTGAGAAGGGATATTCTGAAAGTATTTATCCTGAGCCCTGATCTATGTATGAGGGTTAGTCACTTAAAGGAGGGGTGGTTGTATGTGGTGTATGTTGGAGGTCAGGTGTGGGGTTCCAAGTAGAGCAAATAAAACAAGACAGCACAAGCCATAGAGAACCAAAAGAAGTTCATCGATGATAAGAGAATTGAGAAGAACATAAAAAACTTGAAAGACTTGCCAGGGGAAATGGAAAATGGTCCTACAACAGTCAAGTCAGGGGACACAAAGCAATACGTATGAAGTTAACTGTCAAGTCTGTATATACAGGGGGATACCTAAGCAAGATTATAGGGTCTACATACACATTGAAGAAACCCTGGTAGTGCAGTGGTTAAGGGCGTAGCTGCTAACCAAAAGGTTGGTGGTTCAAAGCCACCAAGTGGCTCTGAAGGAAAAAGACCTGGTGATCTGTTCCCATAAACATTACAGCCTAGAAAACCATATGAGGCAGTTCTACTCAGCCACCTGGGGTCACTGAGAGTCAAAATCAGTTCCATGGCACCTAATGACAAAAATGCAAGCATATTGTGAATTTTATGGGTTTCTTGCTTATTTCAAGAAATCTACAACAACATAATAATAACACTGCTCCCTTTTTTTGTAATTTTGGCCTCTGGGCCAAGCTTGATGACACTTCACATACACAGACAATTGTCTACTTAAAATTTTTTAAATCTATCGGTTAGATAAACTAAGCTCTACTGCACAGCAACAGCTTGTCAACTCTAGGTGCCACTCATATGTGGCATTAGGAATTATAGGCAGTCACTTTATTTCAGGCCATGGTGCTCTGTGGTTCCTAACATGTGTAGTATAATTGTGCTTGGATCTGAAGCCCTTCATGGGAATTAAGTTTATCATGTCTGATAAGTGCAAAAGCACCGAGTGATGGAAACAAAAATAAGAAAGTTGGTTTTTTTTTTTTTTGGTCTTTTAAATGCTTTTTTTTTTTTTGAGGTAAATGTTGATTCACTTGCAGTTGTAAGAAATAATACTGGAATATCCCATGTACCTTTACCCAGTTTCCCCAATGGTAACATCTTGCAAAACTATAGTACCATATCACAACCAGGAAAATGGCGTCAATGCAATCAAAATACCAAACGTTTCCCTTACTGCAAGGATCCCTCACGTGCACTTCTTTAGCTAAACTCAGTTTCTTTTCCCATCTCTTCTTAAATTCTGGCAAGCTCTAACCTGTGTTTAGTTTCTCTAATTTTATTATTTCAAGAATGTTACATAAACGGAATTATGAAACCTTTGGAGATTGGATTTTTACACTCATCATAACTTTTTGGAGATTTATCCAAGTTGTCGAGTGTCTCAATAATTTGTTCCTTCGTATTGTTGAGTAGTATTCCATTGTATTCATGTACCTCAGTTTAATCATTTATTTGCTGAAGGACATCTGGAAGGTTTCCAGTTTGGACCTATCAATAAAGCTGTTATAAACATTTGGGTATAGGTTTTCGTGTACACATAAGCCTTCATTTCTCTGATCTAAAGGTCTCAAAGTATAAGTGCTGTAATTACTGGGTCTTATGTTAATCACTTGTTTGGTTTTTCAAGAAAATGGCAAATTGTTTCCCAACATGGCTGTATAACACTTTACGTTCTTACCGGAAATGTAGAGTAGCCCAGTTTCTCTGCATCATCACCAGTATTTGCTGTTGTCACTTTTTTCTTCTGATTCTGATATGTGTGTAGTGGCATTTCATTGTGATTTTTAATTTGTATTTGCCTAAAGACTGATGATGTTGAAAACTTTTTCATTTACTTATTTGTCGTTTGTATATCAGATTGGGTGAAATGTCTCTTCATGTTTTCACCCATTTTCTACTTAGATTATTTGACTTTTTCGTATTTAGTTTTTGTTTTTTATTTTTTGTTGTTTTGTTTTGGTTTTTCCAACATAAGATTTATTCTGAGCAGCAGCTATTCTATTTGCATATAGGGAGCCCATTTTTATTCCAGAAAAAGCAAATGGCTCCAAGAAGCTAGGTAAAACAAGGCTTATAAAGAGAAGAGGAGGGAGATGAATAGATCAAATATTGGCTAATCTTTATAAGATTGATTGAAGCCTACCTTCCCCGCTTCACTACGATCAGGTTACTTCTAGCCGAGGAGCTAATAATTTGGCCCTCCACCTACACCTAGCCAAGAGGCTTTTTGAGATATAAATCAGGAGCCAATCGTTTGACAACTATCCTTTTCTAGCAGGATAAAAAAAATTCATATTGCAATAGAGGAGTTTCTGGCAGATGATTGCAGTTTGGGTCAGGCTTTTTATGGTTAATATTTGGTTTCATGGATAAGAAAATCTTAAAATTAAAGTTAGATGTCTGTTATTTAATTTTCCTATTCAATATCCACCTCCCCCCCCCCCGCCCCGATCATGATTCGATTAGAATCTTTGATCACCAAGCATAGGCTGGGCACCCATCTAGGTTCTTCAGTCTAGGTTCTTAGGGTCTCAGAGGAATTGTTTTATTTTTGTTGGTTCTTTGTCTTCCCTTCTTTGTTCCCCTGGTCAGAATGAGACCATTTGCTGTATCTTAGATGGTTGTTCACAGGCTTTTAAGACTCCAGATAGCAAGCAACCTAGTAGCTTAGTATAAAAGATCAAAATGATGAGATTGCGTAAGCCAACGTTGTGAAAGGCTTGTTTGGTCCACGAAGTCTAATTTCTTAACTATGACCAAGAAGCACAAGACACGGGAGGAGCATCTGCAGCAGGCGCTACCTCTCTAGCCAAAAAATCAAGCCTGTTGCTGTCAAGTTGATTCTGACTCATAGTGACCCTATAGGACAGAGTAGAGCTACTCCATAGGGTTTCCAAAGAGTGGCTAGTGAATTTGAACTGCTGACCTTTTGATTAGCAGCTGAGCTCTTAACCACTGTGCCACAAGGGCTTTTAGTCATGAAAACCTGCTAAAACTATGTCTCAATATCCTTCCACTTAGGTGTCATTAATATTTCAATAATAATTTTCTTTTACCGGAATACAAACTCCTCCTTATGAAGCAGGTAATCAAGAACTAAGTACTTGGCATATTCTAGGTATGAGTCCTTTTCCAGTTTGCAAATATTTTCCACCAGTCTACAGCTTGTTTTTTCATTCTCTTCACAAGGTGTTTAACAAAGCAAAAGTTTTTATTTATTTTTTTTTCCTTTGTGGATCATACTTTTGATGCCAAGTCTAAGAGTTCTTTGCCTAGTCCTAAAAAAAAAAAAAAAAAAAAAGTCCTTGGTCCCAGCATTTTTCCATTTCCTCCTTTTTTTTCTTCCTAGAAATTTTATAGCGTTATGTTTTACATTTAAATCTTAGATCCTTGAATTGATTTTTGTATAAGGTGCGAGACTTAGGTTGAGGTTCTTTTTGCTTTTTTGTATGTCAATTACTCTAGCACCTTTTGTTGGGCATATTTGCTTGAACCTATTTCTGCGTTCACTGTTTTGTGCCATTTATCTATATATCTGTCATTAGGTACACAGTCTGAATTACTGGACATAAGTCATGAAATTGTATAGACTGATTCTTCACACTTTATTCTCCTTTTTCAAAATTGTTTTAGCTATTCTAGTTCCCTTGATAACCATATAAACTTTAGACTAATCTTGCCTATCTCCATAAAAAATCTTGCTCGAATTTGATATGAATAGTACTAAACCTGTAGGGAGAATTGGCACCTTTCTGTGTTAAGTTTTCCAGCCCATGAACACAGTATGTCTCTCTATTTGTTCAGATCTTCATTGGTTTCTTGAATCAGCGTTGGTAGTTGTCAACATGCAAGTTACATACACGTTTTGTTAAATTCATACATATTTCATCTATGCTGCTCCTTTTTTTTATCCTTTGGCTAAAGAGAGGTATGGGTTTTCTTGGGACTTTTTTTTTTATGTGCATCTGTGGACATTTCCAGGCTGTTTGCTTCTTTAGTTCAAAGTCTAGGTATTGAAGCAACAAAAGAAAAGAAAAATTCAAGGAACTCTGCCCACTGCAGTCGAATCAATTCCAACTCATAGCGACCCTATAGACAGAGTACAACTGCCCCCATAGAGTTTCCAAGGAGCGCCTGTTGGATTTGAACTGCCAACCATTTGGTTAGCAGTGATAGCACTTAATTACTATGCCACCAAGTTTCCCTCAAGGAACTCAGTATTGTGCAATTTCCTAAATCCTGAGGTTTCTAGGCAGTCTACCCTCTTCTGTCTATCTTTCAGGGTCTTCTAATATTTGTTTTATATTTCATGTTCACAGCTTTTAATTGCCTTTACTCTAAGAAATAGAAAAAAGTATATCTACTTCATCTTACCTATAGCAGAAATCCTCTAGGACATAATTTTGAAATTGGAAAATGGTGAGAAAAATTCTGAAGGACGTAAAACAAACTATAAAACTTGAAAGACCATTAATCTGTGGCAGCTTACCATAATCAACAATAAATAAATCAGTGATAGCCAAAAATGAAAGAGAAAACTTTCTTATAAAACAAGGCTTTCAAAGCACTTTCAAGTGTCAAAGTGACTATCAAAGCTTCAATTAGGGAAGAGGTAGCTATTACGGCGTTCTAAAATGACAATTGTGGAATTCACCCAAGGAGAGGGATGCTTGCATAACGGATTTCCAGTGTTTGTGAAACTGGTCTGTTTTGTAAAATGTAGACTGATCAAAATGTACCAGCGTCAGAAAAAACAGCATGCGTGCTGAATCAGTCATTGTTTTTTCAGGAACAGAAATTGCCCAAGGTGTTCCAATCAGGAAGGGATTAAATAGATGGAAGTAGTTACTTATGGAACCATTAGAAGGTGTGAGGAAGCAAATCTCAGGGAAAGCACTGCTAGTTTTCGGGCTCAGAGGCAGTAGGTATTTTGGAGATGGCCACCGATGGTCTCAGAAACCTGCTGTCCTAAATGGGTGATTAGCAGGAGAAATTCTGTAAGTCATCTGTTGGCTACCAAAACCACTCACCTGTCAGCTGCTGCTGAAGAATTCTGTAAGTCTCTGTTTCAGTTCCACCTTCTAAATCTTCCACAAGTCCTTTGCTGGCAAACTCTAAAACCAGACTTGCTTTTGGGAATTCTGGAAAATGTAGTTCTTGTGTTTTCAGCTCCAATAATACAGAGGAGAGCACAGAACAAAGAAAATGGTGCCAACTCGCCAATAGATAATCTTACACATCTGGTTTTAAAGCAAATGGATATGAATAACCAGTTGAAAATTAGAGGAAATTCTGTTTTGTTCTATTAAATATTTATGTAGACTTGTTGGATATTTTTATCATTTTAGAGATTAAAAATAGAGTAATACGGTTCACATGACGAGCCCAAGGTTGCCAGAAACAAGTGTCAGAACTGGAATTCAAGGAGAGATTCAATTGTTCTGTTGTCAATTTTTACTTCTCTTTTTAAGTGTTTTTAAGGATAAAGTATTAAGCTTAAGGCTGTAGTTCAGTACATTCACATGTAAATAAAGAATACACTATATAAAACTGAAAATATAACAGGAACACTCTGTTTATGTGAGGAAACCCAAGGAGGTAGGAAGGGAAAGTGAATGTGAGAATGCACAGAGAATGTTGGGAAGATATTCATTATCACAAAACTTGTAATTAAACAGAAAAAATCAAACATTTACCCTGCCTTTCTATATGAACTATTCCACTGCATAACCTAAGAGTAGATGAGGGAAAGCATCTCTTTATAAAAAGGTATTTCAGATAATAGAAAAAGAAATGACATAATTAGAATAGCTCCAATTGCAGCCCTCCAATGAATGCATGGGTTAGTAAAAAGACAAACAATGTCATGATCCCAGAGGTTATTTGGTTGAATGTAACACATGATCATGTTTGCAACCCAGGCTCTATTTTGGGACCTTGGGCATATCATTTAAGTCCTCTAAAGTCCTCATTTCCTCATCTGCAAAATGAAGGTACCTCTCAGGACTGCAATGATGATTAAAAATGATAAACTATGACAAATATATGGCATCGGGTTTAGCGTTGGGGAGGCCCTTGTTGAAGGATAACTATTAAAATAAGCTCGACAGTGGAGCCACAAGAGCAGGGAGGTGACTCTGAATTTAGCAGGAAGTAAAATAACATGTCTTTGATAGTCAACAGTAAGTGCTCCAAGCCCTCTTTCAGCAAGCAAGGTTGTGTCATCTGCATATCGCAGGTCATTAATGAGTTTCCCTTCAATCTTGATGCTGAGTTCTTCATCGTATACTCCAGCTTCTTGGATTATTTGTTCAGCATACAGATTGAATAAGTATGATGAAAGGGCTACAACAACTGGACAAATAAGCAACATCATGGTAAACAGAGAAAATAATGAAGTTGCCAAGGATTCATTTTGCTTGGATCCACAATCAACATCATGAAAGCAGCAGACAAGAAATCAAATGATGTAGTGTATTAGGCAAATTTGCTGCAAAGGACAGCTTTAAAGTGTTAAAAAGCAAAGATGTCATTTTGAGGACTAAGGTGCACCTGAATCAAGCCATGGTATTTTCAACTGGACCATATGCATGTGAAAGACAGATAATGAAGAAGGAAGACTGAAGAATTGTTGCATTTAAATTATGGTGTTGGGGAAGAATACTAAATATACCATGGACTGCCAGAAGAATGAACGAATCTGTCTTGGAAGAAGTACAACCAGAATGCTCATTAGAAGCAAGGATGGTGAGACTTCATCTCTCATCCTTTGGACATGTTATCAGAAGGGGCCAGTCTCTGGAGAAGGACATCATTCTTGGTAAAACAGGGGGTCAGCAAAAAAAAAAGGAAGGCCCTCAATGAGATGGATTGACACAGTGGCTGCAACAATGGGCTCAAACACAGCAATGACTGTGAGGATGGTGCTAGAGTTGGCAGTGTTTCATTCTGTTGTACATAGGGTTTTTATAAGACAGAACAAATGAAAATCCTAAAGATCATAAAAGTCTGATCCACAACTAAGTCATGGATTTTTTCCATTGTGCATGGGGTTGCCATGAGTTTGGGGTTGTCTTGAAGGAAGCTAACAACAACAAAGTAACATGAGGGGAAACAAGAATTGAGGACAACAGGGAAATTGAGCAAGAGAGTGAGGGATCAATGAGAAAAAAGAACAGAAAAAAAAATCCTTAGAGCAGAAAAGGCAAGGAGAGGATGCAGATGCCTGGAGTATTGGAGTCTGGTGTCACACATGATGTGCATTATAGGATTTTCTTTGGAATCCTCATGGGATTGTTGCAAAACAGTGGATTCTTGAGTGTGCCCAAGAAAGACTTTGTCTGCATAGCCATGCCACTTGCAGCTGACCTTCGTCCATATTCCTCAGGTCCCCGAGCCTGCACAGGTAGCATTGATAAAGTAAAGCCATGCAATCTGATATTTTCCAAGTGAAGAGATGTTACAGGCTACTTGCTTTTGGTCAAATTAATCTCTACCCTTCCCTAGACATACACAGTGACTCCGTTCAGTACTATTATTCTTTTCAGTACTAAGGCATGAATTAACTATGCATTTAAATACAAAAAAAAAAAACCTATGCATTTTAGGAAAGGTGGAGAGGTTGCCCACGTCCCTCATTCTTGTGCATATTACTCATCTTGTCATAATCTAACAATCTGTGATTATGAAATTTTATTTAGTACTGTTATTATGATAAACTGGTATTTAATAACTTCTGTGACTATTACTATTACGGAATCAGATATTAATACTTTCTGGAATAAAGTTAGGAATAGTTAAGCCTTTCTTGAAAATCTTTTTAGCCTGTGGATTCCTCTAGAAAGATAGCTAAATTGCATGCTTCAAATATCTCATTCTTAGCATCAGCCTAGTCAAGGTCAAATAAGCCATTTGCTCTAGTTTAACATGGGTGACTGTGGAGATGAACAGATTTGACATATTTAAATAAAACATCCTAATAGCACGTTCTGGCCTTGGGGGCCTTAGGCAGCATAAGTTGTATTTGTTAGACACCATGGCTTAATTACTCTCATAAATGAATTATACCAATTTCAATTTAAAATCATAAGTGTTACAGTTGAACTAGGGTCAAATTAAACTTTCTGTCAATTATGCAGATTACTTTAGCAATTATGTAAATTGTTAATAAATTCTTAAGTGATGTGAAATTTTTCTTGAGAAAATATCTGTTTTATGCTATTGGGCTCAAATACTTGGTGTGCATGGGTACTCATGAAACACGCCGAAGCTTAGCTTCAGCTACCTATCTTGGGAGTTCCCTTTGGTGCCCTGTGTTTATTGTGGCACAGTTAAGTCTTCTTGGTACTTGAGGCTGGAAATTAGGCTATGTTTTCTACTCAAGGATATCTTGGTTTTATATTGTGAAGATGCCTATTCTTTACTATACAAGATAGTGGAGTACCAAGGGTTTGGGGTTGTGGAAGGGATGGTGGTGATACTAAAAGGAAGAACTACTTTAGTCAGTTTTATTATTATTTTAAAATTCTTTACAGACAGTGCGCCCCCTTACTGCCCACTCCTAGGACAAATCTTCTGCACCACCCACCTGCTTTTGGTATGTTGGTAGATTATGGCAATATGACAAGCTAGATAAATCAGGGCCTAAAAACATCATTGGTTCTATCTCATTATAATTTTCATAAATCTGCTTCTATTTCCTTTCACATCATGAGCCTAAGACATATCCTGACTCCCATGGCTTACCCTACTCATCCAAACAAGGAAAAGTGATTTTGTTTTTATTGAAAAAAATCAAAACAAACAAAATTAGGCAGAATTAAATCATTTTTGGTTTCTAGGTTACAAGAGAAAATAACCAGTTTTGGAGAGTTGACATATCTCAAGTCTCCAATGACCATATTTTCATTCTTCTCTTTAAAATGCATAAAGGCAAGCACTTGTCTATTCCTCATTTTGTTCTTGGTTGCTTTTAATATAAGGTTTAAAAAATACTCCTTAGTAAGACAAGGGAAGTCCCTGGGGGGTACAAGTGGTCAGATCTCTACCCTTAACTGAGAGGTTATAGGTTCAAGTCTGAAAAATCGGCCATTGAACACTCTACAGAGTACAGTTCTACTCTGATACACATACAGTCACCATGAGTCAAAATCAACTTGATGGCAACTGGTAACTGAAAAGATGAGACATCTTTTTGGAAATACGTCTGGATGCTGTTGGGTTAGGTTGGCTCACTCAGACTGCCAACAGAAAAGCAACCCAGGAGTTTTCAGGTAATGGGGATTTATAACTCTCAGAGAAGACAGAGCAGTCAATTAGTCAGGCCTTGGGGAGTCCTAGGACATGCTCTAATACCATAACCTCTCTGGTGCACGGCAATGATCCTAGTAGTCTTTGTTCTCCTTATGATTCAGTGTCATCTCCTTTTTTTTTTTTTTTTCCTGTCTGCTTCTGTTAACTGCCAACTCTTGCTATGTGTCTAACATTCAAACTCCTTCAAGAGAATGGACTTGGTTGAATGGGTCAGTTACCCTACAAAATAGCCTCCATACTTGGGAGAATTCTTAGGTCAAGGCATTCCGTTTGGATGAGTAAGTTTGGTTTAGGTGAAGCATGTAAGGCTCATAATGTTGGTAGGTGGTGACCACGGTGGAGTGACCACATGGTACAAAGCATAGTGACCAGACAAAGGGAACCAGCTGTGGCCAAATTTCTTCAAAGTGGGCTGACTTAATTTGTTTTGTATAGACATCTTCATAAGGAAAAGGAGGAGATACATAATATTTACTTTTTATGGGAGAAGAGCCCAGTTTTCTCCCTCTCTCTTCAGAACTATCTATGGGCCTGATATTTGATATATTGGAAAATTGTTCTCATAGATTTTCACATATTTTTTTTTCATTCCAAGCGTGTGTATGGGGAAGGTTTACAAGTCCCAGAAACGAAATCACAAAGCATACCTGGATTTGAAAAGGGCTTGCTCTGCTGTTGTACAACTCAACCATGGCAAAGCCAGTGTTTGAATCCAGTTGAGATATTCTAAAGTTCACCTGCGACTAATTGACGCCCTAATAAAGGGAGAATCTCTGACCCTGGTCCTCCGGGTCCTGTACCTTGTGTATATTAACATTTGAACATCAGGTATGAAATGTGTGACATATCAAAAAGAGAAGCACCTGATACTGTGAAATATGCATATTGATGAGAGGAATAAGAGAATTCAATGAATGCTAAATTATGGGTCTGCAGAGGGCCGCCTTTGTTAAAATCTACATGTCACTGTCCGTAAACTCCAGAGTATTCAACGGGAAGCACAGGGCCAAGTGTATCTGGCAAACCTTCCTTTTTTTTTTTTTTTTTCTTTGTGATACAGAGGAAAGACTTTACAAAATATTAGATGAAAAGCCCCTTTTCACAATGTGTTTGCTTTGTAGTGACTT
Organism: Elephas maximus indicus; assembly: GCF_024166365.1. Classification (NCBI taxonomy): domain Eukaryota; kingdom Metazoa; phylum Chordata; class Mammalia; order Proboscidea; family Elephantidae; genus Elephas; species Elephas maximus. The sequence continues at coordinate 85,412,182 of NC_064831.1, read as the reverse complement.
CCTTTCTGGCTCTTCTGCACACTTAAAAGTCATCACCACCTTGAGCAGAATGCCTGCTTTTAAAAAGACATTGCACCTTTCCCAGTTCTAACTCAGAGCTGCCGGACCTGCCCCGGGAAATGCCTTATTGTCATCACCTTAAGTATGTCTGTGAAGGCAAGCACAGCCAAACAAAGCCAAAAATACATATTTTTTTTTCTAATCCACCCACCAACAATGGTTTGTGGGTACCCTCGGCTGCCCCGGTTTCAGAGTTACATATGACTGTAGACAGAAAGCTATTTCAAAAATTGAAAACAGCCTTATTACCCTGCCATTTCTGCACAGGTTTTTTTTTTTTTTTTTTTTCCTTTCCCCGTGACATTAGAGAGTCCGAAGTGACATACATTTTTTATAGCTTCATAAAGTCGTCTCCTGACCGGGTCACCCTTCTCATAACTAGGGAGCAGAACGCTTGAAAAAACCCATTCATCAACGTGAAAGGAGCCTCTGTCTGTGGGTTCCAATATGCACAGTCTGGCAAGATCCAGCTCAGTGCAAATGCTAACTTACTCCTTTGCTAATGCCAAATGACCCACTCACTTCTGGCAGCGCCCGGAGGAGGACAAGCAGGGCAAGGTGGCTGTCTGCGTCCGCGTAAAGGCTTCTCAAGAAAGAGCCGAGGACCAGGCCTTCCTGCTAAATGTACTGAACACATTAAAAAAAATTAGTTTGATATTTATGCCAATTAAATATTCAATTAAACAAAGATAAAATTATGGGGAAAAATTTGTTCTTGCCTAATGGAGTATAGCCCGTTTATTACTTTTTCACAGATACGCCATTAAAATTCCGGTGAAAAACTGCAGGAATTGTTATCTTCGTTTTTATTTTTTCACATGTTCTTTCTCAGTGCTTTGTTCAGACATTCAGACTTAGAACGACCCATCCTGGGATTATGGGCGGGTGAAAGCAGGCTGGGAAGATGAGAGGCAAGGCAAAAATTTCCTCCATCAAAGCAGAAGTCCATCTAAATGGATCTTGTCCACGGAATTTAATGGTGTGATTCAGGGATATGCAGGCTTTGGGGTTTGAAAACTACATGCTTGAGATGTATTTCAGTTTTGTTAAAATTGTAGTCGTCTGATGGACGCAACCAGTCCCAGGTTGGAGCGATTAAAACATGCTTCTCAACCCCCCACCTTGCATTATGATACACATTGGGCTTGTGCACTGAGCCTTAAAAAAAAAAAAAAAAAACCTGGGTTCAAATTTGAAACTTAATCACAAATGAATAAAAAATGACCAGTGGTGCTCCAGGGATGTGTTTGATTTGGAATTGTTGCTCTTGTGGCATTGAAAAAATGTGTGATATATACACATCACACACACACGTATGTGCATGTATATATATACACATATGTACTATTAAGGATCTATATGAAATGTTTATATGCATATTTCAGAACTTCTATGCCGACATAACACAAAATATTTATATGGACATGTACATACATAAGTGAGAGTTTGGAGGTAATCGGAGTACTATTCCCAGGCCAACCAAACGATGACTGTAAAATCATTTACTTTCCACTAAAGAAAACCACACCAAGGCTGAAAACATTCTTGCCTCTGTCTTCTCATGTTTTAGCGAGATGTCACCTTGGCAGATCTGGATAATGAGCCTGTATAAACTTTACTAGCTGTCCTGGCAACCACAGAGAACATATCTGATGTGACCCTCTCACCACAAGAAAAACAGCCGCTGCCAAATGTGTCACCACAGATACTTACAGGGTCACTACTGGGGACACAATAGCCACTCTTTCCCTGCCTTTCATTCCAGGCTGAGCCTGACCATGGGAGACCGTAGCCCTTTCTACTCCTAAAAGCTAAACCTACACAGGCATCATGATGAGAAGAAGCCCTGGAGATGCAGCGACTAAAGCGCCTACTCGCTAACCAAACGCTCTGTGGTTTGAACTCACCAGCTACTCTGTGGGAGAGAGGTGTGGCAGTCAGCTTCCGTAAAGATTACTGCCTTGGGAACCCTGGGAGGCAGTTCTGCTCTGCCCTGTAAGGTCAGTATGAGTTGAAATCGACTAGATGTTGACAGTTTTTTGTTTTTTTTTAATGGTTATCATGATGGGTGAAGGGGATGAAGAAGAATACTAGGTATTAAAACACGGCCTCTTCTTATTTATTTATCCTGAACCATAAATGCAAGGCTGCTGGGAAATGTCCCACCTACAATCCCCATATTTATTTTTATTAAAATGGAAAATACTCGGAAAATGTTTCAGAAAGCTTTTGAACTCTGAGAAGATTAATCTTCTTAAAGTAGCCAACTACAAAATCCAAGTGAACCTTTTCATTTTGAAACAATAGACGATAATGCAATGACATATCGTTTTATTTTAAGACCCAATTAAAAATTCAGATATAAAGTAAAATTTTGGGATTAATAAAGATCACATCTGCAAACTTCCTGAGAACCTTCAACAGTAAATATGAACCATGCAGTCCCTAAGGCCCAGCTCCCGCTTCTTTCCCCACTCCCAGGAATGATTCTTTGCCCCTCCGGAAAACCCTACTTTACCAATCAATCTGCCTAATTGTTTTCCGTTCACAGACCTAACCATTTTAACGGGTTTTCACATAAGTTGAGTGTCATTCTTTGACCCTTCCATCTTTCCTTCCTTCCTCCCTTCCTCCTTCCCTTCCTCCCTCTCTCTCTTTTTAATAATACTCAGAAAATGGACGAAGGAGTCCTTAGGGGAAAACTTAGATCTAGAATACTGTTTATTCAGCTTAACACAACGAAATGCATGTGAATAATCCTCTGATAATATATTTTTAATAATAAAAAAAATGGCAATTCGTAATTTCACCTTTTCTGTTTTCAAAGGCCACAGTGTATTTGACATGAGAAATTGAGGAAAACATAATCTTTCGGAAGGTACTTGAACGCGGGACATTCAGATGAGTAAGTGAAGACAGAATGAATTTGCTTTTGAGTTTTTATTAATATTTATTAGATTTCAGGTTTTGTTCAAACCGATCCGGAATACCAAACCAGTTTTGAGTTATCCCCTTATTCTTAATAACCCCTTTATTTGATGCCATCCTTATAAAATGGAAACTCAGCAAGTCTATACCTAGAGCTACCATACCAATTTACACAGGCTTCCTGTACTTATTTCTAACCTTATACTGTCCAGACTTAATTTTGCCTGTTATTCTGTTATAATTACTTTAATAAAGTCATGTCATGACAGTGAATAAATGCCACAAGGTATGCTATGACCTTAAATTAATGTTCTTTACTAAGCACTATCCCCAATATAATTTGGGATGACATTTTTATTTCTCTAATATTCTACTGCAGATCTCAAGACAGATAGCACATACAGCTTTCCTTCCCTTTCCTGATTATTGATCGTTCCGCTACATCTAACATCTTTGACAAAATGAAATGTACTTTTGGAATTACATTTAGGAAGGCTGGAATGTAAATTTCATGGACAGGAAGAGGCATCAATCTCTATCAACATTAAATCCTCACCACCACTGTAGTGTCTTGCCACTTAGTAGGTGCTCAGTAAATAATTGTTGAATAGATGAGTTAATAAGACTACATAAATAAATAGAAGTTTTATTTCTAGCATAAGCCTAATGAAACCCTGGAAAAGTTAAAGAGTGCTAGAGTGGGGAAGGATGACATGATTTTCCTTTACTTTGTACAAAAAAAAAAGAAAAAAAAAACTTTTTTCTTTTTGTAGAAGGATGGGACCATAGAAAAAAAATACCAGAAGGACAATGTGTTGGGCAAAACAGAATATTAAGAGATTTTAGTAAATAACCAAGGGATCTTGTAGACTACTACTCTAATAGCCAGTGGTGTAGCTGATTTTTACTGGTATATTGGGAGTTCTACCTCGACCTCTAACTTGAAGAGAACCCTATGGAAATACACCTGCTTCAGGATATGGTTGACAAGCAAACTTGCTCTAGATTCTTCTTCCTTTGCCCTTAAGCCTCACAGAATAGAATACTTTGAGGATACCTTTGTGACACTGGAGTAAAGTTAAGGCAAATTCAGATTGAGTAAACAAACTCCATCCACCTGAAATCTTTAGACAACTGGATTCAGTAGCAAATGTCCTAGTTTCCCAGGTCTCCATTGCAAAATACCATAAAGTAGGTGGCTGTAAAGAACAGAAATTTATTTTCTCACAATTCTGGAGGCTAGGGTGGCCTCCAAATCAGGGCATGGACCATGTTGATTTTTCCTGAGAACTTTGAGAGAGGAACTGTTCCACACTTCTCTCCTAGTTACAGGTGGTTTCTAGCAATCTTCAGTGCTTAAAGATGATTCTGCTTCCATCATCACATGGCATCTATCTTCTGCTGTGTGTGACTCCGTTTCCACGTCTGTTCTCCCCTTTTATATGACACCACTCAGAAGGGATTAAGATTAGGACCCACCATGCTCCAGTATGATCTCCTTTAACTTAACTAAGAACAAACAAGGTCACATTCACATATATGTAGAATTTCAACATATCTTTTTGGAGGACACAATTCAATCTCTAAGAGTGAGATATATAAAATGAATCAAAATGCCTATGACTCTCTACTCCGCTTCTGTGTCCCTGAAGAAGCACTGACTGATAGCCAAATATGGGGAACCAAAATTATAGAATTTCCAGCATTTATCCATACTCAATTATATTTACCCAGGAAAGTCTTCCCTTTTGTGCCCCCAGAATCACATATTACACTGTTAACGGAAACTATTTCTTTGTGTATATGTTATGAATTTCACACTTAAAATAACTCAAATTAATTTTATTATCTTTTCAACTTCCCAGCATTTTTATCTATAACTAAAGATGTCTGTGTGTGTTCTCAAACATGAACTGTCAATATTTGACACCAAATGAAAATCCAGTTCTTCTTCTTCTGACCCCAAGACTGGAGCTAGGTCAGATTTTTTTGTCTGCCCAAGTTTCAAACACCAGCCATGATCTTAAGAGTCCTCAGGACACCCTGTCTTCTGACTACAAATTTGGGCTTCTGGCTACAAGTTTGGTGGTTTTTATAACCCCTCTGGTTTCAATAATTTGCTAGAATGACACACAGAAGTCAGAAAAGCAGTAAACTTATAATTACAGTTTTATTATAAAGGATACAAATCAGGACTAGCACAAAGAAGAGACGCATAGGGTTAGGTCTGGTAGGGTTTCAAACTTGGAGCTTCCATGTCCCAAGGATGATGACCCTCTCATGCTTTGATGTTTATCACCAACCATGAAGCTCACCTTCAGTGTTCAGAGTTTTTATTGGAGTTTCATTTAGGAGGTATGCTTGATTGAATCATTGTCCATGCGTTTGAACTCAATCTCTAACCTCCCTCCCCTCCCTGGAGGTCAGACTAGCATCATACAATGTGTCTTTCTAGTGTGACCAGCCCCCAAACAGAGTCACCTCAGTAGCATAACCCATGAGGTGTAATCTGGAGCATCACCACCCATGACAAACAAAATCTCCAATCACTGTGGAAATTCCAAGGATTTAGAGATTACCTATAAAGAACCATGAACAGAGAATGAATGTTTTGAGTAAAGTTAATCGTATACCCAATAACCGATACTAATAAGCAACACACAGGCCAGACACTCTTCACTCATCTGTGTCCCTCTTACTCCCTTTAATCAACTCTAGAGCAGTTCTCCCTCAGGAATCTTTTATTTGGAAATGAATCTGACACCGTCTCTGGCCCATTATACCCTTAGATACTCCTTCTCTGTTCTCTCACAACTCAAAATTCTTTCTGTCCTTGAGTTTATTCATTTGAATTTGCAAATGGTGTCATAAGCTACTTTTCTTGCTCCAGCTTAGCAGCTGACTCAAACTCTGGTTATGCATCCCATTTGTTTAAGAAGATTGACAGGTACAGAAAGAGGTCAAGTGATTTGCTCAAGGTCACACAGGGTGTCGACAATTCGACCAAGATTAACCTTTCTGCCTGGAGACAGGATGTTCCACCACAACCCATCCCCAAGGCCAACAGGCAGCTATTTATTTATGAGCTGTCCTTAGAGGAAGTAGCAGGCAATTTAGCTGGAGCTAGCTGATGAGAGGAACTTTGATTTGATGATTAAAAAAATAATGACTGTGGTATTTACTGGGAAGACAAAAGAAAAAAAAAAGTCACATTTGTTTCCAGTATCAAGGATTATTCATACTGATCCTTTTGCCAAAAACTTTTTCTTTTTTTGGTAGCTTGCAAAGTGTTCAATGTACAAAAGGAAAAATATATGTATTTTCTTTAAAGACAATATTAAGAATGACCAATATGTTGTTGTCGTTAGGTCCCAACAAGAGGCACCTACTTATAAAGACGCTATGTATAACAGAATGAAACACTGCCTGGTCCTGCACCATCCTCTCAATTGTTATATTTGAGCCCATTGTTGCAGTCACTGTGTCGCTCCATCTTGTTGAGGGTCTTCATCTTTTTCGCTGACCCACTACTTTACTAAGCATGATGTCGTTCTTCCTGGCCCCTCCTGATAACATGTCCAAAGTACTTGAGATGAAGTCTCACCATCCTTGCTTCTGAGGAGCATTCTGGCTATACTTCCTCAAAGACAGATTTGTTTGTTCTTCTGGCAGACCATTGCATAGTCAATATTCTTCCCCACATCATAATTCAAAGGAATCAACTCTTTTTCGGTCTTCCTAATTCATTGTCCAACTTTTACATGCTTATGAGGCAATAAAGGCCATGGCTTTATGTAGGCACACCTTAGTTCCCAAGGTGAAATCTTTGATTTTTAACAGTTTAAAGAGGTTTTTTACAGCAGATTTGCCCAATGCAATACATCATTTGACTTCTTGACTGCTGTATCTGTGGGTGGTGATTATGGATCCATGTAAATGAAAAGCTTGACAACTTCAAAATTTTCTCCATTTTTCATGTTGTTGCTTATTGGACAAGTTGTAAGGATTTTTGTTTCCTTTATGTTGAGGTGTAATCCATACTGAAGGCTGTGGTCTTTGATCTTCATCAGTAAGTGGTTCAAGTCCTCTTCATTTTCAGCAAGCAAGGTTGTGTCACCTGCATAACCCAGGTTGTTAATGAGTTTTCCTCCAATCCTGATGCCCTATTCTTCTTCATATAGTCCAGCTTTTCAGATTATTTGGTCATTATGCAAAGTGTTGAAGAGCAAAGATGTAATCCTGAAGACTAAGGTGCACCTGACCCAAGCCATGGTATTTTCAACCACATCATATGCATGTGAAAGCTGGACAATGAATAAGGAAGACCGAAGAAAAGTTGACGCTTTTGAATTGTGGTGTTGGCAAAGAATATTGAATACACCACAGACTGCCAAAAGAACAAACAAATCTGTCTTGGAAGAAGTGGGCCCGAATGCTCCTTAGAGGCAAGGATGGCGAGACTGCGTCTTAGATACTTTGGACACATCTCAGGAGGGATCAGCCCCTGAAGAAGAACATCATGTTTGGCAGAGTACAGGGTCAGCAGAAAAGAGGAAGACCCTCAACGAGGTGGACTGACACAGTGGCTGCAACAATGAACTCAACCATAACAACGATTGTGAGGATGGCGCAGGACCCGGCAGTGTTTCATTCTGTTGTGCATAGGGTCGCTATGAGTCAGAACCAACCTGACGGCACCTAACAACTAATAACAACATGCAGATTGAATAAGTATGATGAAAGGATACAACCCCGACGTACACCCTTCCTGATTTTAAACCATGCAGTTTCCCCTTGTTCCGTTCAAATTCTACTCTTGATCTATAAACAGGTTCCACATGAGCGCAATTAAGGGATCTGGAATTCCCATTCTTTGCAATGTTATCCATAATTTGTTATGATCCACACAGTCAAATATCTTTGCATAGCCAATAAAACACAGGTAAACATCTTTCAGGTATTTTCTGCTTTCAGCCAAGATCCATCTGATATCAATAATGACATCCTGCATTCCATATCTTCTTATGATTCCAGCTTGAATTTCTGGCAGTTCCCTGTCAATATATTGCTGCAATCATTTTTTAATTACCTTCAGCACAGTTTTACTGCATATGATATTGTTTGTTAATTTCCACATTCTGCTGGATCATTTTTCTTTGGAATGGGTGTAAATATGGATATCCTTCAGCTGGTTGGCCAGGTAGCTGTCTTTCAAATTTCGTGGCATAGGTAAGTAAGTGCTTCCAGCACTGCATCCGTTTATTGAAACATCTCAATTGGTATTCCGTCAACTCATGCAGCCTTGTTTTTCACTAGTGCCTTTAGTGCAGCTTGGACTTCTTCCTTCGGCACCGCAAGTTCTTGATCATATGCTATCTCTTGAAATGGTTGAATGTCGACCGATCTTTTTTGATACAGTGACTCTGTGTATTCCTTCCATCTTCTTTTGATGCTTCCTGTGTCGTTCAGTATTTTGCACATAAAATTCTTCAATGTTGCAACTCAAGGCTTGAATTTTTTCTTCAGTTCTTTCAGTTTTAGAAATGCCAAGTGTGTTCTTCCCTTTTGGTTTTCTAACTCCAGATCCTTATACATTTCATTATAATACTTTGTTTTTTCGAGCTTCCCTTTGAAATCTTCTGTTCAGCTCTTTTGCTTTATCATCTCTTCCTTTTGCTTTAGCTACGTTCAAGAGCAAGTTTCAAAGCCTCTTCTTTTTTTTTTTTTTTCCTCTCTTTCTTTTTTAATGACCTTTTGCTTTCTTTATATATAATGTCCTTCCACAGCTCAACTGGTCTTTGGTCATTAGTGTTCAACATGTCAAATCTATCCTTAATATGGTGTCTAAATTCAGATGGGATGTACTCAAGGTCAAACTTTGATTCTTGTGGCCTTGTTTTAATTTTCTTCAGCTTCAACTGTGCTTGCATATGAAAAATTGACGGTCATTTCCACAGTTGGCTCCTGGCCTTGTTCTGACTGCTGATATTGAACTTCTCCTTTGTCTCTTTCCACAGATGTAATCAATTTGATACCTGTGTATTCCATCCAGTGAGGTCCACATGTATAGTCACTATTTACGTTGTTGAAAAATGTATTTGTAATGAATAAGTCAGTGGTCTTGCAAAATTCTATTATGTGACCTCCAGGGTCATGTCTGTCACCACAGCCATAGTTCCAATTACTGATCCTTCTTCTTTATTTCCAACTTTTGCATTCTAATCCCCAGTAATTGTCAATGTATCTCGATTGCATGAATGATTCTTTTTAAATTGCAGAAGTTGGTAAAATCTTTCATTTCTTCATCTTTGGCATTAGTGGTTGGTGTGTAAATTTGAATAATAATCCTACTAACTGGTTTTCCCTGTAGGCCTATGGATATTATTGTGTCACAGACAGCCTTGTATTTTAGAATAGATCTTGAAATCTTTTTGACAATGAATGTGGTGCTATTCCTCTTCGATTTGTCATTCTAGGCATAGTGGACTTTATGATTGTCCAGTTTAAAATGGACAATACCAATCTGTTCAGTTCACTAATGCCTAGGATAAGAATCTTCAGGTGCTCCATTTCATTTTTGACAACTTCCAGTTTTCCTTGATTTATGCTTTGTACATTCTGTGTACATTACTACTGGATGCTTGCAGCTGTTTCTTCTCATTTTGAGTCATGTCACATCAACGAATGAAGGTCCTGTAAGTTTTACTCCATCCATGTCATTAAGGCTGACTCTACTTTGAGGAGGTAGCTCTTCTCTAGTCATCTTTTGAGTGCCTTCCAACCTGGGGGGCTCATCTTGTGCCTCCACTATATCAGGCAATGTTCTGCTGTTATCCATAAGATTTTCACTAGCCAATTTTTTCCAAAGTAGGTCACCAGGTCCTTCCATGTTTGTCTTAGTCTGGAAACTCTGATAAAACCTGCCCACTATAGGTGACCCTGCTGGTGTTTAAAATACCAGTCGCATGGCTTCCAGCATCATAGCAACACACAGGCCAACACGGTATGATAAACTGACAGAAGAGTGTTGGATGACTAATATAGACTACTTTTATTGTGATCTGTTATGTAAAAATTACTGATAGGTATATTTTGGGGGGTATATTTTGTATATTTATTCAATAATTACAAAAATTATTTGATTATTTTTTTCTTATAAAAAGCATGTTTACTTAAAAAAATAAATAAAGCACTAGCAAATATAAAAAGAAGTAAGGAAAACACAATTTCACCCCTGGTGGTGCAGTGCCTAAGTGCTTAGCTGTTAACCAAAAGATCAGTGGTTTGAACCCACCAGCTGTTCTGAGCGTCAAAGATGCCGCAGTCTGTTTCTGTAAAGTTCACAGACTTGGAAATCCTATGGGGCATCTCTAGAATCACTACAAGCTGGCATCAACTGCAGCAGGCTTCGTTTTGGTTTAGTGACAGCTACTTTTGACAATTCCAAATTCTCTTACATACACACACACAGGCAGAAGTAGGATCATAACGTATAACTTCTTTCGTAGCTAACTTTTTAATGGAACAATGTACCATGAACGTCTTTCCGTATCAATGTTTATCAGCCAATATAAGCTATATAATGCTGTGACAATAACAAAAATCAAAACATTAGAGTCATATAATAATGAAGTTTATTTCTCATTCATGCTTCATGACTGTAATGGTAGGAAAGGAGGCTAAGCTCACTGCAGTCATTCAAAGGCTTAAGGTTGTACCAGATGGAAAAGAATGGCCACACAGGCCCATCCAATTATCAGGGAAGTAGGAAACACAATCCTTCCGTGTACCTGGAGGTTGAAAGGTGGAAATATCTGAATCTGTAGTATCAGTTTCCATGATTGCATAGTATTCCATTTTACAATAACTTTTGTCTTTTTCTTTTTGGTATGAAATTGTTTTCTTCATGTTTAGCCTGCAATTAAATTTTTGTGTACATCTATAACTTATTTCTTAGGTTAAAACCTCATTGCCATTGAGTTCATTCCAACTCACGGGGACCCCATATGACAGAGTAGGAGGGCCCTATAGGATTTCCAAGGCTTTAACATTTACAGAAGCAGACTGTCACTTCTTTCTCCTGCAGAGTGGCTGATGGGTTCGAACCACTGAATTTTCAGTTAGCAGCTAAGCACTTAACCTCTGGCCACCAGGCTCCTTTATCGTAGATTAAACGTTTATGAATAAATTAACATATCTTTAAGCATGTATATTTTAAGGCTTGGGATATGTAGTATCTACATAAACCCCACACAGCTATAGTATCGCAGTATAGGGTAGGAAAGTATACAGTATGAGAGTATATTTTTATTCCCTAAGCCCCACTGTATAGAATATCTTTTAATATTTATAAAAATTTGATAGTTTAAAGTGTCAAGTGATGATTGTATTTTTTTTTAACCTCGATTTTCATTATTATTTTTATATTTCCAAGTAAGGCCACTTTCATTACTTCACTGAGTCCTTCTAAATAGCTTGTTCACTGCCCATCTGTGAGTTTGTCACACTGCGGTGGCTTCCGTGTTGTTATGATTCTTGAAGCTAGGCCACCGATATTTCAAATACCAGCAGTATGCCCACGGTGGACAGGTTTCATCAGAGCTTTCAGACTGAGACAGTTCAGGAAGAAAGGCCTGGGGACCTACTTCACATAAATTTGTCAATGAAAACCTTATGAATCACAGCAGAACATTGTCCAACTCACTTGCTTTGGATGCATTATTGGAAGGATTATCATTACAGGAAGACGTCATGTTTGGGGATGTAGGGGGCCTGCAAGGGCAAGGGAAACCCTAGGTGAGATGGATTGGCACAATAACCCAATGATGGATTCAAAACGTGCTGGTGACTATGAGGACAATGCAGGACCAGGCAACATTTTGTTCTTTTGTACTTAAGGTCACCATCAGTCAGAGTTGATACAATAGCAGTTTACAATGACAAATGGCCTGTGGAACACGACAGCACTAGACACACTCCAAATCTGCTGAATCCAAGGACCCTGGAGTTCTTAACTCGGATATTCAACTGCTACTGTCAGCTTGTTCTTGGCTGCCTAATAAGCATCTCATATTTAATATGTCAAATACAAAAATCTTACTCTCTTCCACAAGTGCAACTGCTTCATACATTCAGAAAATGGCACTACCGTAAACAAATTTGCTTAGGCCAAAAGCTTAGACATCATCCTAATTCCCCTCTTTCCCTCATACCCATAGCCAATTAATAATTAAAAAAAAAAAAAAATTCTGTGTGCTCTCATTTCAAGACATAACTTAAATCCTTCAACTACTCAATAACACCATCACTTCATTCTAGCCAAAGCAGTCATTATCACTTGTAAAAGCCACCTATTTCCCCACAAATCTCAATTCAACAGCTGGAATGATTTTTTTTTTATTAGTCAAAGTTCATATAAAATTATTGATTTGTGTCGAACTCCCATCATAATCAAAATAAAAGTTAAGCAACTTACCATGCTCAATAAGACCCTCATGTACTGTCTTTCTCACTCTTGTTCTCTTTGCTTTAGCCACACTGGATCTTTACCTGTCTTTACAAAAAGAAAAAAAAAAATTCTTTTTTTCTTTTTTTTGTAACATGGCCACATGTCACCTCCAAGAGATGTCTAAGCCTTTGCACTTGATGTTTCATACTAAAAAAGAAAAAATTAAAACAATGTTCAATCTTTTTCACTTTATCCAGGTAAGTCATTTTCCAGAGAGAAGACTTCTTTGACCACTACAACTAAAATATGCTTCTCCTTCCTCCATCATGTCAGCTCTTTATTTATTTTTCTCCATAGTCTTAGGTACTACTTCAAATGCATACACAGTTTGCGTCCCCTGGCCCCATGAGAATTCAAATTTCATGAGAGCAGGTACTTAGACTCCCTTTGGACCTACTGCAAAAACAGGGATAAGCACAAAGCAGGTGTGAGTTCCCAATAAATATTCTTTAATAAATTAATGAGTAATAGGAACTATGTTTCCTTCAACATATTAAAGTAAGCAACATGATTAGCCCTCTACCTCTGAAAATCACTAAGATGCTGAATGAATTATAACAGGCATAATTTCAAATGCATCCCTGAATTGACAAGAAAATTGGAAGGACTAAAGAACAAGCTGAAAATACAGATGTTTGCAAATGTAACACAGAAGAAGATGATACAACTGTTAAAAAACTATACCTGGGAACCAAAGTTTGACAATTAATAGCTACTCATAATATTAAAGACTATGCCTTGGGCCCACACAAAGTGGAGGATTTGAATCAAAGACTAATTAAAGGGCACTCAAAAAGGGCACTTGAAAACTTGAGCAGAAAAAAATTCTACCTTTGTTCTTGCTCCAGGTGGGAAATAAATTTGTCTCCACTGAAAATGTGCAACCACAAACCTGCTTTTACATGAAAGACATCAACACTAAATTTCGCTATCTCCAAGTTTCAGAGAATCCCAAGGCAAAGAAGCGATTCCCAATTAATGTCAACATAGCACCTAACAGAGGAAAAATGTCATTTCTCTCTGGGAAAAAAGAGAAAAACACCCTCAAATTAAGATTCTCAAAATACCTATATATTAAATTCATTAAAATGCAAAGAAGTAATTATGATAATAAAATTGCCAAACGCACATGGAAACAATCCACCATGTATGACAATTAGCAAAAAAAAAAAAATTAATTAAATTAGAGATTTAGAAAAATAGCAGATTTAGGGCCTTTCAAAATATTTCAGATTTTAGAATTATTAGATACATATTGAAAAATGTGTAAAGTGGTTTCAACATAACAGAATGGTTTTGAAAAACTGGAGCAAACAGGTAAAAATTATCAAACTAACCAGGCATATTTGAATAAAAATGAAATGGAACTTCTGGAAACAATGTGTTTGTAATCGCTGAACATAATAAAGTAAACAGAATAAATAGATTAGGCACATATGAAGGAAAAATTAGCAAATTGGAAGATAGACCTCAAGATATACTCAAAACGCATCTTATAAAATATCCCAAATCAAATCAAACCAAACCAACTGCTGTCTAGATGATTCCAACTCATATGGACTCTATATGACAGAGTAGAATTGCCCCATATGGTCTTCAAGGCTGTAAACCTTTACAGAAGCAGACAGTCACATCTTTCTCCTGTAGAGTGACTGATGGGTCCAAATTGCTGACCTTTTGGTTAACAGCCAAGTGCTTTAACCACTGCACCACCAGAGCTCCTTCTTATAGAATAAGGACATGGAAAAAACATGAAGAATTGAAAGAAAAGATGTATGATATGTCTAAATGGACCTTCTAAAGGGGAGGGTAAATTTGAGGAATGACTGAAATTTTCCAGAGTAAATGAAAGACACTTTTTAAATATGAAGAACAATATATTTTAAACAAAATAAAAAGAAATCCAGTCCTAGAGAAAACAGAAAATAACAAGAAAAAATCTTAAAGGCAACAAAAGACTGATATTCTGATATTTAAACTGACAGCAGACTATGCAACAGAGACAATGAAAACAAAAAGACACTGAAAAAATTACTTCAAAATACTAAAAGAAAATAATGATCAGCCTAAAATTCCAAATCCAACAAAAATATATTCAAAGATCAAGAGTAAAATAGGTAGTTATGTTACCTAAAATAAAACAGAGTTTATTTTTGGAAAGAGCAGCAGTCCTTTTCTAAAAGATATTCTAAAATATGTACTTCAAGAGGAATAAATATTATACTAGAAAGTAGATTTGATATGAAAGAAGAAAAAGACAAATATGTGGGTAAATATTACCAAATATTAAATAAAATATTACTAATTATTTACATAAATATGTAAAAATAATGCAATCATAATGTCTAATTATTAAGGTTAAAATAATAAAGGAAAGAACTAAAATACCAGATGAGACTTTCATTTACAGGAAGAGCAGACTAGGCAGATTTGGACCAAGTCTTATGCTAAAGACAATATAAAACTAATGTGGAATTAAAACCAAACAAACAAAAAACCTTCATAAAAGCACCAAGGCATTAATAATATATTGAGGAATTACCAGAAAATTTGGATGAGATTAGAAATCCAGAATGAATTTAGGATTTGGGGTCATGTTTTCTATGGAGTTAAATCATCTAAAATAGCAGGCTAAAAAATGGAGTGGTACTTTTTGACAGGCTCAGAATAGTAGGAGAACAAATGTCTGAGTTCAGAGTCCGCCAAGATTGCTTTCATAGGTTCAATTCAAAAGGGCTACTCTCTATGAGTAAAAGTGAACAAAAAGTAATTCAACCTTTGCATGGACACACGCAAGTAATCAATTCAAGTTAATGGTTCACAAATTTTTGTTCCTAATGTTTTATTAAGGTAATACAGAATTTCTAACAAAGCCAGGTGCCTAACAGAAGCAAATACAAATCCTCTCTGGAGCTTGACAACATTATCAAAACTGGCAAATTATTTCTACAAATACTTTTTCAAATGTAATGTCCAGCACATAACCAAAAACAACTAACCATGCAACAAGAAAACAGGAATGTGAACCTAGAAAAATATAACAAAAGAAAGCCTCAGGGATAGCAGAAATTGGAATTATCAGACACAGACTATATAACAAGGGTAGAAAAGTTAAAAAAAAAAATTCACCAGAGAACTAGAAATCACATAAAGGCACATAGCAGATTTGAAAGAAAAAAAAGCATCAAACACATTCTAGAATTTTAAAAAAAGTGTATTTTGAATTAGTAACTCAACATATTAATAGCAGATTGTTGCTGTTAGGTGCCGCCAAGTCGGTTCCAACTCATAGCGACCCTATGAACAACAGAAGGAAACACTGCCCAGTCCTAAGCCATCCTTGCAATCGTTGTTATGCTTGAGCTCACTGTTGCAGCCACTATGCAATCCACAATAGCAGATTAGACACAAATAATAGGGTCACTATGAGTTGGAATCAACTCAACGACAACAGATTTTCAACAGGTTTAGAAACAAATGAAGAGAAAACTGTTGAACTAGAAGAAAGGTCAAAATAAAGTATTCATAATGAAGCACTGTGGTATTGCATGGATATAGAAAAATCAACTTATGGAACAGTATGGAGATCCCAGAACACCCATGTTCATTGCAGCAATGTTTACAATAGCAAAAAGATGGAAGCAACCAAGATGCCCATCAACGGATGAACAGATAAATAAATTATGGCATATTCACATAATGGAACACTACGCAACGATTAAGAACAACGATGAATCCATGAGACATCTCAAAACATGGAGGAAACTGGAAGGCCTTATGATGAGTGAAATCAGGTGGAAAAGGACAAATATTATATGAGACCACTATTATAAGAACTCAAGAAAAAGTTTAAACACAGAAGAAACTATTCTTTGATGGTTACAAGGGTGGAGAGGGAGGGAGAGGTGTATTTGTTAATTAGATAGTAGACAAGAACTATTTTAGGTGAATGGAAAGACAACATGCAATACAGGAGAGGTCAGCATAACTGGACTAAACCAAAAGCAAAAAAGTTTCCTGAATACAACTGTACCCTTTGAAGGCCAGAGAAGCAGGGATGGGCGTCTGGGGACTATGGTTTCAGGGAACATCTAGGTCAATTGGCATAACAAAATGCATTAAGAAAACGTTCTGCATCCCACTTTGGTGAGTGGCATCTGGGGTCTTCAGTGCTAGCAAGCAGCCTTCTAAGATGCATCAATTGGTCTCAACCCACCTGCAGCAAGGGAGAATGAAGAACATCAAAGACATAAGGTAAATACGAGCCCAGGAGACAGAAAGGGCCACATACACCCAAGGCTACATCAGCCTGAGACCAGAAGAACTAGGTGGTACCCGGTTACCACTGACTACTGCCCTGACAGGGAACACAACAGAGAATCCCTGATAGAGCAGGAGAACAATGGGATGCAGACCTCAATTTCTCATAAAAAGACCAGACTTAATGGTCTGACTGAGACTAGAGGGACCCCAGAGGTCATGGCCCCAAACCCTTTGGTAGCTCAAGGCTGCAACCATCCCCAAAGCCAACTCTTTAGACAGGGATTGGACTGGATTATAAAACAGAAAATGATACCGGTGTGGAGTGAGCTTCTTGGCTCAAGTGGACACATGAGACTCCTGTCTGGAGACGAGGAGAAGGCAGAGGAGGACAGGAGTTGGTTGAATGGACATGGGGAATACAGGGTGGAGAAGAGGAGTGTGCTGTCTCATTAGGGTGAGAGCAGCTAGGAGTACATAGAAAAGTGTGTACAAGTTTTTGTATGAGATACTGACTTGATTTGTAAACTTTCCCTTAAAGCACAATTAAAAAAAAAGAAAAAGAGGGATTCCAGAAATGGACTTGTGCATAATGAAAACTTGGTAAGTGATGGCACCAGATTTGCATACTCCTAGGGAGAGAAAGGGACCACTCATTAAAAAACCTTGGAAACATTTATTAACAATGAGAAAAAGTAAAATTAGTCCTCTATCAGACCAACAGTACTCTGATAGCAACAACAGGCAAAGACATCAAAAGAAAAGGAAACCACAGTCTAATATTCCTTATGAACATTAATACAAAGGTCCTTAAAAAATTTTTAGAAAATCAAATTGAGCAAAATACCAAAAGGATAATATGTCATGACCAAGTGGGTTTTATCCCAGAAATGTAAGCTTGCTTTATCATTTAGAAATCAATCAATGGAACTCACAGTAATAATAGACAAAAAACAAAAACAAAACATATAATTATCTCAAGAGACACATAAAAAAGATTTGAAAAAAATCCAACGTTCATGCCTGATTAAAAGAGAAAAAATAAAATGAAATCTGTCATTTAACTAGAAATAGAAGGAATCTTCTTCAAGCTAGTAAAAAGCATCTATGAAAACCTACAGGTCACTTTATTTCTAATGTTAAACGACGGAATTATTTCCTGATAACATCAAGAATGTTTGCTCTCACATTTCTTTTCAACATTGTGCTGGAGAATCTAGCCAGAAAGTCA
This sequence comes from Elephas maximus indicus, assembly GCF_024166365.1. Lineage (NCBI taxonomy): Eukaryota > Metazoa > Chordata > Mammalia > Proboscidea > Elephantidae > Elephas > Elephas maximus. Next base: position 85,394,195 of record NC_064831.1, on the reverse strand, counting down.
GGTTAAAAAAGAAATAAAAGGCATTCAGGTTGTAAAGAAAAACATTAAGTCTCTTTTTTTGTCGATGAAATGATTGGCTACTTAGAAAATCCTATGGAATTTGCTAAAAAGCAACTATAACTAATAAGTGAACTTACCAAGTTTACAAGATACAAAATGAATATACAAATATTTATTGCATTTCTGTATCTTGGTAATCTTACATTAAAATTTAAACAGTATCATTTACAATAACATAAAAATATAAAACAGGTATAATCTGACAAAATATATATGCAACATATAAAATGAAAACCACAAAACACTGTTGAGAAAAATTAAAGAAGATCTAAATAAGTGAAGATATGCCATATTCACTGGGGTTTTTTATGCCATATTCACGGATTGAAATACCCAATACTCTTGAGATATCAATTCTGCCAACTTTACAGCAACTACCTACAACAATATTGCCCTGTAGCTCTCCATGTTCCATTTTTTCTTTTTTTCTTCTCATTGCATTTCAATTTGGGATGTTTCTACTGATCTACCTTCAACTGGTCAATAGGCCTTTTCTTTCCATGGTTTAGTCAAGTCTACTGATGAGCCAATTGAAGGCATTCTTCATTTCTGTTACTGTGTTGTTTTGATTCCTAGCATTTTCTCTTGATTCATCTTTACCACCTTGTCTTGCCTGCTCTCTACCTTTTCCATTAGAGTCTTTAATATGTTAATGATAAAAAAAGTTACTTTAAATTCCCTGTCTAATAATTCCAACATGTTTGTCGTATTTCTGCCTAGTTTGATGATTGTTTTGTCTCTTCAAAATTGTATTTTTCTTACCTTTGGGTATGCCTTGTAATTTGTGGTTGAAAGCTAGACAAGTTTTATCACATAAGAGGAACTGAAGTAAATAGGCCATTTGTGTGAGGTTTTAATGTTAATCTGGCTAGGAGGTGGCTGATGTTTAATACTTGCTGTAGCCACAGGGTCACTATGAATTGGAATTGACTTTACAGCAACACCTTTGATTTGTTTTTTTTTTTTGTAGCCATAGGTGCCAGGTGGTTCAAATTCATTTAATATTCTTATTTTCGTCACTTCTTAACATTAGTATTACCAAAATACTTATCCCCGGAGACAATCTGTGTCTTGCAGTTTTTCTAGCTATAATCCACTATAATTATATTGGAATCCAACTGGTTTTTCCCTCAGCTTCCTTCCAGGGCTATAACCTGCCCAATCTTTTACTTTGAATCCCTGTCCTCTGTTGGCTAGAGTGTTTTCTGTTTGTTTCATTTTGTTTCCTTTAGGTGAAACAGGAAAGCTGAAGGAATTGGAGTAAGAGAAATTCCTTTTCCCAAGCTAGAATAAGGCTTGGGAAAAGTCTATTCTCCTGAAGAGTTTTGGTGTGTTTCAAAATGATACTTTTCTCTTTACTCTTCCAGGGTTATAAGATAATCTTTCTTGGATCTTCTCCCCCAGAACCTATTGGTGTTCTTGAAGGTAAATTGCAAGAAAGTGGAGCATCCCTGACCTAAGACTGCACACTCAGTATTTCTTCTCTCTTATGCTAGTCCACACTCATCCTTCAGCAATTCATAAAAATTACCATTAAGTGTTCTTACCTGCTTATGACTCCAATGGCTTCTGTTGCAGGTAAGCAGATATTGGCTGTGTCTCTCCGACTGCATCTTTCTCTCCAGATTTGACTGTGATGATTTGCCCCGTGACCTCAATGCTTTGATGAATCTAAGAAGCATTTTTAATTTTCACCCTGTGTATATTTTATTTTTTGTTGTAAAGACAGGAGTGTTGACTTCCAAGCTCTTCATATATTGCAAAGGTAACTGGAAATTGCAAGAAATTTTCAGTAGATGGCAAGCCAGAGGAACAAAGAATGACATTTTTAAAGTATTAAAAGAAAAAAACAACTGTCATCTCAGAATTCTATAGTCAGTGATAACTTTCAATACAAAGGTGAAATAAAGACTTTCTTAGGAAAAAAAGAAAAACTTGGATAATTTATTGCCAATTTTTTCACCTCAAGAAATACTAACAGGAGTTTCTAAGGCAGAATGGATAATTTTTCCAAAGAAAAGCTTAAATCTACATTAAAAAATGTAAAAAGAAAGGTAGACTTAAGAGTCAATTTTTTCTTATTTTTAATCACTCTAAAACTCTAAATTTACTATTTAAAGCAAAGAGTAATGATGTGTTTATTGAAAAATCACAAGGCAACCACAAATAGAATTGTTAAAGAGATATAACTAACTAATAAGCCAGTGTTGCTGTTCATAGTCTAGTCAATTTTGACTCATAGAGGCCCCGTGTGACAGAGTAGAACTTCCCCATAGGATTTCCTAGTCTGTAATCTTTACAGGAACAGATTGCCAGGTCTTTCTCCCATGGTTGTTGGGTGGGTTTGAAACACCAACCTTTAGGTTAGCAGCTGAGCTCTTAACTGTTGTTCTACCAGAGGTCCTTAATAAGCCAATAATGGAGACAAAATCAAATAATAAAAAATACTCGGTCCCAAAGCAGCCTGCAGAACACAGGAAAGAAGAAACAAAAACCGATGATACAACTAGAAAACACATAGCAAGATGATAAATTTAAAACACACTTTATCAATAACTCCACTAAATATAAATGGTTTAAACATTCTAGTTAATAAGCTGACATTGCCAACTTACATATAAATACAAGACCAAAATATGTGCAGTCTACAAAGTCTCACTGTAATTATATAGACATAGAGAGGCTAAAAGGCAAAGGATGGAAAAGTATATACCTTGCAAACACTAATAAAAATATAGCTGAAGTAATACCAAATAAATAGACTTCAGAAACAGGAATATTAAGAGTAAAAAAGAGATTCACTATATAAGAATAAAGGGGTCAATACATGAAGAAGAAATTATAATTACAAATGCTTGTGCATCTAGTATCTTGCAATAATGAAGCACAAACTTATAAAACTAAAAAGAGATATATAAAAATTCACAATTATAGTTGAAGACATCAACATTGATCTCTCAATAATTGATAGAACTATACAGAAAATCACTAAATATAGAAAAGACCTGAAAAATGCTATTCCCACTTGACCTAATTGACACTTAAGAATGTTTCATTCAATGATTAAAAAAAAAAAAAAGGGTTATTTGCAAGTGCATATGTAGAATTCAAAAAAAAAAAAAAAAAAAGGCCATATTCTGGGCCACAAAGTAAACCTCAAAAAATTTAAATGAATTGAAATCATACAACATATATTCTATGACCACAATAGAAGTAAGCTAACAGTTAATAACAATAAGATATACAGACAAACTAATTATTTGGAAATTAAACAAAACCTTTATAAATAACTCATGGTTCAAAGACCAAGTCACAAAAATTTAGAAAATATTATGTATCAAATCAAAATACAACAGGTCAAAATTTGTGAATGCAACTAAAACATTAAAAGAACACTTAAACAATTAAGCATTCGTATTTGAAAAGGAGAAAGATTTATGTTTCCACCTTAAGAAACCTGAAACCAACATTAAAACCAACAAAATGAAGCGGCAATAACAAAGACAAGAGCAAATAACAATAAATTAAAAAAAAAAATAGAAAAATAGTAGAGAAAATTAATGAAACCAAAAGTTGATTACTTGAAATGATCAGTTAAAATAATAAACATCTAGCTAGAGTGATCAAGAAAAACAAAAGACACAAAATTCCAATATCAGGAATGAAACGGAAGATATCAGCAAAAATATTAAAGATATGAAAATGACAATACAGAATATAATAAATAAATTTGTGCAAATAAATTTGATAACTTATAAAAAATGTACAAATTCCTTGAAAGACACAGATTATCAAAGTTCACTCAAGAGAAAGAGGTAACCTAAATATCATAATATTTAATAAGAAATTAAATTCTTAATTAAAAGACTTTCCAGCAAAGAAAATCTGTGGGTGTAACTGCCTTAACTGGTAAACATTTAAGACAAAAATAACCCCAATTCTACACTAATTACTCCAGAAAATGTAAAATGAGAGAACACTTCCCAACTGTTGTATGAGAAAAGCATTATTCTGAAACCAAAGTGAAACATACCTAACTGGTAAACTACAAGTGATTAGCCCTCATTACTGAACGTGGAAAAACATTTACAAAAACGTTTATAAATCAAATTCTTCTATTTGTAATAATAACGCATCAAGGCCACATGGAATTTATTCCAAGAATAAAAAGCATTTCAACATTTGAAAATCTATCAGTGTAATCACCAGATCAACAAACTAAAAAAGAAAAGTAATACAATCAACTCAGAAAATATAGAAAAACCATTTGAAAAAAATCCAACACTCATGCATTATAAAAACTACCAGCAAACTGACGGAACACAGGGAAACGTCCTCAATCCATTTAAGATCCTTGAAACGCTACAGTGATATCATACTAAATGGTGAATGTTTCCCCTAAGGCAAGAATGTTCACTATGTTTTAGTCAACATTGTCCTGGAGCTCCAAGCCAGTGCAATAAAACAAGTTAAAAAAAGGGGGGGGGGGCATTCAGATTGGAAAGGAAAACTACAAGTCTTTATTTGCAGACTATTATTGTCTATGAAGAAAATCCTAACAGAGCTACAAAAAAGCTGCTAGAAATAATATGTGAGTTTTAAGAAAGTCACAAGATACATAGGCAATATACAAAAAAAATCAATTGTGTTTTCATTTGCTAGCAATAAACAACTGGAAATTGAAATTTACAAAATCTTGAAATACTTATGGGCAAACCTAACAAAACATAAACTAGATTTATTTTGATAAAAATTGCAAAGAATTGAAGAGAGGAATTATACAAGACTTATATCATGTTAATGGATCAAAAGGACCAATATTGTTAAGATGTCAATCATCCTCAAATCGATCTCTTGATTCAGCACAATTCCAGTAAAAAATACAAAAGGCTCCCCCCCGCCTTTTTTTTTTTTAAGAAATTGACAAGCTCATTCCAAAGCTTACATGGAAGAGCAGTGGACTTAAATTGCAAAAGAACTTTGAAAAACAAAACTAATGCTATCAAATTTCCAATTTTACTATAAAGCTACCATATTCAAGACAGCATGTTACTTGCAAAAAATAGACACACAGATCAAAGGAACAGGAGTTTAGAGATAGCCCAAGCATATTTATGCAATCAGCTTTGAAAATGTGTCAAACAATTCAAGGAAAAAGGATAGTCTTTTCAACAAATCTTGCTAGAGAAATTAGATAATCATATGCAAAAAAATAAGTCTTGACCCCATATCTGTCAACATAGCAAAATTTAACTTGAAATAGATCTTAAACCAAAATATAAACAATCTTAAAATCTAAAAACTTCTAGAAGAACACGGAGAAGAAAAAACTTTGTGATGTTTGGTTAAGCAAAGTTTTTTTTTGGTACCTAAAAACATGAATAATAAAAAATAGATTAAATATAATTAATTAAAGCTAAAATCTTGCTGTTTAAAGGACATTGCTAAGAAAATGCCTTCCAACCTGAGGGGCTCATCTTCCCGCACTATATCAGACAATGTTCTGCTGTTATTCATAAGGTTTTCACTAGCCAATTTTTTCAGAAGTAGACTGCCAAGTTCTTCTTCATGTTCTGTCTTTGTCTGGAAACTTAGCTGAAACCTATCCACCATGGATGACCCTGCTGGTGTTTGAAATTCCCATGGCACAGCTTCCAGCAGCACAGCGATATGCAAGCCATCACTCTACGAAAAGCTGACAGACTCGTGGAGGACATACTTATTAAACCAAAAAACCAAACCCAGTGCTGTCGAGTCCATTCCGACTCATAGAGACCCTAAAGGACAGAGTAGAACTGCCCCATAGAGTTTCCAAGGAGCGCCTGGAGGATTTGAACTGCCGACCTCTTGGTTAGCAGCTGTAGCACTTAACCACTACGCCACCAGGGCTTCCACATACTTACTAAAAGGGCTTAAAATTTTGTAAACCTAAAGTTGCTCTAAAAAATTAGGTCCAGTTAAAAAAAAAAAAAGACTTGGAAACATAATCAAATGAAAATAAATTTTTTGCATCATAAACCATTATTTTGATGGACTTTTTTGTCAATCGCTGCCTCTATCCTGTGCTTCACGTCAGCGAGAGGTGCGACATACAGCTGCTTAAATAAAAAAAAGTTTTTTTGTTTGTTTTCATAACTGGCAACACCATTTGCTAGAGAGAACGTGGACCTTGAACTCTCAAACACTCGTGGGTGGAATGCAGAATTGTACATTCACTTTGAAAAACAATTTGGCAGTTTCTTCTAAAGTTAAAGTTGAATTCATAATAGATTTCAACCATTCCACTTTCAAATATTTACCCAAAAGCAAAGTATGTCCACTCAAATATTGGCATATAAACGTTCACAGCAACTTTATTGATAACTGTCCCAAACTGGACATATCACAAATATCCATTCATATGGGAATGCATAAGCAAATTTTGGTACATCTATGGAACAGATTCAACAATAAAAAAAAAAATGTAACAACATGGATGCAAAAACATTATGCTAAGTGGGAGAGGCCACACCCAGAAGTCTAAATGACTGTGACCTTCCATCTACATGACATTCAGGTAAAGGAAAAACTCTAGCATAGAATTCAGATCAATGGTTGCAGGGGCTAAAGGTGGAAGGAAAAGACTAAGTTCAAAGGGGCACCATGAAGGAAGCTTTGGGTTGATGGAGCTTGATTGTTTTCATGATTACATGACGATGTACATTTTTCAAAATTCATAGACCTGTATATCTGAAGAGTGGCATTTTCTGTTTGGATTACACTTCATTAAACCTATCTTATTTTTTTTTAAAAGAAACACAAACAAACTTAACGGGATTGTTACTAATATTGAAAATAAGAAAATAGTATTGCATTAAAAACCAAAACGAAACCTGTTGCTGTCCGGTTGATTTCAATTCAGTGACCCTATAAGACAGAATAGAACTGCCTCATAGGGTTTCCAAGGAGCAGTTGGTGGATTCGAACTGCTGACTTTTTGGTTAGCAGCAGAGCTCTTAACTGTACAGATGAAAAATTGGGGGCCTTAGGAGTAAATGGCACTTTGGGGTCATATGAGTGTGTTCAGGAGAGGCTCAGTGTAAGAGGAAAAGGGCGGAGAATAACAGTGAAAAAAAAACGAATCATTTGCCCACCCAGTCCATTGCTACTCATGGCAACCACATGTGTGTCAGAGGACAACTGTGCTCCACAGGATTTTCAATGGCCGATTTTTTAGAAGTAGATCACCAGGCCGTTCTTCTGAGGCACCTCTGACTGGACTGAACCACCAAGCTTTCATTAAGCAGCTGAGCACATTAACAGTTTGCACTACCCAGGGACTCTGGAAAAAATAAACAATGGCTTAAATAACCTAGAGAATGGGACCCTCTGCGACTTGGAGATTTGCCTGGTGTGGTTGACAGGTTTCCTCCAACTAAAATGTAGAGAAAGCAGCAGATTAATAAACTCCTGTGATATAGAAAAATATTAATATTCCCAAGCATCAATGCTTCTATACTGAATATAATTAAAGAACATTTGACATTTAGGAGATTAATTAAGAGATCCCATTGTTTTTTGCAGGGACCTTTTGCTTAGGGTCAAAATTTAACTCTAGCAATGACAGAAACACCATACATACAAAATATGCAAAAAGATGCTGCCGTCAGCAATTTTTCATAAACGTGTTAGCAATATATTTTTAAAGAGTAAATAAACATGCTGTAGAATTTAGCCAAGTCCATTAAAATATGTGATAGGAGGTCAAGGTTTGGTTGTCTATTAAGAAAGAAAAAGAGAAAATGCATTTATGATAAATTGGTTTGTTGCGAAGAAAGAAAAGTCAGTCTGACATAATATTAGTCCTCATTTTAGGCTCAATATGAACATGGATCATAAACAAGTGTTCCTACAAATGTAGTTGATATACTGAATTTTGCATACCTGGATTCACGTAGATGAGAAACATTGGAACATACAAGAAATGTGATCTAGTGTTTTGTTTTGTTTTTTTTCCTCAGAATAAGGAAATACAGAAAACCTTACAAAATTCCCCACACCAGACTCCTAATTGAAGCATTCAGAACAGGACCTTGGGAGGGATTATCTAAAGCAAACCTGTGAACTACCGAGGTTTACCAGTTCCTGCTCTGTTTCTATTTCCTGCTGTTCAGAAAGATTTTTCCCTTCAGCAATTCCATTTACTCCACCGCTGCTGACTCAGGACTATACTTCTTTCTACCCAGAAAAGTATGTTAGATGCCTATACAAGTTGATATTTAATCAAACAAATGCATCTTACTCAGTATACATTCTTTTGCCCCTGAGAAATCTGATGAGACCCTAAATAGCTATAGACAATCAGCCCAGCAAAATTTCCCTGTCACGGAATATGTGATTTCTCACAAGCTAAAGGTTTTGTTTCATTTCTTGCTGCTTTTCTTGGAAGTTTTATCTTGGAGGTAAAGAGTTAGTTATTATAAAATTGGAAGAGAAATAATCTGCTAAACACAACAAGAAAAACTATTCTCACAGAGAAGAAATTTAACTTGTCCTACACCTATCTGAAATACTTCTTTGGAAAACACTATTATGCCAACAATTTCCCTTAGTTCTTAGCAGAAACTGGGTTATCAGAACACCAACCTGAAGTTCAGAGGTCTCAGGATATTTGATCCATTGCAACAGATCCCTATGTAGATATATGCTATTGAATACACTATACGACATACTATAATACACTACATACTAATATATATACCAAAAAAAAAAAAACCTGTCGCCATTGAGTCAATTGTGACTCATGCTGATCTCATCATGTGTTACTGTCATGGATTGAACTATGTCCACCGAAAAATGTGTGTATCAATTTGTCTGGGCCATGATTTCTAGTATTGTGGTGTTGTCCTCCATTGTGATATTGTAATTTTAAGTTAAAGAGAATTAGGGTGGCATTGTAACATCCTTATCCAAGTCACATTCCTGATCCAGTGTAAAAGGAGTTTCCCTGGGGGTGTGGCCTAAACCACCTTTTATCTCTCAAGAGATAAAAAGGAAAGGGAAGCAAGTAGAGAGTTGGAGATCTCATACCACCAAGAAAGCAATGCCAGGAGCAGAACACAACCTTGGGCCTTGGGTTCCCTGCGCAGAAAAGCTTCTAATCTGAGGTGAAATTGATAAGAAGGTCAAAAGAGAGAGAAAGCTTTCTCTTGGAGCTGACACCCTGAAATTGGGCTTTTAACTTACTTTACAGTGAGAAAACAAACTTGTCTTTATTAAAGCCATCCACTTGTGGTATTTCTGTTATAGCAGCACTAGATGACTAAGACAGTTACAGAGCAAAACTGCTCCATAGTGTTTACTTGGTTGTAATATTTACAGATGCAGATTGCCAGGTCTTGCTTTCATAGTGCCACTGGGGGGGGGGGGTTGAACCACCAACCTTTAGATTAGTAGTGCGGTGCAAACCATTTGTTCTATCTAGAGAATATATGCATACATATATATATATATCCCCCACGTGTCTGTCAGTTTGTCGCACTGTAGGGGCTTGTGTGTTGCTGTGATGCTGGAAGCTATGTTACCGGTATTCAGATACCAGCAGGGTCACCCATGGAGGACAGGTTTCAGCTGAGCTTCCAGACTAAGACAGACAAGGGAGAAGGACCAGGCAGTCTGCTTCTGAAAAGCCTTAGCCAGTGAAAACCTTATGAATAGCAGCAGAACATTGTCTGATATAGTGCTGGAAGATGAGCCCCCCAGGTTGGAAGGCACTCAAAAGATGACTGCGGAAGAGCCGCCTCCTCAAAGTAAAGTCGACCTTAATGACGTGGATGGAGTAAAGCTTCCGGAACCTTCATTTGCTGATGTGGCATGACTCAAAATGAGAAGAAACAGCTGCAAAAGTCCATTAATAATAGGAACCTGGAATGTACGAAGCACGAATCTAGGAAAATTGGAAATCGTCAAAAATGAAATGGAATGCATAAATATCGATATTCTAGGCATTAGTGAGCTGAAATGGACTGGTATTGGCCATTTTGAATCTGACAATCATATAGTCTACTATGCTGAGAATGACAATTTGAAGAGGAATGGTGTTACATTCATCGTCAAAAAGAACATTTCAACATCTATCCTGAAGTACATACAATGCTGTCAGTGATAGGATAATATCCATACACCTACAAGGAAGACCAGTTAATATGACTATTATTCAAATTTACCCACCAACCACTAGGGCCAAAGATGAAGAAACAGAAGATTTTTATCAGTTGCTGCAGTCTGAAATTGATCGAACATGCAATCAAGATGCATTGATAATTACTGGCGATTGGAATGCAAAAGTTGGAAACAAAGAAGAAGGATCAGTAGTTGGAAAATATGGTGGCCTTGGTGATAGAAACAATGCTGGAGATCGAATGATAGAATTTTGCAAGACCAACGACTTCTACGTTGCAAATACCTTCTTTCACCAACATAAACTGTGACTATACACATTGATCTCTCCAGATGGAATACACAGAAATCAAATTGACTACATCTGTGGAAAGAGACCATGGAAAAGCTCAATATCATCAGTCAGAACAAGGCCAGGGGCCAGCTGTGGAACAGACCATCAATTGCTCATATGCAAGTTTAAGCTGAAACTAAAGAAAATCAGAGCAAGTCCACGAGGGCCAAAATATGACCTTAAGTATATCCCACCTGAATTTAGAGACCATCTCAAGAACAGATTTGACGCATTGAACACCAGTGACCAAAGACCAGACGAGTAGTGGAATGACATCAAGGACATCATACATGAAGAAAGCAAGCGGTCATTGAAAAGGCAGGAAAGAAAGAAAAGACCAAGATGGATGTCAGAGGAGACTCTGAAACTTGCTCTCGAACATCGAGCAGCTAAAGCAAAGGGAAGAACTGATGAAGTAAAAGAACTGAACAGAAGATTTCAAAGGGTGGCATTAGAAGACAAAGTACTAAAATGACACGTGCAAAGAGCTGGGAATGGAAAACCAAAGGGGAAGAACACACTCGACGTTTCTCAAGCTGAAAGAACTGAAGAAAAATCTCAAGCCTCGAGTTGCAATAGTGAAGGATTCTATAGCGAAAATATTAAATGACTCAGGAAGCATCAAAAGAAAATGGAAGCAAAACACAGAGTCATTATACCAAAAAGAATTAGTCGATGTTCAACCATTTTAAGAGGTAGCATATGATCAGGAACTGATGGTACTGAAAGAAGAAGTCCGAGCTGCTCTGAAGGCACTGGCAAAAAACAAGGCTCCAGGAATTCATGGAATATCAACTGAGATGTTTCAACAAACAGATGCAGCACTGGAGGTGCTCACTTGTCTATGCCAAGAAATATGGAAGACAGCTTCCTGGCCAACTGACTGGAAGAGATCCATATTTATGCCTATTCCTAAGAAAGGCGATCCAACTGAATGTGGAAATTATAGAAAAATATCATTAATACCACATGCAAGAAAAATCTTGCTGAAGATCATTCAACAACGGCTGCAGCAGTATATCAACAGGGAACTGCCAGAAATTCAGGCCGGTTTCAGAAGAGGACGTGGAACCAAGGATATCATTGCTGATGTCAGATGGATCCTGGCTGAAAGCAGAGAATACCAGAAGGATGTTTACGTATGTTTTACCGACTACACAAAGGCATTCAACTGTGTGGATCATAACAAATTATAGATAACATTGGGAAGAACGGGAATTCCAAAACACTTAATTGTGCTCATGAGGAGCCTGTATATAGATCAAGAGGCAGTCCTTTGCACAGAACAAGGGGATGCTGAAGAGGACTTGAAGCATTTACTGATGAGATCAAAGACCACAGCCTTCAGTATGGATTACTCTCCACTATTAAGAAAGAAAACAAAAATCCTCACAACTGGAGCAATAAGCAACTTCATAATAAATGGAGAAAAGTTTGAGGTTGTCAAGGATTTCATTTTACTTGGATCCCCAATCAACACCAGTGGAAGCAGCAGTCAAGAAATCAAAAGACACATTGCATTGGTCAAATCTGCTGCAAAAGACCTCTTTAAAGTGTTGAAAAGCAAAGATGTCACCTTAAGGACTAAGGTGCACCTGACCCAAGCCATGGTATTTCCAATCGCTTCCTATGCATGCAAAAACTGGATGGTGAATAGAGACGACCAAAGAAGAATTGACGCCTTTGAATTGTGTTGGTGGTGAAGAATATTGAATATACCATGGACTGCCAAAAGAACGGAAACCCTGGTGGCATAGTGGCTAAGTGCTACAGCTGCTAACCAAAGGGTCAGCAGTTCAAATCCACCAGGCGCTCCTTGGAAACTCTATGGGGTAGTTCTACTCTGTCCTGTAGGGTCGCTATGAGTCAGAATCGACTTGACAGCACTGGGTTTGGTTTGGGTTTTTTTGGCCAAAAGAATGAACAAATCTGTCTTGGGAGAAGTACAACCAGAATACTCCTTAGAAGCAAAAATGGCTAGACTACATCTCACATACTTTGGACATGTTGTCAGGAGGAATCAGTCCCTGGAGAAGGACATTATGCTTGGTAAAGTAGAGGGTCAGCGAAGAAGAGGAAGACCCTCAATGAGATGGATTGACAGAGTGGCTGCAACAATGGGCTTAAATATAACAACAATTGTGAGGATGGCACAGGACCAGGCAGTGTTCCGTTCTGTTGTACCTTGGGTCGCTATGAGTTGGAACACACTTGATGACACCTAACAAAAATAACAACAACAACATACATACATAACTCCCTTCAACTCCCTGTGCCCAATAAAAATAACAATAGTGATGTAACTATTAAGGTCAAAGGTTATCATTTATATACTAATTTGTTATATCCATTTGGCAAGCCTAGACAAATCAAGTGCGCCGGAATATTCACTGCGTTTCTTGATTCAGAGAGACAGTGGTTGGCTTGAATCAGCTATAGTATTTTGGATGGCTACCAAGTTCAGTCTAGTTCTCAGCTTTGTAATCATGAAAATTTAATTTCTTTAGCATGCTCCAGGGTTTCTAGATTCTGGGGCACTACATTATAGTAGGAAAATGTATAAAAGAGTGATGGATAAAACCAGAATACCAAAAATGTTATTTAATAAGCAAAATAATTTGATCATATGTAAGACTCATAGTTTTGTCACCTGTCTGTCAGTTTGTCATGGCTTGCATGTTGCTGTTATTCTAGAAGCTATGCCACTGGTATTTCAAATACTAGCAGGGTGACCCATGGTGGACAGGTTTCAGCAAAGCTTCCAGACTAAGACAGACTAGCAAGAAAGGCCTGGTGATCTAGTTCCAAGAATTAGCCAATGAAAACCTTATGGATCACAACAGAACATAGTCTAACTCACTCGATTTGGACATATCATGAGAAGAGACCAATTGCTGGGGGAGAATATCATTTTTGATGAAGTAGAGGACCAGAGAGAGAAAGAGAGCCTCTCGGTTAGATGGATTGGCACAGTAGCTGCAAGGATGGACTCATACATGCTGGCAATCACAAGGATGAACCAGGACTGGAAAACAATTCATTCTGTTGTACACATGGCCTATATGAGTCCCGGAGGGCACAGCTATCTCACCTATCTGTCTCTATGATTCATAATTATCAAATAGAATTAGAATATTCTCCCTCAGTGGACAGATCTACACAGGAAGCTTTTAAATAGAGGATTATTGTTTGGAGACATGAGATTAGAACTAGAGGAGTTAGGTGTTTGATCATAATGGCCATTTGATATTCTTGTGCCTTTGAATTGACGTTCGTTTTCAAGGGCAGAAGTACCCTTTTTCATGCGTTGCCTAGAGCGCAAACGTTATTCTGTAACTTGCTCTTTTTCTTGGAGTTCAGGGCTACTAACACTCTCAATGGCAGAGTTTCTTTAGATATATTAATACCAAAATCAGGTTCTTATTAAGTCTTGACCTGGGAAACATTCTAACTCTTTAAAAGTGATTAAGTTAGAACTTGCCACTCCTTGCTTCCTATCCTTATAAGGCACCTCATTTAGCCCCTGTGAAATTCCAGCAGCTGGATAATGAGACAGTGTCCAGTATTTTTATATTTTTTGTAACTAGATACCAGAAAAACTCAGAAAAATCCATATACTCTGCTTCATTTGTCTCTTTCATTTTGATTCAAACTAGAGAAATGAAAAATGTCTTGAAACCACACATGAAGAAGTAGTTAAATGGACTGCCATGAACTTCAAATAAATACTTGAAAATATTCATGCTCCTGGATATTTAAGATGTTTAACTTAGAGATATATGTACCTGATCCTTATGTGGTAAGCTGATTTATACATGTAACCAATCCTCACTACAGAGAAATGGCCAGTCAGAATTAGAGAGTAGTGGACATTAGAGGTGGTTTTAAAGGAAGTTTCACAAATTACCCTCAGGCATATACAATAAAACACAAAGTAGAAGCCCTGCCACGTTGTGTGTGATGAAGCATTGTTTGAACATGGTTGATGTTCAATGAGCATTCACAGAAATTATATTTGTTTAGCACAATTATTTGGCCAGTGATAATTAAATAATGTTTTGGTTTTCCTTAAGAAAGAAGATATAAGATATAATGTTAACTGCCATTTTCAGAGCGGTAACTATATAGATTCTGTATCATGATAACATTCTTAGAATTTCTCAAAGATTCTTACGATCCTATCATATTTGGTAAATTACTTCAAAACTGACTTTTTAAGTGATTTTTTCAAAAGTTATTTGGAAAGTTACTGTAGTCTAATTACTTATTGTACGGCTAGTAATTCGTATGCCTTAATTGCCTAAGTAAGTACCTCAAACATAAACTCTTATCTCAAGGCACAATGAGATGTGCCCATCAGGGGATCCTTCATCTCTGTCTTAGCTGCAAATCACCACATTTGGCAACATGCCATCTCAAAAATATTAAATATCTCATAACAATGCCTTGTAAAGTTTGCTGCTTTTTCGTGGTGCAATTGATGTCATCGTGAATGGACTGGTGCCTGGAGCCTGCCCACAGAAGTCACTTCACTATCCTGTGTGAAATTGTAAAAATTTAGTTAAGGCCTTTATCTGGAACTTTGAATAGCACTTTCCAGGGATACAAAATTTTCCTTGTGGAATTTTTTCTTAAGACATTAAGAAATGAACTCTTAACAACAGCTAACATTTATCGAGGACTCGCTATATCTCCACAAGAGTGCTAAGCATTTATATGTACCTCATTTAATCCTCACAACACACCAGCGAGGGAAGAGCTATTACTACTCATTTTGCAGGATTTGTGGTTTAGGGATTCACTGACCTGCTCAGAATTTCATAGCTTGGATTTGAACCCAGACTATCTAAGGGCAAAGATTACAGTCTTAACCATGAATATATGTTATTTGTTTGATGAACAACATGTATGATTGAGGCTCTGTTTCCCAACAGGACTGAGGAATGTTAATAGTTCTAATACCAAAAAAAAAAAAAAAGAAGAAAAAAGAAAAACCCATTGCCCTCAAGTCAATTCTGACTCACAGCGACCTTATAGGACAACTTAGAACTGGCCTGTAGAGTTTCCAAGAAGCACCTGGTGGATTCAAACTGCCGACCTTTTAGTTAGCCCCAGAATACTTAAAATTCTGCTGTTTCACCAATATGGGATGAAAATTTGGTCCCCAAAGGTAGACCTGCTGTTTCCTGCAACAGATTCCCTAAAGTGATTTATTTGTCTTTATGGGTTAGATGGACAGAACTGTAGGTGTCAAGCTGAGTTAACAGAAGACCAGATGTTAGTTGGCACAAGTCCTGCCAGCCAGCATGAAAAATGTGAAAATTATGGTTGACTAAGAACATTAACCCAAACATAAATGAGAAGAATCTCTTATGCCTTGGGGAACCCCTGCCATAAATGAAGTTAAGGGAAATCCACGTTTCTCCATTCCAAGGAAATGTCGAATATAAGTAGTATCTCAGAATACAAATATATGCCAGAATGTAAACCATAAAAGAAATATATATTGTTTAACACTATGGTCATCAAGAAAACCTTGTTGTTAATTAAATCCCATGGAGAAGAATAAACCCATCTCATAAGGACAACCATTTATTATTAAATATCTTTTGTGTAGAAGAAAAACAGAGATTTTAATTTTTATTTCCTCTCACAAATCCCTAAATGTAGAAGTTACATAAAACTCAAATACCATGAAAGATGGCAAAGATATTTGGATAAAAACATCTTGAGACGAGTGATAGTACCTTCTCCTAAACCTTGATGTTCTCCGCACGACTGGATGAGTGTTCCTTGATGATGTCACACACTCCTGTGCTCTGCTATGTTTCTAGAATTTTGAGTATGTCTTTTTTTTTTATTAGGGCAGTTTCAGTCTTAAGCTGGTAATTAAGGCTTCTTACTCTCTCATCTAACCAAGCACCTAGGCAACTCTAGTGGAAGCAAGGAAAGAGGATGAAAAGGTGAAGATCCTCAATATACAACCATTTATTGAATTTCTAGCTGTGCCACCTCTTTCTCCCTCTACTGCTTCTTCCACCACCTCTCAGTATAGTTGAACTTTAAAAGGCCTGGGAGAAAGAAGAAATAAGACTTTAAATAATTTATTTGGAGAAACAGTCAGTGAAGAGGAACAAATCATGTTTCGCTAAAAGAACCGGGACCTTTGACACTCCCCTTTTCGCTCCAGTACCTGGAGCTCTAGCCAGATTGCATTAGTGAAATTTTCATTTGATGGCATTTTAATATTCTGCCTTGATGACTTTTTAGCAACATTTACTTTCAGAGGTCTCGAGTGTTCCCTCGGAGGAAATGAAACATGTCAGAGCCCATTACAAAAATCAAAATTTAAATACCTCGACCACGTTAGGGCTTACACACAATCCCATCAGCGCTTAAGCTGAAGCTCACAACTATTCGTTTTCTTGCTCAATCAGTAATGAGTACATTTGGCGAAGCATTCCAGGGTCAGGGAACACACGTTAGTGATCTAACTTAACACATTGATTGCCTGGCTACAAAGGACCAGGGCAGGACTTGAGCAAATTGTAACATGCAAATAATTTCTAACAGCATCTAAGTAAAATCATTTTGTTGTTGCTGTTATTTTATTTTTTAACGACTGCAATTCCTATAAGTAAGGGGAAATGGATGGTGATAAGACAGTTGCAGATTAGGTTCAGTATTCTTCCTTTAAGCATTAATATGTGTCTAAATGGAAACTCTGGTGGTGTAGTTGTTAAGAGCCACTGCTGCTAACCAAAAGGGTGGCTATTCAAATCCACCAGGCGCTCCTTGGAAACCCTATGGGGCAGTGTTACTCTGTCCTATAGGGTCACTATGAGTCGGAATCCATTCAACAGCAGTGGTTTCATTTTGTTTTATATATATATATATATATGTCTATATGAAGCTCTGGTGGTACAGCGGTTAAGAGCTTGGCTGCTAACCAAAAGGCCAGCAGTTCGAATCTACCAACTCCTTCTTGGGAATCCTATGGGGCAGTTCTACTCTGTCCAACAGGGTCACTATGAGTTGGAATTGATACAATAGCAATGCATGTGCATGTGTGTATATGCCTATAAACTCTATGAAACAAACTGTTTAGTTTCCATTCAACTGTGGTCGTAGTTACTGTTGTTAGGTTCCAACTCACAGCCACCCTATGTGCAACAGAACAAAACACTGCCCGGTCCTGTGCCATCCTAACCACTGCTGTTATGCTTGAGCTTATTGTAGCAGCCACTGTGTCAATCCATCTCATTGAGGGTCTTCCTCTTTTTCACTGACCCTCTACTTTATCAAGCGTGATGTCCTGCTCCAGGGACTGATCCCTCCCAATAATATATCCAAATTATGTGAGATGTAGTCCACCATTCTTGCTTCTACGGATCATCCTGGTTGTACTTCTTCCAAGACAGATTAGTTCATTATTTTGGCAGTTCATGGTATATGCCATATTCTTGGCCAACACCACAATCTAAAGGTGTCAATTCTTCCTCAGTCTTCTTTATCCATTGCCCAGCTTTCACATGCATATAAGGTGATGGAAAACACCAAGGCTTGGAATCAGGCGCACCTTAGTCTTCAGGATGACATCTTTGCTTTTCAACACTTTAAAGAGATCTTTTGCAGCAGATTTGCCCAATTCAATGCATCGTTTGATTTCTTGACTGCTGCCTCCATGGGTGTTACACTATTATTAAGAGCAATTGTACTCTAGAATTGGAGGGTGACTAGAAGAACTACTTTTGTTTTAGCAACACCTTGCCCCTGTCATACTCCCCTCTTTTAAGAAACTTCAGCATATTCCTGACAAAGAAGTATTTTCAGGCTGTGATCTGACTGTCTGCAAGCATATTATATTCTATTGGGCATCATGGGACTGGCTCCAGAGTCTCTTGGACGTTGAACTTGCAGGCAAAAGCAAAGAAAGCCACACATGTTGCTATTTGGCATTTTTACGGATTGAATTGTGTTCTCCAAAATATGTGTTGAAATCTTAACCCCTATACCTGTGGATGTAATCCTCTTTGGGAATAGGGTTTTCTTTGTTATATTAATAAGACCATGTCAGTGTTAGGCATGTCCTAAAACTAAAAACTATAAAAAGACCAGATTAGATACAGAAGCAAGCACGTGCTCAGAAAGACAGATAGGATATGAAGATCAACAAGGGACCAAGGATTGCCTGGCAAGGTATGGACACAGCTGTGACCCTGATTTGTACTTCTAGCCTCCAGAACCATGAGAAAATAAATGTCTGTTTTTTCAAGCCACCTCCTTGTGATATTTGTTTTACAGAGGCACTTGGAAACTAAGCCAGACATCAAAGTGAAAGCATCAAAAATTCAATTCAGTCCACAGTTAATTGCTATTTTTGGATTTGGGAGAGAGCTCCCTCTTCTCTTCTTCTCCCTCTCCTTTCTCTCTATCTCTCTCTCCATTGTCCCCCACTTTTTTCCTACCCATACTGAAGGACTTACAAGTTGGGACATGCACATGGTACTGTGAACTTGAGGAAAGCTTTCTGCCTCCTCTCGTTCAGTCTATTCAATAGGCTGGTGTTGATGGTTCAGCTCTCCCTCAGTACTTCAGACAGTGCCCTTCAGATTGTGACCACAACCATTTAATGAGTGATCTCTGCTCTGACTTTCCTCTTAAAGGGAATTAAGCATCTATCTTCCAAGAGATAATTAAAAGTAGCAGGGGTCTGATGGCAAGTTGGGAGTGTGACTTTGCCTGAAGAGTTTCTTCTAGATCTTTTAAATCACGTTTTTATGTTCCCCGTAAAGCACCTGTGGTACCATGATGATGGACCTGACACACGGTTGTCAGAATCGAAGTCCACAGTGTTCCTGAGCTCTCCTTTGGGGTTCCTATATGGTCCGAGGAAGGCTAATTTTTTCTCATCAATACTTCTTAGTGTCAAAATCAGTGGGGACCACTGTAGAGTTCTCCACGACTTCTAAGGTTCATATAGAATTTTTCACTTACATCGAACAGGTCTCCTTCAAGATAGGAAAGATACTCAAATTGCCAGCTAAAAGCAATGCTCCTTACTTCTCTTTGACTCGCTGCTTATAGGTCATCAGAGTTGTACAGTATGACTGCTTGGAAAAGAAAACCATCATGGCTGCAGAAAACCATCATGGCTGCAGAAAAAGGCAATGAGAAAACCCTAGATGCCTATAGAATGCTAACAAACAATGAAAAAAAGAGTAAATTTCAAGAATAACAAGAAAGGAAGTAGCAAAGGTAGATTTCTCACCCACTGCCCAGCAGCAAAGCCTTTGTAAAACTGTTGTTGTTATTTGCCATTTAGTCCGCTCTGGCTCTTGGCAATCCTATGTTTAATAGAAGAAAATGTTGTCTGGTCCTGCACCATTTTCACAATTGTTGGTAATCGGACAATATTCCCCTGCAACTACTTTCTAGTAACTCTTTCCTTGTTACCTTTCTTTGAACCTGGTCCAGCTCAATGAAGCCAATGATTCTTGGCTATGCAATTTCCAGTGTTGGCAGTCTTTGAATTTGAAAAAGATCCATTAGCAACTTGAAATTAAAAATGCTTGATATGAAGAGAAGGCATGAAGCATTCTTGATGGTACCACCAGTACATTCAAATCTTAAGCAATCTTTAATTTCTCAGGGGCACTTAGAAATGGAAAGAAAAGCTGCTCTTCCTAGACTTGAAAAAGTACTGCAGAAACAGCCAAGATTCTGAAAAAAATCTTGAGACTGCAAAATCAATTCTATTTGAATTTTTAGTAAAGGTAGGCGTAAACGGTAATGTTGAATTGATTCTGGGTCATTCTGTTGCCTTTAGTTAATACCTCTGGCACACACACACACACTGCAATTCCAATTGACAAACCATATAACACACAGCTTAAGTCTCTGTGCTTATTTTTTCATTTTGGTTCAAATCAGAGTGACCTTTTTTATATATATACTTTTTAGGTCTTTAGACAAATAACTCTGTAATTATTATTCCTTTTGGCAGTGAAAAACTCACTTTGAATATGTGAGCTTCTTAAAAGGCAGATAACTTTCCATAGATGAATGAACTTTACCTTGATTCCACTCGCAACTTCTCTCAGTACAGCTGCCCCTTTTCGTGAAAAGCTTATCTTCATTCACAGCTTAGTGTCCTTTTTGCTCTGTTACCCTTCTTGGCTAGTGGCCAGAGAGGTGAAGACATCAATGTGGTCTAGAAATCTGATTTGGACTTCCTTATCAATGATTAGTAATAATAAGTGGAAATGAGGAGAAGACATAAAGTATTAGCAAGGAATGTTTCTTAAACTCTGTTTCCTGTTTTCATCATCAGAAGATTTGGGATAATAAATACAGTTGTGATTGCTAAGTGATGTCATACATGGACAGCCCATATAAAAGTGCCTGACTTATAACTGTCTCTCATAAACTGCTAGCTAGTGTCATTGTCATTAGTGTTATTATCTTTTTTTTTTTTCCTTTCCCTGTATGAAATCTTAAGCAATCATGGTGTTCAATGAATATGGCACTTTCTCTTCCTTGCTCCAAGGAATCCCACTGACTTTTTCTGTTTCCTCCTGTGTTTGACTGTGGCCTCCCAAGCTCTCCATTCCTATTAGTACTTCTTCTAAAACCAAACCAAACCGAACCCATTGCTGTCCAGTGATTGCCACTCATAATAGAACTGCCCCATAGAGTTTCCAAGGAGTGTCTGGTGGATTCGAACTGCTAACCTTTTGGTTAGCAGCTGCAGCACTTAACCACTACACCACCAGCACTTCCTCTAGCTCACAAAATTTAATCTAAGGGGGGAAAAAAACTACTGATGAGAATTTTCAGCAATGGTGTTGCCAGGGGATTATCTATTTTACACAGATACTAACTGTAAGCCAAACAGAGTTCAGGCAGTAGAATGTGAGCTAGGAGTTGGCCAGGAGAGAGGAAAGAGATGGAAAATACAAGGCTCTTAGGAGTTTCTCTGAAAAGAAACAACGCTAGTCATCTCAGTACACTATAATAACTGTTTTTTAAGCAATAGAGAATTTTTGGTTTCTCTTAAAGAAGTAAACACTGAAAATTGAACTGATTACTTGTGTCTTTTTTCCAGAAAAATGAGCAATTAATGGTTTTTACAACTGTTAACCAGTGGATTCCGACTCATGGTGACCCCGTATGTGTTAGCATAGAACTGTTCTCCCCAGGGTTGTCAATGACTGATTTTTCAGAAGCAGATCACCAGGGCTTTTTTCCCATCTGTCTCTGGGTGGACTTGAACCTCAAATCCTTTATTTAGTATTCAAGCACTTCACCATTTATGCCACGGAGGGACTCTGATTTAAAAATTTACAAGTGTTTCCTGTTATTAACAGAGTCTAAGAATGTTTCAGCCAAAAAAAAAAAAAAAATTCCTACTTCTAAGAAATTCGGGGAAACAGAATAGAAAGGCATCAATGGAAATAGATTTAGACCCACTGGAGGTAAAATTTTGTACACGAAAATTCATAATAACTGATTTATTCAGTTCCTGAAGGTATTTTCTTTTTCCAGATCTATTTAAAAACAAATACAAAACCTACAAGACGAAATTATGTATTATGCCACATTAACTAGAAAAGCGAAACATCTACAAAATAGGAATTTCTAGAAACAGTTCACAAATTCTTATAAGGGCGTTCTAATTGAAACTGAAAGAGAAGAATTTGTTTTCTTCTTTTAGTTGTAAGAAAAAGGCCCAGGATAATTTATTTCCAGAAACTGTGTTTTTGGAATCAAATGCTTGAAGGTCACATGTAATGTTTATATCATGATGTGTCATGAAAAAGGAAATCATGTCGAGATAACTGTCTCTCTGGAGTTACCGAGGTGTGCAATTTCTCAAAAAAAAAAAAAAAAAATTAGCTGAATATTATGTTTTCCTGTCTGTAAAAACGATTTATCATTAGCATAACGATTGTTGGCATTAAGTGAAGCCAGTTCTAGCTAAGAGAGATGGGCCATCCCCTAGTGATGTTTCTCATGCTGAGCCCAAAGGAAAACTACAGGAATTTTCTTTGCTATGTGTTCCTCCATTTGACATATCTATGTAATAAAGTCTCAGAAAATAACACCATTCAAAAATAATGTGGTTATAATTTGCCGTGGTTTTATCAAGCAGATCCAAAACCTGTATATGGACTCCCTGAGCCACTTCCTTCTCCTATCGATCTCCATCCTTCCCCTCACATACATTATAAATCCACCAAGTGGCATGCCAAGCTGCTCTTCTGTAACATGAATTTATGCTAATGGCTGTCTGCATATGCTTATATCACATATCTATATTAAGCTTAATAGTCTGTTACATTGCTTCTTAACCCTGTGTCCACACATGATTAACTTTCCTGATTTCTTTCAAAACCGTTATTAACACAGTGTAGCATTTCACTCAACATGTCGCTAAGTTTCTCTGCCTAGTGGTAGACTTGTAGTGATTATAAAAGGCCCTAAGCTTTTGCAAGTAAAAGACGTATAAAAAATTAAGAGCATATGAAGATGGTCTCCTTTTTTGTGTGTTTGTACAACTTGAAGCTGGCAAGAGCTTTAAGCCTAAGTCAAGGCAATAAGCAAACTCTGGCTGGTTTCCTACAAGTTAACAAAATAAAGTATACCAAAAATTGTGGTTAAAGATAAATTAATAAGAAATAGAGCACTAGGATGGTGCAAACAGACATGTGTAATGAGCCAGACTGTACTAATGTCCTTCTCCTTTGAAGAATTTCAGGGTTACAATGTATTAGGCATTAATACATTTAAAATGTTCCTCTAAACGTAGTATTTGATGATGGATGAATAGTTCTCAAATGTTTGTAAATCTTATTCTTACTACTGTAGAATTTAGATTAAATGAATGAGAATATTCAAGCAATCAAAAATATCCAGGGGGAAAATTATGGAATACCCTAGATGTATGTTCTTCATCCAATAAGTTTATAAAATCTCCTACAGAGAGCTTGAAAATCCTGAAGGGGTCAGTGTTTGAGGCTGATTGTGTATACCCAAGGTCCTGGAACCAGTTAAAAATGAAAACTTTTAAAATACAAGCATAGTAGGAACTCGCTCACCCATTGTACAACCCATGGATTGCGACTCTGAAGTTAAGGAACTTTATTTAAGATGCGTATTTGTCCACAGCAGTCAACAAACTTCGGACTGAAAAAATTTGTGTAAATACTTGTATCAACAACGAAAGGACAAAAATTACTACAAAATTGTTTATGTATGTGTCTGTGTGTGCTATGAGAACTAAAATAATACATAGCTTTTTTAAAAAATTAAAGCATAACTTATTTGTATTTTTACATTTTATGCACATACCTACACATATAGTTATTTCTATTACTTTGTACATGTCATCAGGAAAGACCAACCACTAGAAAAAGACATCATGTTTGGTGAAGTTGAGGGCCAACGAAAATGAGGGAAGACTTCAATGAGATGGTCTGGCCTAATAGCTGCAACAATGGGTTCAAACATACCAACAGTCATGAAGAAGGCACAGGACAGGGCAAGGTTTCATTCTGCTATACGTACAGTTGCCATGCGTCAGAGCTGATTCAATAGCAACTAATAACAATATTATTTGAAAAATAAATGATAGAGTTAGGATAATCTCTAAGCATTGCCCTAAAGATAACTTTGAAATGCTCAACAAATGATGTTGAGCAGCAGGTGTCCATAATCAAGACTCTCTGATACCTACTTCAACAACCTCTGTATTTGCACATAGATACCAAAGCAAGAATTTCATATGAATAAAACATAAAGGGCATCAAATTCATGAAGGAATGGATCTGGATACAATTCCTACCTCTGCCACTTGTTAGCTGGGTGACTGTGGGCAAATCACCTAACATTTTTGATCTTCATTTTTCTCATCTACAACATGGGAATATCAATTTAGTTAACCTTGAATGTTAAGTGCCTCCTCAGGTTTGGAAGCAGAGCATTCACACAATAAGAGGAAGGGCCACACAAGTCTCTGGATCCTGGACAGCCCATCTCAAGCTCTATTGAGGTCTAACCTTGGGTGACAACCATACTGTAATGCTTCTAGACTCCCATTCTTGGCCTCAATTCGCTTCAGGACTCATCCCTCTTTAGAGCCCATGTCCATTCACTCTCACAAAGCCCTACTATCAAAAGGCTTCCAAGTATATCAGGCTTTGCCAAAGGATAAGGAATGATGAAGGAATATCTCAGCCTAGTTCAATTTGTGTACTAGATAGCTCCAAGTTTTCCAAGGCATTTGCTACCTCAGGGAATTTATCATCTGGTAATTTTCTCACTAGGTTTAATATAGTACTGTGGAACCCAGGTCCCTGCAGAAACCCTTCTTGCTCTACCTTCAAGCTGCAACTCTGAAACTCCAAATTTCACCTACCTTAGTGGCAGAGCAGTTTAATTCTCAGCCCCTGACCCAGGCTAGGCATATCTCAACAGCTCAAGTTCAGTAATTTATTTTTCTCACCTTGAATTTTTTCCCTTCCCATCAGAGGAGCTTTTATTAATGACAGTCCTCAGATAGACACAGAAAGGTACATTAAGGGACAGATCAGACATTTATCCATATTAGAGGAAAACAGATTATAATCCATATTCAATTTCCAAGGAGAAGACCACAAATCGCATTTGTTCCATAAACATCCATGCAACATCCATTTTAATGTTTTTTTTTTCCTCATTTCTTTTCTCAAATATAACTGGGTGTACTTGGTCTAAGCAGTGCCAGTGCACACGTTATGGAGCTCAGGCAGGTAACAGATACGAGAATGGTGAAATGAAGAGACATGTTCTTCCACAGGTGCTAGCCAGAATGTCAGCCCAGTGAATTACTGTCATGACCAATGTTGCAAAGATTTTGATTTCTTCAAGAAAAGTCTAAACTCATTTTTATGTGAAATATTCTGATTTTTTCAAAGATATACAGGAAAAGCCAGAACAAAACAGTTTGGAGACTGGCTTCAGCCCCCAAGGGCTGCCAGTTTGTGAGCCGTTGCTTAGGCCCTTCACATACATCTTTGTCCAATCCAGTCCCAAGGCCCTTAGTGGTTGCCATTTACAGAAGTCATCATGGGTCCCTCTGGTCTGCAGCAGACTTAATTTGAGATTAAATTCTATGACAAGCTAGAGTTTGAAGGCAAAGATCTAATGTTTGAGCTCCTTCAAATATCTGAAGGACTGGATGGACTGTTGAAGGTCCCAGAGAGGTTCAGTCTACCTGAGAGCCACTGTAGGCAAACCATACTTCTTAAGCTTTTCTTCGTATGATGCCTTGATCATTTGTGTGTTTAAATATTTACATAATTATTGTCTACACTACAAAATATTCTGAATTTTACCTTTTTGTTCTTGTTGATAATATTCCTATCTTTAACTCTGAGATTGCTATCAAGCCTTCCCATTGAATAAACATATTATACCACCTGTTACGTTACGAGAGGGTACTATCGTAATCTACTTTCTAAAATTAAAGTGTGAAAGTTCAAAGATTCTATGAATGCTCTGTTAAAAAGATGTTTACACTTTTGCCTTTATTGGTATCAACTATGGACCAAAATATGCAAAAATTTAAGATGGAGATTAAAATGCATTTCATACTAAATACACTGTGATGTACTCTCCATGTATTTAAAATATAGCCACCTAACACACAACAGAGTCCATATTAAATATGCCTGGATGGGTGATATTTATCTTCTTAAGCATTGATATTTACGTCAAAAGCATATGTGATGCATATGCTAAATAAGAAAGGGAAAACTTGTTTGTTGTCAGATTGAAAATATCCCTGGTAATGAAACACGCTTTCATTTTAATAATGATGTTTCATTAATTTTTTGAGAACTAAATAAATGATTCATAACCCTTGAGCCCTGAGACATCTTCCTATGGTCCACTTGGCTTGATTTCACTTTTCTTCTTGTCACTGCAAAATCCATGTGTGCACTGCACAGTTATATGTAAGACAGAATGCTTGGGAGAGTCTTTTCACAGGACCTTGCATTGATGGGACCATGTGATTTTTTTTTTTTTTAAACCAAGTTTTCAAATGACTGCCTGCTCATTTCTATTTTCCTTTCACATTACCCACTGTTCTTCTTTGTGACTCTGCTGCAAATTGCACAAAATAAGAATAATAGTACAACTACAGTTTGGTAGCAGGCTCAGTCAAATCTAGCTGGTATTTGGGCAATTTCAAATATAATCATTGAGTTTACATGTGGGAGCCTTTTTCTTTTTCAGAAACTAATAGATTATTTTTAGTTATTAGTCAGTGAACACGAGCTCTTAATTTTTCAAGGACATTCTGCCATATTTTAATAGCTCAGTACTTTTTACTATTTAACAACTGGCAGTTATTCTAATAAATAGGACATTAAACCAATATTCATTTTCATGGCCCAGGTGATAAATATTAAGAAAATACATTAATTTTGATCATCAAAACACTGTAAAGACAAAGATTTGTAAAATATTTGAAAATAAGTATTAAATTAAAACATGATAGAGGCAGCAGATGCTGATCCTGGAACCATAATTTTTCATATAAAACACCTAATTATGGATCCTTTATCAGTAACTTACGTGCTTCAGGTTGTTTTTCCATTTGTCCTTTTAACTAACATTATTTTTGATTGAACAGGGACATCAAGTGTGAAGAGTCATTTTGAGCGGAATTTTCTAAGATACGATCTCCTGGGGAGCAAAGGTTTTGAAATCCATTAAGTGAAGGTAAATACATACATACACATTTACAGTATCACAATGGATGTTAACATCTTAAAAGCTACGGGGGGAGCTGTGTAATATTATTTAACAAATATGTGTTCCAAACATTTGGCCAAGGAAACTTAATTTTTAGTAACACCTATTGGGCAGGAAAGGGTTAACTCATCCCTCCTGAGTTGCTCAAACCCTGCACAATCCCAATGAAAACAGGCCTTCAGGACTGGCTGTCCATAGGCTGCTGGAAGATTAGCTCTGGGCCCTTGGAATATTATGCCTGATAGGAGTGTTGTTGTATGCCTGAGGCCTGGGACTACTCTGTACCATTTTGACTAGCTAAGTTTATTCTAACAATGTGATTCATGGTGAATGTCTGTTTTTGGTCTGGAGGCCTGGAATCTGAGTAGCTGAAGCCATAAAAACCTTAGACACCAAGACTTGGGTGAACTTCCCTAGTGAGCAACACTTCACATATATTGGTACACATTGTTGCTGGGAGAATTAAGTGTATCCCTACGCAACTCTAAAAATTTGTACCTGGTTTCTCCTGGACTTCACCTCACATGCCTTTTTCCTCTGCTAATTGTAATCTAAAAAAAAAAAAAAATTAAAAAAAAAAATTTTTTTTTTTTTTAATTGTAATCTATATCATTTCCCTGTAATAGATCATAACCATGAGTATAACAGCTGTCTTGAGTTTTTTGAGTTCTTATAGTGGATTGCATGATGTCCTTCTCTAGGAACTGGTCCCTCCCGACAACATGTCCAAAGTACACGAGAAGTCTCATTATCCTTGCTTCTAAGGTGCATTCTGGCTGTACTTCTCCCAAGACAGATTGGTTTGGCAGTCCACGGTAAAGTCAACATTCTTCTGTTGTACGTAGGGTCATTATGAGTTGGAACCAACTCTAAGGCACCTAACAACAACATAGTGAATTATTGAGCCTAAGGGTGATTTGGGGGATTCCAACACACATATATTCATTAATATTCCACAGAAAAGAATATTTTGGGGGAAATGTTGAAGCCATTCAAAACCAAATGCACTTACAAAACAATTTTTAGAAGAGTGATAACGACAATGGTGAATTCTCTCTGAAGTGAACTTAGGAGAAGAAATAAAACAAAAAACCATCAGTCAGTGCTGACGAGCAAACTGTCTTTGGTAAGTTTGACTCGGCTTGTGGACATTTCATACAGCAAATTAACAGATAGAGATTCATGACTTTGAAAGGGCATGTTTTAATATCTGGGCCATCACATCAAGATACATTCCTGCCTTTTGCAACATGGTATCAGATATGTAGACCAAAACCAAAAACCAAACTGGTTGTCGTCGAGTCAATTCCAACTCACAGCGACCTGATAGGACCACATAGAGCTGCCTCATAGGGTTTCCAAGGAGAGGCTGGTGGATTCAAACTGCTGACCTTTTTGTTAGCAGCTGAGCTCTTAACCACTGCACCATCAGGGCTCCAAATATGTAGAAGAATGATGTTAAATAGGATAAGTACCCATAGGTGTAAAACATGACTATATTTTTATTGTCATCATCCTTTTTTTTTCTTTCTGAGACCCCAAATGAAGTTAATTCTATGATATTAAGATTAGAATGAACTATAATTATGAGGTACTTTCAACATATTAACTGTATCCAGATATATAAAACAACACAAGTTTGCTTCTCTGGGTAAAGGTCAAATACGTAACACCAAAATCTGTTGTATTACCCCCTACACACTCACACACACACACACACAAACTACATGTATATACACATATTAACTTGTGAAGATTTCTTTCAACACATGCTTTTGACCAATTGGTGAAATAAACATACATATAATGAGGGCTTTGATGATTGATAACCTGAACCACTGGCTATACTTTGACTTGAGTCAACTAGTCAAATGGCAAATAATTCTTGTTGAATCACACTAATGCCTCTTATTCAGAATCTAACTAAAAACGCATTCAGCAGTAACCACAATATTAGGAAATGTACCCCCTATACTTGACATATAATGTTAAAATGGTAACTGAAGTATTTCAGATTTATTGCAAACCAAAGGATACATAAATATTTCTACTGCTTGCATAGTGGTTGAACAAACAGGGGAAAAAAATTGTATCATTCAAACATGAAACAGGTAGACAGCCCAACTGGATTAAGTCTTTTATTGGCCATTCTCTGGATAAAAAGAGCAGCAGGGTTTGGAACCAGATAGGAACTACGAGAGTAAAATACAATGGAATATTAGACCATTATGGGGATTGAGTGAATTGCGTAGAAGAATAAAAAATGGAAAAGGAAATTAGACTTTTCACTAGTGGAAAAAAATGACTGGGCAACTCTGGGATAGGCTACAACCAGCTCCTGAATAAAATAAATAGGAAGTATTTTTGAGGCTGGGGGAATTGAATGAATGCAATCAATCTTTCTTGTGTAGGAACTGCATCACTCCTACCCACAAGCTCCCTCTAGTGAATTAAAATCTCACAGCAACTCAACCCATAAACAGTAGTCAGCCATGAGCAATAGCCACTCAACTATGACAATATCCTGCACATAACCAGTCAGGCCCAAGCTGTAACCCTGTATTTTGTTCTGAGCCTCTCCCGCAGTAAAGCAACATTCTCAATCAAACTTCTCTCCTCCCAACATTAATTATATTGGGCGTACATACTCATGATCACCTTCGGGTTGACAATAAGACAATTGTATTGTTATCAGTGACAAAAAACTAACATTTTTTTTGGAATGGTTTTCCAAGATCTCAACTCTCTATAGTATAGTTATCTCTGTCTCTGGAAAAAAAGATAAACCAAAACCAAACCCACTGCCGTCGAGTTGATTCTGACTCATAGTGACCCTATGGGGCAGAGTAGAACTGCACAACAGAGTTTACAAGGAGCGCCTGGTGGATTCGAACTGCCGACCTCTTGGTTAGCAGCCGTAGCACTTAACCACTACGCCACCAGGGTTTCCCTCTGGAAAATAGGTCTTAGTTAAATATGGTATAAATATTACGGGGTTTATTTAGTAGGTGGCTGGCTTATTAAGTATTCTTTGGATGCTTTGGAATCTTCTCCATTCAACAAATATACAGTAAGAATATAGTAAAAGATACTCCACTAGGTGCCAAAAATGAGATCTTAACTGCCTTTATGCCCAATAAATTTGTAATCCAGTCATGAAGTAGAAACACAAATGTATACAACATCGTAATGAAAAGCAGAATGTATAAGAAAATCAAACAAATTTTTTTATTTCTGGAAACAAAATTATAAGCTTTTATAGTCACCCCTTTTCCAGCTTCAGAAAATGACGGATTTCTCGTATGACTTGATGGGCTATAGGCTTTGGACAGAGAAGTGCAATGGACAGATTTACTGACTTAGAGAACCGCAAGGAGGTCAAGTTGCTGAATAGGAAAGTATGAGACACAGAGAGGAAGCATCTAGATGGAAAAACTGGAGAGTAGAAGGGAGATCAAGCCAAAAGCTGGTTGCCATCGAGTCAACTCTGACTCATAGTGACCCTATAGGACAGAGTGGAACTGCCGCATAGTTTCCAAGGAGTAGCTGGTAGATTCGAACTGCCGGCCTTTTGGATAGCAGCTGTAGCAGCTAACCTCTACACCAGCAGCATTTCCAGAAAGGAGACAGTGGTTGCTTAAGAAGGGCAGGGAGTGCATAAGGATGAAAAAGTTGGAGAAAGGAAAAAAGTGGAGAAGTAAGAATGATTTGGGCGTTTGGCAGAAAAAATACTTGTAAAAAAAATACGAAAAGAAGCTTTTAAAGATGCTTTGCAGATGGATATGTATAAACTCCATCCACATCCATGCTAAATGTTCACTAAACATCTACATTACTCTTCAATAGAGTCAATTGGTATTTGGAAATCATTTTACATATATTCATCATGCCATATATGACAGGTACTCAATGACTTTGTTGAATTGAATCCTCCGTTGTACCCAATTCATGGAAAATGCTTAAATTTCAAGTCTATTTTGTTTAGCCAGGCAGTGGCGGTAGGGGAATGCGATAGGGTGAGATCCTTTACTCAAGGCAAGCACTTAGATAGTGAATCTTGAATGTTGATTGGGGCAGCAGTTAACATGCTGGATAAGAAATGTTGCTGTTAGCTGATGTGAAGTCAGCCCAGAACTTATGGCAAACAAATGAAGAATTGACCAAAATAATGCCCAGTCCTGCACCATTCCCCTGATCGGTTGGGAATCGGTTTCAATTGACTGATTTTTAGTAGATCACTGAGATTTCTCCATAATTCAACTTAGTCTGAAAGCTGTACTGAAACCTGTTCAACATCATAGCAACATGCAAGCTTCCACTGACAGACGCGTGATGGCTCCTCCTCGTGGTGCATTGGCTGGGAATCGAACCTGGGTCTCCTGCATAGAAGGTGAGAATTCTACCACTAAACCACCACTGCCTCTAATACATAGAAAAACTCGTGGAATATTATTAAGGGTGCAGTCAGCTGCTGGCCCTGTTCAGGATTACATGGTCTATTTACAATAGGATCAGCCGTTAGATCAAAGGGATTCACTCAGAGCTTGACCAGAGAGAGTATAGCATTCGGAAGAATTCTAGAAAGTTTGCTGTATCAGGGGTTAACCACTATTTTTTTCATCCCTAGACACATCTATGTGGCCCTATACGAAGCATGATACACTTTAAGTAGTGATGTGCTAGTAAATCAGTTCTCTGGGAAATAATAATAAATAAACAAATGTCCTGATTTGTATCATTTGCAATTTCTGTGGTATATGTATTTCCACCATGGCTGATGTCACGCTACCAGTGTTTTAACAACTGGCTCACAGAAATCCTGTATATTTAACAACCTGGCTCCAGCCCACCATTGACTTTACACCTTTGCACAAGGCCAGAAGATAAGTCCTGGTGCTCTGAATCGGTGAGGGAGCCCTAGCTGACCATGGTCAAGGCCTAAGTCAGGTTTGGAGTTCAGGAAATTTGAGTCCTAGGGGAAAACTTTTGACTCGTCTTCATCATGATCATCTTCTTCTGTGACCTTCCTGAAAGAGAAGGGTCTTAGTAATGAGGACCACGGCAGTGGGCAAATGCATCTTGCCATGGTCAAGACAGATTTAGATAAAGCAATAAGCAGGAGGGACCATAAGCAGTCTCTTTACCACTCACTGCTTTTAAATACTTTAGAAATCCCTTGGACTTCCTGGGTGGTGCAGTTAACACTCTCAGTTGCTCACTAAAAGATTGGAGGTTGGAATCCACATGGAGGTGCCGCAGAAGAAATGTCCAGTGATCTAGTTCTGAAAAAAGCAGCCATTGAAAACCCTATGGAGCACAGTTCTACTCTGACACACATGGAGTCGCCAGGAATTGGGTCAACTTGACGGCAACCAATTTTGGTATAAACCCTTGAGCTTTCCTCTACCTCGGTGCCTCCATCCACAAAACCAAAATAATGCTACATGAAAATTATGAGGATAGCACATTAAGTTAGATTTTTAAAAATCGCACCTTGAATCACAATCTGTGTTATTGTCTCCTATCTCTAAAACTAAACTGTGAATTCATCAAAAGGCCTCAAACAGGGGAATGGCCTAGATGTTGGCACTGTCTTATCAGATAAAACGAAAGAAGTTGAGAGAAAGAAAAGTTGCTGAGGCAGCCGAGGGTAGAATTAGGCCTGAAAGGAGGGCAGGAGAGTTCACCAGCAGATTGTGCCACTACAGAGTGGGCAATAATTGGTGGCCTCAATGGCTGTGATCAGCCATTTCCGTCAAAAGATGCCTTGACTTGCGCCTTCCCTTCCCTTCTCATCGTCCACCCCTTTCAGCTGTGAATAGTGAGAAAATGACTGCAGACAATGTGCTAGTTTACAGCATTTTACACTGAGGCTCTTTCTCCTTTGCCTTTGACTTGTGAATGACCGAGAATTGTTTTATTGTAAGAAGTTTCTCAGAGAAAAGGACTTTTATTTTACCTCATAATACCAGAACGGGCAGCAGGCAAACAGTCAGCTCCTTGTTTCCAGCTGCCACTCAGATCTCAGACGGCGGGATTGTTAGCAGGGTGGTGGGATTGTTAGCGGGGTCCCGGGCTGGACACGCTCAGCCTCTTCAGCTTTCCTGCTGCTGGCTGTGCATCTGCCAGGGAGAAGCACTTCACAGATAAACCACTTGGCTCTGTTTAATTCCACCTTTAATTTGCCAGGCAAATATCAGGGGCTTTTTGCATCAAAATGAGAACCTCTTCTAAAGGCTAATTCCCAATGGAGTTTGGACAGAGACAGAGACAGAGAGAGATTGACAGACAGACAGACAGACAGAGACAGACAGAGAACTGAAAAAGTCCTTTAATTGGTCCCCTTGTATAATACAACGAAGTGCTGAGATGGAAGAAAGGAGAGGAATGGAGGAATACCAGGGGTGCTCCCCGTGAAAAGCAGACACTGACACTTACAGGCAGCATGTTTTCGCTCCAGGTGGACACTTGATAGCTCAATGCCAGCCATTTACAGCTTAATCAGGCCTTATTAACCCTTTCTTGCCAAAAGGGACATTAAGATAAGGAATTGTAACCTAGAAGGGGATTTAGAATGAGTAATGGGGTTAGCCACAGGAAAACGTTAATTAGGATCCTTAAAAGAGAAGAAAATGCAAAACTCTGATGACAAAGGCTAGAGTAACATTCAATTCTTCAGTAACCAAGCATAACGATTTTTCCTAGAGGGGTTTTTAGCTTAGGTAACTAGAAAAGGTAAATCCCCCTTTCAGTCCACCTTCACCAGCTTCATTTGTCCAGAATAAAAAGAAGTACTGACTGATGTACTTTGCTTGTTTTCAGTTCACGATGTTCCTTAATGTGTTTCATGTACAAAATAATGCAGAGGCAAAAGAAATGGAATATACAAAAGGTAAAAAGTAAGATTTCTGGAATTCCAGTTAAGATGCTAAAATGACAATGGTTTAAGTTATTTAAAAAATTTGACTAAATAATGAGCCTTGTGATGTTTTCTAGTGCGTGTGCATGTGTGTGTCTGTTTCCTTTAGTGTGTGGCCAGACCCCTGTATTCAGGTCCTTAGGCATCTTAGATTAAGTTTTCAGGGTAAAACAATAAAAATAATAAATATTATATCTATAGGCCATATTATTAGAGGAAGAAAACAAATAATATCCAGCTGTTTAGAATTGCATCCTAAAATTAAGGATGATAATTTCATGCTGAAATTATGCTCAGTTTCTACATGAGAAAATATGAAAGTAAATGCAAAATGTAACCAGGATTTTTTTTTTTTCCTTGTGCACAAAGATTCATGTTCTCCAAAATCAGAAAAACATAAGCGCAGGGACCACTCTCATGGACGTGAGCCTCTACACAATTTTGTTGTTGTTGTCGGGTGCCATCCATTCTGTTCAGACTCATAGCAACCCTAAGCACAACAGAAAAAAATTCTGCCCTGTGTTGTGTCATCGTCACAATTGCTATGCTTGAACCCGTCATTGCAAGCACTGTGTCAAATCCATCTCACTGAGAATCTTCCTCTTTTTCGCTGACCCTCTACTTTATCAAGCATGATGTCCTTCTCCAGGGACTTGTCCCTCCTGATATCATGTCCAAAGTATGTGACACAGAGTATCACCATCCTTGCTTCCAAGGAACATTCTGGCTGTACTTCTTCCAAAACAGATTTGTTCCTTCTTTTGGCAGTCTGTGGTGTATTCAATATTCTTTACCAACACCACAATTCCAAGTCATCAATTCTTCTTCAGTCTCCCTTATTCATTGTCCAGCTTTTGCATGCATATGAGGCGACTGGAAACACCATGGCTTAGGTCAGGCGCACCTTAGTCCTCAAGGTGACATCTTTGCTTTTGAACACTTCAAAGAGATCTCTTGCAGCAGATTTGCCCAGTGCAATGGGTCTTTTGATTTCCTGACTGCAGTTTCCACAGGTGTTGATTGTGGATCCAAGTAAAATGAAATCCTTGACAACCTCAAACTTTTCTCCATTTATTATGAAGTTGCTTATTGCTCCAGTTGTGAGGATTTTTGTTTTCTTTATGTTGAAGTGTACTTCATACTGAAGGCCATGGTCTTTGATCTTCATCAATAAGTGCTTCAAGTCCTCTTCACTTTCAACAAGCAAGGTTGTGTCATCTGCATAACGCAGGTTGTTAATGAGTCTTCCTCCAATCCTGACGCCCCATTCGTCTTCATATAGTCCAGGTTCTTGGATTATTTGCTCAGCATAGAGACTGAATAGCTATGGTGAAAGGATACAACCCTTATGCACACCTTTCCTGACTTAAACTATATAGTATCCCCTTGTTCTGTTTGAACCACAGCCTCTTGGTCCATGTACAGATTCCTCATGAGCACAATTAAGTGTTCTGGAATTCCCATTCTCCAAAATGTTATCCATAATTTGTTATGATCCACACAATTGAATACCTTAGCATAGTCAATAAAACAGAGGTAAACATCCTTCTGGTATGCTCTGCGTTCAGCCATGATCCATCTGACATCAGCAGTGATATCCCTGGGTCCACGTCCTCTTCTAAATCCAACTTGAATTCCTGGCAGTTCCCTGTGGATATACTGCTGCAGCTGCTTTTGAACGATCTTCAGCAAAATTTTGCTTGCAGGTGATATTGATGATATTGTTTGAAATTTCCACATTCGGTTGGATCACCTTTCTTGGAAACAGATGTGAATATGAATCTCCTCCAGTCATTTGGCCAGGTAGCTGTCTTCCAAATGTCTTGGCATAGATGAGTGAGCACTTCCAGTCCTGCATCCATTTGTTGAAATATCTCAGTTGGTATTCTGTCAATTCCCGGAGCCATGTTCACCAATGCCTTCAGTGTAGCTTGGACTTCTTTCTTCAGTACCATTGGTTCCTGATCATATGTTACCTCCTGAAATGGCTGAACATCGACCAGTTCTTTTTGGTAAAGTGACTCTGTGTGTTCTTTCCCTCTTCTTTTGATGCTTCCTGAGTCATTTAATATTTTTCTGGTAGAATTCTTCAGTATTGCAACTGGAAGCTTGATTTTTTTCTTCAGTTCTTTCAGCTTGAGAAACGCCAAGCATGTTTTTCCCTTTTGGTTTTCCATCTCTAGCTCTTTGCACATGTCATCATAATATTTTACTTTGTCATCTCAATCCACCCTTTGAAATCTTTTGTTCAGCTCTTTTACTTCATCGTTTTTTCCTTTTGCTTTAGCTACTCGATGTTCAAGAGCAAGTTTCAGAGTCTTTTCTGATATCCATTTAGGTCTTTTCTTTCTCTCCCGTCTTTTTAATGGCCTCTTGCTTTCCTCATGTATGGTGTCCTTGATGTCATTCCACAACTTGTCTGGTCTTTGGTCAATAGCATTCAATTTGTCAAATCTATTCTTGAGATGGTCTCTAAATTCATTTGGGATATACTCAAGGTTGTACTTTGGCTCTCGTCGACTTGTTCTAATTTTTTTTAGTTTCAGTTTGAACTTGCATATGAGTAATTGATGGTCTGATCTGCAGTTGGCTACTGGCCTTGTTCTGACAGATGATATCGAGATTTTACATTGTCTATTTCCTTAGATTTAGTTGATTTGATTCCTACATATTCCACCTGGTGAGGTCCATGTGTATAGTTGCTGTTTATGTTGGTAAAAAAATAAAGATAATTGCAATGAGTAAGTCGTTGGTCTTGCAAAATTCACTCATGCAATCTCCTCATGGTTTCTATCACCAAAGCCATATTTTCCAACTACCAATCCTTCTTCTTTGTTTCCAACTTTCACATTTCAATCTCCAGTAACTGTCAATGTATCCTGATTGCATGTTCAATCAATTTCAGACTGCAGAAGCTGGTAAAAATCTTCAATTTCTTCATCTTTGGCCTTACCGGTTGGTGTGTAAATCTGAATAATAGTTGTATTAACTGGTCTTCTTTGTAGGCATATGGATATTATCCTATTACTGACAGAGTTATACTTCAGGATAGGTCTTGAAATGTTCTTTTTGGTGATGAATGCAGTGTCATTCTTCTTCAAGGTGTCATTCCTGGCATAGTAGACCCCACGGTTTTCTGATTCAAAATGACCCATACCAGTCCACTTCAGCTCACTGATGCGTAGGGTACTGATGTTAATGCATTCCATTTCATTTTTGATGATTTCCAATTTTCGTAGATTCATACTTCATACATTCCACATTCTGATTATTATTGGATGTTTGCTTTTTTTTTTTTTTTTTTTTTTCTCAGTTTGAGCTGTGCCACTTCAGCAGATGAAGGTCCATTCACATCATTAAGGTCGACTCTACTTTGAGGAGGCAGCTCTTCCCCAATCGTATTTTGAGTGTCTCCCGACCTGAGAGGCTCATCTTCTGGCACGGTATCAGACAATGTTCTCCTGCTATTCATAAGGTCTTCACTAGCTAATTATTTTCAGAGGTAGACCACTAGGTCCTTCTTCCTAGTCTATCTTAGTCTGGGAGCTCAGCTGGAACCTGTCCTCCATGGGTAACCCTGCTTGTGTATTGCATCACAGCAATACACAAGTCTCCACAGTATGACAAACTTTCACATGGGGGTGTGTTTATACTAGAAATTATTGAGAAGAAGATAGCAGGCAAAATATAAAATATAAAAAAATGCTATTCTAATTATCTATGAAAAAGTAGAAATTACAAAATAAACTAGAATCTAGAGAAGAGATGACAAGAGAAATTAGAAAATATTTTGAATGATGCAGTAGTACATCATAATTTGGAAGATGTGACTAATGCAGTGCTTAGAGAAAAAATCTATATAGCTTTAAATGTTTATACTGGAAGAGAAAAAAAAAGAAAGGTTGAAATACAATCATCTGAATTTCTACCTTATGAAATTACTAAAAGAAGAATAAATTAAAACAAAAATATGTGAAAAATTATAAATGTAATGGTATAAATTCATGAAAGAGAAATTGAAGAAACAATACATTAATGATGAAACCATAAAGCTAGTTGTTTGAAAAGACTTAAAAATCTAAAAAAAAAAAAAAAAAAAAAACTGTTAAATGGATAAGGCAGTATCCTGAATAACTTTATGCTAATGAATTTGACATGCTAGATGAAAGAGACAAATTTCTTTAAAAACAAGTATTACCAACTGTATGGAGCACTAGTGGCACAGTGGCTAAGAGCTATGGCAGTTCAAATCCATCAGCCACTTTTTGGAAACCCTATGGGGCAGTTCTACTCTGTCCTATAGGGTTGCTATGAGTCAGAATTCACTCAATAGCAAAGGGTTTGACAAGGGAGCTTCCCTGGGGAATTTTGCCTTCCTCTAGTATATAAAAAAAAATTTTTTTTTTTCCTAGTATATAAATGGATGTTCTGGCAAAACTCTCTCTCCATCCTGCACTCTTCTCATTCCCTGACCTCTAGTTCCTGGGACACAAACCTGCAGAAATCTCCAGCCTGCTACCTGATTTTTAGGTATTGAATTGCCAGACCCTGTTATCCCATGAGCTAGCTGAGGTCTCCAGCCTGCCACCAGACCTACAGTTTTGGACTTGCCAGCCCCCACAATTATGTGAGCCATTTCCTTGAAGTAAGCTTCTCTTTTTTTTTTACACATATACCCCTTACTGGTTTTGCTCCTTTAGAGAACCCAGACTAAGACATCAACTAACCCCAGAAGAAATAGATTGAATAGCTCTATATCAAAGAAAACTCCAGACCCAGATAGCTGTGTTGGTGAATTCTATCAAAATGTCAAGGAAAAAATAATACTAACCCTACAAAATCTCTTCCAAAAAATACAGTCATTTTATGAGGGTAGTAGATACCCTTACGGAGCCCTGGTGGCAAAGTGGTTAAGAACTCGGCTGCTAACCAAAAGTTCGGCAGTTTGAATTCACCAGCCACTCCTTGGAAACCCTATGGGGGCAGTTCCACTGTGTCCTATAGGTTCATTTTGAGTTGGAATTGACTCCATGGCAACCAGTTCAGGTACGGGAGATACCCTCATACCAAACATACCAATGATACCAAAACCAAACAAAGACCTTGCCCTTGAATATAGGCACAAATGCTTCCCCAAATTTTAGCAAATTATATCCAACAAGATGTAAAAGGATAGTATATTAACCAGGTGGAGGTTATCCCAGGAAAGCAATGTTGTTTTAATATTCAAAAATCAATCGACGTAACTCATCAAATTAAAAGAATAAAGGAGAAAAATCATTGCAATAGATGCAGAAAAAGGTATTTGACATAATTTTATATCCATTTGTCTTAGTCATTTAGTGCTGCTCTAACAGAACTACCAGAAGTGGACAGCTTTAGCAAAGAGAAATTCATTCTCTCAGTCTAGGAGGCTAGATGTCCAAATTCAGGGTGCAAGCTCCAGGGGAAGGCTTTTTCTCTCTCTTGACTCTGGGGGAAAGTCCTTGTCATCTGTCTTCCCTGGACAACGAGCTTCTCAGTGCAGAGACCCTGGGTCCAAATATGTGCTACTCTCCTGGCTCTTGTTTCCTGGCAGTATGAGGTTCCCATATCTCTCTGCTTACTTCTCTCTTTTATATCTCAAAAGAGACATACGTAAGACACAACCTAATCTTGTAGATTAAGTCCTGCCTCATTAACATAACTGCCTCTCATCCTGCCTCATTAACATTATAGAGGTAGGATTTGCAACACATTGGAAAATCACATCAGTTGACAAAGTGGTGGACAATCACACAATACGGGGAATCATGGCCTAGTCAAGTTGACAGAATTTTGGGGGACACAATTCAATCCCTGGAACCATTTATTAAAAAAAAAAAAACACTTAGCAGATTGGAAATTTCTCAACTTTATTAAGAAGATATATGAGTAACTGGTGGCGTAGTGGCTAAGTGCTATGGATGCTAACCAAAGGGTCGGCAGTTCAAATCCACCAGGTGCTCCTTGGAAACTCTATGGGGCAGTTCTACTATGTCCTATAAGGTCGCTATGAGTCGGAATCGACTCGATGGCACTGGGTTTTTCTGGGTATGAGTAACCTACAGCTTACCTTATACTCAACAGTGAATGACTCAATGCTTTCCACTCAAGAACAAAAAAAGGCAATGATGTCTACTTTTACCACTTATTTTCAACATTGTATTGGCAGTCTAAGCCAGTGCAATAAGGCAAGGAAAAGAAAACGGCATACAGATTGGAAAGGAAGGGATAAAATTGTCCTTATTTGCATATAACATAATAGTTTTTGGAGAAATATTTGAGAAATTTAGGGGAAAAAACACTAAAAATAAAAGTGCATTTAGTTAGTTTTCAGGAAAACAAAAGAAAAGCAAAAATCATCTCAATTGTATTTCTATGTAAAGGACAATTAAAAAATATCAATTTAAAAAATACCTCCACTTAGAATGGCATAGAAAAAAGTATAATACTTAGGAACAACTTAACAAATGATATACAAGACTTGTACATTGAAAACTATAAAACATTGCAAGGAAAAATTAAAGAAGATCTAACATAATGAAGGGATATACCAGACTCATGGATTGGAAGACTCAGAGTAATTAAGGTGGTAATATTCCCCAATTGATCTATAGATTCAAAGCAATCCCAATCAAAATCATAGCAGGTTTAAAAAAAAAAAAAAGAGGCAAGCTGATATTAAAATTTATAAACAAAGACAAAGGATTTGGAAGACCCAAGACAATTTTGAAAAAATAGACTTCTCCTACAGGATTTCAGTAACCAAGATATACAGGTCAATGAAAGAGGAAAAGAATCCAGAAGTACAGTCACACATGCAAAATTGATTTTGACAAAGGTGTTGAGCCAATTCAATAGGGAAAAGATAACTCTTTCAAGAAATAATAATATTACAAAGGAATGCATGTATGGGAAAAAATATAAATGACTACCTTTTCCTAACATCATAAATAAAAATTAACTCAAAATGAATCATTGAGATTAAAATACATGACAAAACAATCAATTAAATAGGGGAAAACTATCTTTATATTATTTGGCTAGGCCTAGATTGCTTAAACAAGACATAATAAGTCAACCCCCCCAAATAAAAACAATAAAACAAACTTCATCAAAATTAAAAACTTTTGTTCTTCAGAAGGCACAGTTAATATAAAAAAAAAAAAATTTTTTTTTTTTTTTTTTTACAGTTAGGAAAACTACACATGGGGCATCTATATTTGCAAAGCATATTTCTGAAAAAGGGTTTCTATTAAAAATGGGTAGAGGTGGAGCTGAGATGACACAATAGTCAGATGCTTCCTATGGTCCCTCTCACAAAAAAGACCCCAAAAAACAAGTGGATGGATTATATATGACAATCTAGGAGCCTGGAACATCAAAGGCAAAGTTAAGGAATCCAAATGAGCAGCAGGGAGAGGGAGAGACAGTTCAGAAGCAGCGAGGTGTTGCCGGACCTGACCTGGGGGGAACCGGCACCCTGCAAGCTGGATCAACTGGTGAGCACAGTGAGCCAAGCAGTGACATTCAGGATGCATTTTCCACGTTGGGAGACACCAAGCAGCGGAGAATCTACTTAAGCCTCCAGAACCAGTGAAAAGCAGTGCTCAATCAGCAAAAGATAAGCACATGCATCTAACCTACTGTGCAGATCAAAAAACACCCCCTTTGGGAAGAAACTCTCTCCCATTTACCTTCTCCCTCCCTGCTCTGCACTGGGTCCAGGCCCAGATTCGGTGATTGTTGGGGACCCATTACATGCTCTGAGCCTTTCTACCAGCTTTAGAGAAAGGGAACAAATTAACAAACAGGAAAAAATTATCTGCCAGCTCCCCTAAGCTGGGAACTCAGGGCAGGTACAACCCCTTTGCCTATGCAAAGGCATAAGGGGTCCATGGACTTTGAATGCCATTCACCCCTGAATAGACTTCTGTGGGCCCATTTTAACAGCGTATGTCCTCATGAACAAAGTACAACAGCATATATACCTGAAGCCTATTTTCAACACCCCCAGTGCCGTCAAGTCAGCTAAAAGGTGGAGTGGCAGATTTGTGACATTTGACACAGCTCTGCCCATAAAGCAGGGTCCTCACCTACATACATCAGGGGCCTGAGGACTGGTGGCTCCACCCACGCCACTTAGCCACCCGTGACAGGGGTCCAAGAATAAGTGGAGACTCCCAGTCCTTACAGGCAACAACACTGGTGCCCACAGTCTGCTGTAAA
Source organism: Elephas maximus indicus (assembly GCF_024166365.1). Classification (NCBI taxonomy): domain Eukaryota; kingdom Metazoa; phylum Chordata; class Mammalia; order Proboscidea; family Elephantidae; genus Elephas; species Elephas maximus. Next base: position 85,351,671 of record NC_064831.1, on the reverse strand, counting down.
GCCCACCCACCTACATGCTGTAGGGAACAAGGACAATCTTTCCTCCTAGACACTCACAGGCAGCCATCAGCCCTTGCCTTGCTCAGCGCATGACCCTCTACTGCAGCCAGATACCTGTGCCTACTCTAATCACCCCTGCCTATCTAGGACTGTAGGTGGGAGCCTGCACCACACACTTGGTGACTGAATACCTGGACTCCTAAGCTAAATCCATACAAGAAAAGTAAATGCGACTCCGGGGCTCACATCATAGCAATAGTTCTAACCACCTGGTGACAGGACATGAGAGCTTTAAAGATGCCAACAATCAAAGAAGTTCACAAGAGCAGCCTATTTGGGCATATCAAAACAAAACAAAACAAGAAGCTGGAACAGACTAAGCAAACATAAAATAAATAAATATAATACTTTATTGATGGCTCAGACACAACAGTCAATAACAAATCACAGAAAAAGGCAGACTGTGATGGCTTCAGCAAGCACCCAAGACAAAGAATCAAGAAACTTTCAGGAGGAAGATAACTTCTTGGAATTACCGGAGGTAGAATTCAAATGATTAATATACAGAGCTCTTCAAGAGATCAGGAAGATCAGACAAAATGCAGGACAAACCAAGGAACACACAGACAAAGCAATAGAAGAACTTAAGAAGGTTACACAAGAGCACAATGACAAATTTAACAGGCTGCAAGGATCCATAGAAGACAGCAAACTGAAATCCAAAAGATTAACTATAAAACATCCAAACTAGGCAACACAATAGAAAGTCATAGTAGCAGAACTGAGGCAATGGAAGTCAGAATTAGTGAGACTGAAGATAAAGCCCTTGATACCAACTTATTTTAGGAAAAATCAGATAAAAGAATTTTTTTAAAAAAGTGAAGAAACCCTAAGAATTATGTGGGACTCTATCAAGATGAATAATCTACAAGCGATTGGATTATCAGAATGGGGGGGAGGCGGTGGGAGTAACAGAAAACACAGAGAATTGATGAAGATTTGTTGGCAGAAAACTTCCCTGATATCGTGAAAGATGAGACGAAATCTATCCAAGAAGCTCATCCAACACCACATACGGTAGATCCCAAAAGAAAGTCACCAACACGTAATCAAATTTCCTAAAACCAAAGACAAAGAGAATTTTAAGAGTGGCTAGGGATAAGCCATCTACAAATGAGAGTCAATAAGACTAAGCTCAGACTACTAAACGAGGCAAACAAGAAGACAATAGGATGACATATATAAAGCCTTGAAGGAAAATAAAAAATTGCCAGCCAAGAATTATATATGCAACAAAACTATCTCTCAAATATGATGGTGAAATTAGGACATTTGCAGAAAAACAGAAGTTTAGGGAATTTGTAAAAACCAAACCAAAATTACAAGAAATACTGAAGGGAGTCTTCCAGTTAGAAAACCAATAACATCAGATAACAACCCAGGACAGAACAACCAGATATCAACCCAGGTAGGGAAGTCACAAATAAATCAAAGCTAAAACACTAAAAATAGGGAAACAGGGACATCAATCTGTAAAAGATGACAACATTAAAACAAAAGGGATTAAATAATGTAGTCAGAGATCTTTCACATGAAGAGTAAGTCAAGGCAATATCCAGAAATAAAAGATTGGTTTAAACTTAGAAAAATAGAGATAAATATTAAGGTAACTACAAAGGAAACTAATAATCCTACATATCAAAAGGAAAAAATGAGAAAAAGAAAAAGACGCAGTAAATAAAAAATCAACAGCAATGAAAAGAAAATACATAAAGAAAAATGACTCAGTACAGAAAACTAAAGTGGAACAAAGAAAGCGTCAACAACACATACACACACAAAAAAATACATTAAAATGACAGTACTAAACTCATTCCTATCAATAATTAAGCTGAATGTAAATGGACTAAATGCACCAATAAAGAGACAGAGAGTGACAGAATGGACAAAAAACGGGATCCGTCTATATGCTGCCTACAAGAAACACACCTTAGACTTAAAGACACAAACAAACTAAAACTCAAAGGTTGGAAAAAATATATAGCAAGCAAACAACAATCAAAAAAGAGCAGGAGTGGCAATATTAATCTCTGAAAAAATAGACTTTAAAGTAAAATCCACCACAAAGGATAAGGAAAGACACTATACAATGATTAAAGGCTCAACACACCAGGAGACATAAGCATAATAAATATTTACACATCCAACTACAGGGCTCCAAAATACATGAAACAAACTCTAACAGCATTGAAAAGAGAAATAAACAGCTCCACAATAATAGCAGGTGACTTCAGCACACCACTTTCAGTGCAGGGCAGAACATCCAGGAAGAAACTCAATAAAGACACGTAAAATCTAAATGCCAGAATCAACCAACTTGATCTCATAGACATATAAAGGACACTCCACCCAACAGCAGCCAGGTATACTTTCTTTTCCAACACACATGGAACATTCTCCAGAATAGACCACATATTAGGCCATAAAGTAAGCCTCAACAGAATCCGAAGCATCAAAATATTGCAAAGCATCTTCTCTGACCATAAAGCCATAGAAGTAGAAATCAATAACAGGAAAAGCAAGGGAGAACAAACAGATGGAAACTGAACAACACCTTGCTCAAAAACTACTAGGTTATAGAAGAAATTAAGGATGGAATAAATAAATTCACAGAATCAAATGAAAATGAAAACACATTCCATCAGAACTTTTGGGACACAGCAAAAGCAGTGCTCAGAGGTCAATTTTTAACAATAAATGCACACATTCAAAAAGAAGAATGGACCAAAATCAAAACATTAACCCTACAACTCAAACAGAGAACAGCAAAAGAAGCCCTTAGGCACCAGAGAAAAGCAAATGATAAAAATTAGAGCAGAATTAAATGAAATAGAGACTGTAAAAACAATTGAAAGAGTTAAGAAGACCAAAAGCTGGTTCTTTCCAAAGATCAAAATCCCTAAATCATTGGCCAAACTGACAAAAGAAAAACAAGAGAGGAAGCAAATAACCCAAATAAGAAATGAGATGGGTGATATCACAACAGAACCAACTGAAATTAAAAGAATCATAACAGAATACTATGAAAAATTGTACTCTAACAAATTTGAAAACCTAGAGGAAATGAACAAATTTCTAGAAACACGCTGCTACCTAAACCAACACAAACAAAGGTAGAACAACTATATAAACCTGTAACAAAAGAAGAGATTGAAAAGGTAATTTAAAACTTTCAAAAAAAAACCCCACTGACGGCTTCACTGGAGAATTCTACCAAACTTGCGAGGAAGCGTTAACATCATTACTAATAAAGGTATTTCAGAGCATAGAAAAAGATGGAATACTCCCAAACTCATTCTATGAAGCCAGCATAACTCTGATACAAAACCAGGTAAAGACACCACAAAAAAAGAAAATTACAGACCAATATCCCTAGTGAACATAGATGCGAAGATCCTCAACAAAATTCTAGCCAGTAGCATCCAACAACATATCAAAAAAATAATTCACCATGACCATGTGGGATTCATACCAGGTATGCAGAAAAGGCAACTGACAAAGTCCAACACAGATTCATGATAAAAACTCTCAGCAAAATAGGAATAGAAGGAAAATTCCTCAACATAATAAAGGGCATTTATGCAAAGCCAACAGCCAGCATCACCCTAATGGACAGTCTGAAAGCATTCCCTTTGAGAACAGGAACCAGACAAGGATGCCCTTTATCACTACTCTTATTCAACATTGTGCCGGAGGTCCCTCCTAGCCAGAGCAATTAGGCTAGAAAAAGAAACGGCATCCAAATTGGAAAGGAAGAGTAAAAGAATCCCTATTTGTAGATGATATGATCTTATACACAGAAAACCCCAAAGAATCCACACACACACAAAAAAACTACTGGAACTAAAAGAAGATTTCAGCAAAGTATGAGGATACAAGATAAACATACAAAAATCAGTAGGATTCCTCTATACCAATAAAGAGAACTTCGAAGAAGAAACCACCAAATCAATACCATTTACAATAGCCCCCAAGAATATAAAATAAATAGGATAACCAGAGACATAAAAGACCTATAATGAGAAAACTATAAGACACTACTGCAAGAAACCAAAAGAGATCTACATATCTTGGTCATGGATAGGAAGGCTCAACACGGTGAAAATGTCAGTTCTATCCAATGTGGTCTACAGATACAAAGCAATCCAAATTCCAATTGCATTTTTTAATGAGATGGAGAAACAAATCACCAACTTCATATGGAAAGGGAAGAGGCCCCGGATACGTAAAGCATTACTGAAGAAGAACAAAGTAGGAAGCCTCACACTACCTGATTTGAGAACCTATTATACCGCCAAGGTAGTCAAAAAAGCCCGGTACTGGTACAACAACAGATACATAGATCAATGGAACAAAATGGAGAATCCAGATGTAAATTCATCCACCTATGAGCAGTTGATATTTGACAAAGGCCCAAAGTCCATTAAATGGGGAAAAGACAATCTCTTTAACATATGGTGCTAGCATAACTGGATATCCATCTGCAAAAAAATGAAACAAGACCCATACCTCACACCATGCACAAAAACTAACTCAATATGGATCAAAGACCTAAATACAAAATCTAAAACAATTACGATTACAGAAGAAAAAGTAGGGACAACTCTAGAAGCCCTAATACATGGCATAAACAGAACATAAAACATAACTAACTGCACAAACATCAGAAGAGAAACTAGATAACTGGGAGCTCCTAAAAATCAAACACTTACGCTTATCCAAACAAGTCCCCAAAAGAGTAAACATACAACCTACTGACTGGGAAAAAAATTTTTGGCTAAGACAGATCTGATCAGGGTCTAATCACAAAAATCTATAAGATACTACAAAACCTCAACAACAAAAAGACAAATAGCCCAATAAAAAAAAATGGGCAGAAGCTATGAACAGGCACTTCACCAAAGAAGACATTCAGGCAGCTAACAGATACATGAGGAAACACTCATAATCATTACCCATTAGAGAAATGCAAATCGAAACTATAATGAGATACTATCTCCCCCCAACAAGGCTAGAATTAGTCCAAAAAACACAAAATAAATGTTGGAGAGGTTGTGGAGAGACTGGAACACTTATACACTGCTGGTGGGAGTGTAAAATAGTACAACCACTTTGGAAATTGATTTGGCATTTCCTTAAAAAGCTAGAAATAGAAGTATCATACGATCCAGCAATCCCACTCCTTCGAACATATTCTAGAGAAAATAAGAGGTTCATGTGAATAGATACATGCACACTCATGTTCATTGTAGCACTGTTCACTATAGCAAAAAGATGGAAACAACCTAGGTGCCCATCAACAGATGAATGGATAAACAAATTATGGTATGTTCACACAGTGGAATACTATGCAATGATAAAGAACAACGATGAATCTGAGAAACAGAAAATGGGGTGCAGAACTTAAATTCTAGTAAAAATACCAGACTTAATGATCTAACTGAGACTGGAGGGACCCTGGAAGACATGGCCCCCACACTGTCTGATAACCCTGCACTAAAACCATTCCCGAAGCCAACTCTTCAGACAAAGATTAGACTGGACTATAAGACATAAAATGATACTTGTGAAGGGTGTGTTTCTTAGCTCAAGTAGATACATGAGACTAAATGGGAAGCTCCTGTTTGGTGGTGAGATGAGAAGGCAGAAAGGGACAGGAGCTGGTTGAATGGACACGAGAAATTTGGGGTGGAATGGAGGAATGTGCTGTCACATCACAGAGAGAGCAACTAGGGTACATAACAATGTGTACACAAATTTTTGTATGAGAAACTAACTTGAGCTGTAAACTTTCACTTAAAGCACAATAGAAAATACATACAAGGAACAGTTACCACTATATAAGATGATTGCCCCAATTACAGGGTAGGCAAAAAATTTTCATAAATACCTCACCAAAGAAGCTATTATTAATGGCAATAAATATCAAAAGACACTTAACATCACTAGTCATCTAAAAAAAAAAAAAGTCATCAGGCTAATACAAATTAGTCACACTCACTAGAATGACTAAAGTTCAAAATACTATAAAGTGTTGGCAAAGGTGTGGAGAAACTGGAACTCTCATAATGTTGTTGATGGGACAATAAAATGGTATAACCCCTTTGGCAATCTCTATGGTAGTATCTTATAAATTTAAATTTAGTGTTATCATACAGTCAAGTTCCTAAATATTTACCCAAAGGAAATGATAACATAATTCCACAGAAAGACATTTAGGTGTAAGTTCATAGCAGTATTATTCATAACAGTCAAAAACTGGGGGAAAATCCTCATCAACTGAGAAATAAACCAATCATGGTGTATCCATATCTCAGTAATAAAAAAATAATAAAATATTTATACATGCAAGAGCATGGATGAATCTCAAAAACATTATGCCTAGTGAAAGTAGTCAGATCAAAATGACAAAATACTGTCTGATTCCATTTATATAAAATTCTGGAAAAAACAGAACTATGATGCCAGTAAGTGAATCTGTGGTTTGCCTATGACCGGAGGTCAAGGGAGAAAATCCACTGTGAAGCCAAATAAGGAAATGCTAGATCTTGATTGTTTTTGTGGTCCTGTGATAGTAGACGATTACCAAAATTCATCAAATTTATATTAAAAACCCAGTACGTCGACTCGATTCCGACTCATAGCGACCCTATAGGACAGAGTAGAACTGCCCCATAGAGTTTCCAAGGAGCATATTTATATTAAGGAGTGCAAATTTCAATGTGTATAAATACCTTAATAAGGCTGAAAACAATAATACTGGAAACTATGAAAAAAATAATAATAATTACAGCTGTTGGTATTTGCCATCTGTTCTTGTTCAGGTGGCAGATTAGACACCCAGGCCTGAAGAGCAGACCGTGAGATACCGCTGTCACAGGAAGAAGGCAGCAGTGTTCTTTCAGAGGCAGGCCTTGCCACAGCTGCAGAGTCCCACGTCCTTGGGGAGCTGAAAAGCTCTCAATACTTTGAATCTGAAGGCTGACAGGCTTTGCTTCTGGACTCTGTTTTGACATCTCATTTTCAGGAATTCTGTGTGTCCAGATTATTTCCACGATTCCTTACTACCCTGAAACAGCAACCAAGTTGAGAAAAAGCAAAAAACACTGCTAATGAACTTGACCTTTTCTTGTAGATAAATGTAATTCACCAAATACACTTATTTTCCCCTGCATTTTTATCTGTGGATCCCCCCTCTCTCATTTCCACAGAGAGCTCTTAGTTAACTATTGCTGAAATTGGAATCTCAAAAGCAATTTTGACTGAAAGAGCAACATTTCAATTAAACGAATAATCAAATTCAAAATGTTATTTGAATAATTTGAGTTCTTAAATTAAGCACGCAGATTTTTTTTTTTTTTTTCCGCGAGCAGGCTATAAATTACATTTTCCGCTACATTGGCAGTAAACGGGTAATTAATATCTTAAATTTTGCTTCTCAATGTTGATTTAAAAAATAAAATTAAATAAGCACAGAACATAAATCAGCACAGCTATCCCAGATTAGATGTGATTGCCTGTCTCCTGTTTATCCGACTTTCTCTGGAGTGGGTGCTTCCGTTTTGGAGGGCAGCCTGGACCCAAGAGAGCGCATTACATGCAAAGTAAACATTCATATCATTGGGGAAGCAGCATATGAAACTTTAGGAACCTAATGCAATCTATTAAATGATTAGTAGATATTTTTCTACTCAAACTGTGTAAATAGTATTCATATAAAGATGACACCTTACATTTAATATATTATTTCCACTGACACTGTCGTAACCATTAAACCAAACCAAACTCATTGCCGTTGAGTCGATTCTGACTTATAGCAACTCTGTAGGACAGAGGAGAACTGCTCCATAGGGCTTCCAGGGAGTGGCTGGTAGATTCAAACTGCTGACCTTTTGGTTAGCAGCCAAGATCTTAACCACTGCGTCACTAGGTAATTTACCGAGAAACTAAAAAGTTACTCGTTAGGTTATACTTTCCTAAATGTTCTGTTATTATGTCGAGTCATGAGATGTCATTTTGAAGTAGTCCTAAGAGGGCTTTGTGCATGCCTGCCTCTCTTATAAGTGCTTTAGAACATATAAGATTCACAATAACCCTAAAAGGAAGTTCCTTTTACTATTTCCATTTTTATAAATGCTAAAACTATGAAGAAGAGGACAGGCATTTGCCCACGGTCCCAGAGCTGGGAAGTGGTAGAGCTGGGATAGACCGTGGACGACCTGTCACCAGAGCCTCAGATCCCCATGACAAAGCCACACTGCCTCCCATAGTGGGCCTTTACTTTTCATGGGTCAATCCCATAAAGATTGGTGTTCCTCATGATGCTACATTGTCTCTCCCCAGCATTCCTTGAAAGGATGTACAAGAGTACCATCCGAAGGACTCCATGAGCACATCTTGTTTCCTACCAAAAAAGCAGCACTTGTCAACCAAGAGGTGGCTTTCAAATAGTTGTTGCTGTTAGCTGCCCTCAGATTAGATTGCAACTCATGGCCACCTTATGTACAACCCAGTGAAACATTGCTGGGTCCTGCAGTGTCTTCATGATTGTTGGTATGTTTAAGCCCACTGTCGTGGCCACTGTTTGAGAACCTTCCAACTTGGAAGGCTCATCTTCCAGCATTATATCAGACAGGATTCTTTTGTGATCCATAGAGTTTTCATTGGCTACTTTTTGGAAGTAGATCACCCGGCCTTTCTTCCTAGTCTGTGTTAGTCCGGAAACTCTGCTAAAACCTGTACACCATTGGTGACCCTGAAGTATTTAGAATATTGGTGGCATAGCTTCAAGCACTGTAGCAACAAGTAAGCCATCACAGTATGACAAACTGACAGATGGGCGCTGGTTCAAGCAACAGAAGGTGTCTTAGTTTCCTAGAACTGCCACAGCAAAATATCACAAAGTGGGTGGCTTTAAAGAATGGGAATTCATTTTCTTACAGTTCTGGAGGCTAACCAAAAAACCAAACAAAACCCATTGCCATCGCTGAGTCGATTCTGACTCATAGCAACCCCATAGGACAGAGTACAACTGCCCCACAGGGTTTCCAAAGCTGTAAATATTTACAGAAGCAGATTGCCACGTCTTTCTCCCTTTGGGTAGAGGGTGGATTCAAACTGCAGACCTTTCAGTTAGCGGCCGAACACTTAACCACTGTGCCATCAGGGCTAGGAGTCCAAATAAGGGTGTTGGTCAGGTTGATTCCTTCTGAGCGTTCTAAGAGAAAAGCTGTTCGGTGCCTTTCTCCTAGTTTCTGTTGACTACCGGGAACACTTGGCATCCGTTTGCTTGCAGACAGAACCATACTTGGTGTGCTCTCTCTGTGTGTGACTCCGTTTCTGTCCTTGTTCTCTCTTATAAGACACCAGTCATACAAAAATAGTATCCAAGCTACTCAGGCATAACTTAATTGATATCTTTGAAGAAAGATTTTATTTCCTCAACCAAGGGTACATTGTTTAGGACTTCAGTATATCTTTTGGGGGGACACAATTCAATCCACAAAAGTAGGTCAAATCTGCCACATTTAGGGTGACCCAAATGGAGACACCCAGGGCACAAACCAAAATTAGCCACCATCTGTCTCTTCCATCCTATTCCAAAGTATCTGACAATTCTCTCAATTTTCTGAACTAAATCTGTCTCTTCCCATAGGTATCAGACTCCTAACCAAGCAGCTCTCCTTCCAGAGGTACCAGCACTGAGTCTGCAACCTCCACTCCCAGGGTCTGTGTCTTCATAAGCCAAATGTTTCATCAACTTTCCCATCTACTCCCGTCACTACTTAACCCCATATGACTTTGAGTTACTCTCAGCATTTAACATTCTTTCAAAATCAAGACTCAATACTGAATTTAAAGTAATGATATGTTGTTGTTGTTGTTAGATGCCATTAAGTCAATTTGGACTCATATTGGCCCCATGAGACAGAGTAGAACCGCCCCACAGGGTTTTCTATGCTGTAATATTTATGGGAACAGATTGCCATGTGAGAGTCATCATTCATAACTTAAGAGTGAAAATCAGCAAGCTAACTAATTAGGTTGCTTTTGATACTAGAGAGAATTATTTGACTACTGAACTGAGAGTCAGGAACAGTGTGATTCCAGTTGCAACATTACTAGTTACTTGTGTGACCTTGAGAAAGAAACAACTTCATCTATAAAATGAAAGCAGATGGTCTCTGAGGTCTCTTCCAGAAGAAGCTACCATTTCATGACCTCCTGATTATTAAGTTCCCATTGACAGCATCTTCCCTCCTAAGAAAATGCACATTCCCAGTTCCATATTTTGACCTATTAGGTTATCATAATTGGACTTCTATTTCACACTTACTGTCTCAATCTTTTTTTTTTTTTTTGTCTCAATCTTTAAGCACATGGTCGAGAGAAAGAAAGAAAAATAACGAGAACCTATCCATTGCTTCTTTTTAGTTCAGTGTAAATATTCAAGCTGCTATTTATATTTGATTTCAGGAGCCTGGTTCATTTTTTTAATCTAAAAAAATCTCAGTTATTATTTCAGCCTTTAATAAATAATGCCTTAAACAAACAAACAACAACAAAAAAAAACTGTAAGCATCTCTTTTTCTCTCGATGAACCAAAAGCTAAAAGGATCCTTGCTATAGAGATGACGGGGGAAAAGAGGGGACCAAGAGTAGTAAATCACAATTCCCTGATTACCTCATTAATTTTCAGATGTTCTTCCTGGGGTAGATGGGTGGAAATAATTATAACCACTCAACAGAGAGAAAAGCAGTCATTTTTAGATTCTCATCTAAAATCAATAATCAAATAAATCTCACAGCATTGATTTTCATGTCTAAAAGTATTCTTTATTCTATTTCATTATTTACCAACAATTCTATTCCCTGACTTTAAATTAGAATAATTGGAATATTTAGGAAGAAAGGCCCGGTGATATATTTCCAGAAATTAGCTCTTCTACTGTGCCTGGATGATGCAGATGGTTTTCACCCAATTACTAACCTAAAACTTAACAATTCAAACTCACCCAGTAGTGTCACTGAAGAAAAGCTTGGTGATCTACTGCCACAAAGATTACAGCCAAGAAAACCCCATGGAGCTCAGTTGTACTCTGTAACACATGGGGTCGCCATGAGTTGCAATGGACTGCACAGCAATGGGTTTGGTTTTGGGTTTTTGGTACCGTGTCACAAACCTTTGGTGAACAAACTCTGAGCGGTCTGTGAAAACCTGTGGGAAAGAGTTGGAGGATGGGGGCAGACTCACTATTGGCCGGGGCATTGTAGAATTCTACTTCAGGGCAGCCTACACAGAGCCATTGAAAATCTGTTAAAAGTTAGTCTGGTTTCTTGTTACCCCTGCCCATGGCCAGCCCTCTTCCTCCTTCAGGACCATTAGGAATGAGCACAGCTGTGGGTCTATTTTAATCTATGGAGGCATCTTGACTTTCTAGAATGAATTTCATTTAGGTTTCTTCATGTTCTTGGCCCTATGATGAGTTTAAAATAAACCATAATTTTGTAGCTTATCCAACACACTTTGGTAGTTGGAATGAAAGCAATAGCCTCTCTCAACTTCGTACACCCTCAGCCCAAGTCATGGCTGCTACTCACCATGTAGCGCAGTCAACTCTCGTCAAATACGTCAACACATCTTTCTAAGTTTGTCATTTATCTTTTAACCTTTTCAGTGTATATTGATTTATAAATTTATAAATCTTTTAAATCATTTCTCTTAGGTTTTGTATGATGTTTAGAAAAGCCTTTCTTCGTTCTGAATTCCTTTTAAAAGTGCCTCTCATGTTTTCTAATAGTGCTTCAATGTATTTATTTTTAGAGTAAAATCTTTGGTCCATCTGGAGTTTATTTTGGTGTTGGAAATAAAGTAAGGAATACAATTTTATTTGATTTTTTTCCCAGATGGTTACTAAGTTGTCCTAACTCCATTTATGGACAAGGGATACAAACAGAGTTTTTACATATAAGTAATTTTTTAAAACATATGAAAAGATGTTCAACTACATTCATAATTATTTTTAAGAACTGCAAATAAAATTTAACACAGTATTATTTGACACTAAAAAACACTACCTACCTAAATTAAATGCACTTGTAATGTTTGACCAACAATTTTATTCCTAGGAGACTACGCCTTTAGATAACATGGCATTGGTGGTTCAGAAGTAGAATTCTCACCTTCCGTGCAAGAGATTTAGGTTCAATTCCTGGCCAACACACTTCAAGTACAGCTACCACCCGTCTATGAGTGGAGGCTTATGTGTTGCTAGGATGCTGTCTTAGTTATCTAGGGCTGCTCTAACAGAAATATCACAAGTGGATGGCTTTAACAAAGAGAAATTTATTCTCTCACAGTCTAGTAGGCTAGAAGCCCAAATTAAGGGTGTCAGCTTCAGGGGGAGGCTTTCTCCACTGGCTCTGGAGGAAGGTCCCTGTCATCAGTCTTCACCTGGTTTGGGAGCATCTCAGCACAGGAACTACAGGTCCAAAGGATGTGCTCTGCTTTGGTGCTGCTTTCTTGGTGGTATGAGGTCCCCAACTCTCTGCTCACTTCCCTTTCCTTTTATTTCTTGTAAGATAAAAGGTGGTGCAGGCCACACGCCAGGGAAACTCCATTTACATTGGATCAGGGATGTGACTTGAGCAAGGGTGTTATATTCCACACTAATCCTCTATAACATAACCTAATCTTGTGTCATTAACCACAGGCAGAGATTAGAATCTACAACACATAGGAAAATTATATCAACCACAAAATGGAGGACAACCACACAATACTGGGAATCATGGCCTAACCAAGTTGACACATATTTTGGGGGGACAAAATTCAATCCATGACAAATGCTGAACAGGTTTCAGCAGAGCTTCCAGATTAAGACAGACTAGAGAAGTCCTGGTGATCTGCTTCCAAAAATCAGCCGATGACAACTCTTGTGGAACCCACCAGCTCCCACGCACAACTGATGACAGGGGTGGTGCAGAATCAGGTAGAGTTTTGTTCCTTTGTTCATGGGGTCACCATGAGTTGGGGGTTAACTGAACAGGAGCGATCAACAGCCTTTAGATGTACTAATATTTATTCATAAATATGAATATCTATTGAATATTCATTGCTACCTTATCAAGAAATAGAAAAAAAAAAAAAAAAAAACCCAGTCGACGGCTTAAAATTTCTTGGTGCACCTGCAACAAGCCTTTAAAAAGAAAGATGCTGATCATACATTCCTGTTAAGATGTGATATCTAAGGCATATGATTAAGTTAAAAAAAAATGCTCTTATGTATGTAGCATATGCTAGCACTTCACTGATAAGGAACACACACGCACGGAGGTATACAGTTATATGTGTATAAACTATTTTGGAAGAATACCAAGCATCTGGGCGCAGTGGTAGCCTTTGAGAAATTAGTTAGGTGAGAGAAGGCAGTCCTTTGGAAGGCCCAAACAACTATAATTACTCGCCATTCCTTCCTCCTGCTAGCATCTTTGGGCTTGGGAACAAATCGTTGCATCCCCCCCTCTGAAGCCTAATGGTTTGTCTAAGCAGCGGAGCCAAAGAGATATAGTCCCAGGCTAACAATTCCTGACTGCTGCCCCACGTCTGACTACCCCCTCTATGGGTGATCAAGCGAAAAAACCTGCATTGCATTCTGTGCAGTGTAACATACGAGTACTGGAACATAAAATTGAGTGGGGAAAAATCTCATGGTCCTTCGTTCATGCTGCAAAGAAAGGGGACACCTGTGGGAGTTTCCACCCAGCCTGGACAGTTTCTGAGCCAGGGAGAACCTTTCATGATGAAATTTCCCGTTATAAACTATCTGTTGACTGTGAGTAATTAAAGCAGTTTTCATTATTGCCAACACTGTGTGTCTTGTGTGTATGACCTCATGAGGATAAATGGATATAACACCTATGGACTGGTTGGTACTATTGAGTGCTATTCTTATCCCAGTACTCTGGTGGATATTTGGCATCTGGAGACAGCCTTTAAGGCAATCTGCGTGTGCAATGCATTACAAACTGAGGGCCTGGGGTGGGAGTGAGTGATCCCCTCAAGTTATTCTAAAATGATGTGGGTTTTTTTGTTTGTTTGTTTGTTTTTCTGAATGTGATACCAAGAATACTGTTGGGGCGCTGTCAAATTAGGGCAAGGAACAGAAAGCTCACCTTGCCTTTTAAACAAAAGCCAAATCAGATCTTCAAATACTAGGAGGAGAACACCAGGTTAAAAGTTTAACCTGCAACTAAAATACAGGGTCGCTATGAGTCAGAATCAATTCAGTGACAAAGAGTTTGGTTTTTTGGTTGCAACTAAAATATACTAACCACTTGAAATATACTTATCGTGGCGACCCTGTTTGTGTCAGAATAGAAATATGCTCCAAAGGGCTTTCAACGGCTGATTTGTTTTGGAAGTACATCTTCTGAGGTGCCTGCCTCCGGGTGGACTCGAACATCCAACCTTTCATTTCGCAGCTGAGCGTGTTAACCTTTTGTACCACCCAGCGACTCAGGTGTACTTAGTTTTGGTTAATACACTTTTGCTAAATGCAAAGAGGTAGAAATGCAGTTCCCAACTTTTCTCTCCACTATCTCCACCATTGCTAACACAGATACATGCCCGTCCATCCCACCACAGACCCACACACATTTTCTAAACCAGTGGTTTTCAAACTGTGCTTTGCAGAGACCCACGGGTGCTTCTCTGAAAGAGGGGGGAGGGGTAGGAGGCAAGAGAAGCCAAGGGCACATCCCTCCACCCTCCCCTTGCTTAACCAGAACAGCTCTCCTGTTGCTTTTTTTATTGATGGGAAGAAAAGAGCATTCTGAATAATTTCTCTTTTTAAGAAATAAATCTTCAGCCAATTAAAAAAAAGGAAATAAAATTCCACTCTTCTCTGCCATGCCATTTCAAGCAACACAATGTAATTCATAATAAAGGAACTCCATAAACTTATACAAACCTGGAATTTTAGAGCCTAGAGAGACCCTATAGAGATAACAGAGTCCTGTGCTCTCATTTGACACAGGAAGAGGATGGCTAAGTCACAGACACGATGGGACATGTCCAAGGTCACATTTGACCTACCAGTGGCAGAAGCAGGAATAAGGAGCCAGCCTCCAATTTCCCAGGGCTTTATTATGTGTTTCTCATTGGAAATGATGACCCAGCCCCTCAACAGTGACTTTGACAATGAACTGAATCAATGTTTAATGGCTGTAGCTATAAGCCACTCAAGTGACCAAACTCACCAATTCCTCTCTTTGGGGAGTTATCTGCTTTTAGCTTAAAAATTTTTGAAGCTTTCCACCAATAAAATTCTACCCAAGAAAGGCAACTGCTTCAAATAGCTGTCCGCTTTGTCATCTATGTATAAACCCAAATCCAACCAAAGGCAAAGCGATTCATTCAAGAGGGAAAACGCACCTTAGAATAGGTCTGAAGGTAAGTCTTGTGATCGTTGTCTCTATCTAGGTGTTTGCATTATCATTTCATAAGGCAAAACAGAAGGTGGCAAAAGCCTACTGCCATCATTTAGTTTTTGATGGAACATATTCATCAAAAAAGCATCCAGTCCCCTGAGCTTGCAGCCATATGCTACAGGAAAATGTCACCAGTTGAAGATGTATTCATTTGCTGTTTTGAAAACTCTGTTTGATATTCATGCATTCCAAGTGTTTTGACCTAGATTTCTGTAGAGGCATTAGATCCAGTCCTGTGCAGGCAGCTAGACATCTGTTGCTTGTGTAGTCAAAGGAAGAATCTAAAGTTAAAAAGAGAGAGAGAATGAAAAAATGAAAACATTTATTAATGGGTGCCAACATTTTGCACAGCCAATATGCTTAATACTAGATTAACTAATATAAGCATATGGGGATGCATTTGTTGAAAGCTTTAAAGAAAAGAACAAAGAAAAAAAAGAGTTGGAAGTAGCTAAAGTTCAAGGGGAATGGAATTTGCACTTTCTCCCTTAAATGAAAGCTTGGTGAAATGGCAACATACTCTAATTATAAGCAAGTGACTAATGTCATAGCATTTAAGGTTTTTTTTTTTTTTTTTTTTTTTTTCCAGAAGGGATATATGATGTTCTATGTTCTGCACATATCTTAGATAAACCTAAGATCCTTGAAATCTTTTTGGGACATCAATCTTGTTCTTGTTCAGTGTTATCTATTCTTTTGGTGTTTAGAAGTTCTAGTTAATTTAGGTATCAATTAATAGCAGCGATAATAATAAACACAAATACTAATTATTAAGCTCTATCTCCTTCCAGCGAGGGAGAAAAAGAAGTCCTGTTATCCTTGTATCTAATCCCATGTTACGTACATACAAGGGATTCCAAACTATGCCTCAGTGCCCTTTCTCGACCTCAGGTTATAGTAGTCAGGTGAGTTATAATTAAAGAATATTTTAGCTACATACTTCCAGACTCTCTTTTCCTACTTTTTAGGCCTGAATGTTGCAAACTATGTATTTGTAGTGTTTCTAGAGACATGAATCCATTCATTCATGAAACCATTAATAGTGGTTGAGAACCTACAAAGAGTAGAGAAACCCTGTTAGATTCTGGAAATAGAGCAATGAAAGAAAAAGTCCTTGTCTTGCGGTAGCTACAGAATGGAGATGACTATTCTTCCTGCACACGAAATGATTTATTCCTTTCAGGTCCCTGGAATAGTCCGGTTCAGCCAATGTGTGGGTTTGTTGGGAGCACTGGAAGAGATAATGGAATGTTGACTTTCAGGTCCCCGGAATAGTCCGGTTCAGCCAATGTGTGGGTTTGTTGGGAGCACGGGAAGAGATGAGGGAATATTGACTTTCAGGTCCCTGGAATAGTCTGGTTCAGCCAACATGTAGTTTGTTGGGAGCACTAGAAGAGATGATGGAATGCTGATGTCCCCTGAAGAGTTGCTCCATCAAGCACCTGGGATCTGACAGAAGTTGTGTTTAATCTGATCACAAACCAACCGTATGTTTACTTGTCTTTTATCACTGACCTCTTCCTAACTCCCATTATGAGAAGTTGACTGAAATACACACTAAGATATTCATTCACTCAATAAACATTTATCTGAGAGTGTACACCACAGTCAACATTAAAAAAAAAAAAAGACCTTTGCCACTGAGTCGATTCTGACTCATAGCGACCCTATAGGACAGAGTAGGACTGCCCCATAGAGTTTCCAAGGAGCGGCTGGTGGATTCGAACTGCCGACCTTTTGGTTAGCACCCAAGCTCTTAATCACTATGCCACCAGGGATTCGCACTCAACATTGGTAAAACTAAAATGGAAACTCAAAATCCTTGCCCTTAAGATGCTTTGTGTCTAAAATGAAAGATAAATACATAAAGATCTAATTATAAATACGAAGTAATAAACACTGCTTGAGATATATGCAATGCCACTAACTTGTAGAATTGAGAATGATTATATATATTGAACTGGGTCTTTAAGGGTGAGTATGGCCTGGCCAATAGGAAAATTGCGAAATGTCATTTCAAGCAGAAATAATGGCATGAGCAGGGACGGATTACCCTATAAGCAAGGTATGCATGAGCTTACTTACTGATCATACTAATCAAAGATGTGATGCGGTGAAACCACATAAAATTGTGCACTACAGATTAGTAAGTAAACACAAGTAAACCTGCACATACCTTGCTTACCATAAACCCATGGGTAACTTGCTTAGTGGTTAATCTGCCCCTGGGTATGAGCGTGGGTAGAGAGGCCTGAATGTGCAAGGTATATCCAGGGAAGAGATTGAGAACAGGGCCAGGCTGAAAGGAAGGGCAAATATTACAGTCACCCTATAATTACATAAAAAGGAAAAAGTAAAACTGATTATTGGATGCCTGAATCAAGAAACTCCAAACCAACACGTCATGTGCCTTTGTGGACCAACCTGCTCCCTATAAGCATGGGTTAGAATAATCCAATTTTATTCTCCAGAATAATTATTTCAGTTATTTGAGTAAATACTTGTATAAATCTCTTGAGTAGTTAGTTGGTGAAACACTAAGGGCATGCTCAAGTAAGAAAATAAAAAACTGTTATTCTAAAGCAAAGAGAAAAATCTGTGCGGCTCCAGAGAACGAGGGGGCAGAAAAGTGAAATGGAGAAAAAGAAAGGGAGATGTATGAGATACTGGAAAGGTACTCACTCTGATGGATGAGAGAGGGTTTTAGTGGAAAAGTCTGAACAGGCTGAGTTTTGATGCTGAATTTGGTACAAGGCAAGGGGATGACAGCAAAGGAGGCAACAGGACAAGATGTCTTGGGTGGTCTTAATTTGGGATATCCTGTTTTTGTACCCCTAGAGCTGAGAGAAAGAGAAGACTTGGGCTTTCCAATCTGAACATCTCTATCTTCACTTCCCCAAATATACACAACCAATATGGGTTAAATAGGTAATCTTCAAATGTAGGTGTATCCATCTGTCCCCAGTGTATCTGCATAAATGGAAAACCACGTAAGTTTCTCTGTGAAACAATCAGCATTATTCATTAAATGACAACTAGTCAGTGAATACATTTCAACTGAGCAGGCCAATTGAGCACTATTTGAAATGCACGAAACCAAGGCTAAAAAGACCCATTCTGCATTGACCAGTCTTACTATAGTGCTTGATTCAAGCTCCATGTACTGCATCTGGTGGGATTAGGAAGGACTCTATGAGGGTACATAGAGGGAGTTTTCACATGGACGGAAAACTGTAAGGGTGAGCCCTAGCCTGGTATAGGCAACGTATAAGGTATTAGGAGTATTAGGTGCTGACCCGAAAAGAATGCACTCAGTAGGTTTAGCGTCCTTGCATCTGAACCAGACATGGAGGAGACTTACTCCTCTCTTATCATAACTCAGAACTCAGCTGTCAGGCAGAACGGAAACTCAGTTCCAGGCTGGGTTGGTGAGCAAAGAAAATTTGGTGATTGACCCATAAGGTTTATCGTGAGTCACCAGCAGCTGAGAAGCTGTAATAAACAAAGTTCAAAGTTCTACAATTAGGATATGTCAGTTCCTCTGCCAAAGCCACCAAGTAGCCATGGCAAACTATAAACAAATTTTAGGTGGAAAGAGGGTATTACTTACTATGAACTATTGCATACATGTAATGAAATTAAATGCAAAAATCACATCTTTTTTTTCAGACTTCAAAGACATTTTAAAGCACATGCCCACACCCTCTCCATCTTCCTGACACTGGAGAACAGGCTCCCTTTTCTCTTCTATTAGAAGAATTTCAGCAGAAAAGACTGAGAAGCCCTGATTAAGAACATTTGTTTCTGCAAGGGGTGAATATAAAGACTAATGGAGAGGCTGGGGAAAAAAACGGCGGTGATGAAGACGTGGGGGCTGACCTCTCTACTTGACCCTAAATACTTCCTGGGTTGTGCTCTTACTAGTAATTTATCGTATTATAAAGAAGACCCATTACCTTTACTATTGTCAACAAAGAATCAGCCTTTGATTAGAAAATGTAAGGTCCCTTGCCATTTGATTCACAATTTTTCAAGGATATAATTAACACAAAGCCCCAATCTCGCTGCAGCAAATTTCAAATGCCTGAACTACTGCCAATACTCTAGATTAAGAAACTTTCCTTTCTCAGTACAAATGACCATGCCAATTGTATTAAAATCCCTTTATCAATTATGAGAATATATTTGTTTCAGCAGGTCAATTATATGTAGTATCATTTCCAATTCAACCAGAATTCATTGACTATTTGTCATCTGCCAACACTGATTTAATAGCACTCCCAGGTATGTATATACATGTGTATGTCCATATATATATATGTTGTTGTTAGGTGCCATCGAGTCGGTTCATAGTGACCCTATGCACAACAGAAAGAAACACTGCCCGGTCCTGAGCCATCCTTACAATCGTTGTTATGCTTGAGCTCATTGCTGCAGCCACTGTGTCAATCCACCTCACTGAGGGTCTACCTCTTTTCTGCTGACCCTGTACTCTGCCAAGCATGATGTCCTTCTCCAGGGACTGATCCCTCCTGACAACATGTCCAAAGTATGTAAGACACAGTCTCGCCATCCTTGCTTCTAAAGAGCATTCTGGTTGTACTTCAAAGACAGATTTGTTCGTTCTTCTGGCAGTCCATAATATATTCAATATTGTTCGCCAACACGACAATTCAAAGCCATCAATTCTTCTTCGGTCTTCCTTATTCACTGTCCAGCTTTCACATGCATATGATGTGATTGAAAATACCATGGCTTGGGTCAGGCGCACCTTACCCTTCAAGGTGACATCTTTGCTCTTCAACACTTTGAAGAGGTCCTTTGCAGCACATTTAGCCAATGCAATGCATCTTTTGATTTCTTGACTGCTGCTTCCATGGTTGTTGATTGTGGATCCAAGTAAAATGAAATCCTTGACAACTTCAATCTTTTCTCCATTTATCATGATGTTGCTCATTGGTCCAGTTATGAGGATTTTTGTTTTCTTTATGTTGAGGTGCAATCCATACTGAAGGCTGTGGTCATTGATCTTCATTAGTAAGTGCTTCAAGTCCTATTCACTTTCAACAAGCAAGGTTGTGTCATCTGCATAACGCAGGTTGTTAATGAGTCTTCCTCCAATCCTGATGCCCCATTCTTCTTCATATAGTCCAGCTTCTCGGATTGCTCGCTCAGCATACAGATTGAATAGGTATGGTGAAAGAATACAACCATGACCTTTCCTGACTTTAAACCAATCAGTATCCCCTTGTTCTGTACGAACAAATGCCTCTTGATCTATGTAAAGGTTCCTCATGAGCACAATTAAGCATTCTGGAATTCCCATTCTTAGAAATATGAACCATAATTTGTTATGATCCAAACAGTCGAACGCCTTTGCATAGTCAATAAAACACAGGTAAACATCCTTCTGGTATTCTCTGCTTTCAGCCAGGATCCATCTGACATCAGCAATGATATCCCTGGTTCCACACCTTCTTCTGAAACCGGCCTGAATTTCTGGCAGTTCCCTGTAAATATACTGCTGCAGCCGTTTTTCAATGATCTTCAGCAAAATTTTGCTTGCGTGTAATATTATTGGTATTGTTCTATAATTTCCACATTTGGTTGGATCACCTTTCTTGGGAATAGGCATTAATATGGATCTCTTCCAGTCACTTGGCCAGGAAGCTGTCTTCCATATTTCTTGGGATAGATGAGTGAGTACCTCCAGTGCTGCATCTGCTTGTTGAAACATCTCAATTGATATTCCATCAATTCCTGGAGCCTTGTTTTTTGCCAATGCCTTCAGAGCAGCTTGGACTTCTTCCTTCAATACCATCGGTTCCTGATCATATGCCACCTCTTGAAATGGTTGAATATCGACTAATTCTTTTTGGTATAATGACTCTGTGTATTCCTTCCATCTTCTTTTGATGCTTCCTGCATTGTTTAATATTTTCCCCATAGAATCCTTCAGTATTGTAACTTGAGGCTTGAATTTTTTCTTCAGTTCTTTCAGCTCAAGAAATGCCGAGTGCGTTCTTCCCTTTTGGTTTTCCATCTCCAGCTCTTTGCACATGTCATTATAGTACTTTACTTTGTCTTTTCAAGAGGCCCTTTGAAATCTTCTGTTCAGTTCTTTTACTTCATCAGTTCTTCCTTTTGCTTTAGCTGCTCGACGTTCGAGAGCAAGTTTCAGAGTCTCCTCTGACATCCATCTTGGTCTTTTCTTTCTTTCCTGTCTTTTCAATGACCTCTTGCTTTCTTCATGGATGATGTCCTTGATATCATTCCACAACTCGTCTAGTCTTTGGTCACTAGTGTTCAATGCATCAAACCCATTCTTCAGATGGTCTCTAAATTCAGGTGGGATGTACTTAAGGTCATATTTTGGCTCTCGTGGACTTGCTCTGATTTTCTTCGGTTTCAGCTGGAACTTCCATATGAGCAATTGATCCTCTGTCCCACAGTCGGCCCCTGGCCTTGTTCTGACTGATGATATTGAGCTTTTCCATTGTCTCTTTCCACAGATGTAGTCAATTTGATTTCTGTGTGTTCCATCTGATGAGGTCCATGTGTACAGTCGCCGTTTATGTTGGTGAAAGAAGGTATTTGCAATGAAGAATTTGTTGGTCTTGCAAAATTCTATCATTCGATCTCTGGCATTGTTTCTATCACCAAGGCCATATTTTCTAACTACTGATCCTTCTTCGTTTCCAACTTTCGCATTCCAATTGCCAGTAGTTATCAGTGCATCTTGACAGCATGTTCGATCAATTTCAGACTGCAGCAGCTTATAAAAATCTTCTATTTCTTCATCTTTGGCCCTAGTGGTTGGTGCGTAAATTTGAATAACAGTCATATTAACTGGTCTTCCTTGTAGGTGTATGGATACTATCCTATCACTGACAGCGTTGTACTTCAGGATAGATCTTGAACCGTTCTTTTGGATGACGAATCCAACACCATTCCTCTTCAAGTTGTCATCCTCAGCATAGTAGACCATATGATTGTCCAATTCAAAATGGCCAATACCAGTCCATTTCAGCTCACTAATGCCTAGGATATTGATGTTTATGCATTCCATTTCATTTTTGACTATTTCTAATTTTCCTAGATTCATACTTCGTACATTCTAAGCTCCGATTATTAATGGATGTTTGCAGCTGTTTCTTCTCATTTTGAGTCGTGCCACATCAGCGAATGAAGGTCCTGAAAGCTTTACCTCATCCACGTCATTAAGGTCGACTCTACTTTGAGGAGGCAGCTCTTCCCCCCCTTTAGATTAGTAGTCCAGTGCAAACCATTTGTGCTATCTAGAGAATATATACATATATACATACATATATATATACATATATATATACATATATATATATCCCCCACTTGTCTGTCAGCTTGTTGTACTGTGGGGGCTTGCATGTTGCTGTGATGCTGGAAGCTATGCCACCGGTATTCAGATACCAGCAGGGTCACCCATGGAGGACAGGTTTCAGCTGAGCTTCCAGACTAAGACAGACTAGGAAGAAGGACCTGGCAGTCTACTTCTGAAAAGCATTAGCCAGTGAAAACCTTATGAGTGGTAGCAGAACATTGTCTGATATAGTGCTGGAAGATGAGCCCCCCAGATTGGAAGGCATATATATATATACATATATATATATATATATATATATATATACACATACACACACACACACATATATATGCAATGATGAGAAGGCACTGGTCGTTCCGTGGTAGAATGCTCGCCTTCCATGTGAAAGATTCAGTTTCAACTCCTAGCCAATGTACCTCATGTGGAGTCCTTGGGTGGAGAATAGGGTTAAGTGCTCAACTACTAACCAAAATATTGGTAGTTCTAACTCAACTTCAGAAGAAAGTCCTGGGGATCTGTTTCCAGAAGGTCACAGCCATGAAAACCCTATAGAGTGCAGCTCCACTCTGCAGCACATAGGGTGGCCATGAGTCAGAATCGACTCAGTGGCAACTTTTTTGGTACCACATGCGCAACCACCCCACCTCTGTCGGTGGAGGCTTGTATGTTGCTAGGAAGCTGAATGGGTTTCAGTGGAGCTTCCAGAATAAGACAGATTAGGAGGAAAGAGCAGGCAATCTGCTTCCGAAAATCAGCCATTGGAAACCCTATGGAGCACACATCTACTCTGATACTCTGATACACAAGGAATCACCATGAGTCAGAATCAACTCGAGGGCAACTAGTTTTTAGATACATATACATTCACACAAGCACAATATGAATTTTTCAAAATGGGAATAAAAACCCATACTCAATAAACATTTGAATAATTTTTAATGAGGACATTTCTTGGCTGTTTTTCTCTTTTCTATAAAGTTACTTGGACTTTAAGACCCAACGCGCATGAGGTCCTTCACTTTTGAGATTGAGTCTCAGTGAATGTGACCATGAAGATACAGTGTTCACCTGAATTAATGCCACAATAGGTTTCACAACAAGATTCCATGGATGGCACAAATGGTTAAGTGCTCGACTACTAATCAAAACGTTGGCAGTTCAAACCTACCCAGAGGTAGGAAGATAAGGCTTGGCGATCTGCTTCCAAAAAGTTACAGCCTTGAATTCCCTATGGAGCAGTTCTCTCTGATAAACATGGGGTCACCATGAGTCAGAATGGACTCGACAACAACTATCAACACTAACATGTTCCACAAAACATTTCAATGCCAGAGTCTCATGCTTGTCAGTCTGGCAATGAAGACTTAGGGCACCCATAGAGAGCCTACCCAGGAGTGGCAGAGATAAACCCCTGCGCAGTGAGGGTATGCCACCATGGTACAGAGGAGAGTTGTCAACATACACTCACTCCTGGCCGTTACATGTGCACGCAGGGGAGGCAACGCATTGCAATTAGAATTACAGATCTGACAATTTCTCTACGAGCTGCCACATTAGGTTAAGAACTGAGGATTATAGGAGCCCAAATGTTTCTGTTTCAGCTCCCGAGGATTAATTTATTTTTCCCCCTTCTTAGACTTGGCAAAGGAACACATGTAAATCTGAAAACAGAGAGAAACTAAAGAGCTGCGATCAATGCATCTGGTAAGTCATCATAAAGGTAACTGGGTATGCATATTCTGTTTGAGATTTTAAAAAATGGAAGTGAGTAGGGGTTGCTTGATTTCTCTGGATTTCCCACTGATCTCTTAGAATATGCCTCCTCCACCCCAGCAATTTGAATTACTTTATCAAGGGGCTCATGGGCACTGAGAATAAAATGTTTTTATTAATACTAGCCCTATTTCTAACCACAAAACGGTATGTCCTAATGTGCACCAATTTAAAACTACATGTGGTTAGCTGTATTACAGCCAGTTTGAACAGATGGAGTTAAGAGAATCAGAGTCAAATATATTTCTTTTTAGAACTTGGCTGCTGAAGTCACTCATGTTACTGTTATGGAGAGAGTTGAATTACTGAAGCTGTCAGATGTTTACTCTTTTGCAAAACTATCTGGTAGGCTTTCCTTACCCCATTTCTAGGTAGAATGACTGAAGAGATGAGCCTATCAAAAGAATTAAAACATTCTCAAGATCTGTCCTTGTCTCTGTAGTATCTGGTATAGAGGTAAGTGTTGGGAAGAGAGGGCAGTCAGGAGGTTGGCCTCAGAGAGATCCTAGTGTATCTGATAAGCTCAACAGGAATCCAGAGACAGGCAACACACAGAATTCCAGAAAGGCTGGTACTCAGATGGAATAACATCTGATTGGGAAGGAGTAGGGCTGCAAGAACAGCAACAGAAAGCTAAGCCCTGGGGCCAGTGAGTAGCTAGCACAATCAAGACAAGACTCTGAGAACCTGTGACACTGAAGGTTACTAAGAGAAAAAATTAGACACAGAGAGACAGAAGGGCAAAGCATTTACTAGAACAGGAGGGAGAGAGGCTGGACATGATACAGTTAATTAGTAAATCTCAGAAGCAGTCAACTTGGGCAAATGGAAAGTCAAATGGACCTAACCTCAAGAAGGACTGATGCTAAACTGAAGACTATGTTGGGAGACTCTTCTAAAAAATGTGGAACACCCATTTATTTTGCATTCAAGCTGTTCTGTCTGGAATTATTTGCTGTAATGTTACATTTTACAACAGCATTAAATTTTCATAGAGGGTGAAAGCCTATTGTAGAAAAGAAACTGCCCTGGAGAATCCCCAAATCTCAGAGATGCAACCCACAGAGGAAGAGTCATGCACACTAAGGTTGAGAACCAGTGGCTGGGTGATAAAAAGGAATAAAAGGGACATCTATATCAGATGTCAGCATATTCCAACCCTTCTCCCTATAAGACAATCGGAAATTTTCTCTTAGCAACTGGGTGATGTAGGGCGAGCTCTAATGTGGCATCTGGCCTACAGGGTTATGTCATTGGTGGTTCACTCATAGATTTGGTTTTACTATTAAGTTTCTATGACTAAAGAAGAAAATAAAGCTGTGTCGTATAAGAAAAAAAAATTACGTCTTATAAAAACACAAGATCCTAAATTCTACAGGAAGCCTAACTGCTAGATTGTAGTTCCATTGTAATGTAATATAAATTCTATCAGCTTCTTTTATTCCTTTTACAAACAATAAGGTACAAAGCAGTCCAGCTACTTCAGGCTGTAGGTATGATACACATCATATCTATGTCCCAGAAAGGAAACCTTGGTAGCGTAGTGGGTAAGTGCTACGGCTTCTAACCAAAGGGTCAGCAGTTTGAATCCGCCAGGTGCTCCTTGGAAACTCTACGGAGCAGTTCTACTCTGTCCTGTAGGGTCGCTATGAGTCAGAATCAACTAGACAGCACTGGGTTTGGTTTGGTTTTTTTGGTATATGCCTGTAAATAAGACATTATGCCTATT
Source organism: Elephas maximus indicus (assembly GCF_024166365.1). NCBI lineage: Eukaryota > Metazoa > Chordata > Mammalia > Proboscidea > Elephantidae > Elephas > Elephas maximus. The sequence continues at coordinate 85,325,257 of NC_064831.1, read as the reverse complement.
TTATAGATTGAAAACTGAAATTCAGAAATGTCATAAGTTCCAAATTCATACAAATATCACATAATGAAACCATGATTTTTTTAAAAAAATTCTATCTGCCTCATATATTTTCATCTCACTTGCAGATGTAATTTAATGCTAATGTTATATTTTTAGAAGAACTGTCACGGTAACCTCAAAAACAGGTTCTAACAGCAAATAGGTCCAATGACTCTTCAATCAGGTTTGTGCTGAGCATGTCAAGCTGCTAAGGACCAGCCATATCCTCCTTGTAATATCTGTCCAACTTTCTAGGCTCCAATCAGCACAGAAATCAAGAATCGCTGAGGACCTAAAAATAAAACAGGCCAATCATCTTACTGCCTCTTTCAAATAATAATTATAAAAAAATTAAATGAGGCAAGCTTATTTCAGGGACATGATTTACAAACCTTCCTTATATCATTCAGCTAATTTATGGAAGAAAGAACTAAACTTCTAACTTGTAACTGCTAGTTACAGTTAAATTTGTTTTCCACTATGCCAAACTGCTTCAGACAAAATCCACATGGAAATCAAATTAAATGACAAAAAAAATCAGTAATGTGGTAGGTAATATTCTTTCTTTCCTTGCGAATAATAGACAGGAGATCAAGGAATAGTGATTCAATCTGAATATTGGCTGATAAGATTCAATTTCTCGACATCTGTTGAGCCCTTTGTTTTTCTGTTTGTTTGCTTATTGTTAGCTTTTTGTCTACTTTTCCCCTAAGCCCTGGGCAAGTGGAGAAATCTATCCTACTATCAAGCATATGTGTATCTACTTTGAATCCACTGCATTCTGACTTCATTAATCAAGCAAAGGGCATGACTAACCCAGCAGGTTTTGGACTCCCTGTACCTCTTTGTACCTGTTACCCGTTGCCATCGAGTCAATTCCAACTCATAGTGACCCCATAGGACAGAGTAAGACTGCCCCATAGAGTTCCCAAGGAGTGCCTGGTGGATTCCAGCTGCCGACCTTTTGGTTAGCAGCCGTAGCACTTAACCACTATGCCACCAGGGTTTCCCCTCTTTGTACAGTAGCTCCTAATAACAGTACTCTTCAGTGTGTACGTGTATGCTGACATGTATATGTGTGTGTATACACACATACACATACACACAAACACCATCTGATCTGTTCAAAATGGGAAATAAAAATACATACTCAATAAGCATTTGAATAATAGTTCAAGAGAAACATTTCTTGCTTGGTTTTCTCCTTATGCTATCTTTGCCAAGACGAAGAGGGTGTATGGACTGAGTGGAGTCCTTAAGCACTCAGTTGCTAACCGAAAGGTTGATGGTTTGAGTCCACCCAGAGGCACTTCAGAGGAAAGGCCTGGTGATCTAACTCTGAAAAATCAAACATTGAAAACCCTTTGGAACATAGTTCTACTCTGACACACATGGGGTTGCCATGAGTTGGAATTGACTTGACAGCAACTAATTCAATTTTTTGTTATTTTTGATGAATTGAGCACCCATATGGAGCAGACGCCACATTGGACGCTTTCTGTACACAGACAGAGGAGTGAACGTTTGCACGGCATCATCAGGGAAGGTCTCTCTGAGAAGATGGCCTGGGAGCAGCGATCTGGAGGGAGGATTTCACAGCAATCCTGTGCTGAAGAATAATACATTTCATGTATGAGTAAGCTGAGGTCTGGAAAGATTGAACAGTGCTCTCCAGGTCTCAGAGCTATGAGTGAAAAAGGTGAAATTCAAATCCAAGTCTGTGTGACTTCAAAGCCAACACCCTCATCATGACATTAAAAAAAGAGATGAGAATGAAAAGATTCCCAGAGAAGCAGACATGTTGGGAAGATGGCCACACATACAGGCAACTTCCGACACTCAGAAAGACAATAGGTTATCTTTTCCTTTCCTTTTTTAATGCACTGAGCCTGCTTTTAGCTCGGAGAAATTTCCCTCATTGCAGCCAAGTAAGAGAGGGACTATTCAGGGAGACCAAAGTCATTCACAGCCAAAAGAACATGGGAAAAGCTGCTCATTCCTAAAAAATTGGCTCTGGTTCTTCTAATATACACAAAAACAGAATGACAAAAAAGGAAGAATTTAGACAAATATTTATACATATGGTGGATGGGGACACCTGGCAGAGCAGGTGAATCAGCTACGGAAAGAGACGTTGCCTGCAGATACAAATAGGAGAAAAAGTGACACATTTTGTGGTTAAATTGGATAGCAAACCTGTCCTCCAGCTTATCCTCAAAATGCAATGGAATTGAGGGATCCCTTTGTTTTCCTTTTATGTGAACAAGGAGATTTTAAAATTAGGTGCTCAAATGAGTAGACCCTCTACTCTGCAGAAACTAATTTGTGACAACAGAATTTGAAATGTATGCATCTTGCCCAGACTTGGGATGGCACCTATGTCATCGCAGAATAAAATCCAGTCTTTGCAAGTAAACTCTTGCCATCAGTGTAATGCACAAACGCAGGCAGCTGTAATGATTATTGAATTGAATATAGATGGTGGCTGAATACCAGTGCAAAATACCATGCATTTTAAATCAATCATGATCCATATTAATTCAGCACTCATAATAGGCTATTTCCTATAACAAACGTAAAAAGACGAAATTTCAGATTTATGGGAGTTTATAACCTACATAAACACACATTTCACATTTATATCTTTCATATTTCATTGGGAGATGAGGGGAGAATTTGAGAAAAGTTTTAATTTTGCCTCAATGAGTGATTTATTTTGCATAAAGAGTGTAACATTCCTGAGAAAGTAATTTAATGCCTTGCAGTATTATTAGTTGTTTAGATGGCCATTTTTGCATAAATATTTATTGAGATACCTACTATATACCAGGCACTATTCTAGTTACTGCATGAAGAGCAATGAACAACAACAAAAAAGGCTTGGTCCTAAGAAATGTGTTTTCTAGTAGGGAAAACAAATAATAAACAAATAAATGAGTACGTAACACAGCAGAGAATGACTAGTGCCATGATAAAAAAATTGAAGTAGGTAAAAAATATAGAAAGTGGAGGTGAGCCCCAAAACTATTTCATACAAGGCACTTAGAGAACACCTCTCAGTTAAGGTCACATTTGTCTGTAGACTGAAAGGAACTGTGGAACTAATCACGTTGGTGTATACAGAAAGAACATCCTGAAAGAAAACATGCAAAGGATGTACTGGGGTGGACCTGGTGCACTGGAGGGCCAGCAGGAAGACCAGTGTCACAGAGGATGCACTGGGGTGGAGCTGGTGCACTGGAGGTATAGCAGGAAGGCCAGTGTCCCTGGAGTGGAGTGAGCTGGGGGACACTGGCAAAACATGAGGTCAGAGAGGTGGTGTCAACCATACCATGGAGGGCCTCCAAGGCCATAATAATGACTCTGGGTTTTGCAGTGAATGAGATGGAATGCCCTTTAAAGATTCTGAGCAGAAGGGTAATGATTTGAGATGAATATAGAGAATTCCTAGAGAGCAAATGTCCCTCATTTGAAACCTGCAGAACTTCATAGTGAACTTTCTCCCCAAACAGACTGATATTTTTAGTCCTTAGGAACAATACAACTGAGTAAACAATAATAACTGCACTGGTGTATTCATCCTTCTTCCTCTGTGTCTTTCTCACTTAAATTTTGACTATGGTAGTATTTATATAGGGAGCCCTGGTGGTGCAATGGTTAAAACCCTCAGCCGCTAACTGGTTCTACTCCATCAGCTTCTCCATAGCAGAAAAGACCTGGCAATCTGCTTTTGTAAAATTTACAGCCTAGGAAACCCTGTGGGGCAGTCCTACTCTGCCATATAGGGTTTCTACTCCATGGCACACAACAATAGTATTTACTTGATTATATTTTGATGGATCTGGAATACTGATGTGAACTAGGGCAGGAAGAAGGGTGTCTGAGAGACTATAAAATTCTCCCCTACATTTTATATAATTTTTCCACTATGTTCAATTCATGTTTCACTAAGTGTTGAACACTTACATTTCCAAGCACCTTAACATACATTATAACGTTTAACCTTCCTACCCTGTGAAAGCAGATACTAGTGATGTCCTACATTATAGGTTGAGAAGACTGAGGCTCAGATCTAAGCAACTTACCCAAGTTTGTAGTTTGTAAGAAGCAAGCCCTCTCTCCAAAATATTATGGCTGCCTCTCTTAGAAAGGGGAAAATAACTCAGTTAAGGAGGAAAGAAGAAAAATGGAGGAGAAAAGACTAGGGATCAAAAAGGATGAGCACTGAGGAAATGGCAGTTCCTTAAAATTTAAACAGAATTACCATAGGATCCAGTAATTCCACTCCTAGGTTTATACCCAAAAGAATTGAAAACGGGCATCCAAACACTCATATATGGATGTTTATAGCAGCAGTGTCAACAACAGCCAAAAGGTACAAACAATCCACAGGCCCATCAACTGATGAATGGGTAAGCAAGACATGGTGTATTCATAGACAGGAAAACCTGTTGCCATTGAGTTGATTCCAACTCACAGTGACCCTATAGGTCAGAGTAGAATGCCCCATAGGGTTTCCAAGGAGGGGCTGGTAGATTCGAACTGCAGACCTTTTGGTTAGCAGCCATACCTGTTAATCACTGAGCCACCTCCAATGGATATATTTGCATTCAGTCATAAAAAGGAATGAAGTACTGACACATGCTACAAAATGGATGAACCTTGAAAACATCTTAAGCAAAAGAAGCCTGTCATAAAAGATCAAGTTTTATGATTCCATTCATATGAAATACCCAGAATAAGCAAATGCATAGACGGAAAGCAGATTAGTGGTGGCCAGCAGGTGAGGGAAGGGGAAATGAGTGATGATTTAAGGGTGCAGGGTTTCTTTTGGGGTTGATGAAAATGTTTTGGAACTTCATAGAGGTGGGGGTTGGATACAGTATCATTAATATACTAATGCTCTGTACACTAATGAATATACTAATGAATTGTACACTTTAAAGTGGTTCATTTAATTTTGTGTGAGTTTCACCTCGATTTTAAAAAAAGGAATAACATAAAGAAAAAAAGGGCAAATAAGCAAAGAGAAGAAAATGAATGATTCAGGACTGGTTACATTCGGGTTGCTCACATTCGGGGTTGTTGGAAAATGACAGAACACAATTTCTTGTTGTTGGTTGCTATGGAGTCAATTCCGACTCATGGTGAACCAATGTGTTACAGAGTAGAGCTGCTCGATAGAGTTTTCTTGGCTGCAATCTTAAGGAAAGCAGATTGCCGGGCCTTTTCTTCTGCACTACTGCTGGGTGGGCTCAAACCTCCAACCTTTTGGTTAACAGTCAGGCACAGTTTTGTCACCTAGGGACCTTCGGAACACAACTAAAGCTGTATATAAGTGCTCTCCTTTAATTCCATCATCTCACGCACAAACTCAATTTATCATTGCACAGAAGCATGTAAAACTATCGATTCTTAACTATGTTTTCTCGTGTTATTTTATAATTCAAATGTCATACAGTCTCGTTGTTTAAAAATTCAAATAATACAGGAGAGCATAAAATGGCAAAAAAAAAAAAAAAAAAAGCCCTTCACCATTTCACTCCATAGCAGTAACTGCTGTTAGCAATTTGTCATAACTTTTCATTTAGTGATGGATAACTCTCTGGGGGATCTCAGGTCTTCGAAAAGCATTGTCATAGTTTAAATCTCATGACCCTTAGAAAAAAAACAAAAACCTAACTATGTGGGCTGAATCTGACTGTGGATTTATAAAGAATACATTTTCTATAAGGTTCATTTTCTTCTTACTAGCCGGCTAGTTACATTTCAGTGACAATCCAAAAAAGGAAAGAAAAAACAAGCCTAGCATAACCAGCCACTGACCTAGTTAAGAACTGACCACTGTGGGTTAAACTGGACAGACCGCCATTCCATTGCTGAGCACTGTGGGACTGTGAGTGAAACGGGATAGACCACCATTCCACTGCTAAGCACTGTGGGTTAAACGGGATAGACCGCCATTCCACTGCTGAGCACTGTGGGTTAAACGGGATAGACCGCCATTCCACTGCTGAGCACTGTGGGTTAAACGGAATAGACCGCCATTCCACTGCTGAGCACTGTGGGACTGTGGGTTAAACGGGATAGACCGCCATTCCACTGCTGAGCACTGTGGGACTGTGGGTTAAACGGAATAGACCGCCATTCCACTGCTGAGCACTGTGGGACTGTGGGTTAAACGGGATAGACCGCCATTCCACTGCTGAGCACTGTGGGACTGTGGGTTAAACGGGATAGACCGCCATTCCACTGCTGAGCACTGTGGGTTAAACGGGATAGACCGCCATTCCACTGCTGAGCACTGTGGGACTGTGAGTTAAACGGGATAGACCGCCATTCCACTGCTGAGCACTGTGGGTTAGACGGGATAGACCGCCATTCCACTGCTGAGCACCGTGGGTTAGACGGGATAGACCGCCATTCCACTGTGCTGAAGACGACAAAGCAACTGAAACGGATGGAGAAGCAATGCAAGTAAATGAGCCCAAAGACCTTGCAAATAAATCCTGATTTACTTCCTCAGAGAATACATGCACTCCTGACATATTGTTGTCTTTTCATCTGTGCCTACTTTGGGCCTGCTGTATCACAAATAATGGCTTCTCATCTGACTGATCACTGGTTTTGATAATCCTAATCCCAGGAAACTTTCTTTCCAGGAAGAGAAGTCCAGTGAGTTCTCATAAAGTCGAATAAACATTCACTGTGCATATTATCATTAGCTGAAAAGAAGCCAGAAATCCAGAAATAAATAATAATAAACTTTCACACACGACTTTGAGTGTTACACTGAAGAATCTACAAGTTATTAAATTTAGTATGAATAGTGTTCTTTGCTAATCTAGTTGTTTAGCTCTAGTATAAAAGATGAAACTTTGTTGGATCTGTCTCTGCACATGCAAATATCTATCTGTCTGTCTGTCTTATCTATCTATCGTTGTCGTTGTTGTACCTAAAAAACAGTAAACTGGCTGCTGTCGAGTTGACTTCAACTCATGGTGACCCTATGTATATTAGAGTAGAACAGTGCTCCATATAGTTTTCAATGGCTGATTTTTTGGAAGTAGACAGGCAGGCCTTTCTTCTGAGGCACCTCTGGGTGGGCTTGACTCTCCATCCTTTCAGTTAGTAGCTGAACATTTTAACCATTTGTACCCCCAGGGGTTCTATTATTTTACCTAGCTATCACTATTTTTTTTTTTTTTTATCACTATCAGGCACTCCTTGGAAACTCTACGGGGCAGTTCTACCCTGTCCTATAGGGTCACTATGAGTTGGAATCGACTCGATGGCACTGGATTCTGGGATCACTATAATAGCTGCACTGGCACAACACAGCTAATAATTTTATTATTTTTAATTGTGGTTTGATTATTTTCAAGTATGTATTTGCCCCACGACATTTTTCTAACAAAGATTAGCACAATCAACCTATACGTATGATATGGGCAGCTGGAGCTACTATAGCACAGGTAACAGTGTCACATGGAACCATTTTTTCCTCCAAGTGTAAACTGACTGAGGGTTATTTTTATAACTTGGGCAAATGGCACAAATGTCTAAAATTTCTTGTTGTTGTAAATATTACACTTGGCCGCGTTGAACACTTTGCTCAATATCTGTGTCAGTGTACCTTCTGGTTGTCCGTGATATACTACAATCTGTGAAGAGAATTTCGTGGTCTTTTTGCTTCTCAAGAATTTCAAGAAACTAAATATTTATTCTCACTTATATAATTTTATGCACTGTGGAATTTTTGTGTAAATTATAGATCTTAAAAGGTCAATTGGCCTACCAAATAGTATTTTTTATAATGTGCTAGGAAAGTGGTTTAGAAACACACTCTTGCTTACATTAATCTGATAGGTTTAACCAAATACCTCAGAAAGTTCTGTACTGAAATATATTTGGTTTGTCAGAAAAATTTGTTTTCTGGGCCTTCAAACACCACTTTCTGACAGGAAAAAAACAGAGCATATCTCAGAAAAAATAGAAGCATGGCAGTGCTTGTCAGGAGGTTTGCTAACTTGCACAAGGATACTTTAAACTGAAGTTTTGATGAAGCAACAGAATACTGGTATACTATATAAAATAATCTAATATGGACTACCAGGAAAAGGAACAAATCTGTCTTAGAAGCGAAGATGGGGAGACTTCGTCTCACATACTTTGGACGTGTTATCAGGAGTAACCAGTCCCTGGAGAAGGACATCATACTTGGTAAAGCAGAGGGTCAGCAAAAAAAAGGAAGACCCTCAATGAGATGGTTTGACACAGTGGCTGCAACAATGGCTACAAACATAGCAACAATTTTAAGGATGGTGCAGTAGACAGGGGCCCGGGGGGCTAACGGTTTTACTGGGGAGGGTAGTTTAGCAGACAAACATTGAGTAATCTCTTTAGGTGGTAGTAGGAAGGCTGGCCCTGTGGGCAGGAGTGATTTAGCAGAATTTAGGGGCTCAGTGTCTCCAGCTCCCTGACTATCTGCCCACTTGTCCCCATCTCAAGTTTCAGGATCCCGTTGCTTCCCATTCAATGCCCTCACTTTAACTTCAGACACATCTAGAGATTGGCAATTGAGTTGGTGTAATTCAGCCAATCTTAGGATAAGACTTGGGGTTTGATTTTCGGCAATATTAGCTGTTACTAAAAGAAATAAGGTTTTCTTTCAAGACACAAGTGGAAACTTTGAGGTCGTTTATGTGGCACTTGAGCTTTGACTCTGAAGCCCTGAGCTCATCTCTTTCTTTCACTAGTTTGTCTAGTGAACGTAGGACCAATCAACAAGATTCCTTTTGCTTCTCATTACAACAAAATGGTAGAAACGTATCACACATGCAATCACCGAGAGTCTTGCCTTTCACCAATACTTGATCAGTTGTTGTTATTAGGTGCTGTCGAGTTGGTTCCCACTCATAGCGACCCTATGCACAACAGAACAAAACACTGCCCAGTCCTGAGCCATCCTTACAATCGTTGCTATGCTTGAGCTCATTATTGCAGCCACTGTGTCAATCCACCTTGTTGAGGGTCTTACTCTTTTCCACTGACCCTGTACTCTGCTAAGCATGATGTCCTTCTGCAGGGACTGATCCCTCCTGACAACAGGTCCAAAGTATGTAAGACACAGTCTCACCATCCTTGCTTCTAAGGAGCATTCTGGTTGTACTTCTTCCAAGACAGATTTGTTCGTTCTTTTGGCAGCCTATGGTATATTCAGTATTCTTTGTCAACAACACAATGCAAAGGCATCAATTCTTCTTCAGTCTTCCTTAGTTATTGCCCAGCTTTCACATGCATATGATGCAATTGAAAATACCATGGCTTGCGTCAGGCACACCTTAGTCTTCAAGGTCATATCTTTGCCGTTCCACACTTTAAAGAGGTCCTTTGCAGCAGATTTACCCAATGCAGTGTGTTTTTTGATTTCTTGACTGCTGCTTCCGTGGCTGTTGATTGTGGATCCAAGTAAAATGAAATCCCTGATCAATTAGTGGTGATATTTTGCCTATTTGTATTGTCATCTCATGCCATGGATTAGCAGTGGCCTCTTTACTACTGGAAGTGGAGGCATCAACATCTTTAAGATTAACCAGATTTGAGAGCCAATTTAGGAAACTCATCCTTAGAATTTTGTTTCTCTAGAACCACTCTCAGTACCAAATGTTTCTGGCTAGGTTTTCTAGAGAAGCAAAACCAGTAAAGCATATAAATATATACAGAGAGAGAGTTATATCAAGGAAATGACTCACATGGTAGTAGAGGCTGGAACATCCCAAGTCTGCGGGTCAGGATAGAGGTTTCTTCTGATTCACATAGCTTCGGGGATTGACAAACCCAAGATCAGCAGGTCAGAGAGCAGGGCTTTTGCTCATAGGCTGTAAAGATAGATGAATCCCAAATTGGTAGGCAAGGCTGCAGGTGAGTTGCCAGCTCAAGTCCCAAGAACTGGAGGTCAGATGAACAGGGGCCAGTTGCAGGATCCAGAAGGAGCAAAAGCCCATGAGCTTTGCCAGAATGTTCACTTACATTCAATGCGGGCCAGATACCCAAGAAAACTCCCTTTCAAATGACTGGCTACTCACAGCAAATCCCATTATGGAGTTGATCACATTATATCAAATCTCATCACGGGAGTAATCACACCATCATACGGCTGCCAGTCTACATCATAACTGTCAAAGCACTGAGAATCATGGCCCAGGCCAGTTGACACACAACCTTAACTATCACAGTGGGATTCCGGAAATGTTTATTTTTAAAGCTCCTCTGGTGATTCTAACGTTGAGCCAAGGTTGAAAGCCACAAAACTATAGTTATGGACTAGAACAATCTTAAATGTCTATGTATCAATATTTCCGATATAGTAACCAAAGTAGAAAAATGTCATTCAAACTTGATGAAATCAGATTATTAACATTAATCTATTTTTCTGCTGTGTTTTCATAGAGCTTCACAGATAACCACAGTAGATATCACACAGTGTTGTAATTAGGTACTTAATTGTAATTTAGGTATTCTAAGAGATGAAGAGCTTTCTGGGGGTAGGGAAAGGGTTATATCTTCGTCATCACTGAATCTTAACCCTACAGCAAAGTGCTCAGCAAGGCTTCTTAATAAATATCTGTGTAAATGACAGGTGTCACTTAATCAAATTGGTTCCTGAAGTTGTTGGTTCCCTTCAGCAAAATCAAAAACAGAAAGGAATGATAGGGACATTGTTATGATCGAGTTAAGATAGAGTCAAACTATAAAAAAAAAACTGCAGAAGAAAGAAGGAGCTGTTTTGAACTGGTGTGCAAAGAGGATGGTCAATGAGGCACATGAAATGCTGTGAGGATAAAGGAGAAAAGGGTCTTTTGAGGATCAATTCTTGCTTCATCCCACTATTGCTTGGGACAATCAGTGTCAGACAGCTGGTGAAGTTGTCTATCAGAGTAAAATTTGGTAGCTCAGTGTTATGGATTAAATTGTGTCCCCCCAAAATGCATGTCAACTTGGCTAGGCCATGATTCCCATGCTGTGTGGTTGTCTACCATTTTGTGATCTATTGTGATTTTCCTATGTGTTGTAAATCCTACCTCTATTGTGTTAATGGGGCAGGTTTAGAGGCAGTTATGTTAATGAGGCAGGACTCAATCTATAGGATTAGGTTGTATCTTGAGTCAATCACTTTTGAGATATAAAAGAAAGAATCGAGCAGAGAGGAGAGGGACTTCATACACTAAGAAAGAAGAGCCAGGAGAACAGAACAGTGCCTCTTTGACCTTGGGTCCCTGAGCTTAGAAACTCCTAGACTGAAGGGAAGATTGATGACAAGGACATTCCCCCCAGAGCAAACAGAGAGAGAAAGCTTTCCCCTGGAGCTGACACCCTGAATTCAGACTTCTAGCCTCCTAGACTTTGAGAGAAGAAATTTCTCTTTGTTAAAGCCATCCACTTGTGATATTTCTGTTATAGTAGCACTAGATAACTAAGACACTCAGGAACACTGTTGAGGAGAAAGAGAAAGTAAAAAGATGTGAATTAAATAGCCCTGAAAAGTCTCTCTTTTCCACCACTACTACTTCAAACCCAAGGAACTGGTGGATTGCTCTATAGCTTTTATTTGTGGGTAGGAGCTGAAAGTGAAGCCCTTGTTGGAGTTGTTCAGTGGGGTGAGGAGTGATTAACTGCATTTTTCTGGTACCTAGATGTATGAACTCTAGGACTTCTCTCTCCCAACATCTCTCTCCTTAAACTAGGGTTGACACAGATAGTAGCCAGTATCCTCAGGGTATGTGAGCTCATGGGATGAAATACATACCTGAAAAATAATAGCATTTCAAAGTGAAAATAATCAGCTCGACTAGAGATTCCAGAGTTATTCAAATAGATGGACAAATAATTCTAAATTATCATATTGTACCAGGCTTAAATGGTGGCTCCAAAAAAGATATGTCCACACTCCAGAACTTATAAGTATGATCTTTTTAAGGTCTTTGCAGGTGTAATTAATGCTCTCAAGATGAGATCATACTGGGTAACCTAAATCCAATGACAAGCACCCTAATAAAAGACACATATTGGAGAGACACACGGAGACAAGAATACCATGTAAAGAAGTAGACAGAAATTAGAGTTGTGCAGCCAAAAGCTAAGTAATGCCTGGAACCAAAAGAAGCTGAAAGAATCAAGCAAAGATTCTCCTCTAGAGACTTTGGAGGAATCATGGCTCTGGCGACACCTAGTTCTCAGCCTCTGGCCTCCAGAACTCTGAAAGAACAAATTTATTTTCTTTTAAGCCTTTGAGTTTATGGTAATTTGTTATAGAAAATACTAGGAAACTAATATTTATGATTACTTTGATAGGAAATAGAAGAAAAGGTATTTTAAATAAGAAACAGGAAAACATTTTTAAAAGTGGAAAAATTATGCATAAAAATATAATAGTTAATATAAAAAACTCAATAAGAGGTTGAAATGTGAAACTGATACAGCTGAGGAATAAACTAGGGAACCAGAAGGTCAGATTGCAATTTTTTTCCTAAACAAAACAGGAAACACAAACTAACAGGTGTTATAGCGGACAGACATAGAAGTGTCAACATATCAATAACAAAAATTTTAGCAAGAGAGAAAAATTAAAAATGGGAAGGGAAAATTTTACAAAGCTAATTGACATATATTTTGATAATTAAGAGGAAAAAAAAAACCAAGATTAATTTTCTGTCAAGAAAAGCCAAGTAACTTTAAAAGAATACAATAAAATTCACTCAACAAGATAACATTCATAACATCCGGTATGAAATGAAAACCTATTAGAAATGACTGAGCATCAGAAAATGTGACCCATAACCAGAAGAAAACTCAGTAAATAGAAATATGTCTACAGATAACACAAATGATAGAACTAGGAGCCAAGGGCATTAAAGGAGTCATTATATATTTACAAGTATTTAAGGAAAAAAAATACAGTGAATACAGGCAATAGCATTTATAAAAGAAACAGTCAGCATTTCTAGAAGTATATATATATATAAAACAATAAAAGTGAAAAATTCACTTAATGGGATTAAGAGCAGATTAGTCAATACTGACAAAAAGATAGGAATAGAATGAGAACACAGGAATAGAACAGAATGTATCTGTTTTAGTTATGTAGTGCTTCCATAACAGAAATAGCGCTAGTTGGTGGCTTAAAAAAAAAAAATTTTTTTTTTTTCTCACAGTTCAGAAGGCTAGAAGTCTGAATTCAGCGCATCAGCTCTAGGGGAATGCTTTCTGTGGTGTGGCATCTATATTCTTCCATTTGTGCTCTGTGTCTATGCTGTTCTTTAAAATTCAGAAGAAATTAGGTTTAGGGCCCACCCTACACAGATAGGGCCCCATTAACATAATAACCTGCTGCTGTCAAGTCCATTCCAACTTATAGTGACCCTATAAGGAAACCCTATTTTCCACACAGAATTGTATCCACAGGTACAGAGATTAGGATAGCAACACAAATTTTGGGAGGATGCAGTTCAACCAATAACAGTATCCAAAAAAGAAACATGGAAAGAAGATAAAACCAAAAAAAAAAAAAAAAAACCCACTGCCATCCAGCCGATTCCGACATAGGACTTAAAAAAAGAAGAGGAGCTGTATAAACACATCAGTTAAAAGACAGGGATTGTCAGATTAGATAAACAAACAAAAAAGAAAACCCACAATACCCAACTATAGAAAAAGAAAACAATTTTATGTAGAGAGACTCTGATAGATTATGAGGAAAGAGACAGAGAAAAAAAATACCATAATCACTAATTAAAAGAAATCTAGGGTAGCTATATTAATTTCAGGCTACTTAGTAGAGCATTTAACCTTGCCTGAAGATAGATCTTGTATTTGATTTCTGCTTCTGAAATGTGATCTATAAGCCCTGGGAATGTCATACCTGATGGGAATATCTTTGTTTACCTGGGGATTTTGAGTCATACCAACAATGTGATTTAGGGTGGGAACTTTTGTCTAACCAGATAGCAGTGTGATTTAGGGTAAAGGCTTTGAACAACACCAACAATGTGATTTAGGGTAGGAGCTTTGGCAACCAGATAGGAATGTGATTTAGGGTAAAGGCTTTGAACAACACCAAAAATGTGATTTAGGGTGGGAACCTTTGGCTTACCAGATAGTAATGTGATTTAGGGTAAAGGCTTCAAACAACAGGAACAATGTGATTTAGGGTGGGAGCTTTGGGTCACATCATATTAGCTCATCCTCCTCAGGAGCTAGAAACAGATCAGTTGCCTGGGCAGTCAGTCATGCCTACATTATTAAAGAAAAAAAAAAAAAAAGCTCCTTGCCATCGAGTAGATCCCAACTCATAGGGACCCTGTAGGACAGAGTAGAACTACCCTACAGGGTTTCCCAGGAGTGGCTGGTGGATTCGAACTGCCAACCTTTTGGTTAGCAGCCAGACTCTTAACCACTATGCCACCAGGGCTCCGCCTACATAATGGGGCCCCAATAAAGACTCTGGACACCAAGGCTCAGGTGAACTTCCTAGATCGTCAATATTTTTTGTGCCTTGTCACATATTGCTACCTGAAGATTAACACTGTCCTGACTCCATGTGGAGAGGACCACTGATATGACTAGGGTTGGTGCCACCCAATACAGTAATTCATGGTGTCACATGGCCCCCCCTCGTGGATGGGACTGGCCGGTGATGCCCCCCAGGTGGGTAGAGTGGCCTGGCCCCACCTGTCCCTGTGCAGGGCCTAGAACCACGCTGTGCAGCCCCTCCCCTCCTAGCCTTGCAGCTCCTCACTTCTCCCACTGGCCAAGGCAGAGACCCTCCTCTACAACGAATGGCGGACGCCACAGCTCGGCACCTGCACCCTGGCTGGTGGGTGACTGGGAGGTGGTGGTGACAAGTTACTGCAGTGGATGATGGGTGACACCAACCCTAGCAATGCCCCTGCCTTGGCGGCCCCTCCCCTGATAGTGCTGGCCAGACCAACACTGCCGCTGCCTCCGTGAACCCTGGGGTCATTTTGGTGTCACCCCTTCTGACAGTATCAGGGAGTGCGGTCCTCACCTCTGCACCCCCTAGTGATGCCACCAGAGAGGACAACTGGAAGCTTTAGATTAGATACATTCCTGAACTCTGCCCTATGTGTCTTTTCCCTTGGTTAATTTTAATCTGTATCTGCTCCCTGAAATACACCCTAACTGTGAGTGTAACAGCTGTGAATGAGTCCTGTGAGTCCTTCTAACGAACTGTAGAACCTGAGGGCAGTTTGGGAAATACTTCAGTCTTGCAATTAGTGTCAGAAGAGGGTACTGTTATGTGGACTGCTCCCTCTAAGTTGTCAATTGGCTTACTTTCACACAAGCAAAGCAGACTTTAGAACAAGTCTTTAAGTAAAGAGGGACATTGCATAATGCTAAAGGGGTCAAATCTCCAAGAAGACATAACAATCCTATACTTATAAGCATCAAACAATATCCACGAGGTAACAACTGATTTAACTGAAAGGAGAAGTTGAGAAATTAACTTCTATATTTGGAGACTTCAACATTCTTCTCTCAAAAATTAATAGATCAAGCAGGCAGAAAATTAGTCAGGATACAGAAGACCTATTTGGTTGTACCAACTCGAAGGCACCTAACAACAACAATGGAAGACCTGAACAGCACTATGAATCAACTTGATATAACTGACATTTATAAAACATTCCACCCAACAACCACAGAATACAGAATCTTCTCAAGTGCACATAGTATATTTACCAAGATAGACTGCATTCTTAGCCATAAAACACACATTAACAACTTTCAAAGAATAGAAATCAAACAAAATATGTTCTCAGATTACAAGGGACTCAAACAAGAAATCAGTAACAGAGAGATAGGTGTAAAATTCCCATGCATTTGGAAATTAAACATACTTCTAAGACCCATCCTAAGTCAAAGAGTAGCCCTGGTGGCACAGTGGTTAAGAGCTTGGCTGCTAACTAAAAGGTCAGCAGTTTAAATCCACCAGCTATTCCTTGGAAACCCTACGGGGGAAGTTCTACTCTGTCCTATAGGGTCCCTATGAGTTGGAATCGACTCCACAGCAATGGTTTTGTTATTGTTGTTGTTTTTCAAGTCAAAGAAGTACCTAAAGAAGTTAAAACAAAAAAATCCAAACTCGCTGCCATCAAATCAATTCTGAACTCATAGTGACCCTATAAAAAAAAAAAAAATTTCTTATAGGACACGGTAAAACTGCCCTATAGGGTTTCCAAGTCAGTCTCTCACACAAAAACCCATATACACCTTGCTACACACCCCCAACTACTCTCCCCTCAATGAGACAGCCCGCTCCCTCCCTCCACTCTCTCTTTTCGTGTCCATTTCGCCAGCTTCTAACCCCCTCCACCCTCTCATCTCCCCTCCAGGCAGGAGATGCCAACATAGTCTCAAGTGTCCACCTGATCCAAGAAGCTCACTCCTCACCAGCATCCCTCTCCAACCCATTGTCCAGTCCAATCCATGTCTGAAGAGTTGGCTTCGGGAATGGTTCCAGTCCTGGGCCAACAGAAGGTCTGGGGGCCATGA
Source organism: Elephas maximus indicus (assembly GCF_024166365.1). Lineage (NCBI taxonomy): Eukaryota > Metazoa > Chordata > Mammalia > Proboscidea > Elephantidae > Elephas > Elephas maximus. The sequence goes on along the minus strand of NC_064831.1, from coordinate 85,308,643 downwards.
CCACCGGGGTCCTTCTAGTCTCAGTCAGACCATTAAATCTGGTCTTATGAGAATTTGGGGTCTGCATCCCACTGCTCTCCTGCTCCCTCAGGGCTTCTCTATTGTGTTCCCTGTCAGGGCAGTCATCGGTTGTAGCCCGGCACCATCTAGTTCTTCTGGGCTCAGGATGATGTAGTCTCTGGTTCATGTGGCCCTTTCTGTCTCTTGGACTCGTAATCACCTTGTGTCCTTGGTGTTCTTCATTCTCCTTTGATCCAGGTGGGTTGAGACCAACTGATGCATCCTAGATGGCTGCTTGCTAGCATTTAAGGCCCCAGACGCCACTCTTCAAAGTGGGATGCAGAATGTTTTCTTAATAGACTTTATTATGCCAATTGACTTAGATGTCCCCTGAAACCATGGTCCCCCAAGGCTGTAATCTTTATGGAAGCCTACTGCCACAACTTTCTCTTTCAGAGTGGCTCGTGGGTTTGAACTGCCGACTTTTTGGTTAGCAGCCGAGCACTCAACCACTGCACCACCAGGGCTCCTTAAAGAAGTTAAATACCTTGAAATAAATAAAATACAAAGTATCAAAATCTGTAGGATGCAGCAAATGCAGTGCTCAAAGAGAAATGTATAGTATTACATGCGTACATTAGAAAAAAATATCAAATCAGTAATCCAAGCTTTGCCTTACGACACTACAGGAGGAAGAGCAAGCTAAACCTAAAACAAGAAGAAAGGAAATAATTTATAACAAATCAATGAAATTGAAAACAAAAACAATAGGAAAAAGGAACAAAATAAAAAGCTGTTTTTATTTTTAAATATCAATAAAACTGATAAACCTCTAGTCAAGCTAACCAAGAAAAAAGACAGAGAAGAGACAAATTATCAATATTTAGAAAGAAAGTGGGGCTATCATTATTGATCCCATGGACATTAAAAGGATAATAAAGGAATACATGGAATATGTCTCCACACAGTGCTGGTGGATGTAAAAAAATGATACAGTCAATTTGGAGAACAGTTTGACAGTTTCTTATTAAGTTAAGAACACACATACTTACCATATGATCCAACAACCCCTCACTGTTCTATCATGCTTACTACAGAGAAACAAAAACTTACACTCACACAAATTCTGTATACAAATGTGGATAGCAGTTTTATCCATAATTGTCAAAATCTGGGCAAAAGCCAAATGCCTATAAATTTACGAATGCATGAACAAACATAATGCATCCATTCACTGGACTACTACTCAATAACAAAAAGAAACGAGCTCTAGGAAATACAAGGACACGAATGAACACGCATTACACTATGTGAAGGAACGGACTCAAATGGCTACATACGTATGATTCCATTCATATAACATTCTGGAAAAGACAAAATTATAGGAAAATAATACATCAGTAGTTACCAGCGCCTGGTAGGACGGGGGAGTCCTGGTAGTGCAGTGGTTAAGAGCTCAGTGGCTAACCAAAAGGTCGGCAGTTCGAATCCACCAGCCACTCCTTGGAAATCCTATAGGACAGTTCTACTCTGGCCTATAGGGTTGCTATGAGTGAGAATCGACTTGATGGCAATTGGTTGGTTTTTTTTTTTTTTTTTGGTAGGCCAGGGGAGGGTTCACTGCAAAGTGGCACAGAGAAATGGTGGTGATGACAGACTCTTGTCTATCTTGACTGTGTTGGTGGCTACCTGACTACATACATTTGGGAAAACTCATGAGATTATATATCAAAAAGTGAAATTTGCTGTATATAAATACGAAAATGTGAATTTAAAAAAGAGAGAGGGAGAGAGAGGCAAGGCTTTTTGTTAACCAGAAATATCCTGAGAGCCTACAATTTCAATAGTTAGAAAATGAAAACACACAAAACATAAAACAAATAAATAATAAGAATAGAGCACTTTGGCTGCATTTAAAAAAAAAATTGAATATCCAGGTTAACAAATTTAATCATAAGATTCTAGAATTTGTTAGTGACCTTGGCCTGGCAAATTTTTCATCCAACCCCAAACTGTACTTGAGAGTGACTAAGTAATGGATTTAAAGCCAGAGAGCTGGTAAGCAGACAAATTCTGACTTTCCGTCCAGTGTCCTTACCTGGTACTTGTCAACCTTGTCTGAAGTATTGTGCCTACCTCTTTTTTCTGTATCTTGAATCACCCAGAGAAGGGTAATTTAGACATGAGAGATCTTAAAATTGTATCACATGAGGGATAGTTGATGAAATTGCTAAACATGGTCTGCAGAGAAGAGATTGTTATGTGTGGGAGGAGGTCATAAGAACATTTTCAGAGATTTGAGAGACTGTTATAAAAGAGCTAGACCTTCTATAATAGTGAGTGCCCTATTATTGAAAGAATTCAAATAGAGGATGCATGCTGAGTATCTGAGATCTTATGAAAAGGATAGTTAACCCTTGATGGCTATTACAATCCCTTCAAATTGTTCACATACTTGGCTTTGAATTAGAACTCTCCATTGGTAACATGGACTGCCTTACCAGAAGGTGAACTCTTCACACACGTCCAAGAGGAGGTCAGAAATCTTGTCTCCCATGGGAGGCTGGCTCAGATGACTTTTAGGTTTTCCATCATCCCAGAACTTTGTGAGATCAATCTGGAATGATACAGAGAGAAGGTCTTTACTGAGTGAGAGGCTGAATGTGGTAACTGTGTTTTAATGCTAAAAATCTACATGTCTTGTGAAACAATATGAAATGGGTTTCCTCAAAAACTAGTGAGCTCACATTTGGGTTATGAAAGTAGACAATGATGAATCATGATTTTTTCCAAACTACCTTCCTATTGATATACTAAACACACACACATGCATACATACACACCCAGACCCAGACCCAGTGCCATCGAGTCGATTCCGACTCATAGCGACCCTAGAGGACAGAGTAGAACTGCCCCGTAGAGTTTCCAAGGAGCACCTGGAGGATTCGAACACACACACACGCAAGCAAATATATGTGCAAAGAAGAATACAGATGGGGCTTTGAGGCAGAACACAGTGATAAAGAGAGAATATTTCTATTCATCCAGTGTATCCTTACCTGAGAGAGGAAATTTCCCAAGCAGAGGGATGGAGGTACAACCCCTCCACACACACACACACACACACACACACACACACTGCACACAATCGCACAGAAGCGATTTTAGGCAAGTGATTGTTTCACCTTGGCACTAGCCCTCTGGGTCTCTGTTTCTCAGCTCCACAACACAGCTGAGGGTAGGGTAGTGAGATTGCAGGAGAGTTCTCTTGAAGAGAGCAGATGTGCTTAGTATGGCAAGAATAGTTCACCTAACACTTCAGAAAGAAAAGAACAAAATGAATATTAAGAGACCACTTCCTTACTCTGTGCCAAAACTGCATAAGCCCTCTCAGCTAAGTCATTTAATCCACATGACAATGCAGGTCTCTCTTACCCCAGAATCTGAGTTTTCCAGTATGTTCTGTTACTGTGTTCTAGGTCTTTCTTTCTTTCTCTACCTCTCCAGCTTTATTTTTCTGTGTGTGACTTTCTTATTTATGTTTTCTATGGATACTTCTGGTTCTCCCTAATTCTCAGTTCCCCCTCTGCCTAACTGGACAGCAGCCACTTAATAACTGTGTGACCTTGGCAAGTTATCTAACTTCTCTGGGCCTCAGTTAACTCATCTGAATGATGCCAATAATAGTTCTAATTTCAAAGGATCACTGAGGCTATCAAGACCATATATATAAAGCACTTATAACAATGCAATGCCTGCCAAATAATAAGCTCAATACCATATGTGATGGTTAAGGTTGTGTGTCAACTTGGCTGGGCCGTGATTTTCAGTGGTTTGGCAGTTATATAATGATGTAGTTTGGCAGTTACGTAACGACATAATTTGGCAGTTATGTAATGATGTAGTCAGCCTCCATTTTGTGATCTGATGTAATCATCCTCCATGATGTGATCTTATGTGATCACCTGATCAGTTGTAAAGGGGGTTTCTTAGGGGGTATAGCCTACATCCAATATATATATGGACATTCTCACAAAGCTCACTTGCTTGCCCTTGATCCTGCATCCAACTCATCTTCCTTGGACCTTTGGTTCTTGGGACATGAGCCAGTAGTCTGCCACCTGACCTGCAGATCTTGAGATTCATCAGTTTTCTCAGTCCTGTGAGCCAGAAGCCTATTGTCTGATTGCCAGTTCTGGGTTTATCAGCCAGTGCAACTACATGAATCAGCCTGACACCTGATCCACTGATGTGGGACTTGTCAGCCTCCACAGCTGCATAAGCCATTTCCTTGACAAACCTATCTATGCTTACATATACATTTCATTGGTTTTTAGTCTCTAAAAAGCTAAGACACCATATTTTTAAGGAAATAACATGAGCCTTTTCTTTTGCCAACCATGCCCTCCCCCCATGAGGTATTTTCATAAGCGTGCTATGCTACAGCAACGTCTAAACAAAACCAGCATAATGGCGCTTAATACTTCATGGCGGTATGCTGTGGTTGGCAAACTAACGGAGAAGGCATGCATCTTTTGCATAAAAATATGGTCAGTGGCAAAATTATCTACAATTCTACATTCTATGCCTTGTTCTCTGCTTTCTCTGTCCTTATTTCTTACCCTTTCCTCTTCTTTATTTTGAAATATATATTCCAATCTATCATACAGATATCAAGCTACCTAAAATATCCACCAGAAATATGAAAAAGTTCCTTAAATAGCAACATTGAGCATAAAGCCTGGGTTATTTTATAATGTGGATTTACCATCAGGTGCTTAGGTAACAAGTAGGATAACAAGAATAACAGATACGCAGTAGTAGTATGTATGTGAGCATCCTTTTGTATCCACAAAAAGGCAAAATTTTTGAGGGTACGGAAATCTGTTGAAAGAAATTTTTTTTTTTTTTTTTAGTTTTGTCGTGTTTTAGGTGAAAATTTACAGCACAAATTACATTTTCATTAAAAAAAAAAATGTATAGATTCCAAATTGTTTTGTGACGTTAGTTGCAATTCCCGCAATGTGTTAGCACCCTTGCCCTTTCCTGGGTTCTCAGTGCTAATTCATCCAGTTTTCCTGTCCCTTCCTGCCTTCTCATCTTTGCTTTTAGGCAGCTGTTGCCCATTTGGTATCCTATTCTTGACTGAACTAAGAAGCACACTCCTCACATGTGTTACTGTTTGTTTTATAGGCCTTTCTAATCTGAGTTAGCAGGGTGTCCGGGGCCATAGTCTCATGGGTTCCTCCAGTCACCATCAGACCACCAAGCTGGTCTTCCTTTGTGAATTTGAATTTTGATCTACATTTTTCTCCCACTCTACCTAGGACCCTCTATTGTGATCTGTCAGAGTGGTCAGTGATGGTAGCTGCGCACCATCTAGTTCTTTTGGGATCAGCATGGTGGAGGCTGTGGTTCATGTGGCCCATTAGTCCTTTGGACTAATATTTTCCTTGTGCCTTTGGTTTTCTTCATTCTCCTTTGCCCCAAATGTGCTGGGACCAATAGATGTATCTTAGATGACTGCTAGCAAGCTTTTAGGACCCCAGACGCTATTCACCAAAGTAGGATATAGAACATTTTCTTTATGCATTCTGTTATACCAATTGACCTACATGTACCCCAAGACCATGGTTCCCAGCCCTCAGCTCCAGTAACTCAGTCCCTCAAGGTGTTTGGATGTGTCTACAAACCTTCTACGACTTTGCCTTGGTCAAGAATTTTATATAATTAGTATAGTTGGATAAATCGAAAAACACATTCCAAGCAAAAATAGCCCATTTACAAATTTCATTTTAACATAAAATCCAAAAGTTATGCTTTCTAACCAAATCTTTTGCTCTACCCCTTGGGTTTACCAATCTGGCACAATTCTCTTGGAAACTAACTTATTAAATTACTTCTGTCTTCTAGAATAAAATATAAAGGAAACCCACACATACATACACATACAGTTATGGGGTAGTCGTTCAGACAGAACAGGGGGATACTGCAGGGTTTGAAAGCAGGAAAGGTGTGCATCAAGGTTGTATTCTTTCACCATGCTTATTCAATCTGTATGCTGAACAAATAACCTGAGAATCTGGACTGTATGAAGAAGAACATGGCATCAGGATTGGAGGAAGACTCATTAAAAACCTGTGATATGCAGATGACACAATCTTGCTTGCTGAAAGTGAAGGGGACTTGAAGCACTTAACTGATGAAGGTCAAAGACTACAGCCTTCAGTATGGTTTACATCTCAAAATAAAGAAAACAAAAAATCAGAATGCACCAATAGTAACATTATGATAAATAAAGGACTGAAGTTGTCAAGGATTTATTTTTCTTGAATCCGCAATCAACGCCTACCGAAGCAGCACTCGAGAAATCAAACAACTTATTGCACTGGGAAAATCTGCTGTAAAAGACCTCTTTCAAGTGTTAAAAAGCAAAGATTTCACTTTGAGGGCTAAGGAGTGCCTGACCCAAGCCATAACGTTTTCAGTCACCTCATATACATGTGAAAGCTGGATGATGAATAAGGAAGACTGAATAAGAATTGATGCCTTTGAATTATCGCATTGGCAAAGAATATTGAATATACCATGGACTGCCAGAACAACAAACAGATCTGTCTTATGAGAAGTACAGCCAGAATGTTAACTTAGAAAAAGATGGCAAGACTTTGTGTACTTCGAACATGTGATCAGGAGGGACCAGTCCCTGAAGAAAGGCATCATTCTTGGGGAAGTAGAGGGTCAATGAAAAAAGAGGAAGACCCTCAACTAGATGACTGACACAGTGGCTGCAACAATGGGTTCAAACATAGCAACTGTTGTGAGGATGGCTCAGGATTGGGCAAAGTTTCGTGCTGTTACGCAGAGTTTCATCAGAGTCAGAACAAACTCCTCGGCACCTAACACAAACAATATAGGTATAGATATGCATTTCTGAAGCACTTCAAAGATGCTGTTTATATCTGTTATTGTTGTTCTTTGAGATTGAATCTGGTGGAGTCAGAGCAGAATAGAAGAGTTTAAGTTTTTCCAGTTTATCTTTCATCATCTTAGACACCCAACTCCTTTGGATAACATGCCTTGTTATTATCTTCATCTTTTTGCTGCTTCTACTCACAGACCTACTGGCCACTCTCATCCTCCAGCATCAAAAATAACAGCTCTTGGTTGGCAGTCTTCCTCTTCATCCAAGTCATGCTGTCATCTTGGGTTAATCTGCCTACATGTGGAAGACCTACCCAACAGCCTGACCTCTCGATTTCATAACCTCTTCATCTCCAATGTTGTTCTTCATCCACTCACGTCACTGGCTATACTCTGGACCAACCCTTCACTTGTGATTTAATCATTCAGGCATGTTCTCTCTAATCATCACCGACTCTCTTCCCACATTTTAGTTTTAACTACTTCTACATCCACAGTCTATGGACTTCAGCGGACCTTTACTTTTGCATCAGCTCTCTCCTTTTATTACTTCTTCCTAAGCATCTTAGATTATGTGGAAAATGTACAAACTCACTTCCACTGCACAATGGAATGCTCCCAAGTCATGAAGAGCTGTTGGAGAAGGTCACAAAATAGAGCAGATGGATACAGTATAGTTAATGGGCCCTCAATGCTGCTCAGTCATTATTCACTATCAATTCCTCTGACCTTCTCAGGAACCCTTCCCTCACTCTAATTGATGACATTTTGATAAATCAAAGGCACCTCAAACTCAACATGCCTCAAACTTAACTTATAACCATGCCCCAAAACTAATTTCACCCCGTATTTTCTTTTCTCAGGAATGGTTCCACCTTCCATCTACATGTGCCACCAGAAACTTAGAGGTCCTCCTTGAAATATGTCTTTCCTTCTCATCCCGCACCATGGTCTGTGTATTTAACTTATTGAATACCTAGGTCTCCAATCTGTCCCCTTCTTCGCACTGCTACCATCATCATCTCTGACCAAAAGAATACAATAGCTTCCTAACCAGTCAAGCAAGTACCCTTCCAATCTGTCTCCATGCCAGGTGCACCCTTTGGAAAAACATTTTTTTTAATTATGTAGATTTTTTTAAATTATGTAGATTTTTTTTTCTCCTTTAACTCCTTTGCTTGAATCTTTAAATGGCATTCCTTTATCATATCAAAACCCGTTGCCGTCAAGTTGTTTCCAACTCATAGTGACCCTATAGGACAGAGTAGAACTGCTCCGTACGGTTTCCAAGGAGCGCCTGGTGGATTTGAACTGCCGACCTTTTGGTTAGCAGCCATAGCTCTTAACCACTACGCTACCAGGGTTTCCTCATTTATCATAAGAACCCAAATTCTAAAAAGCGTATAGCATGTACATGATAGAGCCCCTTCCCCCTTTTCTGCCCCATCTCCCACACTCTATTTACTCCCGTAGCTCCAGCCAAACTGGCCTCTTTCAACACTCATATGGCACACCACGTTTCACCAGTCGGAAACTTTGCACACAGCCTTTCCTCTGCCTACAATGCTTGTCTCTCCCACACTTGCCGGCCCCGACCTCCTATTACGTATCTTAATCCTCATGTACCGCCTAAGAGACAAACTAATAATTATAAAGTTCACGTATTTGTGTGATGATTGAACTCATTTCCATCTCCCATCACTAGATTACAATCTCCACAAAACTGGCGTCTGTAGGTATTTTTTGAGGGAGCCCTGGTGGTGCAATGGTTAAGCATTCAGCTGCTAACCAGGTCGGTGGTTCGAACCCACCAGCTTGTTCTTGGGAGAAAGACATGGCAGTCTGCTCTCTTAATGATTTATAGCCTTGGAAACCCTATGGGGGCAGTTTGGCTCTTTCTTATAGAATCTTTATGAGTCAGAATAGAGGGCAATAGGTTTGGGTGTTTGTTGTTGTTACTGTCTGACAATAAAAGAATTCAATAAATATTTGTGGGATGAATGCTTTCTTAGGTAGTTTATAGAAGATAAGATTCTTTTCAAATATTTGAACCTCTCTGTAGCATTCTGACCTAAAGGTGAAATTATTGATCTCTCATCCTGTTTTTCTATCACATTATATCACACTTACCCATCAAATTTTAGTCATTGGGTATCACCTTCCCTGACAAGCCAGTGAGTGACCACTTTAGGTATAAATAGCATCTTATTCATTTCTGTGTCTTCTGTCACCAAAAGGCATCTGGACCTTAGATCTCAACACAAGTTAATTGGGGTGGCTTCAGCTACTAGGAGATGCTGGCTTGAACTGTGCTGCAGAAGTCTGGGTTTATATTTCTCTTTACTCGCACAGAGAAACCCTGGTGGTGTAGTTGTTAAGAGCTACAGCTGCTAACTAAAAGGCTGGCAGTTTGAATCCACCAGGAGGTCCTTGGAATTCCTATGGGGCAGCTCTACTCTGTTCTGTAAGGTCACTATGAGTCGGAATCAACCGGATGGCAACGGTTTGGGTTACTAGCACACAGGGTCCAGATTTACACGAAGAGACAGATGTTCACTATAAGTGAGTTGAGGCTAGATCCAGCCAAGTTTGGTAAATCAGAAAACTATAACTTTGGCCTAATTACCCAGGTTGATCAATTCACTGGTATCAATTTTTATTGGTGCTCCTTCTGCTTTATTTTCCACTTGAACATGTACCCTGTACTGTTCTCAGAAATGAGAACATACACTTTTCACAAAAATGGTAAATTCCACTTTAATTTGACACCCTTCCGTGAAAAACTCAGAGAGACCTTAAAATGTCCTGAGTATGCTGCTGTTTTCAGCTGCCTCCAGTAGTGGACTCCACTCATCGTGACCCCATGTGTGCCCGTGGAACTGTCCCATACGGTTTTCCAGGCTCCTCTGGCTAGGTTTGAACCTCCAACCATTTGCACCGCCCAGGTACTTCCCCTAAAGAGTATACAAAATCATTAATAAAGAAAAACATGCTTAATGAGGTGAATGAAATCCACTTTCCTATGATCCTCTAAGAAATTCGTCTTCACAAGTTCCCTAGATAACCAGTTAAGAACATACGCTGGGGAAACATTCTATACTTCAAAGACCAAAATAAAATCAAAACCAAGACGGCACATCTGTGAAGGCGTCATTTTTAAAAATCGAGAGGATGGGGCACTGGAGTTACCTCCCAACCGCCCCATTTCTCTTCTTCCTCTTTTTTTTTAGCTTTGTGCCCACATGGGTTACCTTTGTGTCTTCCTTTCCTCATCTGGAAAACGAAGATAAAATTACCACTGAACTCACAAGGTTGTTACGGCGAGTGAAGGATTAATACACGTGGAGCGCTTAAATTAGTGCCTGGCCTATTGTAAGACTCACGTATCTTGGTATTATTACCAAAATAATAAATAATAATCGTGTTACCCCAGGGCTCTTCAGAATAACGCCTTTCAAAAATAAAAGAAGACCACCGTCCCCCCTCAATAAGAATACATTCTTAAAAGCCTCAGCCCTTTAGTAGCGTGAGAGTCATGAACCATAGCAAAGCATCTCAAAAAAAAAAAATATCTCAAAGCAGACCGCAAACAAAGAGGGGGACTCCTATGATGGGTTTGGGGTAGATGTCTTGGGCTTGGTCATCACATTAACAGGGGAAAGAAAAGGAAAATAAAATAATAACAACAGCCCTCCCCGTGCAAGCTAACCGTGCTGTTTGTTTAGCTGCGGATGGGCTGATAAGCGGGGGCAGGATGTGTTCATTTCTTGCTAAGCGCGTGTGGATGTGCACCGCGCAAACAATGGTCTCCGAGCGGGAGCGGCCCCCGGCCCCGGCCCCCACCGGCGCCCCGTTTCCGGACTCTCGGCCGCACACATCCCCCCTTTGTTCGCCCGGGCCCGGCCGCGCGTGTCTCCGCCGCGCCGCCCTACAAAGCTTTTCCGCCGGCCGCGCCTCGCCCGGAGGCCGCGGGGTCGCGGGGAGGAAGCGCCGCAGGAAGCGGCGAGCGGCGGCGGCGACGGCGGCCAGGGCGACCCGGGGGGCGGCGGGGCGAGCGGCCCGGGGGGCGGCCGGGCGCGGGCGCGGGCGGCCCGGGCCGCGCGGAAGCGCCGCCGCCGCCCGCCGCGCTCGGGGAAGGCCTGCGCGCCGCGATAAGGCCCTTCGCCTGCCCATTGTCTGCGCGCGGCGGCCGCCGGTGAAAGTTAGCCGGCCCGGCGGGATGCGCGGCCCCTCCCGCACCTGGAAGCCGCCGCCCTCCGCCGGGAGACGGGCCATTGTGACTCCCCGCGCCCGGCCGGCCACCCTCCAAAACCGGAAGGGTGGGGAGGCTGCCCCTCGGGTGTCACCGGCCCATGCACTTCTAAAGGAGCTTTGTTAAACCGGCCGCATCTCAAGAGCGCATCTTCCTCTGCCAGGGAAAATGCCCTTGGCCCCGGGCCAGGTCGGAACTTTCAGCGCTGGGAGAGTCAAGGCCTTCCATTTATGAGCCTCTTGATAATTAAAAAAAAAAAAAAAAAGTGCAACGCCGAAGCAAAAAGTGTTGTGCTCCACAAATTAACGCATGTAGTACACGTCTGGGGTCATCGTGAGTCGGGAGCCAACTGGATGGCCGCTAACAATGTAATACGCACAGGGAGCACAAATCAATGTCACCGCTATTTTCAAAATAATTCCAGGATTAAAAAACAAAAACAACGCCCCCCCCCCTTTCTAATCCAAGCAATTGCTTTCGATAATTAATGGTACCTCGCAAATTGTAGGATGAAATTTTTCAGTTTTTAATCCATTCGTGGTGTATAGCTGTGACTGTTCGCCCTCATTTGGAGGTTTTACAAGTTTAAATTTGAGAAGGCTATTTTTTTTTTTATGAGTTAGAATAGACTGGAGGGCAATGGGTTGGTGTGTTTTTTGGAGAGATGGGAGGCCCAGGAGCAAAGGGCTCTAAACCTCAGATCCCTACATCCTCGGTCCACCAGGAAGGAAGGAAGCTTCAACTAGTGGACCTCGGAGAGTCAGGAGACAGGTCTTCTGATAGTCGCACCTTCTCTTCGCTGGAAGCCATTCCAAGTCCCTTCTCTCCGCCTTGCTCTCTTTCACCTCGTTTGCCTTCTACCAAACCTACAGCGTGGGCGTTACTGCGACCACCCCAAAGAATGGGGGAAGAGCATAGAAAAGAACATCTCACTCATTCGGAACTCTGCTGTATAGTACTACTGTTTTAGGTTTATTTCAAATTACCAATGTATCTTTGACTAAATAATGTTCTAAATGAACTTTTAAAGGCTACACTAAGAGCCTGTTAAGGAAAACTTGGTGTTTCAATGAAAAAAATATGCATGGTCTATAAGACACCTTTCTAAGCTGCTAGATTCTAGACTGATTTCTTGCCTTAGAGCCATTGTGCAACTTCTTGTAAATTAAAGATAACTGATAGATACATAAATAATGTCCTGTTTACAACCATTAAAACCAAACCTGTTACAGTAGAGTCAGTACCGACTCAGGGCGACCCCATGTGTTACGGAGTAGAACTGCCCCTTAGAGTTTTCTTGGGTGTAATTTTTATGGACGTAGATCCCCAGACCTATCTTCTGCCGTACCACTGGGAGTTTGGAACTGCCAACCTTTAGCAGTCAAGCACAAACCATTTGTGCCACTCAGACCCTCTGTCCTACCTAGTAGAGATTGAACTGAGTATCACCACCCTCCCGTCCGTGGTAAAACCAGTTCTGTCCCCTGTCGCAGTTCATGTCAACCTTCCCTTACTCTATACAGATGCCTGCTCTTTTGACTTTTCCTTTGATCGGGTTATAACATCTGCCTGGTTCTTGCATATCGTAAGAGTAAAATAAATCCTTTAACAGGTGTTCGTTGTTACATCTGTGAGTCATAGTTTTATCTTCTTTTCTGAAAATTACTTTTTAACAAGCCCACCAATTAAGAGTATCACACATCAAAAGAAAAGCAAAAGAATAATTTAGCGGCAGCTTTAGCTCACCATTAAATGCAGGAGGTAAACTCATTAATTTGTTCATTCCACGTACGGAGCGCTAGCTGAGGACTTGCCATGGTGGGAGACTAATGTGACGCAATTGTTGCCTCTCTGAATTGTTTCGTTAACTAGTGAAGAAGTTGAGGGGAGGTAGGAGGAGCTTTTAAGACTTAGGGTCAGAAAGCCTATATTCAAATCCCCATGGTTCCACTTACAGGTGGAGGCCTGAGCAAGTTACTTATCCCTCTGGGCCTCGGTTTTCTTATCTATGAAATGAAACTAATAATATCTACCTCCCAGAGTTGTCGAATGAATAAATGATACAGCCTTCTTGAAAGTGCCCACTACTGTGCATGATGCTCTGGAAATGCTGATAGAGTACTCCACGTTACATTCTCTTAGTTGTTTTGGGTAAAATCCAGGAACTAGCAAGACAGTACAAGACATTCAAACGGAGTGGGAACAAGGTTGTTTTAGCTACCTAGCGCTGCCCTAACAGAAATAAAGCCAGGTGGGTGGCTTTAAAGAACAGAAATTTATTTTCTCACAGTTTAGGAGGCTAGAAGTCCTAATGTGGGGTATGGCTGTAGGGAAGGGCCCTCTTTGTCTGGTCCAGCTTCTAATAACTGCCAGCAATCCTTGGTGTTCCTAGGCTTGTCCAGGCATTCGTCTCTGTAGCCTATCTTCCTCTCCCTCTTATGTGCCTGGGTTTATTCTGCTAGTTTTATAACTCAGAAGTGATTAGGTTTAGGACCCACCCTATTCCAGTATGACCTCATTAACATAACAAAAGAAAACCCCTATTTCCAAACAAGGTCATATTTACAGGTACAGGGGTTAGGATTTCAGCACATAATTGGGAGCAAATGTCACAATTCAATCCATAACAAAGATTTAATAAAACAAAACAAAACAAAAAAAACCCCAAACGTGCTGCTGTCCAGTGGATTCCGAATCTTAACTTTCAGGTCCTGTATTTAGGTGTGTGGCCTTGAGCAAGTAAAATGGCCTCCCTGAAGCATGACTTCTCAATTTGAACAAAGGACTTAAAACTTCTACCTGGGAAAGTAGTGAGGACTGAAAGCAATGAATATAAAATTTGGCTTGGAGCAGTGCCCAGCAGAAAGAACCAAAACCAAAAACAAACAAAAAAAAAACAGTTGCCATGAGTCCATTCAACTCACAGTAACCCTGTAGGACAGAGTAGAACAGCCACATAGAGTTTCCAAAGCTGTAATCTTTATGGAAGCAGACTGCCACATCTTTCTCCTGCAGAGTAGCTGTTGGGTTCCAATTGCTGACTTTTCAGTTAGCAGCCAAATGCTTAACCACTATGCCACCAGGGCTCCAGCAGAAAGAACACATTCAATAAACGTTAACTATCAATAAGACAGGTAGTCCTGGTGGCGCAGTGGTTAAGACCTCGGCTGCTAACCAAAAGATAAGCAGTTCACATCTACCAGCCACTCCCTGGAAACACTTTGGGTAGTTTTCCTCTGTCCTGTAGGGGCACTATAAGTCGGAATTGACTGTACGTCATCAGTTTTGTTTTTTTTTCTTTTTTTGGCAGGGTGGCGGGGGGCAGTCGATAAGACATATGAAAACAATTAAACTTCTCCCTAGTTATAACCATAATTCCTGATTTGAAGTAATATGTTTCACCCACAAGGTAATTACTATAATTCCTTTAAAAAAAAAACAAATATAAAACAAAAAAAAAAACCTTGAACCAAAATTCTTTTTTCCAAATTGATCACGGTCTCTATTTTCTGAAGTACCTACAGACTAAAGAAGGGAACTCTATTATAAAAATTAATATGCCAAGCCTGTATCTACTTGGGGAAAGGAGTGTTTGTCATCAGTAACAAGGGCCACCCTGAGGCTTAAGGAAGTGGAAATTTCAGGAACTGAATAGAAAAATCCATGTGGTTAAATACTTTCTTAAGGTTTCTTGGAATGTTTTTATTCTGTGGTAAGGCTAAAATATTCTACCACACTCCATTTGATATTTGATGAGTAGGAGAAAAAAAGCTGTAAATCAACATGTAATCAAAAAAAAAAAAAAAGCCACTGTCATTGATTCTAACTCATAGTGACCTTATAGACCAGTAAAGACAAGGTGGCTGCAGCCCCTTCTAGGAAACACTTCCTCAAGCACAGCCACTCTATGGTCAAGTACAATCCCTCCCCTCACAACAAATAAATAAAGGCACAGCTGATTAGACTAAAGATAGGCACCAGTCATAAGGGCACTGTTACATTGAGCTGTGTCCCCCCAAAAGATACATTGAAGTCCTTACCACTAGTGTCTATGAATGTGACCTTACTTGGAAGTAGAATATTTGTAGATATAAACAAGTTATGATGATGGAGTTAGAATGGGCTCCAATCTCATATAACTGGTGTCCCTATAAAAGAGAAGAAATAGACCCAGGCACACAGAGATAATGATATATGACAGTGGAGGAAGAGATTGCAGTGATGTTTCACATTTACAAACCAAGGCACGCCAAGGATTGCCAGCAACACCGGAAAGTAAGAAAAAGCTATGGTACAGTTGTACCGTTTCTCCTCTAGAGCCTTCAGAGGGAACATGGCTCTGCCGACACCTTGATTTTGGACTTCTAGCCTTGAGAACTGTGAGAGAATAAATTTCTGTTGTTTTAAGCTGTCCAGTTTATTGTAATTTGTTACAGCGGCCTTCAGAAGCTAATACAGATATCAGTTCCACAGAAGGACCAGTGAGAGCTCATGTGGCCTATCATGGATGAAAAGATGATCTATAAGAGAACAGGTTTTCCTTCTGAAATTTAAATTGGGAAACAGAGAAGACTCAAGCAGTTAAGAGTGGAAGCTAAAGCTTTAAAAAATGTTAAGAGTCACCATGCAGTAGAGTCAGGCACAAAAAGGGTCAGGACCAACTCAATTTATGAGGTGCATGAATGGTAGGTAAGTAGAAATAACAGTAGAGAAAAGATAAATAGAGCAGAGAAAAAGAATGGACCAGAGGGTCATGCGACAGAGATTACCGGCTGTCTACCAAAAACGAGTCTCCCTTTTCCATGATGTATAGGCGTCTCTAGAAGTTCAGTGCCCAGGTGAGGACTTCCTTACCCAGCCTTCATCGTATCCATAGAAATTATGTGTGTCACTCTGGGCTAGGGTTTTTAGGATGAGGAGAGGAATTCTTCCTTCTTTCTTCTTTTGCCCAGACTGGAAGCAGATGACCTCAAAACCTCCTAAGGGACCAAAGAGCCACAAGACAGAAGGTGCCTGGGTTCCTGATCACCATGGAAGGAAAACAGTTCACTGATTTGGATTAGGCCATTTCTTGAGTGAATAGCAAACTTCTATTGTATTAAGTTGCCCTTAAGTAAGGAATAAGAACAAACTCAAAGAGAGAAGTAGAGAAACCATGTGAATATGAGCATGGTAAAGACTTCTGCCCTGAGGGCTCTCTGTTGAAAATTCTAGTCCATGAGTATCCCTGAAATACATCTCCACTTCTTTGAGATAACTTGAGAAAATCATCTCTAACCATCATGGATAGACATATAGGTGCATAGATGGATAGATAAATGGGTGGATGGATGGACAGACGAACAGACAGACGGATGGATGGATATCTTTGGGGTTTCAAGGTTGGTCGCCAAGAAAGGACATGAATCACACACAGGCAATACATGGAACAACACTTTACTCACATAGAGAAGATACAGAGCAAAGTCAGCTTCACTAGCGTGGAGTCCATGGCCAACAAGTTGCTTTCCGTGTCAACACAGGGCAGGTGTTATGTACACACACACCTTGTGCCTCAGGTGAAGGATCCTAGTCCCTCACCACTGTGAATTGATACAGAAGTGGGGTTGGCCAGGTGCCACATGGTGCCCAGACATGAGCAGAACAGAGAAAATTACTGTCACCCAGAACAGGGAGGTAGGCTTCCCTGGTAAGGACAAGAAACAGTAAAGAGACAAACTTACTTCCACTCTCAGAGAATTTTCCCTATCCAAGGGCTTTGATTAGCAGCTGGGATGGGAGATGCTGATAAAGACACACGTGCTTACGTACACAAACATATGCATGTATACACTTACGCATTTAGGAGAAGTTTAACATTGTTTTATGTTTTACATACATTTCAAATTTTCTAACACGAACACATGCGTTCTTTGTATCAAATGTGTGCATGACACACACATACACACCAAACAATCACCACAAATCTGGTGTAGCAAGTATTCTTCTATTCAGTTATACCCCCAAATTTCTGCAAATAACATGCAATATCTTCTTCCTCCCTAATAAAATATTTACGATATGAAAAGTGGGGTAAAAGAGCAGAAAAAAGTGCCCCAAACTTCCTGAACCAAAACAGCTTCCTATAGAATAAAAACCTAAGATAAAGGTTCTTATTCTCCCTGAAGGTAGTTTTATCAGTTATGTCCTGAGAAGTTTCATATCGTGTTTTTATCACTGAAGCATTACTGGAAATGAGTCTTTTGCTGAACTTAATGATTTGAAGAAGTTACTTTTGCACTAAAATATTTCTAGACTAGATCTGTGATTAAAAAAAAGAGCATTTGCCAATTGAATCTTTCAACCCACTAAAAGAAAAAAACATTCTTTCCAAGTTAATGAGAGGTTTCCAGGAACTCAATCTGTGTCCAGAGGCATTTGGGATCTCTCCCATGGCTCAAAAATATGTCAAGAGCCTAAAAAAGAAAAAAAGAAAGAGCAGAACAAAGGAAAAAGGAAGAGAAGTCAAAGAAGCACGAAAAGGCAAAGCAATATTTTCCCTTGACACCCAAGGCTACGGTATACAGAAACAGGGACAAGTGAGTGCCAATTTCTGTTGCGGACGCAAGGAGTAATAGCAGAGTGACAATCCTAACACAAATAAATGGACATCACAGCAAACTTTGAGTGTCCTTTGAAAGCGAGTGGGAAGAAGTGACGTTATGTTATATTTCTTGTGAGCGTAAAGAGAAGTGATGGGCAACACGTATTTACATAAATATGGTGTGTTGTATCTGACATTCCTTGGCTCCCTGTATTGTAAATATCCATTCAAACTTCTGGCATAAAGGGATGAAAATTTATGAAATACAGAGTCTGTGCCAATTATTTTATTGTACTTTATTTTCCTTTGGAATGTGAATTAAATGCCTATTTGCACTAACCATCTCCACCTAAATCAAAAGGAGGTATCATACACCTTTACCTTTGACCAGTTCTGAGGGACTGAATCATCTCTTTGTAAAATATGATGTTCCTGGAATTCTTTGAGACTTCCCAAGTGCGGGCTGGAAAGGGACATATCAGTGCAGTGTAGAAAGCATAAGGTGCTTAATTTTAATGGGAAACTTTTTTTTTTTTTTGACACAGGGTGATCCTGCGGTGTTTGACAAATGTGCTGTAAAAGGAAGCTCAATCTAGATGTCACCTGTAACTTTATCTTGTTCCCCTTTGAGCACTACAGTTCTTACCAACTGATCTCTCCACTGCCCAAAGTCATTATACTCTTTTCCTTTCACATGGTCCCTCTGTAAATGTCAGGCATAACTACATTTTTATTTGCAGAGCTACCACTGCTATGAATGAGTAAAAATTGTCTGCTCCCCCGCCTCTCTCTCTTTACCCTCTGTGCATTCTACTAATATGATTTGTTGAACAAATTGTTCCATTAATCTGGGGCTGTTTGACAGAGTGAGAAAATAAGTGCCAAAGTGAGAAGATTCACAAGAATCGGAAATCTCAGTGCCTCTTTCTCAAGGTAAATAGTTATTATATCAGGGTGTCAGACTGGTGAAATGGATGTGCTTTCATTCTCAGTTTGTAAATGTCACTTTTCCTCAGCCCATCAGGGTGACAAATGAGGTGTGGGTTACAATAAGAGTTCATTCTTTGACAAAGTTCTTAACAGTCTATTTCAGCAGAAAGCATCTAGCCTTCCTCAGTTTTTAATCTAAACCCCTCACCACTGCCAGAAGCCTCCTCCTTTTCCTTTAATTGCTTCATGGCCATCCTCAAAGGGAAACCGTTCTGGAGCCAAATGTAAAATTTCAAACAAATAGCAAAAGCAACTAGATTAGAAATTGGTTTATAAACCTTCACACTGATTTCTCAGGGAAATTCCATTTTGAGTTTCTCTAGATTTTACGATGCCAGGACAATTTATTATATTAAGATCTTTGTTTAAATTTCCTTTCACTTCTTCAATATCCATTGAAAAATGGACAATTTAATCTTGAGAGGTTTTAGAGCTTTGTGATATTAATTAATGAATAGGTATATTCTATATAAAAAATCCAGATTAACAAATTGCTGTAACTGTAAATGAATGAATGGCTGAGTGAGAAATGACTCCACGTATGACTAAATCCCTTCCCACCAAAATATGCTGCTTTGACTAAGCTAAAAAATATAGTATTTGAACAGGAATCAGATAGGTTGATTTTATAAGTAAAGGAAGCTTAAAATGTGCAAATATATATATATATATATATATATATAAAAATCATAGCCAAGCAGTATGAGAAAGGCTGATGATAAAATTTGGTATATAGGTTGATGCTATTGCCCCAGGGATCATGTCCATTTTCCTTGAGTAAAATCAGAATTACTTTGTTAATGGGGCCCATCCTCATGACAAAGTCTTTTATCAGTTAATTTTTCACATCACTACTTTTGTGATTGTAGACACACCACAAGATTTTAATTCGTTACAGTCTACCTAACGCTTTAGTATTTGTCAAGTCAGTGTTTTTCTGTGTGTCATTTAAAATTTTTGAGCTTCGGTTCCATCTTTAAAATGGGTATAACATCAATGCTTAGCCTATCTTCCTCACAAGATAGCTGTAAGGGCCAAATGAGATCATGAACATGGACCCTATTAAATATTATGGGAAATATTTATTTATACATATATGTTTTTCTTCTTCACTATTTTTCTTCAGAAGAGAATCAGTAGATTTCCAGAGTAATTCAGGAACCACCGATTTTAAAGTTGGTCAGAAGGTGGTGGTAGGGAGAAGCTAACAAGAAAATCAGGAGAAAAATCAGGTTTCCTGGAAACCTAGAGGAAGGAAAGATGTATTGATTGACAATGTCAACCTCAGAGAAAAAAATAAAAAACAGGTCCATTGGCTTGAGTAACTGGGATAGAAAATATTAGAGACTAAATCAAGCGAAGATGAAAATAATCCCAGTCTCCAAGTGAAGACCTTTTAGGCGCTATGTGAAGATTAGTGAGAAAGACCAACAAGTCAGCATGAGAGAGCTTTAAGACGGGAAGGCGACAAGGCCAAAGGAACAGAGAAGAAAGCTTGGGCAGGAAAAATAAGGAAGGGTAGACCTGGAGGCTACCACCTGTCACTTTGTCATATTGTGGTGGCTTGCATGCTGTTATGATATTGGAAGCTATGCCACCAATATTCCAAATACCAACAGGATCACCCATGGTGGAGAGGTTTCAGTGAAATCTCTGGGCTATGATAGCCTAGGAAGAAAAACCTGTAATCTACGTCCAAAAATTAGCCAATAAAAACATTATGGATCACAACAGAACATTGTCTGTCTTGTTTGCTTTGGACATGTCATCAGGAGTCAATCACTGGGGGAGGACATTATGTTTGATAAAGTGGAAGGCCAGCAAAGGTGTGAAAAATCATCAATGAGATGGATTCACACCATGGCTGAAACAATAGACTCAAACATAACAGTGATCTTAAAGATGGTGCAAGACCGGGTAACATTTTGTTCTGTTGCACTTGAGGTTGCAGGAAAAAGATGTGGTCATCCACTTTTGTAAAGCTTTACAGCCTTGGAAACCCTAGGGGACAGTTCTGCTCTGTCCTGTGGTGTAACTATGACTCAGAATCAGCTTGACAGCAATGAGTACAGGTACACGAGGTCACCATATATAGGAGCTGACTTTCTGGCAACTAACAATAACAACAGGCATGGAGGGACGAAGCACTTAGGGTAGCATTAACTGAAAATATAATTCTGCTATGAATCATCCGGCCCTGGGCTATATAAGTTGTGAGATGGAGAGCAAAAGATGACCGTATAGCTACAAAGCCACAAGAGACTTGTGACAGAAGGCGGTTTTTCTACTTCTTTTACATAGGTCATGTAACCAAGCTTCTTAGCTATATGGTGCTTTCAAAATTCATTCATCTCTAATTTTTTAGAAGAGACACATAGCCCAGTAATCATAAAAGGAAATTTTAATTAATTTAACCAGATTATAATTGAGAACTTCTGTTTATCAAAAAACACCATAAAGAGTGAAGAGACAAACCAAACACTGGCAGAAGTTACTAGCAATGCATAAAACCAAAAAGACTATTGTCTAGGATATGTAACAAATTTCTACAAATCAATGAGAAAATGACCGACTACTCAAAGAAAATACGGAAAAAAAACTTCAATAGGTATATTACAAAACAGAAAATTCAAATGACCAATGACCATACTGAAAATATGCTCAATCTCATTAGCATTCAGAAAAATGAAAACGAAAACCACGATTGGCAATTAGGGTAATGCAAATTAGAAACAGATTGACAAAAATTAAAAAAAAAAAAGTTTATCAATACCAAATGCTGCAAAGTATATGGATCAATGAGAGCTCTCCTACACTGCTTGGGAGAGTGAAAATATTTACTCTCTCGTAGTGGTAATATTTAGCACTTTAGCAATATCTAGTAAAGTGATCAACAGACTCAGCAATTCCGCTCCAAAGTACATACCCAAAAACAACTAGCATATTTGCCCCAGGCTACATAGAAAAATGTCCATAATGCTTTTTTGTGTGTGTGTGTGTGTGAAAGCAAAACTTTGAATCAACCCAAATAAACAGTGTAGAATGGATAAAAAGTTGTTGGTAAATTCTGACAGTACAGTGCAATACAACAATGAAAATGAATGGACTACAGCTACATAGGACAACATCGATAAATTCACAAAAACAATTTTGAAAAGAAGGTTCAATTATTATTCCATTCACATTCAATAAACATATTTTTTAAAAAGGCAAACAAAAGCAATATTGTTTAGAAATCTAAACCAGAGATAAGCTACAGACTTCAGGCCAAATTTTCCTATGAACTGTTTATGTGTGTTAGTTAAGAATAGTTTTTACATTTTTAAAGAGTCATTTAAAAAGAAAATGAAGAAGTAAAAGAATATGACACGGAAATAATTTGTGTCATATAAATCTAAAATATTTACTATCTGGTCCTTTACAGAAAAAGTTTACTGATTACTGATCTAAACAAGCATCCATGTTGTCATATGTAGTCGGGATAGCAGCTATCTGCTGGAAAAGAACAGAAATGTGATAGAGATATTGAGCGAGCAGTTGGATATACTGGTTTGTTGCTCAAAATCTGAGAAAGAATTTAAATGTGGGAGTCATAAGCATAACAGGGATGTTGAAAGTTGCCATGAAGGATGGATAGAACATCAAGAGTTTCTTGAAAGGTTTACAATTTGAAGAGTAGTCAGCAAAAGAAGAGTCAATAGTACTTGGAAAAGACACAGGGGGGGCGGTAAGAGGAAAATAGGTAGGGTGTCACTGTTGATTTCAGAATCTCAGTTGTTTCTAGCTAACTTTCTTGTGCAAATAGGGTACTTAATAATTACTTGCCAAATAAATCAATAATAAACAGAGGAAGACAGGACCTATCACTATTTTACAGGAGGAGCAACAGTTATTCTGAAAAAAAGAGACAGAGTTCAAATTGACTCCTCTAGTGCATTTTGTTTTTGAGAACTATTTCCATCCTTCTTGGATTGATTCATTCTTTCACTCAGCAAGCAGTGGTGGAGGGTTATTCAAGTGCCCATTCATTGGGGATAAAAGAGAAATAAGATGTAGACTTTGTCCTCAAGGGGCTGACATTTTGGTGGAGAAGACAGGCATGTAAACACATGAATATAACTAAATGCTTCAAGTGTCATGATAAACATATGTAAGGTGAGATGCAAAGCACACAGAAGAGAGTAATCATTTCTACATGGGAATTCAGATAAGTTTTTAGGGATAAAACCCTAAAATCTTTACGGTTGATGACCAGTTGCCAAGTGAATTGGCATCTGCCAGAAATGTAAGGGATGGTAATGGAATTCTAGACAACAGGCACAGCCTGAGCAAAGCCGTGGGGCATGACATCTAAAGGCTCATTGAGGGAACTGCAAGTTCTGGATGATTGAAGCTGAGGATGCAGGGTTAGTAAAAAATAGAGGAATAGATGAACCTTTTTTTAGAATGGTAGGAGAAGAACAGATGCCAGAGTGTACATAATTCTGTGGTAAGCATCAAACTACACAGATTTTTAAGTTACGTATTTCATCTCATTGCAAAATTCTCCCTGCAAGAGGCTCCCAGCTGTTAAGGAAAGAGCTAAAGCAATACATATAAGAGAACTACTTGGAAAAATGTTAAATTTTGAAACTCTGAGCATCCTGGACCCTTTTACCCAATCCTGACTCATCCTCGTCATGCATTTCATTGGATTTTGAGGAAATGACAGGAAATAAAGGCAAGAGAAATAGCTATTTCTTTACACTTGGTTGGATTGTTGAGATATTTTGAAATGTCTAGATTAAGTAGAAACTATTTAAGGATTACGAAGTAATACTCAAACAGTCTGGTCAAAAGAATTCAGCAAGCAAACAGATGGGAGCGTTTTTGAGAACTTCAGTCATGTTTTACCTTACTCAATGGCAACATGAATGCTTTTTATTCCCTTAAAAATTAGCCATGGCTACTGGTTTGTTAAAGCTCTTCCTGCTTGCTCTAAAATTGAAAATAATCAAAGATGCCTACTGCATTTTACTATTATGTTTTATAATTATGGTTTATTAGGGTTTTTGCACAGAGTATTTTATTTCTTCTGTGTAAGAAAAATAAAACCCACCCATTGCCATCAAGTCAATTTTGACTCATAGCGATCCCATAAGACAGAGTAGAACTGCTTCCTATGGTTTCCAAGGCTATAAAGCTTTAAGGAAGCAGGCTGCCATGACTTTCTCCTGCAGAACGGCTGGTGGGTTCAAACCGCCAACCTTTCTGTTAGCAGCTGAGCACTAACGTAAGTATTACTATTCCCATTTTAAGGATAAAAAAAAAAAAAAAAAGCTCACAGAATTTAAATAAACTGCCGAGGATCACAAGGTAATTAATGATATGCCTACCAAGGCTAGAACATGGGTCTCTTGGCACAACCTGTCCAGACTCTGGAGGTACACGCTCTTCTTGCTATACAATAGAGAGAAAATGGCCATGTCCAAAAGAGATCATGATGGGATAGAACTCCAGAGCCACTAGCATGGGATTCTGAAAACACCATCTTTCAAAAACTCAACATTCCTAAATAAAACTTTTCTGGAGTTAGGGGTCAATAAGAAAAAAAGTAGGCTACATAAATTACAGAAGACAGTTTTGGTTTTTCTAATGCAGACTTAGGACAGATGAAGAAAGCCAAGACAAAATACACCCAGAATTCATTTTCTTCATCTATAGAGGAGAAGTATGCAAGGATCTCGAGAGGTCAGGCCAAAGTGCTTGACTGAAATCCATAGTACTCTGGCTTGTGGCTGTCATGGTGAAATTAGAGCGCAGTGTTGGATACTTCCCACCTGCCACTCCAAATGCACCCTCCACCCATCATAACTTGGTTGGATTGAAATGCATCTTATGGGATGCACCAACAGACTCTCCAGCTTTCTCTTCCCATCGATTGAGCCAATAGGAGGCACTGCTGGGAGATTACAGGAAAGGAGAAATCTAAGAGGTTGGAGTATGTATGTTCTCTGCCCCCAAGATACCATTGCTTCCTAAACAAAAAACCCTCTCCAAAACTCACTGTCTCTATGAATTCGGCAATCGCTTCTTCTTTTGCCCTTGAGCCCTAGGGATTGTTGTTTGTTGCCTTTGAGTGGCTCCGACTCATGGCGACCTTAGGTATAATCAAAGGAAACATTGCCCTGGCTTGTAGTATCACCATGATCTCGTGATCATTGGTATGTTTGAGACCACTGTTGCTGCTATTGTGTCAAACCATCTCATCAAAGTTTCCTTTGTTTTCATTGACCCTCTACTTTACCAAACATGATGTCCTTTTCTAACAAACTGTCTTTC
Source organism: Elephas maximus indicus (assembly GCF_024166365.1). NCBI lineage: Eukaryota > Metazoa > Chordata > Mammalia > Proboscidea > Elephantidae > Elephas > Elephas maximus. The sequence goes on along the minus strand of NC_064831.1, from coordinate 85,283,573 downwards.
TTGATGATGTGTCTAAAGTAAGTGAGCCAAAGCTTTGGCATCCTTGCTTCTAAGGACTGCTCTGGTAGTATTTCTTCTAAGACTCATGTGTTCATTCTTCTGGCTGTCCTTGTTATATTCAATATTCTTTGCCAACACCACAATTCTAATGCATCAATTTTTCTGTCCTCCTTTTTCACTGCCCAGCTTCCATATGCGTATGAGACGAATGAATAGATATGGCAATGACTCAACGTTACTAGCCCCAGAGTAACGTATTATCCTTTGTTGGCTCCTTAAATCCTACTCACACCTTTGTAAACAGACCCTGCATTTAACTCCCCACAAATCATTTTCTCTGAGTATGTGATCTGTCTCCTGCTGGTACCTTGACTGACAGCGGCTGTCTCCAAATACAAGAAGTTAGAGAGAGGATGAAAATCGTCTCTGGGAACATAAGAGGATTGTTCCTTTGGCCATCTGTATAAAGTTTCTTAAATAAAAGATAGCCCCATATCTTTTTTTTTTTTAATTTCAGACAACTAATTTTATTTAAATGAACAGTGTTTTTCACATGTGTACCTAGGTATGTGAAACGAAACTTTCACTTGGTCATCCACACTCAGTATTAGTCAACTCCATCTTTAGTTAACACAGTACATCTTGTATAGATGCTGTCCCCATGATTGAAGGTCAGCTTGCTCCCTTTTGTTCAGGCTGATCACCTACTTTCATTCACTCAAGGGCAAATAGGGAGATGACCTTTCTCATCCCATCAAAACATCAACATCCTACCGGCTGCCCAAATAATGAAACGTTGGCCCTAGAAGGGGAAAATATTGATTCCTTTACTTGTAAGACCTTTAGGACCCAGAAGTACCTCTTTCATTGGATAGTAATTGCTCCGGTGTTTAATCCCTTAAGAAAATAAGCCTAGTAGGTAGATGATGCCCAGTCCCCCCATCATGAAAAGGCTCTTCAATCTAAGACGGTTGTGCGTATTTTTAGAAAGAAAATTACTTACTGGAGTCCCTGAATGGTGCAGATGGTTAACGCTCTCAGCTGTTAACCAAAAGGTTGGTGTTTCTAGCCCACCCCGAGGCAACTCAAAAGAAAGGCCTGGTGATCTTCTCATAATAAGACAATAAAAACTCTTTGGAGCACAATTCTACTCCAACACACATGGGTTTACCACGAGCTGGAATCAACTCCATGGCAACAGGTTAATTATTTACAAAGAGCATAATTCATGGAAGACACACTATGTTTTTACTCAGATGACGTGTACATTTGTTTTGCCAGCTACCCCATTTTCCCCTCGGCCCCCCCCCGAGGTTTTTTAATTTTAATTTTTTACAGTAACATGTAAAAAAAAAATTGGCATGACTGTGCTTATGAAAATACCCTGGGTGGGGCAGGGGTGCATAGCGCGTAGAAGGTGCTTCTTATTTTCATCAAATATGGTACTGTTCCTCGAAGTTGTTGAAAGTTCCTTCTTCTTTCCTGTAACGATGATTATGACAGGACAGAGGTCATCAACATTGAGGAGAAAAACAGAATTATACCCACCGATGAATGACTCCAAATTTTCAGGCTGTGCACGTGGCAAGGTGAGCAGAGGGGGCCTTTCAACGTTTCTAATAGTGCAGTAAAATACATATTTTAGAAGTTCAGTGTAGATTTTATGTCACTGTGTATCTTTTATTTCTCAGTATATTACCATATAGTCTTTTGTCTGCTATCTATCGTTGATCACTTAAATAATTGCAAAGTCAGACTATTTTCAATTTTGCTAAAATTATATTAGTAACAGTATGTTTTATGATTTAAGGTAAAAATAGCATGACACTTTATAGCAGTTTGTATGAGTACATAAGGAGTTCCTGGATGCTGCAAACAATTAAGCGCTCACTACTAGCTAAAAGGTTTTTGGTTCAAACCCACCCAGAGGTGCCTTAGAATAAAGGCCTGGCAATTTGCTTCCAAAAACATCACAACCTTGATAACCCTGTGGAATGCAGTTCCATTCTGAGAGCATGGAGTCACCATGAGTCAAAACTGACTTGACAACAAATAATAAGTACATAGAAGGTGCCAAGTAAATATTTTCTGTCCTACCAATTTTTTGAAAAGTACATCAGAATAGCTGTAAGTAGGATGAAGATGTGCTAAATACCCAGTGATACTGACAGAAAGCCCACTTGTGTTACAATATTTAGACATTGAAACGATGCTCTCTATTAGCATGCCTTGACTGCTATCATCAGAAAGTTTGAATATGATATTTTTTTTTTCTACTCAAAACCTGTTGCCTGAAGAGGATGGCCAAATCACTGAACAAAAAAGGATATCAAGAATGAATCTGTCATACAAGAACACCCTTTTATTTGTAAACACCATGCTTTACACATCATTATCAGTGATTTGTGTGCTCACCAAGCATATAGCTTTATTACTATAATGTGAGAAAATTGCCTGTAATTCGTGGTCCTGGGAACACATATCTCTATAATTTGGGTCAAAATATGTTTGTGCACTCTAATTTACAATAAAGCCTTAATGTAGTTCCAGTCACAGTGGAAATTCTGAGTTTCCATCTTCACCGCTTACCCCTAGAAATATAAAAAGGGCAAGTAACCAGAGAATTGTTTTAAGCCTTAGGTGAGACTAACATAACCAGGAATTGGGACGGTTTGGGGCAGATTCGGGAGAGATTATCTGTGCCTTTACTAATTATCGGGAAACGCTGGTGGTGTAATGGTTAATTGCTACTGCTGCTAACCAAAGGGTTGGCAGTTCGAATCCGCCAGGTGCTCTTTGGAAACTCTATGGGGCAGTTCTACTCTGTCCTATAGGGTCACTATGAGTCGGAATCAACTTGACAGCACTGGGTTTGATTTGGATTTTGGTTTTTACTAATTATAAGAAGAACATTGCATTCATTGTAGGAAAGGCCTAGAATTTGAAGCCAGGAAGACTTATGTGTAGATCCCGGCCTATTACGTACCTATTCTTGTGTTGTGCTGGGCACTGGTTTTTGGTTGGGGCAAGATATGGTTGCCCAGAATCTAGCTTCATTTTTCTCATTTATAACATTAATTATGCTAACTCAGTGAAAGTTACTTGAAACAAACAAACCGAAAGGTAATCTAGTGCCTAGCAAATTTTGCTTGATTCTATGAAAGCTGGTAGATTTCTACCCTAAGCCCAGAGGAGCTACCTTTGCTCTTTTTCTTTGGAAAGCAACTTGGGGGTGGGGGGCAGGGACGCTGTCTAATTTTTTCCTACCCCAGAGATTTTGTTACTTTTGTCCAGGCTGATTGACATTTTCTGGGTAAGCTGTAAACAACTTGATGATCTTATACTTTTTGAATACCCCTGGGCTGTTGTCTACCCTGCGATTAGCCTATTTTATGCACCTTGCAGGGATTTGTAGGTTTATTATGCAAATTGAGTGACTTGTGGTCCACTGAGTGGACTGGTCAGTTTGTGGTCCTGCTGGGAGACCATGCCTTGAAATTGACAAGACGTTTGCTTATATAAGCACCCAGCTCCACAGAGGTTTTTTAGAAGCAAGAAGAGAGAAGAATCAGAGAGAGAAGAGGTGAGGAACCTCCTAAAAGAGGTATAATACGGATCAAAGGCTGTAATGCTGAAGATGGGGAGGAGCCTGGAAGGGGCCCAGTGGCAGGGCCAGTGGTGACAGGACCAGAAGGAGGCCTGTGGCAGAGCTGGAGGCCACAGGCACAGAAGGAGCTCTGTGGCACAGTTGGCAGTGATGGCAGAAAGCTGCTGCTACGAAAGCAGTTAAGAGAGATGAGCAAGCTGCTACACTGACTGTGAGCTGGGCCGGTGAGCAGTGAAGAGGCCAACAGCTGGGAAGCCAAAGGCAGAGAAGCCTGAATGACTGAGAGGGGCTGGGCCTGGCCAAGAGGAGGCTAGCAGCTGAGAGAAGGGCCTGCTAGTATGACCAAGAGGAGGCCTGTCCTGAGGGGCCCAAGAGGAGCGCCTGTTCTGAGCGGGCTGAGAGAAGCATGTACTGCTGAGAGAAGGGCCTGCCCGCTTGCACAGCTGAGAGAAGGGCCTGCCTTCTTGCACCGTTAAGAGAAGGGTATGACTGCTTGAACAGCTGAGAGGAGCTTAGAGAGCTGTGCTGCACAGAAGAAGGAAGGGATGTGTTCTTTGTTTCAGGACAGCCTTCTGGACCTTGCCAATGTGCTTCCAGATGCTGATCCTGAGTTGACCCTGAGTACTTCCAAGTCGATCCTGATCCCAAGTTAGAGCCTGCTACTTCCCTAATAAACCCCATAACTGTGAGTACGGTCTGTGAGTTCTGCATGGCCACTGCAGCAAATTACTGAACCCAGCAGAGAAGTAGAGTGTGTCTTGTGGGGTGCATTTGGAGACAAACTTTGTGCTGATCCTGATTCTCATCTTTCCAAAAGTAGACAGGCCCTGACACTAGAATTCACTTTCCTTTTTATGCCTGATTCATCTTTTGAAAAAATAAATCACTTGTCAAATGTGGTAGATTGAAACATGGCCACAAATGTTTGCACTTCTAGCATCCACACCACTGAAATGTGATGTCTAAAAAAAAAAAAAACACAAACAAAAAAAAAACCACACTCATTGTCGTCAGGTCAATTCTGACTCATAGTGACTCTATAGGACAGAGTAGAACTGCCCCATAGAGTCTCCAAGGAGTGCCTGGTGGATTCGAACTGCTGACCTTTGGTTAGCAGCCATAGCTCTTAACTACTATGCCACCAGCGTTTCCATGATGCTGTAGATCCTCCCATTAAAAAGTAGAAACTTTTTCCTACCCCTTGAGTCTGGATTGGCCATGTGATTTACTTCATCCAGTGGGATATTAGCAAATATGATTTAAGCAAAAGGCTTCAAAAGCATGTGCACATTAGAACTTCTTCTCTTGCTAATCTTGGAACCCCAAGACTGCCATGTGGTCTGAGCTAATGTTGGAGGATGAGAGACCATGTGGAGGAGAATCAAGGCACCCTAACCTCTGGCCAACTTACCAATGGACAACTGGTCAGCTGCACGAACAGCAGAGCAGAGTTCAGTCTCAATGGCCCAGACCAGAACAATCACCCAAGTGACTCGCAGAACTATGAACTAAAGAAAATGGTCACTGCTTTATCCACAAAGTTTTGTCACATGCAGCAAAAGCTAAGTGACATGGAAGTGAAATTTCTTATACTCAGAATTCTGATATGACACAGTTGCTTTCCCTGACTTACCACATATTTGAGTAATGACGAACCGCATTTATGACTCTCCATTTTTTTTTTTTTTTTTGTACATCTTATCATTAGTAACATGTACTAGGTACAATGTTGGAGCATGTAATTTACTGATGTTATCATTCTCAGATGTTTACTCAAAGACGTCCAATTTTATGAACATTCTAATTCATTCAATTCTAAACTAAATCAGGGACTTCAGTTGCTTGAAAAAATGGACCCAGATGCTGATCACTTTGCTAAAATCTATGGGCAGATTTGGGAAGCAGTGAGAAGTTACCATGAAATATATGAAGAAAAAAGAAAAGCATCATAAAGGCAACTCTCACTAATTTCTGATTAGAAATGCCATACCCATTCCCAGGGATAATCCAGATGATCTAGAACCTTCTACGAGTGGAGTTATTACCACAACTGACAAAATGCCAAAGTCGTCCAACTCTTTTTCATTGTTGGAGTAAATCTTTATGATTTGTGAACTTTTTGTGTACATATGTATGTATTAAAATATATCTGTAAGTTTATATATAATGTTTTCAGTCCTCAAAGACAAATAAAGATATGATTTATTAAGCAACTGACAATAAAAAGCAATAATAATGAAAACAAAAAAAATGAGGTATTTGACTTATGTCAGAACTGACTTAGGATGGAGCTGTCAAAATGGAACCCCATCGTAAGTTGGGGACTACCTATAATACATGCTATATATATTTTTTTTTCAATGCCGTAATTTGGAAGAATCAGAATTATGGTGGACCTTTTATCTTTGGTTGGAAAACCTGGTGGCGTAGTGCTTAACTGCTACAGCTGCTAACCAAACGGCTGGCAGTTCAAATCTGCCAGGTGCTCCTTGGAAACTCTATAGGGTCGCTATGAGTCGGAATCGACTTGACGGCACTGGGTTTGGTTTTGGGGTTAGTTTTATCTCTGGTTAATAAATGTATAGACATGATGTATCCTCAATATCTCAGGGCCACTGGGAAACAAATTCTGGCTGGTACTATGGGAAACAGACATCCATTAAAGAGTGAGAGAGAAGTAATGTCTAAACGATCTAATTCATAGGGACAGTCAAGTTCATAATCAATAATGTTCACAGAATGTGCAATGCTTACAGGAATGGTTCATATAAGCAAAGTAATGAAGAAGTAAGGCACGGTAACTGAATTAAAAAAAAAAAAGGCCAGAGTGAATCTCAGCAGAAATATTTCTATAAATATATCACCTGATGATGAAAATGGAAGTAAAGAGGTGTGGTGGGGAAGATGGTGTCTTGGTTTACCTGACCTCTTGCGGCCTTTTTTGTGGTCACTGTTAGCTGCCATCGAGTCCATCCCTGACTCATGGCGAGCCCACGTACAATGGGATCAGACTGTTGTGACCTATTGGGTCTTCAGTGGCTGATTTTTCAGAAGTAGATTGTGATGCCTTTCTTTTTAGTTCATCTAGTCTGGAAGCTCTGTTGACAGCGTTAGAGCAACATGCAAGCTTCTACGGACAGACAGGTGGTGGCTTCCCACGAGGTGCATTAGCCAGAAATCAAACCCAAACATGGAAGGCAAGAATTCTACCACTGAACCATCACTGGCCCTATCTTAGGCTCTTACTCCTTAGAATCAAAGCCTAGATCTGGTAGTTGGCAAGGGAGATGTGGAGAAATATGAGTGAGACCTTGACTTTTAAAATGCGGGAGGGTGTAAGTTGCGATGTGTTCTATATACTTCCTGCTTTTAGAGTGAGGGGTGCAGAGCTGGAGCAGAATGAGCAGGAGTTCAGTTTGTTGTTGGAATAAATGAAAGAATCCAGCTATGAGAAGTTGGCCAGAATTAGGCTGTGGGAACAAGTGGGGCAGCTGATATTAAAGATTTTGCAATAGAAAAATTAATGTGTTATTTTTGTTAGGTGCCCTTAGGTCAATTTCAACTCATAGTAACCCATGTGACAGAGAACAAATACCACATAGGTGTTCTTGGCTTCAATCTTTACAGGAGCAGATCGCCAGATTTTTGTCCTGGGGAGCTGCTGGGTGGTTTTAACCACCAACCTTTCGGTTAGTATCTGAGGGCTTAATAAAATTTATTTGTGTGTAGAACAGTGTTAACAACCACATTACCCACCAGCTAATTCAACCTTGAAACTTGGGATGAAAGTGTCTTGAACATCTTATTTCCTCCTCAGTCTTTGGACACCCCATGTTCTGAATGCTTCCAACATCAGTGCAGGGAAGACACCCCCACTCAAATACTACATGTAGTACTATTTGAATGCAGTTCCATTAACTAGGCCAACATTCATTAATTTTATTGAATCATAGGATACTTTTATTGTAACGCATTGGTAGAGCATCAGTGTGTATTTATTAGATTTAATCTTCATATTTATTCAGAGCTTCCTTTTTTTACCATTAAGCATTATTTTGAAGTTTTTGAACATTGCAAAAAGCCAAGGAAAAAAGGAGGCAAATATTGGACAGGAAAAGATTAAGTGATTTATATTTGAACATATTATATTCACGTACTTAAAATTTCCAAAAGTAACAATTGAAAATATTAAAAGTACCATTAACAAAAGAGTGTAGTAAGGTAACCAGACACATAAAAAGTTAGCTTCCCTTTTAAAAACTGATAACCAGTTATAAGATGCAATGGAAAAGATTCATATTTAGAATAGCAACCAAAGCTATGAAATACCTAGAAATAAAATAAACAAGCAACATTGTATAAGGCCTATGAAAAGTAAAATTTTCCTGAAGGGCATAAAATATGACCTAAATAACTGACAAGGTTCTGCCTTCTTGGATTGGATAAGTGAAAATTGTAATGATATCAATTTGCCCCCAAATCATTTTATAAACATGATGCCACTCAAATCAAAATCCTAATGTATTTTTTAAAAACCTTGACAGCTTGATAATAATTTTTAAGTGGAAGAGTAAATCCATGAAAATAAGGAAATTGTGAATAAGAATAATAAGAGAAGTATTGCTCTGCCAGATACCAAAATTTACTGTAAAGCTATAATGATTAAAATTGTGTATTGTGGATATGAGGATTAGCAGATAGATCATTAGAAAATAACAGAAATCTCAGAAACTTAACCATGTTTGTGTTGTGCATTTCATAAAGTTTCCATTTCCAATCGAAGACTGATAGATTATTCAATGATTGGTTTGGCATTTGAATAAAATTATGAATAACTCATAACCTCTTGATATCAGACACAAAAACAAAAATATACCTACTAAATTAGATGTTTAAATGGAAATTAGCAACAACAAAAGTGCTTGGAGGATGTTTTTATAATTCAAATACAGGAAAGGCTTCATGGCACGAGAGGAAAGTCAAAAACAAGAAATTAAAAAAAAGAGATAAAAACCCATTAAAAAAACAACCAAACTGTTGCCATCGAGTTGTTTCTGACTCACAGCAAACCCTGTAGGACAGAGTAGAACTGCCCCGTAGGGTTTCCAAGGAGCATCTGGTGGATTTGAACTGCTGGCCTATTGGTTAGCATCCATAGCTCTTAATCACTACACCACAAGGGCTGGCCAAATAAAGTTTCTTTTCTGTTTTAAGACAAACAGTAAACTAGAAAAATTGTTGCAAAATATATTCCAGATAAGGAGTTAATGTAATCTGACCTTACTAATGCCAATACACTTCCTTAAAGTCCTTAAACTAGCCCAAATCAGATTTGGCCTGCCCGGCATGAGCAGAAAGGCCGGCTGTGACCGCCAATTGACCTCAACAGATGACGCAAAAACAGGAGGAACGAATCAGAGGGAAAATCATCACACGGACCCTATTATAAAGCGAGAAAGCCAACAAAAACCACATCTCCTGTTTCTGGGCCGCCTTCTAGAGTTTTCGCTCCCCAGAACACTTGCATGGCCGCCATCTTGCTGCCCAAATCACATACAAGCCTTGCTTCCCCATAGCTTGGTGAGCTGGATCTGAGGAACTTCCTCGAGGCTCCTTGCTCTGTGCATTGCAATAGTTACTTTCTCTTTCTCAAAGACCTGTGTCCAGATCATTGGCAAGTCTAAGCTAACCGGGCAAGGACCCACCTCTCTGCGTTCAGTGACATTAACACACATGATATAAAAATAATTCTTCCCAACTAATTTTTAAAAATCTATTCTTAAAAAAAAAAAAAAGCAAAAAGCATGAAGCAGCACCACACAGAGGAAGAATGTAAGTCAATTATAAACATAAATGATCCTCTTGATAGCAAAAAATATAAATTTAAAAAATATGTATATTTAACATTTTATCCTATCATATTAGCAAACAATATTTAAAAGTGTGAGTTTGTAAGTCTTAAGAAAATAAAATAATCACTACTTCATTGGACGTCTACATCTAATATTTTACAGCCTTTCTTTGCTATAATTACTAAAAAGCTATTTGCTTTATAAACATCACCCACTCAAAAAATGAGATAATTTAATGTACATGCATAAAGTCATGCAACCAAGATAAAGGATTCATTTGGATTTAGAAACTTATAAGTTACTTTGAAATTTAGAGTTGGGGCTTAATAACTTTCAGTGAGCCATCTACTGCTTAAGGGGACCGAATGTAATGTAGACAGACTGTTGCTAGTCCCTGAACTATTTGAGTTACCGACCTGTGATGAAATAAATACTAAATTGAGAAAAGCGTTTAGAAACTTTTTTAGCAATTTGACAGAATAATGTTATGTCTATTGAATCTAGGAATCAAAAATTGCAATTTGTATTGTTTTAATTTCTTTTTAGTAATTCACTTTTATGATATTACATAAAACATCAATCCCTTTTCTTCCTCTTTCCTCTTCCCACCTCTCTTTCCCTTTACAGCTTTCCTTCACATCTTCTCTTCTATGGCTTTCCAATTTCCGCTTCTCTTCCCCTCCTACATGCAGGAACCAGCATGAAGAGTGAGTACATGGAATGGTGAGGGGGCACAAAGCTACGTGCAGGCAAGAACAGAGGGTCTGGCTCCCAAGGAAAAGGATGGAGAGGGGGCGTAGAGATGGTGGGTGGCGGAGATGGCCAGCATAGTGGAGAGACTGTTACATTCAACAAGTCAACACAATGACTGAGCAAATCAGTAATATTTTGAAGATAATGAGAGCAAAGTTTCTCATTGTCAGAGAAGATAGTTACAAACAGAAAAAAGAGGAAGGCTAGAAAAACTCTGCTAGAAATTGAAATTGTAGGTATTGGTAGGAATTCATGTTTTTTAATAAATGTATACACAGATAGATGAAGAATTAGACATGTCCACCACTGCTGCTGGCGAGTTGATTCTGACTCATGGCGATTCCATGTGTGCAGAACAGAACTGCTCCATAGGATTTTCAAAGCTATCACCTTTTGGAAGCAGATTGCCAGGCCTTTCTTCTGAGGCACCTCTGGGTTGTTTAAACTGCCAATCTTTAGTAGTCAAGCGCTTAGGCATTCGCACCGCCCAGGAATTTATATGTATGTATTTTTTTTTATATATATATGTATATATGTGTGTATATATATATATATATGTTTCCTAGCTCTGTCCACTAAGAAAGCCTAGAAACATTAACACTCCAGTGACAAAGAGCACACCAAGTGCCCAGATCTTGGTTTCTAAGTGTTAGCTTCCACTAAATGATCCATGGATCTGTGGAGAAATGGATTATAGGTCTGGGGTAGGGAAAGTGCAAGATGAGCCTGACACATCTGGTGCCATGAAGTAAGGAAATGCTCAACGAATAGAACATATCAAGGCACTCCCATTGGCCCAAAATAGGACACTTTGCACGTCAAAATAGACATGAATTACAACTCATAGAGTAAAATAGGAATTCATAAGTCCATATCGCTAAAAAGATGGAAATGAATGAATGAATGATAATGGAAAGTTCCTTTTTCCAATCCAACACCCACTAATAAATGTAGAACCAATTATGGAGATAGAGAGTTACTATTTGGTAATTATCACAGAGATGTTTGATTCAGGTGGGTGTTGCCAATGGATGATAAAGCAGGTGAGTGGAAGTTTGATGAAACTCATAGTATCTCTCCGCAATTACAAAGTGGAAAAAAAAAAAAAAAGAGGTGGAGAAACATGACAGACACCGATAAAAGTAGGTGGTAACCAGAGGCAGGATGAGTCTCTTTCTTGTGCTTTTTGGTATGATGTGCTGATGACTTCATTGTGTGGTATTCCTGACAGGAACGCAGGATCTGAGTCTGGTCATTCCAAACATCAGACAGACCCAGGTTCATCCTATAGAATGAAAGATCTGCACACTTTTAAACTGTCGGAGACATGAAAAACAAGGAGACACTGAGGAACTGTTCTAGATGGAAGGAGTCTGAACGAGTTTTTGTTTACGGGGATGGAAATTTGGCAACATAAACTGGTGACGATTGCACAACATGATTGATGTAATTAAAAGTTTTATTAAATTATACACATGAAAAATTTTGACTTGGCAAATGTGTTCTCTATATTATTATAACAAAATAAAAAAAGAGAATGACAACTAATGCAATGTGTATTCATGATTACATCCTTAAACCAGAAAGGAAAAATGTTGCTTAATCGAATGCCTCTACATGTATGATGTACCTAACTGCCTCTATTTCTTTTGGTTGAAAGCCAGTTCTGTATCTTCCAAAGCCAATCTAAGAGATTTCCCCTGTTATGATAAGTATCATAGCTTGGACTGAAGCAGGCTGTATTAAGAACGAGACTATTTCTTCCACTTACTTGAACAGATGTTGAAAATGTCTTTTTTTTTTTTGTCTAATTAAACTGTGGATGTTACACTTGAATAGGTTGTCTCAACTACAACCACAACCACCACGAGTTGCCATGGAGTTGACTCCAACTCAAGGCAACCCTACGTGTGTCTCAATGACCTATTTAAACTAACATGAGCTACGATACTGAGAGATCATTACTTCATGGCTTTTCCTTGTTCCCATCTCTTATACAGTAAGGTTCAAAGAGATGAGCCATTTCATGTCCTTCAAAAATATCTCCTATCCTATCGTTTTGTAATTTGATTGAATAATTCCCTTTCTATCAAATCAGAATAAGTAACCGTTAACTGAGCCCTGGTGGTACAGTGGTTAAGGCGCTTGACTGCTAAGGGAAAGGTCAGCAGTTGGAAACCACCAGCAGCTCTGCTGGAGAGAGACGTGGCAGTCTGCTGCCATAGAGATTTTCGGCCTTAGAAACCGCGTAGGGTCACTAGAGTTGGAATCGACTGGACAGCAGTGGGTTGTAAGTGTTACCTTGGATTTGTCCTTAAGTTTTTAGGCTACCTTGCCACCTGAGAGCATGACTGGCTATTACTCAAAGACTCTTCTTCCCATGTGTTTCATTCCTAAAGTATGTGTAAACATAACATCTTATTTTAAACTGATCCTAGCTCAGTCTTTCAGTCTGGAAAAAAAAAAAAATGAAGTTAAGATTTGTGTAACTGAAAAACAATTTACTGGCTAGCTGAGAACAAGAGCCATATCAGGCCTTCTGGAGAATTGTGAATACTTCACATTCACTTTTACCTGGAGACTTCATCAGATTAGGACATTTGAGGGGGTGGAAAGGATAGGGAATTTTACCAGAAAATTCTTTGGAAAACCTCAGGACTACAGAACTAGTATTCACAGACAGCATTGAGGAAGAAGAATGAAGAGGAGGAGATAATGACAAAATTTGGTGGGCCAAAGATCACTGGGCATGTGTTTTATTAAAATAAGGACAATACCAGTGAGGCTACCACCTGTCTGTCAGTTTGTCATACTGTGGTGGCTTGTGTGTTGCTATGATGCTGGAAGCTATGCCACTTGTATTTCAAATCCCAGTAGGGTTACCCATGGTGGACAGGTTTCAGTGGAGCTTCCCAAGTAAAATTAGGAAGAAAGGCCTGGTGATCCAAAAATTAGCCAGTGAAAACTTTATGGATCCCAACGGAATGTTGTCTGACTTCCTTGCCATCAGGAAAGATCAGTTGCTGGAGGAAGACATCATGTTTGGAGAATAAGGAGGATGAGGAGATCCTCAGTGAGATGGATTGGTGCGACAGTGCTACAGTGATGGACTTGAACACGCCAGTGGTCATGAGGATGACACAGGACTGGGTAGTATTTGGTCTGTTATATGTAAGGTCACCATGAATAAGAGCTGACTCGATGGCAGCTATCTATCTATCACTACTAATGAGGAGGCGGTGGACTGCAGCTGGGTAAAGGGACCTATGCACTCCCACATCAGAGTACTGTCATTGTGAGATGTGGGACTACCGAAAATCCTCTGCAACCAAAGATTCACAATCTTGATTTCAAAGATTTACTATGTCTATCTAATCCTAAGTGTCCATCTCTTCAGGATTCTGGTACTGTTTCTGCTTGCTCTGAACTAAATGCATTGTATGAACATGGCTGTAGACTTGCTCACCCCTGGAGCATAGAGATTTTTGTGATTTACCCAGAACCCCTGGGTGATACAAATGGTTGACGGTTTGAATCCACTCAGAGACACCTTGGGAGAAAAGCCTGGCTACATATATCTAAAAAAATCAGTCCGTGAAAATCCTATGAAACATAGTCCTACTCTGACACACGAGAGATCTCTACAAGTCAGAGACTTTTTCTTTTTCAATGGGTACTTTACCAGCGAAATTTCTTCTCTGGGCAGACTCTGGCTTCTGCCAATGAGCTTTGCTGGGTTGGGTCTTTGGGTGAGAGATACAACTCTCTTCCTCTCTGCCCTGTGGCCCTGTCACAGGAGAGGAGAAAAAGAGCCCCTCTGAGAAACAGTAGACATCATAATACACGCTATCACAAATGAGTTTGTTTTTTAAAAGTTGGATTTTAAGAAGCATAATATGTCTGGAAAAAGTATTTGTGGGTGTTCTGCTCATAGGGATTTCCAAAACGTATATTCTTGCAGAAGGGCAGGATGCCAGATTTTTGAATGAGGCCCCAAGTCACTGCCAAAAATGTAATGTGGAATCTTCATGATAGAGGAATGTCATACACATTAATGTTTGACAGAGTAATATAATCCCTTTTTGTATGGCTTCTACTTCTTGAAGACATCTTCAAGCAAAGACAGTTTGAAGCCATCAACTAATAGGTTCTTGTCAAGGGGACTAGTGAATTGAAGTCAGTCAGACACAGGGTTGGAGAAACAGAAAGGTTTATTCACAGTTTGTAAACTGAGAGACAGGCAGGGTCTCGTGACCTAAGGCTGCCAGCTCTCTGAACTAGGGCAGATTTGCTCCTTTTATAGGGAGTGACATAACATATGCATGAACAGTGAGGGGAGGATCTTCAGTCTTTTGATATGTGTGCAGTCTGCATAGTTTTAATGAATGAATTTTTGTGCACGGCTCTAAAGATACTGTGCACAGCCCTAAAAAAAATGGCGATGGCTCACTACTGACACCCAGGAATGTCATATAGCAGGTAGATTCCGAGACAGTGGGCCTGCGCCTCCGTCCCCTGCCAGGAGAAGACAAGAAACAGGGGGATTTGACCAATCAAGGTGAAGTGTTGTAAAAATTGTAACAAAAATGTAGCAAGAGTAGACTTTTCTGAAAAACAACTATTATGGAATGATTAATATCCCTTAATAACCCTTTCATGACTGCCTGCTTCAAAAGTGGAAAATTTTTTTTTCCACTTTTGAAGTTTATTATAATTTGCATAATTAATTTGCATTTTTAAACATAGGTTTGGAACAATCTAGTTTACAGATTAAATCCAGTTCCCAAATTCGGTTTATAGATTCAAGGTGTGAATCCATCAAGGCAGGTTTGTAGGAATTCTTGACTTTTACCTAACACACACTTCATCATGGTTGCTAAGGGATAGGCCCTCTTCTAAGCATTTTACAAACACCAGCTCATTTAATCCTCCAACAACCCCATGCAAGGTGGAAGCTATTATTAGTCCTATTTGAAGGTTCACATTGTTTGGTCCAACCTGATTTTTTTTTCTTTTTTTTCTTCAAAGCCTATTTAAAATTTAATGAGGGAAGGCAATATGTTGAGAAGAGGGACAGGAGAGAGGGGGAAATATGGCCCTTTGCTAATACTGCTTTTCTTCAAACTCTGGATGGAAATCCAGTAGCTTGATGAATAAGCTGCTATATGTTTTTGATCACTACAAACTATTGCAATTTTTTGCATCACATTATTTTTTATTTAGTTTTGAGGCCAACAACAGATTTATCCATATTTTGAATTCAGGCATTTTTTTAACTACTGACTTCAGAATAAATTATCAATGTAAACCAAAAAGAAAAAAAAAAAAAAAGGAACAAATGTCCATTTTGAATCGTTACTGAAAAACAATTAGTTCTCCTAAGAGATAAGGCAGTTGGAAACATGTTGATGTAAACTGAAACGATGTCACCCTCGCACATAACCCTCTTACAATAGCCCAAGAAAAAGAGAACACAGCATGAAATATCCGTGCTCAAAGCTTATTAGCTAATTCCATCATTTAGTGAAAAGAAAGCAGAAGAAAACAGAAACATTCCCTCACAGGATAGCCCAAAAAATCTTGACAGGTGGCTGAAGAAGAAAACTCATTTATATCCAATTAAGTAGGAACTCAGAGAATATAAGGAGACTTGCAAAGCAATACAAAAACAGGTCCTTGAAGAGAAACAAGAACCATAACCGACATTGGCAATCTCCCTAAAGTGATCTGAGCAATCTAAATTTGTGAGTGAGTGACCGTGGGTGGGAGACCTTTCCTGCTTGACACAGAAAAAATCTTCTTATTGTGTTAGCCTGAATCATACAGGCATTTTTCAATAGAGATAATTATTAATATTATGGCACCTAATATTTATAATTACAACAGTTTCCATAAAATTGGTAAGTTGAGGCCTTCTGAAACAATAACTCCTATTTTAGAAAATTTAAGAGTGAAAGATAAGCGATAGATCAAATAAAATACTCAGGGGCCTACCTTTGTCAAATCAGGCACATTAAATGGTTTTATTTATTCAATCATTCATTCACTTATTCAATAAGCACTTATTAAGGACCTACGATGCGATGTGCAAGTCCTGGTTTTTTAGCAGATTTGAACCTTAGAAACAATGGAACATAGAGTAAAAATTATTAGAAGAGTAATAAAACGAGCTTGTTGATTATGTGTTGGGCCTACATAAAGTCGAAGAAAACATGCTAGATTTGATTATTACCAGTAATCTCACTTAGGAAAAACACTCCTCTTACTAATCAAATCATCCAGTTAATAGAGACCTTTCTTTGAGAGAAAATATTGCTCAAAAGATAAATAAAACTATTTTATTCAGAAATAGTTTTTAGCTGCTAACCTAAAGATCGACAGTTCAAATCCACCAGTGGTTCCTTGGAAACCCTGTGGGGCAGTTCTACTCCGTTTTATAGGGTCGCTACGAGTCAGAACCAACTAGACAGCAACAGGTTTGTTCTTTTTTTTTTGTATCATAATAAACACTACAGATCACTGCCAAATTGATAAGATCTTGTTCACTATCAAATAAAAATTAAATTCTGTTCACTTTAGTTACAAGTTTGTCATGTAATTGCACATATTTTTAAAACAAAAATATATCAAGTTGGCCTGAGAATCAGAAGAACTCAGTTCTAGGTCAAGGTCTAACTTGCTCAGTGAACATGACCTTAGATAGAGCATCAGGCTTAAGTTTTCTTTTGCCTTTAACCATTAAAAAAATTCTGTATCTATGTAATTCTACTACAAATGTGGAAGAGGAAACAATACCCTTACAAGCTTTCTCAAAGCCCTGAACATGTCTTTAATTGCACTCTCCAACGACTATAAGATTTGCCTTCTAAATTTACATTTCGGTTTCTCCTTTACAGGCTTGTTTTAAATCAGTAAGTCTTCATCATATTCTGGTTTGTTCACCTTTGAATTTAATTGCTTTATTTGGGATACCATGTTGGTCTTAGAGCAAGGATCCTTAGAAGAAGCAAGGATAATAAGATGTCATCATGCTTACTTTGGACACATCGTCAGGAAAGACCAATAGCTAGAAAATGACTTCATGTTTGGTAAAGTAGAGGATCAGTGAAAACAAGGGGAACCCTCCACCAAATGATTGATACAATGGCTGCAACAATGAGCTGAAACATACCAAGATTGTGAGGATGGTATAGGACCAGGTGATGTTTTGGTCTGTTATGCATCAGGCCACCATGAGTCAGAGCCAACTAGATGGCAGCTAACAACAAAAACAACATACAGTACAACAAAAACAATTTTAAAAAATAATAATTTGGTAGTAAACCAAGAGGAAGCTCGCTTCTTTTTATTCTAGAAATACAAGGGATTTGGTCTCTGATCGTGCTTGTATTTTTAGGTGTCCACGCCTAGAAAAATAAAAGAGACAGACAAAAATCAAGCAGACAAATAAACAACAAAAACAAAACCTACAGGTCATTGGGATCGTTTTAGACAAACCCTATTATGAAATGCCACCTGCTGGCATTGACACTAGAGATGCATTGTGCCCCAAGAAGGAAAGGGACAAGCTGCCCCGAATAGGGACTCCTACCTTCACCATGTTGAAACTCCTCACCCTTTGATGTGTTAAAATATTTAATCAAAATCAAATGCTGCTGTCCCTCTTTATACAAGTCCTTTATTATCCTGTACATTATACCACAACCTGCCTGGTTCCTAATGTGACCTGAAGTGCTAGTTGGCATTTATTACAAATGCTAGGCAGTAGGCTGCTGGCTGAGCAATTAATCACTGACACTAAGGAATTTCTTCTCTTCAGGTGGGGAACTCATCCAAAAACTAAGAAAAATAATCAGGCTAATTAATTCTTATCTGCAAAGAGCAATTAGATAAATGACCTCAAAAAAAAAAGGACTTGTCACCCCTAGTGAGACACTCATTTCCTAAATAGAAGGTGTCTGAGACTCTTTTCACTGGCCAAGTAATACTGTGAAATGAAGATGACAGAAATGAAAAGGAGGGAAATGACAGGGGAGTAGGTTAATTAGAATGAAGGTCCATGAGAGAGAGAGAGACTGAGAGATTTGGCCTGATCTTTTCAACCTACTCCTTCCTCTTTGCATATAGGTAAGTACCAAAGAGAAATTATTTTTATTTTTCCAAACATGGTAGAACTCATGGGGCTAGACTCTTCTCGGCTTAATTTTCTGTGACTCCTTGCATTTCCTCTGCCTACTTTTCATGGCACACTGTTGCACACTTGAGGTACAAACCACTATGAAAACTTAAGCAGGATTGTCTTTTGTTTCCTCCTCCCAGAGCTTCTTTTTGATTTAGGCCCTCTGGTCATGTTCATGGATACCCTGGTGGTGTAGTGGTTAAGTGGCTGCTGACCAAAAGGTCGGTAGTTCAAATCTACCAGGTGCTCCTTGGAAACCCTATTGGGCTGTTCTACTCTGTCCTATAGGGTCGCTATGAGTCAGAATCGACTTGACGGTTTGGCTTGGTCATGTTGTTCCTAGCTGACAACTGAACCAGATAATGGCACAGTTGAGCCTTAAAAGCTGATTGCCATGGCTAAAATTTTTAGATGTTCGAGATGAGTCTTTCGTGTGTTGTTTGTAAATCCAGTTTGCCTGTGTTTTTTTTTTTTCTTTCCTTGCTAGATTTCTCTTCAAGAAAATGGCCAAGCATACCCATCCCTGGTAATTAATTTCTCTCTTCTTCCCCTTCCTCTTCTTCTTCTTCCCCTTTCTCTTCTTCTTCTTCTCGTCCTTCAGACAAATTAATATAAGCTTATAGCAATTTTCTAACGGGAATCCTTCTACAATCATTTTTATTGTCTGCTGTCAGGGAACTTAGGAAAGAAGCCACTGATGGTCTTAGGACCCTGGGAAGTCTAGTCAATCTTAAATGGCTGTCAAATATAGAGAAGTTAGTTCTGAGGGAGGCCAGGCTCACCACAGACAGCCCAAATAGTTTATCTATATCTTGGTGCTGGAAACACTGGTGGTGTAGTGGTTAAGCGATATGGCTGCTAACCAAAGGGCTGGCAGTTCAAATCCACCAGGTGCTCCTTGGGAACTATATGGGGCAGTTCTACTCTGTCCTATAGGTTGCTATGAGTCGGAATCAACTCGATGGCCATGGGTTTGGTTTTTTTTTTGTTTGTTTTTATACCTTGGTTCTATTGTTTTAAGTGTAGGGACAGCAAGCCTTTGCCTTTAAGGAACTTTCTCATAACCACTATACTCTCTATTTTTTCCTTCCTGAAAAGTCATCAAAATCTCCTGTTAGAGAAATAAATAGTCTATGAAACCGAGGCTAATCTTAGACTGGCTAGGGTGCCATTTACATTAGAGGGCTTCTTCTGAGCACTCCTGAAGCACTAACCCACAGTTCCCTCTACCACTCTGTCCACGCTCACAAACTCCTTACAAATAATCTTCACCACCCTTGCCTCACTTGCTCTCACATATGCCCTAAACAATACCTTTCCTCAAGGACAATTTTATTTTCTTGATTTTTTCTTTTTAAAAAAAAAAGCTTTACTTTTTTCAAACTTTTTTTAAAAAATGATTTTATTGTGAAAGTTTACAATGCAAATAGTTTCTCATGCAAAATTTTGCTCTCAAATTGTTTTGTGATAATTGGTGTCATCCCTGCAATGTGTCAGCATTCTGCTTTCCACACTGGGTTTTTCAAGTCAATTTGTCCAGTTTTCCTGTCCCTTCCTGCCATCTCATCTTTGCTTTTGGGCAGATGTCGCCAATTTGGTCTTGTATACTTGATTGAACTAAGAAGCACGTACCTCACATGTGTTAGTGTTTGTTTTATAGGCCTGGCTAATCCGTGGCTGAAAGGTAGACTTCAAGAGTGGCTTCAGTTCTGAGTTAGCAGTGTCCAGGGCTGTAGTCTCAGGAGTTCCTCCAGTCTCTGTCAGACCAGTACGTCTGGTCTTTCTCTGTGAATTTGAATTTTGTTTTACATTTTTCTTCCTCTCTGTCTGGGACCCTTTACAGTGGCATCAATCAGAGCAGTAGGTGATGGTAGCCGGGCATCATCCAGTTCTTCTGGGCCAGGCTAGTGGGGGCTGTGATTCATGTGGTCCATTAGTCCTTTGGACTAATATTTCCCTTGTGTCTTTGATTTTCGTCATTCTCCGTTGCTCCGGATGGAATGGGATCAATAGATGTATCTCAGATGGTCACTCACAAGCTTTGAAGACCCCAGGCTGTACTCACCAAAGTAGGATGTAGAACATTTCCTTTATGAACTATGTTATGACAATTGACCTAGATATCCCCTGAGACTGTGGTCCCCAGCCCTCAGCTCCAGTAACTGAGTCCCTCATGGGTTTGAATGTGTCTAGGAAGCTTCTATGACTTTGCCTTAATCAAGTTGTGCTGGCTTCCGCCATGTTGTGTGCTGTCTTTCTCTTCATCAAACTTAACACTTTGCTACTAATTAGTTAGTGATTTTCCCTCCCCACCTCTCTCTTCCCTCATAACCATCAGTTTTTTTTTCTGTGTGTAAACATTTTCTTGCGTTTTTATAACAGTAGTCTCATACAATATTTGTCCTTTTGTGATTGACTTATTTCATCCAGCATAATGCCCTCCAGATTTGTCCATGTTGTGAGGTATTTCACGGATTCATCGTTATTCTTTATCGTTGCTTCGTATTCCATCGTGTGTTATGTACCACAATTTGTTTATCCATTCAACTGTTGATGAACACTTAGGTTGTCTTCATCTTTCGCTATTGTGAATAATGCTGGCTGCAGTGAACATGGGTGTGCATATGTCTATTCGTGTGACGCCTCTTATTTCTCCAGGATATATTCCTAGGAGTGGGATTGCTGGATGGTATGCCATTTCTATTTCTAGCTTTTTAAAACCATTGCCATCAAGTCAATTCTGACTCAAAGTGACCCTATAGGATAGAGTAGAACTGCCCAGTAGAGCTTGCAAGGAACACCTGGTATATTCAAACTGCCGACCTTTTAGTTAGCAGCCATAGCACTTAAGCACTTTGCCACCAGGGTTTCTAGCTTTTTTAAGGAGCAATATCATTTTCCACAGTGGTTGTATCATTTTACATTCCCATCAGCAGTATATAAGAGTTCCAATCTCCCTGCAATCTCTCCAACGTTTGTTATTCTTTTTTTTTGGATCAGTGCCAGTAACATTGGGGTAAGATGGTATCTGATTGGAATTTTGACTTGCATTTCTCCTATGGCTAATGATACTGAATATTTCCTTATTTGTCTGTAAGCTGCCCAAATGTCTCCTTTGGTGAAATGTTTGTTCATATCTTTTACCCATTTTTTAATTGGATTATTTGTCTTTTTGTCATTGAGGTGAAGTATTTTATACACATCACTAGGGTTTCCATTTTATATATTTTAGAGATTAGGCCTTTGTCGGATATGTTATAGCCTAACATTTTTCCCAGATCTGTAGGTTCTCTTTTTACTCTTTTGGTGAAATCTTTTAATGGGCATAATTGTCTAATTTAAAAAAAAAAAAAAAAACTTTTTTTTTTTTTTTAACAATTAATCTATCTTCTGGTGTTTGTGCATTGTTAGTTATGGTTTGTATTGTATTTATGCTGTATATTAGGGCCTCTAGCAGTGTTCCTACTTTTCCTTCCATGATTTTTATCATTTTAGGTTTTATATTTAAGTCTTTGTTCCATTTTGAGTTAGTTTTTGCATATGGTGTGAGGTATGGATCCTATTTCTTTTTTTACAAATAGACATCCACTTTTGCCATTTATTAAAAAGACTGTCTTTTCCTCATTTAATGGACTTTGGTCCTTTGTCAAAGATGAGCTGACCATAGTTTGATGGATTTACATCTGGGTTCTCAATTCTGTTCCATTGGTCTATGTGTCTGTTCTTGTACATGTACCAGGCTATTTTGACTACTGTGACTGTATAGTAGGTTCTGAAATCAGGCAGTGTAGGATCAGGTACTTTGTTCTTTTTCATTAATAATGCTTTGCTTATCTGGGCCTCTTTCCTTTCCATTTAAAGTTGGTAATTAGTTTTTCCATCTTGTCAAAGAATATTGTTGGTATTTGGATCAGGATTGGATTACATCTATAGATCACTTAGGGTAGAATTGATGTGTTCACAATATTGAGTCTTCCTACACATGACCATGGTATGTTTTTCCAATTATGTAGGTCTCTTCTGGTTTCTTATAGCAGTGTTTTGTAGGTTTCTTTGTATAGGTCTTTTATGTCCCTGGTTAGATTTACTCCTAAGTATTTATGTTTTTAGGGTCTATAATAAATGGTATTGTTTTCCTGATTTCCTTTTTGAAGTTCTCTTTGTTGACGTACAGGAATCCAACTGATTTTTGTATTTTGATCTTGTATCCTGCTACTCTCCTGAATCTTTCTGTAAGTTCCAGTAGTTTTATTGTGGACTCTTTGGGCTTCTCTATGTATAGTATCATATCATCTGCAAATAGGGACAGTTTTACTTCTTTCCAATTTGGATGTCCTTTATTTCTTTTTCTTGCCTTATTGCTTTAGCTAGGACTTCCAGAACAACGTTAAATAGGAGAGGTGATAAAGGGCATTCTTGTCTTGTTCTTGTTCTCAGGGAGAATGCTTTCAGCAGTGTGGTGAGAACCAGAGAGAAGGACGTGGAGGTGGCATACAGGGCTGGGTGGGAAGGACAAAGAAAAGGAAGAAAAAGGAAAAAAATGGCAGCATAATGGGGCAGGGTGGACCCGGGGGCTGGTGGAGAGTGGAGGTAGCATAAGGGGCTAAGTGGGAGGGAGAAAGAAGAGTAAGAAGAAAAAATGATGGTGCATCAGGAGCCAACCTGTGGGGGCAGGGCAGACCCAGGATGGTGGTGGGCTAGTGGCTCTTTAGCCATGGCAGCGCTGTGGGGGGTTGATGGGAAGGAGGGGGACGTGGTGAATGGGGCTAGGTGTGAGGGAGAAAAAAGGAAAAAAAGAAAAAAGAAAGGGCAAGGTGGGGTCCAGCAAATGGGGTGGGGCTGACCCAGAGGCCATTGAGAAGGGAGGAAAGGTGGCATATGGAGCTAAGTAGGAAGGATAAACAAAAGGAAGAAAGGGGAAAAAAATGAAATAATAATAAAAAAAGGTGGCATAGGAGGCTGGTGAGGTGAGTGGTGGCAGAGCAGACCTGGGAGGTGGTGGGGAGCTGAGGTGGCGTACAGGGCTAGAGGGGAGGGAGAAAGAAAAGAAAGAAAATTGTTCTTTATAAAAGGGGAAAAAAAAAATTTTAAAGTGGTGGACCAGCAGGAGCCAACAGGAAGTAAGCAGAGGTGGTGCACAGGGATAAAAGGAAGATATTAAGAACAGGAAGAACGAAAGAAAAAAAAAAAAAAAAGCTGCACTGCGAGAGTGGGGACCTCATATTGTGGACCGTGGTGGTGGGGGCTGCCGGGGCGGGGGGCAGAGGGTTCTTGCTTCTACTCATCAGAAGAGTGAGGGGTGAAAAAGCTTGCTTCTCTCCTTACCACATCCTCTGCCTCCTATTGGGAGCTCTGCCTTTTTGTCCTCCCTGTCTAGGGTCATTGCTGGCTATGTTTCAAGGTGGCGACGCTGTGCTGTGTTAGTTAGCAGAGGACCTCCACTCTGTATCTTTTCTCATTCTCTGTTTTCCATCAGTTTCTTCTTCCATTCGGAGTTTGACTCAGTTCTTTATTCCTTCATTTGATGCTCAGGGTTTCTAGGATTGATGTTTGTATCTGCTTTACTTAGTTTTTTTGGTCTTTGCTGCAGAGGGGTGGCATGGTGCCTCTGTCCGGAGCTCCACGTTTGCTCTGCTTCTATTTGAGACAGCTTTGGATTTACAGAAAAATTGGAATGATATTAAAGAGAGCTCCCATATATCTATTACCCAGATTCTCCTATTATTAATATCTTACATTACCACGGTGCATTTATCACAATTAATAAACCAACATCGTGCGCTGGTGTCACAATAGTTAAGATCTCAGCTGCTAACCAAAAGGTCAGCAGTTCGAATCCACCAGCTGCTCCTTGGAAACCTTATGGGGCAGTTCTACTCTGTCCTGTAGGGTCACCATGAGTTGAAATTGACTCTATGAAATTTTTTTTTTTTCTTATTGACACATTATTAAATAAAGTCCAAACTTTATGCAGATTTTCTTAATTTTACCTAAGTCCTTTTCTACCCTAAGATCCCATCCAGGATATCACATTACATTTAGTCATCATGTCCCTTAGGTTCATGGCTGTGACAGTTTCTCAGGTGTTCCTTGTTTTTGATGACCATGGCAGTTTTGCATACTAGTAAGATACTTTGTAGAATGTTCCTTAATGGGATTTGTCTGAAATTTTTTTTCCACGTTTAAATTGAGGTTATGGTTTTTTGAGAGGAAAACCACAGAAGTAAAGTGTCATTTTCTTACATCATATCAAGAATACATGCTCTCAGCATGACTTGACCTGGCTGAGGTAGTGTTTGTTAGGTTTCTCCACTGCAGAGTTACTCTTTCGTATCCCTTTCCTACTATGAGTTGTCACTTGGCACAATCCACACTTAAAGAAGGGAAATTATGCTGTTCCTCTTGAGGGCAGAGCATCTATATAAATTATTTGATGTGATGGTTAATTTTTTGTGGCAACTTGGCTAAGCTAGGGTGCCCAGGTTGTTTGCTCAAACACTAATCTAATTGCTGTTATAAAGTAGTCACATGTAATTAAATCAGGTGTCCTTAAGTAAAGCAGATTACCTTCCCTAATGTGGGTGGGCCTCAACCAATCAGTCAAAGATCTTAAGAGCTAAAAGGGACTATCCCTAGGGTATGTTCTGCCTCCACACTATAAATGGACATATTTTATTAGCACTTACTCACTGGTCACTCTTCTTGTCACCTAGCCTATGGATTTTGGGACAATCCTGGAGGGGTCTCCAACCTGTCACCCGATCTACAGATTTTGGATTTTCCAGTCCCTACAATTTCATGAGCCAATTTCTTGAAGTAAATCTCGATAGACAGATGGATAGTTAGATACCTACATACATAAAAAAAAAACAGGTACATATATATATAAAAAAAAAAATATATATATATATATATATAGGTAGATAGAGGTAAAGGTAGAGAGATGATCGAGATCAAGATAGAGACAGAGATTGAACCCCGGTGGCACAGTGGTTGAGAGCTCAGCTGCTAACCAAAAAGGCCAGCAGTTGAAATCCACTAGCTGCTCCTTGAAAACCCTATGGGGCAGTTCTACATTGTCCTATAGGGTCACTATGAGTCAGAATTGAATCTATGGCAGAGGGTTTGGTTTGTTTTATTGGTATAGATATAGAAATACATGTCTATTTATTTATACATATATATATTAGTTATATGTATTATATATATATAAAACCAATAATCATGAAACACGGGACTGGGGAATGTTTTATTCTATTATACTTAAGGTTGCTATGAGTCAGAGCCAACTCAATGGCAATTAACAGCACCAAAAACCAAACCTGTTGCCATCGTGTCATTTCTGACTCAGAGTGATTCTATAGGGCAGGGTAGAACTGCCCCAAAGGGTTTCCAAGGAGCAGCTATTGGATTCAAACTGCCAACCTTTTGGTTAGGGAACCCTGTCTAAGATACTTGAAAATCTTCTTCACAGAAGCTTTGTCTTTTTTTTTTCTCATTTACTTATATCAGTGTGGGCTGAAATATTTATTTTAAAGTTTAGGTTATAATTCAGTAATATTTTATTTTGTTGCTTAAATTGTTCCAACTATGGTCATTGAAACTCAGTTAACTTTTTGATCTACCCTCACAGTTATCATGGTTGTGGGTTTTTTTTTTTTTTTTTTTTTTAACACTTCCTTATTTTCTGTCTCTTACAACATGCCCCAGGTTCCAAGGACAACTTTTCATTCCACAGTTAAAGCTGAAATGATGTAAATAATATGCTGAGTTAAATTCAGGCTAAAGAGTATTAGAGACTAGGGAGAGGAAGCAAACGACACCAAAGACTAGAGGGGGATGCAGGCAGGGACCTACAGTAGGAGAAAAACCCAAGGAGAGGCCAAAGATATGGGAGGTTGGCTTGGCTGAAATTACAGGTCTGCTCAAAGCTATTCCCAGACACTGCTCCAAATTCAAATATTCTATCTAATTTGTAGATTTTTTTTTCTAGAACTCAAATACATTCTTATAGAAATATTATATCTTGATTGTGAGAGAAAGGCAATATACCTCATACAGAAAGAGTATTAATCTTTAAAATATGAAAAAAAAAACTGAGATTAAATTTCTGATTCTTCTACTCACTGACTACATGATCTCTAGTAAGGTATCTGAGCTTCAGATGATTAAAAATGTGGGTGTATGCAGATATACAGTGTTATGGGTTGAATTGTGTTTCCCAAAAATATGTGTTAGAATTCTAACTCTCACACCTATTGTTGTAATTCTGTCTGGAAATAGGGTTTTCTTTGTTCTGTTAATTAGATCATACTTGAGTATGGTAGGTTCTAAATCTAATCACTTCTAAGTTATAAAAAGAGCAGACTAGACACAGAGATACACACAGACGCAAGGGGAAGACAGGTGCTATCAGAGAATGGAGGTAGATAAATTGACAGGCTCAGGAACTGAAAGAATTGCTGGCTACTAGAAGCTGACATACAAAGAAGTACCCCCCACCCTACCCAGAACCACACCATGAATTTGGACTTCTAGTCTCCTGAACTGTGAGAAAATAAATTTCTGTTCTTTAAAGTTATTCTTCTAACTTATGGTATTTCTGTTATAGAAGCACTAGAAAACTAAGATGGATAGATGATTGTTAGCTAGCTGGATGGATGGTTGGACGGACGGACGGACGGACGAACGGACAGACGGACGGACAGACAGACAGACAGGTAGACAGATAGATAGACAGACAGATAGATAGACAGATAGATAGATAATACATGACGCACAGGTAATAGATGAAGAAAAGACAGTAAGATTGCTGTGAACCTCTAATGAATTCTTACATTAAGTGCCTGACATAAAACAAATAAATAAAACCCATTGCCACCGACTCATAATGACCCTTATAGGACAGAGTAGAACCGCACCACAAGGTTTTCAAGGAGCAGCTGGTGGATTTGAACTGCCAACTTTTGGTTAGCAGCCAAGCTTTTAGTCACTGTACCACCAGGGCTCCACCTGACATAACCTGTAAATCTGTTGCTGTTGAGTGGATTCTGACTTACAGCCACCTGACATAGGACAAGCAAATAGTAGGTGGATAGTGCTATGGATTGAATTGTGTCTCCCCAAAATATGTGTTGTAATTCTAACCTCTATGCCTTTGGTTATAATCCCATTTCAGAATGGGTTGTCTTTTTTATGTTCATGAGGCAGGATTAGTGTAGCGTGTGTCCTCAGTTAACCTTTTCTGAAATATAAAAGAGTTTAAGCAAGCAAGTGAGCAAACAGAGATGGGAGAAGGTATATGCCAAGACACATGCAGATCTCCAAGGAACTAGGAAACTGAAGCTAAAGAGACAAGGACCTTCCCCCACAGCTGACACAGAGAGAAATCTTTCCCCTAGAGCCAGCATCCAATTTCAGACTTCTTGCCTTCTAAATTGTGAGAAAATAAATTTCTGTTTGTTAAAGTCACCCACTTGTGGCATTTCTGTTATAGCAGTAGACAAGTAAGACAGGATTTAGTACTGGATAGTGGGGTGCTGCTCTAACAAGTACCTACAATGAGGGAGTGGTTTTGGAATTGGGTAATGAGTAGAGGCTGGAAGAGTTTTAGAGTACCTAATAGTGAAAGCCTGGATTTCCTTGAAGAGATTGTTGGTGGAATTATGGACATTGAAGGCAATTCTGGTGAGGGTTCAGAAGGAAGTTGGGAGAGCTATAGAGAAAGCCTCTGTCATCTTAGAGAATACATATGGCACCAGCAATAGAACGTTGCTGGAAATGTGGATGTTAAATATGCTTCTGGTAAAGTTTTAAAAGGAAATGATGAACATGTGATCAGACAATGGAGGAAGGGCGATGCTTTTTACACAGTGGCAAACAGCTTGTCTGAATTACATTCAAAATGTTTGGTGAAATGTAGAACTTGCAAGCAAAGAACTTGGATATCTGGCTGAGGAGATTGGTACAGACAGGAAGGAGGCTCAAGGATCTACATCTGTTGTCCTCAAAGAAAAGTAAAGGACCATCCCTGTAGCAGCTCACACATTAGCTGACTGTTGGAAGGAGCACGGTAAGCAGGGCTTCATTGGTTTTTTAAATGGTGGGGCCACAGCCCCCTAAGTTTAAAAAAGTCAGATCTTCACCAGCTTGGTTCCAGTGTGTGATGCTGATGTTCTCGAGTGGCACGGGAATGGGGCTGCTGCCCAGAGCTGAGGGGGCTGGCTGCCATGCCTAAGGGACAGAAGAACCAGGACTGCTGGGGTCAAGGGGTTGGGGTTGCCACTCAGATAGACCAGGAGAATAAGATTGCACAATGACAAGGGAGCAGAGTTACTGTCCTAGTGGGCCTGGAAGGCAGAGCTGGAGAACAGGGCAAAGGGGCCTCCATCCAGAACCTGGAGGGCATGGACAACACCCAGAGTCTGGAGGGCAGGGCCATTGCCCAGATGGTCTCAGACAACAGAGAATTATTTTACAGACTTGAGAGCTAATGTAACGTGTTCTGATGAGTTTTGGACTTGCTCGATGTCCATTATCCCTTCTTTTCCTCCAATTTCTCCCATTTGTAATGGAAATGTCTATCTTGTGCCTGTTCCACCCCTGTACCTTGGAAACAGATAATATCCATGTGTCCTGGGATCTATCTTCTCCCATCTTGCTTGCTCATGTGCTTGTTTAATCTCTTTTATATCTCAAAAGGGATTGACTCAGGTTCACAGATGAAAAAGAACTTTGCCCCAGGATGGTATAAGCCTAAAGTCTCACCCATATTTGATTTAGATGATTCAGAAGATGAGATTTGGGGCTCGGAGTTGATTTAAAGCTTTTGGGATGACGTGTTGGGGTGAACGTATTTTGTATGTGGAACTGACATGTATTTTGGGGAGCCAAAGGGCAGAAAGTTATAGGTTGAATTGTGTCCCCCACAAATACGTGTTATAAATCCTAACCTCTATGCCTAAGGTTAAGTGCTACGGCTGCTGACCAAAGGGTCAGCAATTCGAATCCGCCAGGTGCTCCTTGGAAACTCTGTGGGGCAGTTCTACTCTGTCCTGTAGGGTCGCTATGAGTCAGAATGGACTCAAGGGCACTGGGTTGTGGTTTTATGCCTATGGTTATAATCCCATTTGGGAATGGGTTGTCTTTGTATGCTAATGAGGCAGGATTAGTATAGGTTCTGTCCTGAGTCAATCCCTTTTGAGATATAAAAGAGATTAAATAAGAAAGCAAGCAAGCAGAGATGGGGGAAGATAGATGCCAAGACCCATGGATATCTTCAAGGAATGAGGAAACAGAAGCTTAGGAGACAAGGACCTTCCCTCAGAGTGGACACAGAAAGAAAGCCTTCTCCTAGAGCCAGTGCCCTGATTTCAGACTTCTAGCATCCTAAATTACGAGAAAATAAATTTGTTTGTTAAAGCCACCCACTACGGTATTTCCGTTATAGCAACACTGGGTAACTAAGACAGTCAATCTCTTGGTTACCCTCTGCAAATCTAGTTGTTTGGAGCACTGAGCTGTCTTTGCAAGTATCTGCTCCAACATTTTGTTTTGTTTTGGATAATAACATCAAAGCATTATGTGTGCATGTAAATTACAATGAAAGTGAATGAAGTCTTTGTAATAGCAGGTCACGGTCAAAGTTCTTGAATTTTCATGTAATTCTTTGGGTATTTTACCCCCATAAAAATTACAGGAGAGAGAAAAGAATGAGGGGGCCAAGATGGCGGACTAGGTAGACGCTACCTCGGATCCCTCTTGCAACACAGACTCAGAAAAACAAGTGAATCGGTCACATACATAACAATCTACGAACACTGAACAACAAACACAGATTTAGAGACGGAGAATGAACAAATATGGGGAAGCAGCGACTGTTTTCAGAGCCTGGAGCCAGCGTCCCAGTCAGGTAACCTTGGCGCCGGGCTTAGGTCTGGGCCCAGGGGAGCTGGACTCAAAATCTCATGACAGCGCAAACAAGGGGAGCAGCCCTACCACCCTGAACTCACCCTGAAAGACGAAAGGATATCTATCCAAGATGCTCATCGAACCCCATTTAAGATTGATCCAAAAAGAAAAACACCAAGACATATTATCATCAAACTTGCCAAAACCAAAGAGAAAGAGAAAATTTTCAAAGCAGCCAGGGAGAAAAGAAAGGTCTCCTTCAAGGGAGAATCAATAAGAATAAGTTCAGACTACTCAGCAGAAACCATGCAGTCAAGAAGGCAATAGGATGACATATACAGAGCACTGAAGGAGAAAAACTGCCAGCCAAGGATCATATATCCAGCAAAACTCTCTCTGAAATATGAAGGCGAAATTAAGATATTTACAGATAAACACAAGTTTAGAGAATTTGCAAAAACCAAACCAAAGCTACAAGAAATACTAAAGGATATTGTTTGGTCAGAAAACCAATAATATCAGATACCAGCACAACACAAGGTCACAGAACAGAGCATCCTCATATCAACTCAAATAGGGAAATCACAAAAACAAATTAAGATTAATTAAAAAAAAAATGCTCATAACAGGGAATCATTGAAGTCAATATGTAAAAGATCACAATAATCAAAAAGAGGGACTAAATTCAGGTGGCATAGAACTGCCATATGGAGAGGGATACAAGGTGATATAGGACAATACAAGTTAGGTTTTTACTTAGAAAAATAGGGGTAAATATTAAGGTAACCACAAAGAGGTATAACAACTCCAGGACTCAAGATAAAAGCCAAGAAAAACGTAATGACTCAACAAACATAAAGTCAAACACTATGAAAATGAGGATCTCACAATTTACTAAGAAAAACGTCTCAGCACAAAAAAGTAAGTGGAAAAATGAAATTGTCAACAACACACATAAAAAGGCATCAAAATGACAACACTAAACACATATTTATCTATAATTGCGCTGAATGTAAATGGACTAAATGCACCAATAAAGAGACAGAGAGTCTCGGACTGGATAAAGAAACACAATCCGTCTATATCCTGCCTACAAGAGACACACCTTAGACTTAGAGACACAAACAAACTAAAACTCAAAGGATGGAAAAAAGTATATCAAGCAAACAATAAGCAAAAAAGAAGAGGAGTAGCAATATTAATTTCTGACAAAATAGACTTTAAACTTAAATCCACCACAAAGGATAAAGAAGGACACTACATAATGATAAAAAGGGACAATTGATCAGGAAAACATAACCATATTAAATATTTATGCACCCAGTGACAGGGCTGCAAGATGCATAAATCAAATTTTAACAGAACTGAAAAGTGAGATAGACACCTCCACAATTATAGTAGGAGATTCAACACACCGCTTTCGGAGAAGGACAGGACATCCAGTAAGAAGCTCAATAGAGACACGGAAGACCTAATTAGAACAATCAACCAACTTGACCTCATTGACTTATACAGAACTCTCCACTCAACTGCTGCAAAGTATACTTTTTTTTTCTAGCGCACATGGAACATTCTCTACAATAGACCACATATTAGGTCATAAAACAAACCTTTGCAGAATCCCAAACATCGAAATATTACAAAGTATCTTCTCAGACCACAAGGCAATAAAAGTAGAAATCAATAATAGAAAAACTACAGAAAAGAAATCAAATACTTAGAAACTGAACAATACCCTCTTGAAAAAAGACTGGGTTATAGAAGACATCAAGGAGGGAATAAGGAAATTCATAGACAGCAACGAGAATGAAAATACTTCCTATCAAAACCTCTGGGACACAGCAAAAGCAGTGCTCAGAGGCCAATTTATATCGATAAATGCACACATACAAAAAGGAGAAAGAGCCAAAAGCAAAGAACTGTCCCTACAACTTGAACAAATAGAAAGTGAGCAACAAAAGAATCCATCAGGCACCAGAAGAAAACAAATAATAAAAATTAGAGCTGAACTAAATGAGTTAGAGAACAGAAAAACAATTGAAAGAATTAACAAAGCCAAAAGCTGGTTCTTTGAAAAAATTAACAAAATTGATAAACCATTGGCTAGACTGACTAAAGAAATACAGGAAAGGAAACAAATAACCCGAATAAGAAACGAGAAGGGGCACATCACAACAGACCCAACTGAAATTAAAAGAATCATACCAGATTATTATGAAAAATTGTACTCCAACAAATTTGCAAACCTAGAAGAAATGGATGAATTCCTGGAAAAACACTACCTACCTAAACTAACACATTCAGAAGTAGAACAACTAAATAGACCCATAACAAAAAAAGAGATTGAAAAGATCATCAAAAAACTCCCAACAAAAAAAAGCCCTGGCCCGGACAGCTTCACTGCAGAGTTCTACCAAACTTTCAGGGAAGAGTTAACACCACTACTACTAAAGGTTTTTCAAAGCATAGAAAATGATGGAATACTACCCAACTCATTCGATGAAGCCACCATCTCCCTGATACCAAAACCAGGTAAAGAAAAAAAAAAACATTACAAAAAAAGAAAATTACAGACCTATATCCCTCATGAACATAGATGCAAAAATCCTCAACAAAATATCGCCAATAGAATTCAACAACATATCAAAAAAATAATTCACCCTGACCAAGTGGGATTTATACCAGGTATGCAAGGCTGGTTTAATACCAAAAAAACCATTAATGTAATCCACCACATAAATAAAAGAAAAGACAAAAACCACATGATCTTATCAATTGATGCAGAAAAGGCATTTGACAAAGTCCAACACCCATTTATGATAAAAACTCTCAGCAAAATAGGAATTGAAGGAAAATTCCTCAACATAATAAAGGGCATCTATACAAAGCCAACCGCCAACATCACTCTAAATGGAGAGAACCTGAAAGCATTTCCCTTGAGAACGGGAACCAGACAAGGATGCCCTTTATCACTGCTCTTATTCAACATTGTGCTAGAAGTCCTAGCCAGAGCAATTAGGCTAGACAAAGAAATAAAGGGCATCCGGATTGGCAAGGAGGAAGTAAAATTATCTCTATTTGCAGATGACATGATCTTATACACAGAAAACCCTAAGGAATCCTCCAGAAAACTACTGAAACTAATAGAAGACTTTGGCAGAGTCTCAGGTTATAAGATAAACATACAAAAATCACTTGGATTCCTCTACATCAACAAAAAGAACATCGAAGAGAAAATAACCAAATCAATACCATTCACAGTAGCCCCCAAGAAGATAAAATACTTAGGAATAAATCTTACCAAGGATGTAAAAGACCTATACAAAGAAAACTACAAAGCTCTACTACAAGAAATTCAAAAGGACATACTCAAGTGGAAAAACATACCTTGCTTATGGATAGGAAGACTTAACATAGTAAAAATGTCTATTCTACCAAAAGCCATCTATACATACAATGCACTTCCGATCCAAATTCCAATGTCATTTTTTAAGGTGATAGAGAAACAAATCACCAACTTCATATGGAAGGGAAAGAAGCCTCAGATAAGCAAAGCAATTCTGAAAAAGAAGAAGAAAGTGGGAGGCCTCACTCTACCTGATTTCAGAACCTATTATACAGCCACAGTAGTCAAAACAGCCTGGTATTGGTACAATAACAGGCACATAGACCAGTGGAACAGAATTGAGAACCCAGATATAAATCCATCCACATTTGAGCAGCTGATATTTGACAAAGGCCCAGTGTCACTTAATTGGGGAAAAGATAGTCTTTTTAACAAATGGTGCTGGCATAACTGGATATCCATTTGCAAAAAAATGAAACAGGACCCATACCTCACACCAAGCACAAAAACTAACTCCAAGTGGATCAAAGACCTAAACATAAAGACTAAAACGATAAAGATCATGGAAGAAAAAATAGGGACAACCTTAGGAGCCCTAACACAAGGCATAAACAGAATACAAAACATTACCAAAAATAAAGAAGAGAAACCAGATAACTGGGAGCTCCTAAAAATCAAACACCTATGCTCATCTAAAGACTTCACCAAAGGAGTAAAAAGACCACCTACAGACTGGGAAAGAATTTTCAGCTATGACATCTCCGACCAGCGCCTGATCTCTAAAATCTATACGATTCCGTCAAAACTCAACCACCAAAAGACAAACAACCCAATCAAGAAGTGGGCAAAGGATATGAACACACACTTCACTAAAGAAGATATTCAGGCAGCTAACAGATACATGAGAAAATGCTCTTGATCATTAGCCATTAGAGAAATGCAAATTAAAACTACGATGAGATTCCATCTCACTCCAACAAGGCTGGCATTAATCCAAAAAACACAAAATAATAAATGTTGGAGAGTCTGAGGAGAGATTGGAACTCTTATACACTGCTGGTGGGAATGTAAAATGGTACAACCACTTTGGAAATCTATCTGGCGTTATCTTAAACAGTTAGAAAGAAAACTACCATACAACCCAGAAATCCCACTCCTAGGAATATACCCTAGAGATACAAGAGCATTCACACGAGCAGATATATGCACACCCATGTTTATTGCAGCTCTGTTTACAATAGCAAAAAGCTGGAAGCAACCAAGGTGTCCATCTACGGATGAACGGGTAAATAAATCGTGGTATATTCACACAATGGAATACTACGCATCGATAAAGAACAGTGACGAGTCTGTGAAACATTTCATAACATGGAGGAACCTGGAAGGCATTATGCTGAGCGAAATTAGTCAGAGGCAAAAGGACAAATATTGTATAAGACCACTATTATAAGATCTTGAGAAATAGTATAAACTGAGAAGAACACATACTTTTGTGGTTACGAGGGGGGGAGGGAGGGGGGAGGGAAGGAGGGAGGGAGAAGGTTTTTTACTGATTAATTAGTAGATAAGAACTGCTTTAGGTGAAGGGAAGGACAACACTCAATACATGGAAGGTCAGCTCAATTGGACTGGACCAAAAGCAAAGAAGTTTCCGGGATAAAATGAATGCTTCAAAGGTTAGCTGAGCAAGGGCGGGGGTTTGGGGACCATGGTTTAAGGGGACTTCTAAGTCAATTGGCAAAATAATTCTATTATGAAAACATTCTGCATCCCACTTTGAAATGTGGCGTGTGGGGTCTTAAATGCTAACAAGCGGCCATCTAAGATGCATCAATTGGTCTCAACCCACCTGGATCAAAGGAGAATGAAGAACACCATGGTCACAACACAACTAAGAGCCCAAGAGACAGAAAGGGCCACATGAACCAGAGACCTACATCATCCTGAGACCAGAAGAACTAGTTGGTGCCCAGCCACAATTGATGACTGCCCTGACAGGGAGCACAAAAGAGAACTCCTGAGGGAGCAGGAGATCAGTGGGATACAGACCCCAAATTCTCATAAAAAGACCATACTTAATGGTCTGACTGAGACTAGAGGAATCCCGGCAGTCATGGTCCCCAAACCTTCTGTTGGCACAGGACAGGAACCATCCCCGAAGACAACTCATCAGACATGGAAGGGACAGTGGGTAGGAGAGAGATGCTGATGAAGAGCGAGCTAATTATGTCAGGCTAACACTTGAGACTGTGTTGGCATCTCCTGTCTGGAGGGGGAATGGGAGGATAGAGAGTTGGAAGCTGGCAAAATTGTCATGAAAGGAGAGACTGGAAGGGTTGACTCATTAGGGGGAGAGCAAGTGGGAGTACGGAGTAAGATGTATATAAACTTATATGTGACAGTCTGACTTGATTTGTAAACGTTCACTTGAAGCTCAATAAAAGTTAATAAAAAAAAATCACAGGCGAATGGAGATGCACATTCAAAAAAGTGAATGGCACCATAAAATCTCTAAAATTCATTGTTTTCAAAAGGCACCTTCTCTGCCATCAATTCCAATCCTAAGTGATCACTATTGTACTAATGTAAAACAGGTGCCTTTTCTAATTCAGCCCTCCAGTTGGTCATGACATTTTGATGCTAGAAGTAACTAATAAAGCATCAGAAATAAAGGATAAGTTCAGAATATAAATACAAAATTGCAGGTAAAATTTTAAGGACCAGATGTTCTTTTTAGATGGGGAGATATTTTATTACATATATTGGCATAGTCTTATATTTAAAAAAAATGTAAAATGTCTTCACTTAGTAGTCAACAAGGTATATATCCCTTAATTTTAAAGAATTAAATTAACGAAAGCTTAGTTAGCTGCAAGCTGGCATTACTTAATATCAACAATTTAATAGTGATACAATTTTTAAAGTTGAGATGCCATCTCAAAGCTCTAAATCTTTTAAACCTGCCAGACTAACCCCCGAAGACCCACGGTTGCCTTTTTTAAAGGCAATTTTTATTCTGGTGAAGGTAAACATTTAGTGAAAACTAATTTCTCCTTGTATAAATATTTCAGATTTTATAATCCTTGTGAGATGAGGCAGGTGGGAAACTGATGAAAGGATATGAGACATACTTTAAAAAATATTTTTTCAAGATTTATCTCAGGTCAAAGACGAGATAAAAGGTTACGTTAGTGTTTCCTTCCAGCACTACCCCAATATGTACATACTAGAAAG
Organism: Elephas maximus indicus; assembly: GCF_024166365.1. NCBI lineage: Eukaryota > Metazoa > Chordata > Mammalia > Proboscidea > Elephantidae > Elephas > Elephas maximus. Next base: position 85,246,692 of record NC_064831.1, on the reverse strand, counting down.
ACAAGCCAAGTCATAAAACGGTGGAATTCATACATTAGCTCAAAGAGCTAAATAAGCTTTGACGAGCAAGCGGTAGAAGTCAGTCTCTTAGCCAGCTTATACTAACACGGTGATGTGTAGTAAGAGGGTGGCAATTGATGCAATTCCTTTCCATTAAGACGAGTTGCTAACCGAGGGACTCCCCTCCACAGGACTCCAATCAGAGTGTTTTAAAACTAAGGCTCCTGTTTAGTAGGTGGGAAGTGTACCTGCAAATGAGCCTCTTACTAAACTGCAATTCTGCTCCATAAAACTCCACTGGAGAATAGAAGGTGTTGACAGAAAAACACAGAACACAGTGTTAACCCAGGGTCCTGCAATCCCCATAAAAGACTTTTTTTCCTCAACAGAGTTACTGCCAGTGTACTGTCTTGTTTAGAAAAAAATGGAATCTGTCTATATCTATATCTGTATCCATATCTAATACGTGCCTGGGAGTTTCTCAGATGCAGATTTGATGCTTGAATCTAGAACATTCAGAACAATTTCTTCCTTGAATTCGTAAAGCTGGGGACATCAGGAGAGAAGGCAAGGAAATGTAGGTGAGAATAAGGATGCTAACGATAGCCACGTTTCCTGCATGTTGTTTATTTGTCAGACTCTGGATTAAGCAGTTGAAATATTAGCTTACTTAATTATATATCCTAGTTTCTATAAATCTTTAGCCATTATTAAAATTACCTGACTTTCCTCATAGCTGCTTAGCAAAATTATTCAGAAAGCCCCTGGCTTTAATAATAGCTGCTTAGTATAGTTATTTGGAAACCCTGGTGGCTTAGTGATTAAGAGCTATGTCTGCTAACCAAAAAGTCAGCAGTTCAAATCTACCAGGTGCTCCTTGGGAACTCTATGGGGCAATTCTGCTCTGACCTATAGGGTCAGTATGAGTTGGAATCAACTAGACAGCAATGTTTTTTGGGGGATTAGTATAGTTATTCAGACTTTTCTTTCCTTTTCAATTTTATAAACTGGATAATGTCATCTGACAGAAATTTCTGGATACATTGTGACTATCATAAAACAGCTAAAATTACTGGATTTTAAAAATATAATATTATAATGGTATTTTATTATTATATCATATAACTAATAAAATACTATGTTTTCATTACATATACTATATAAAATAGTGACTCTGTATAATATTACACACACACACTTCATACTCTTAATCCTTTTAGATGAATTTTATGAACTGAAAAGAAAATAAAGTGTACTCAGAAACTAAAACAAAATGAAATCTAAAGAAGTAACACACAGTCTTAGCCTTCAATTTTGAGGACAGACAAAATCAGGCAAACTTGAACTTAGAGTTACAGTGACTCCTAGGGAAAGTGGAGACATCCCAGAGGCCAGCCAAAGATCGGATTATAATAGGAGACCCACACAGAGAGCTGGGACTCCAGTTAGCCACTTTTCAATGTAATAAGAAAAGAAAATAAGCAAATAAGTATTAATATTGTACATAAAGCCCCTTCATTACCAGCAGTTGGTAAGGAAAATTTCTTGTGCAATATTAACACAGAGTAAAGGAGAAAATCCTGTCTTTGAATTTGTAACCGTAAGCAAGCCCTCCTGTGATTTCGAAGCCCAAATTCATAAAACTCAAGTGATCTGAAAACTCTCAAGCTGAGTATTTATTTTAATGTGGTCCTGGTTATGCAATGCCTTTAGGCACCTTGAAGAAACCAAACCAAACTAAGCAAAATCAAAGTGAAAAAAAAAAAAAAGCTTTCTAAAAGACCATACCTTCAAGACAGTCCTCAAAGAATTCCCACAGGTAAAGATCCAAAAAAACATGAGTTCACAGTCAAAACATATACAATTCAAGAGTAAACAAAGGCACCATGAACTGAAGGGTAGAATTAGACTCCCCAAAATCTTCTAATTTTGGAATTATGTGACAAAAAATATTAAATTAATAGGTATAATATGATGTTTAAAAATAAAATATTGAACATTGAGAAAAGAGGAAGTGGCAATAAAAGGGTCATGTATATTCAAAAATAACCAAATACTTACACAAACGAAAATCATTATAAATGAAATTAAAACGTAATCAACCAGGTTAACACCAGATAAGACACAGCTAAAGAGAAAACTACTGTCAAAAAGAGAAAGTTGAAGAAAGTATCTAGAATTTACAATAGAGAAATAAAGTAGGGCAAAATATTAAAGAAGACATTAAAAAACATGGATGATAGAGTAAGAGAGACTAACAAATATGTAATTTAATGCCAAATGAAATGAGAGAGAGAATGAGGCCTAGGCAACATCTGAAGAAATATGTCTGACAATTTTCTAGAACTGATGAAAGACAGGAACTCATAGATTCAGGAAGACTGAGGTAAGATGGATCTTGGCTGAAAGCAGAGAATGCCAGAAGAATGATGTTTACCTGTGTTTTATTGACTTTGCAAAGGCATTTGAGTGTGTGAATCATAACAAATTACAGATAATATTGCAAAGAGCGGGAATTCCAGAACACATTGTTGTGCTAGTGAGGAAGCTGTACATAGGTCTTGTTGTAACAGATGAAGGGGATACCGCATGGTTTAAAGTCAGGAAATGTATGTGCATCAGGGTTGTATCTGTTCACCAAACTAATTCAGCCTGTGTGCTGAGCAAATACTCTCAGAAGCTGGACTTTATGAAGAAGAATGCAGCACCAGGATTGGAGGAAGACTCATTAACAACCTGCGATATGCAGATGATACAGTCTTGCTCGCTGAAAGTGAAAAGGACTTGAAGCAGTTATTGATGAAGATCAGAGATTGCAGCCTTAAGTATGGATTACACTTTAACATAAAGAAAAAAAAAATCCTCACAACTGGACCAATAGGCAATATCATGACAAATGGAGAAAAGATTGAAGTTGTCAAGGATTTCGTTTTACTTGGCTCCACAATCAATACCCATGGAAGCAGCAGTCAAGAAATCAGCTGCTGTATTGCACTGGGCAAATCTGCTGCAGAAGACCTCTTTAAAGTGTTGAAAAGCAAAGATGTCACTTAGAAGACTAAGGTGTGCCTGAACCAAGGCATGGTATTTTCAATCACCTCATATGCACTTGAAAGCTGGAAAATGAATAAGGAAAACTGAAGAATTGATGCCTTTGAGTTATAGTGTTAGCGAAGAATATTGAATACACCATGGGCTGCCAGAAGAAGGAACAGATCTGTCTTGGAAGTGAGGATGGAGAGACCCCGTCTCACATTTTTGGACATGTTATCAGGAGGGACCAGTCCCTGGAGAAGGACACCACACTTGGTAAAGCAGAGGGTCAGTGAAAAAGAAGACTCTCAAATAGATGGATTGAAACGGTGCTGCAACAATGGGCTCAAACATAGCAATGATTGTGAAGATGGCACAGGACTGTGCAGTGTTTTGTTCTGTTGTACATAGGGTCGCTATGAATCAGACCTGACTCAAAGGAACTTAACAGTAACAATAAGGTAAGATAGATGAAAAACAGAAATCCATGCTTAGGCATCAAACCAAAAACCTTTTGCTGTCGTGTTGATTCCAACTCATAGTGAACCTACAGGACAGGGCAGAGCTGTCCCATAGTGTTTCCAAGGAGTGACTGGTGGATTCCAACTGCTGACCTTTGATTAACAGCTGAGCTCTTAACCACATCACAGTGAAATTGCAGAACATCAAAAACAAAGTCAAGGTCTTAAAGCATCCAGAGAAAAAAAGAGAGATTACTTTCGAAAGGGCTGACGACCTTCTTCTTAACTGCCAAAATGGAAGCCAGAAGATAGTGAAATAGCACCTTAATTATACAGATAAATAATAACAATAACTAGAATTTCATACCCAATAAAACATCATTCAATAATGAGTATAAAATGAAGACATTTTCAGAAACATCCAATGGAACATATCCTAAAGAATGTATTTCTTGGGCAGAGCCAAGATGGCGGACTAGGCAGACGCTACCTCGGATCCCTCTTACAACAAAGACACGGAAAAACAAGTGAATCGATCACATACATAACAATCTACGAACCCTGAACAACAAACACAGATTTAGAGACAGAGAACGAACTAATACGGGGAAGCAGCGATTGTTTCCAGAGCCTGGAGCCAGCGTACCAGTCAGGTATGGCACAAGCACAGAGACCTGCTCCACCCCCCTGAACTAACCCCGGGAGGGGGACCAGCCGGTTCCACGGGCGGCGTGGGACGCAGCCGGTAGGAGAAGTCCCCGGGAGGCAGTGACTGGTCTTGGAGCAGAAAGAGCAGCGTCCGAGCCGGGGAACCGTCCCGCAGGGATTTGGACTGGACGCAGGTACGGCATAAACATGGACAGTTGCTCCACCCCCCTGAACTAACCCCGGGAAGGGGACCAGCTGGGTCGAGTGGGCGGCGTGGGACTCAGCCGGTAGGAGAAGTCCCCGGGAGGCAGCGACTGGTATTGGAGCGGGGAGAACAGCCAGCGTCCCAGCGGGGACACTCGGTCACAGCACAAGCACGGGGGGCTGCTTCACCCATCTGAACTAACCCCGGGAGGAGGCCCAACTGGTTCTCGGGGGCGGCATGGCCACGCGGCTGGAGGGACGAGAAGTCCCCAGGAGGCAGCGACTGATTTTGGAGTCGAGAGTGCACCGTCCCAGTAGGGGAGCCTTGACTCTGGGCGTGGGGCTGGAAGCGGAGGATCTGACCATGACTCCAGCGGGCCAGACCCCCCGGGGGCAATCTCCACACAGCCAGCACACATAGGCGACGCGCCCGCGGGAATCTCAGATATTATAGTCATTCCAAGCAAGACAAGCAACTCTGGCTATATTCTGAGGTGCTACTCTCCTATCTCTCTGTTCCCTCCCCCACCCTCCCCAGGCGGCTTCATTAACATCTGAATAGCCTGAGCCAGAGGGAGAACTCTGATAGGGATCTGACTGCATTTTTTTTTTTAGCGGATTTTCTGGAAAAACTAGTTTCCCAGTGATGGCTGGGAGACAATAATCCATATCAAACCACTTAAAGAAGCAGACCGTGACAGCTTCTCCAACCCTCCAAACAAAAGAATCAAAATCTTTCCCAAATGAAGATACAATCTTGGAATTATCAGATACAGAATATAAAAAACTAATTTACAGAATGCTTCAAGACATCAGAAATGAAATTAGGATAACTGCAGAAAAAGCCAAGGAACACACTGATAAAACTGCTGAAGAACTCAAAAAGATTATTCAAGAACATACTGGAAAAATTAATAAGTTGCAAGAATCCATAGACAGACAACATGTAGAAATCCAAAAGATTAACAATAAAATAACAGAATTAGACAACACGCTAGGAAGTCAGAGGAGCAGACTCGAGCAATTAGAATGCAGACTGGGACATATGGAGGACCAGGGAATCAACACCAACATAGCTGAAAAAAAAAATCAGATAAAAGAATTAAAAAAAATGAAGAAACCCTAAGAATTATGTGGGACTCTATCAAGAAGGATAACCTGCGGGTGATTGGAGTCCCAGAACAGGGAGGGGGGACAGAAAACACAGAGAAAATAGTTGAAGAACTCCTGACACAAAACTTCCCTGACATCATGAAAGACGAAAGGATATCTATCCAAGATGCTCATCGAACCCCATTTAAGATTGATACAAAAAGAAAAACACCAAGACATATTATCATCAAACTCACCAAAACCAAAGATAAACAGAAAATTTTAAAAGCAGCCAGGGAGAAAAGAAAGGTTTCCTTCAAGGGAGAATCAGTAAGAATATGTTCTGACTACTCAGCAGAAACCATGCAGGCAAGAAGGGAATGGGACGACATATACCGAACACTGAAGGAGAAAAACTGCCAGCCAAGGATCATATATCCAGCAAAACTCTCTCTGAAATATGAAGGTGAAATTAAGATATTTACAGACAAACACAAGTTTAGAGAATTTGCAAAAACCAAACCAAAGCTACAAGAAATACTAAAGGATATTGTTTGGTCAGAGAAACAATAATATCAGATATCAGCACAACACAAGGTCACAAAACAGAACGTCCTGATATCAACTCAAACAGGTAAATCACAAAAACAAACAAATTAAGATTAATTAAAAAAAAAAATACACATAACAGGGAATCACGGAAGTCAATAGGTAAAAGATCACAATAATCAAAAAGAGGGACTAAATACAGGAGGCATTGAACTGCCATATGGAGAGTGATACAAGGCGATATAGAACAATACAAGTTAGGTTTTTACTTAGAAAAATAGGGGTAAATAACAAGGTAACCACAAAAAGGTATAACAACTCCAGGACTCAAGATAAAAACCAAGAAAAACGTAACGAATCAACTAACATAAAGTCAAGCACTATGAAAATGAGGATCTCACAATTTACTAAGAAAAACGACTCAGCACAAAAAAGTATGTGGAAAAATGAAATTGTCAACAACACACATAAAAAGGCATCAAAATGACAGCACTAAAAACTTATTTATCTATAATTACCCTGAATGTAAATGGACTAAATGCACCAATAAAGAGACAGAGAGTCACAGACTGGATAAAGAAACACGATCCATCTATATGCTGCCTACAAGAGACACACCTTAGACTGAGAGACACAAACAAACTAAAACTCAAAGGATGGAAAAAAATAGATCAAGCAAACAATAAGCGAAGAAGAAGAGGAGTAGCAATATTAATTTCTGACAAAATAGACTTTAAACTTAAATCCACCACAAAGGATAAAGAAGGACACTATATAATGATAAAAGGGACAATTGATCAGGAAGACATAACCATATTAAATATTTATGTACCCAATGACAGGGCTGCAAGATACATAAATCAAACTTTAACAGAATTGAAAAGCGAGATAGATACCTCCACAATTATAGTAGGAGACTTCAACACACCACTTTCGGAGAAGGGCAGGACATCCAGTAAGAAGCTCAACAGAGACACGGAAGATCTAATTACAACAATCAACCAACTTGACCTCATTGACTTATACAGAACTCTCCACCCAACTGCTACAAAGTATACGTTTTTTTCTAGCGCACATGGAACATTCTCCAGAATAGACCACACATTAGGTCATAAAACAAACCTTTGCAGAGTCCAAAACATCGAAATATTACAAAGTATCTTCTCAGACCACAAGGCAATAAAACTAGAGATCAATAACAGAAAAACTAGGGAAAAGAAATCAAATACTTCGAAAATGAACAATACCCTCCTGAAAAAAGACTGGGTTATAGAAGACATCAAGGAGGGAATAAGGAAATTCATAGAAAGCAACGAGAATGAAAATACTTCCTATCAAAACCTCTGGGACACAGCAAAAGCAGTGCTCAGAGGCCAATTTATATCGATAAATGCACACATACAAAAAGAAGAAAGAGCCAAAAGCAAAGAACTGTCCCTACAGCTTGAACAAATAGAAAGTGAGCAACAAAAGAATCCATCAGGCACCAGAAGAAAACAAATAATAAAAATTAGAGCTGAACTAAATGAATGAGAGAACAGAAAAACAATTGAAAGAATTAACAAAGCCAAAAGCTGGTTCTTTGAAAAAGTTAACAAAATTGATAAACCATTGGCTAGACTGACTAAAGAAATACAGGAAAGGAAACAAATAACCCGAATAAGAAATGAGAAGGACCACATCACAACAGAACCAAATGAAATTAAAAGAATCATACCAGATTATTGTGAAAAATTGTACTCTAACAAATTTGAAAACCTAGAAGAAATGGATGAATTCCTGGAAAAACACTACCTACCTAAACTAACACATTCAGAAGTAGAACAACTAAATAGACCCATAACAAAAAAAGAGATTGAAAAGGTAATCAAAAAACTCCCAACAAAAAAAAGCCCTGGCCCGGACGGCTTCACTGCAGAGTTCTACCAAATTTTCAGAGAAGAGTTAACACCACTACTACTAAAGGTATTCCAAAGCATAGAAAATGACGGAATACTACCCAACTCATTCTATGAAGCCACCATCTCCCTGATACCAAAACCAGGTAAAGACATTACAAAAAAAGGAAATTATAGACCTATATCCCTCATGAACATTGATGCAAAAATCCTCAACAAAATTCTAGCCAATAGAATCCAACAACACATCAAAAAAATAATTCACCCTGATCAAGTGGGATTTATACCAGGTATGCAAGGCTGGTTTAATATCAGAAAAACCATTAATGTAATCCATCACATAAATAAAACAAAAGACAAAAACCACATGATCTTATCAATTGATGCAGAAAAGGCATTTGACAAAGTCCAACACCTATTCACGATAAAAACTCTTACCAAAATAGGAATTGAAGGAAAATTCCTCAACATAATAAAGGGCATCTATGCAAAGCCAACAGCCAATATCACTCTAAATGGAAAGAACCTGAAAGCATTTCCCTTGAGAACGGGAACCAGACAAGGATGCCCTTTATCACCGCTCTTATTCAACACCGTGTTGGAAGTCTTAGCCAGGGCAATTAGGCTAGACAAAGAAATAAAAGGTATCCGGATTGGCAAGGAAGAAGTAAAGTTATCACTATTTGCAGATGACATGATTATATACACAGAAAACCCTAAGGAATCCTCCAGAAAACTACTGAAACTAATAGAAGACTTTGGCAGAGTCTCAGGTTATAAAATAAACATACAAAAATCACTTGGATTCCTCTACATCAACAAAAAGAACACCGAAGAGGAAATAACCAAATCAATACCATTCACAGTAGCCCCCAAGAAGATAAGATACTTAGGAATAAATCTTACCAAGGATGTAAAAGACCTATACAAAGAAAACTACAAAGCTCTACTACAAGAAATTCAAAAGGACATGCTTAAGTGGAAAAACATACCCTGCTCATGGATAGGAAGACTTAACATAGTAAAAATGTCTATTCTACCAAAAGCTATCTATACATTTAATGCACTTCCGATCCAAATTCCAATGTCATATTTTAAGGGGATAGAGAAACAAATCACCAATTTCATACGGAAGGGAAAGAAGCCCCGGATAAGCAAAGCACTACTGAAAAAGAAGAAGAAAGTGGGAGGCCTCACCTTACCTGACTTCAGAACCTATTATACAGCCACAGTAGTCAAAACAGCCTGGTATTGGTACAACAACAGACACATAGACCAATGGAACAGAATTGAGAACCCAGACATAGATCCATCCACGTATGAGCAGCTGATATTTGACAAAGGACCAGTGTCAATTAACTGGGGAAAAGATAGCCTTTTTAACAAATGGTGCTGGCATAACTGGATATCCATTTGCAAAAAAATGAAACAGGACCCATACTTCACACCATGCACAAAAACTAACTCCAAGTGAATCAAAGACCTAAACATAAAGACTAAAACGATAAAGATCATGGAAGAAAAAATTGGGACAACCCTAGGAGCCCTAATACAAGGCATAAACAGAATACAAAACATTACCAAAAATGATGAAGAGAAACCCGATAACTGGGAGCTCCTAAAAATCAAACACCTATGCTCATCTAAAGACTTCACCAAAAGAGTAAAAAGACCACCTACAGACTGGGAAAGAATTTTCAGCTATGACATCTCTGACCAGCGCCTGATCTCTAAAATCTACATGATTCTGTCAAAACTCAACCACAAAAAGACAAACAACCCAATCAAGAAGTGGGCAAAGGATATGAACACACATTTCACTAAAGAAGATATTCAGGCAGCCAACAGATACATGAGAAAATGCTCTCGATCATTAGCCATTAGAGAAATGCAAATTAAAACTACGATGAGATTCCATCTCACACCAGCAAGGCTGGCATTAATCCAAAAAACACAAAATAATAAATGTTGGAGAGGCTGCGGAGAGATTGGAACTCTTATACACTGCTGGTGGGAATGTAAAATGGTACAACCACTTTGGAAATCTATCTGGCGTTATCTTAAACAGTTAGAAATAGAACTACCATACAACCCAGAAATCCCACTCCTAGGAATATACCCTAGAGATACAAGAGCCTTCATACAAACAGATATATGCACACCCATGTTTATTGCAGCTCTGTTTACAATAGCAAAAAGTTGGAAGCAACCAAGGTGTCCATCAACGGATGAATGGGTAAATAAATTGTGGTATATTCACACAATGGAGTACTACGCATCGATAAAGAACAGTGACGAATCTCTGAAACATTTCATAACATGGAGGAACCTGGAAGGCATTATGCTGAGCGAAATGAGTCAGAGGCAAAAGGACAAATATTGTATAAGACCACTATTATAAGATCTTGAGAAATAGTAAACCTGAGAAGAACACATACTTTTGTGGTTAAGAGGAGGGGAGGGAAGGAGGGAGGGAGAGGGTTTTTTACTGATTAATCAGTAGATAAGAACTGCTTTAGGTGAAGGGAAAGACAACACTCAATACATGGAAGGTCAGCTCAATTGGACTGGACCAAAAGCAAAGAAGTTTCCGGGATAAAATGAATGCTTCAAAGGTCAGCGGAGCAGGGGCGGGGGTCTGGGGAACATGGTTTGCGGGGACTTCTAAGTCAATTGGCAAAATAATTCGATTATGAAATCATTCTGCATCCCACTTTGAAATGTGGCGCCTGGGGTCTTAAATGCTAACAAGCAGCCATCTAAGATGCAGCAATTGGTCTCAACCCACCTGGATCAAAGGAAAATGAAGAACACCAAGGCCACACGACACCTAAGAGCCCAAGAGACAGAAAGGGCCACATGAACCAGAGACCTACATCATCCTGAGACCAGAAGAACTAGTTGGTGCCCGGTCACAATCGATGACTGCCCTGACAGGGAGCACAGCAGAGGACCCCTGAGGGAGCAGGAGATCAGTGGGATACAGACCCCAAATTCTCATAAAAAGACCAAACTTAATGGTCTGACTGAGACTGGAGGAATCCCGGCGGCCATGCTCCCCAGACCTTCTGTTGACACAGGACAGGAACCATCCCCGAAGACAACTCATCAGAAATGAAAGGGACTGGTCAGCGGGTGGGAGAGAGACGCTGATGAAGAGTGAGCTAATTATATCAGGTGGACACTTGAGATTGTGTTGGCAACTCTTGTCTGGAGGGGGGATGGGAGGATAGAGAGAGAGGGAAGCAGGCAAAATTGTCAAGAAAGGAGAGACTGAAAGGGCTGACTCAAGAGGGGGAGAGCAAGTGGGAGTAGGGAGTGAGATGTATGTAAACTTATATGTGACAGACTGATTGGATTTGTAAACGTTCACTTGAAGCTTAATAAAAGTTATTAAAAAAAAAAAGAATGTATTTCTTCAGGCAGAGGAATTAAAAAAAAAAAGGTCTAAGATGGAAATTCTGAAATATAAAAGAACTGAGCATATAAAATACGTATATATGCTTATTATATTATATAATTATATAAATAAAAGTTAGATTTATAAGACAAAAATTATGTCATGCATAGTTTGTGGAATTAAAAGAGAAGATTCAAATAATATCACTGTACGTCATAAAATATAAATGAAGATAGAGTGACTGCAGTTAAAACACTAAGGCTCTTGAATTATCTGTGAAGAAGGTAAATATATTGATACATTTACATTATGATCAATTAAGTATACATTTTAAAATTTCTGAAGAAGCCAATAACTGATAGTCATTGTATATATAACAAAGAGTTAAGCTCTTGACTGCTAACTAAAAGGTTTTCAGTTCAAACCCACCCAGCAGCTTCTCAAGAGGAAGACTTGGTGATCTGCTTCTGTGAAGAGATTACAACCAATAAAACCCTGTGGGGCATTTCTACTCTGTTGCATGGGGTTGCTATGAATTGGAAATGACTTGATGGCACTCAGCAACAACAATGTATAACTTCTTAAAAAAAAAAAAACCAAAACAATCAATCTCAAAGGAAATAAGAAACGAGACAAAAATTGCACAGTAAAGGCAGGAAAAGGAGAAAGCTAAGACGTAGAAAAAAATCCAAAATATATCGGTAATTAAGGACATTGTAAATGAATTCAATGCTTCAGGAAAAACGACAGATCCTTAGACTGCTTTTTTAAAATCTTAACTTTATATTGCTAGTAAGAGACACATTTAAACATCAGAATCCAGAAAGGATAGAATTAAAGAAAGATAGTGTAGCTATATTGATATAAGAAAAAAAATAACTATAAGGGAAAAGGAAACCCTGGTGGCATAGTGGTTAAATGTTACAGCTACTAACCAAGAGGTTGGCAGTTCGAATCTACTAGGCACTCCTTGGAAACTCTATGGGGCAGTTCTACTCTGACCTATAGGGTCGCTAAGAGTTGGAACGGACTCGACGGCAGTGGTGGTGGGATAAGGGAAAAAATGTTACTAGAGATAAACAAGGTCTTTACATATGCTCTGTGTAACCAAAATGGATGTAGTCACAGGGACTAATAGACAAATTCACTTTCTTATTGAGAGATATCATAAATCAAGCAGACAAATTTTTGCTTGATATAGAAGATTCTAAGGATATAGAAGATTGAAGCACAATTAACAAGCCTCGCCTTATGAGCACATATATAACACTGTATCCAATAAGTATAGAAAATACTGTCTTTCCAAGGACACAGTGAACATTTATAGAAACTGAATATTATTGGACTATAAAACAAATCCGAATTAATTACAAAGGATTGTTGTCAGGAAGGCCAGATTCTTTTTTTTTTTTTTTTGATGCACACATTTAAACATATTAAATTACTATGAATAAGTTTTATGCTGATCAACTTGAGTACACCGATGAAATGTAAAAATTCCTAGATAAAAATGCATCATACCAAGATTAACTCAAGGAGAAATAAAAAGCCCAAATAATTTCTAAGTAGATTAGTCTTTAATGATCACAAGGAATGACAAGGAACATTACTGGATTATTGGAAATTTTCAGTATCTTGATGCCAGTGGTGGTTTTGCGGGTATTTTTTTTTTTTATATATGTAGCAAAACTCACCTTTAAATGGATGCAATTCATTTAGATAAATTATACCTTAATGCAATTGACTTAAAATATTCCTTCAAAGAAGAAATTAGAAATTGTTTGGTGAGTTCTATTAGCATTCCAAACTTAGACAAATTATTTCATAGTATAGAAGGAGAGAATATACTCACAATTTTTCTTATGAAGCTACATAACCTTGTTACGAAAGCATAACAAAGATTGCATGAAAAAGAAAAGTATAAGCCTGTCTTAAAAAAAATTAATCAAGCTAATATTAATAATAACAACAACAATAATAGAAGATACTTTTGTAATGCTTACTACTCCTTAAGCACTGCTTAAAGTACCTGAAATACAATAACTCATTTGTTCCTCACAATAACTTTATGAGCTATATGGTATTACCCTACCGCCATGTTATAAAGAACCTGAAATACATAAAGGCTAAATAACTTGCTATATATAAGAGAGAAAGTAAACTGGTTTTAGAGGTCAGCCACTTAACCACTAAACCATACTGTCTGCATTATGACAATGTTTATTGCAGGAGTTCAAGGTAACTTAACACATTTAGAAGTTAGTGAAGAAAAATCATTGGATTATCTCAATAGATAGAGGAAAATCATTTGATAAAATTCAATGTCCATTTGTTAAAAAAAAAGAAAAGAAAACTGTTAGTAAACCTCTAATCAACTCGAACTTCCTTTCCTGATAAATATATCTGGAAAAAATTATAACAAACATAATTTTTTGGTAAAATACTGAAACAATTTCTTCTATAAGGTATAGTTCAGGGGTGCCTGATCTTATCCCTTATAATCAATACTGCTCTGAAATTCTTAGCCTCTGTGATAAGACAAGAAAAACTAAATAATAATTATGAAGAATTAAGCCAAAATACCTTAATTTTTAAACATAAAACTGTATAATTATTTATAACCAACAGATAAACTGTTAGAATCAATAAACATTTATGAAGTCTGCTTAATAAATGAGAAAACAAAGATCAATTGCATCTTTATTGTCTGGCAACACAAAGAGGCCCCCTTGGACTTACTGTACCAAATATCAAGAATTATTTTTTCTTTTTTTTTTAATTGAGATATAATTCACATGCCATTCAACTTAGCATTTTAAAGTGTACAATTTAGTGGTTTTTAGTACATACACAAGTTGTGCAACAATCACCACTATCTAATTTCAGAACATTTTTATCACTTAAAAACAATGCCCCACACCCATTTAGCTTTCCCCATGCCCTGTTTCCCCAGCCCCTGCAAACCTCTGATCTTCCTTCTATCTCTGCGGATTTGATTAATTTTGAGCTTATTTTTGTATATGGTATGAGGTTGTTGTTGCTGTTGTTAGGTGTTGCTGAGTTGACTCCAACTCGTAGTGACCCTATGTACAACAGAATGAAACACTGCCGGGTTCTGCACCATCTTCACAATCCTTGCTGAGTTGGAGCCCATTGTTGCAGCCCCTGTGTCAATCCATCTCATTGAGGGAATTCCTCTTTTTCTCCAGCCCTCTACTTTACCAAGCATGATGTCCTTCCCCAGGGGCTGGTCCCTCCTGATAATATGTCCAAAGAATATGAGATGATGTCTCACCATCCTTGTTTCTAAGGAACATTCTGGCTGTACTTCTTCCAAGACAGATTTGGTCCTTCTTCTGACAGTCCATGATATAGTCAATATTCTTTGCCAACACTGTAATTCAAATGCATCAATTCTTCTCCATCTTCTTTATTCATTGTCTAGCTTTCACATGCAGATGAGGCAATTAAAAACATTATGGCTTGGGTCAGGCACACCTTAGTCCTCAAAGTGACATCTTAGCTTTTTAACACTTTAAAGAGGTCTTTTCCAGCAGATTTGCCCAATGCAATACAGCAGTTGATTTCTTGACTGCTGTTTCCACGGGCATTGATTGTGGATCCAAGTAAAATGAAATCTTTGACAACTTCAGTCTTTTCTCTGTCATGCTGTAGCTTATTGGTCCAGTTGTGACAATTTTTGCTTTCTTTATATTGAGGGTATAATCCACACTGAAAGCTGTAGTTGTTGATCTTCATCAGTAAGTGCTTCAAGTCCTCTTCACTTTCAGCAAGCAAATGTTTTTTCATCTGCATATCCCAGGTTGTTAATGAGTCTTCTTCCAATTGTGATGCAGCGTTCTTCTTCATATAGTCTAGCTTCTCTGATTATTTGCTCAGCATACAGATAGAATTGGTTTAAAGTCAGGAAAGGTGTGTGTCAGGGTTGTATTCTTTCAACATACCTATTCAGTCTGTATGCTGAGCAAATAATACTAGAAGCTGGACTATATGAAGAAGAACAGGGCATCAGGATTGGAGGAAGACTCATTAACAACCTGTGTTATGCAGATGACACAACCTTGCTTGCTGAAGGTGAAGAGGACTTGAAGCACTTACTAATGAAGATCAATGACCACAGTCTTTAGTATGGATTGCACTCAACATAAAGAAAACAAAAATCCTCACAACTGGACCAAAGAGCAACATCATCATAAATGGAGAAAAGATTGAAGTTGTCAAGGATTTCATTTTACTTGGATCCACAATCAACAGCCATGGAAGCAGCAGTCAAGAAATCAAAAGACGCATTGCATTGGGTAAATCTGCTGCAAAGGACCTCTTTAAAGTGTTGGAAAGCAAAGATGTCACCTTGAAGACTAAGGTGCACCTGACACAAGCCATGGTGTTTTCAGTCACATCATATGCATGTGAAAGCTGGACAATGAATAAGGAAGACCGAAGAAGAATTGATGCCTTTGAATTGTGGTGTTGGCTAAGAATATTGAATATGCCAGGGGCTGCCAAAAGAATGAACAAATCTGTCTTGGAAGAAGTACAACCAGAGTGCTCCTTAGAAGCAAGGATGGCGAGACGGCATCTTACATACTTTGGACATGTTGTCAGGAGGGATGAGTCCCTGGAGAAGGACATCATGCTTGGCAGAATACAGGGTCAGCGGAAAAGAGGAAGACCCTCAACAAGGTGGGTTGACACAGTCGCTGCAACAATGAGCTCAAGCATAACAATTGTGAGGATGGCTCAGACCTGGGCAGTGTTTCCTTCTGCTGAGGATAGGGTTGCTATGAGTCGGAACCAACTCGATGGTACCTAACAACAACAACAACAACAACAGATAGAATAAATAGGGTGAAAGGATACAACCCAGACACACACCTTTCCTGGATTATAAACCACACAGTGTCCCCTTGTTCTGTTCCAACCACTGCCTCTTTGGTCTATGTATAGGTTCCACATAAGCACAATTATATGTTCTGGAATTCTTATTCTTCGCAATGTTATCTGTAATTTGTTATGATCCACACACTCAAATGCCTTTTCATAGTCAATAAAACACAAATAAACATCTTTTTGGCATTCTCCGCTTTCAGCCAAGATCCATTGGACATCAGCCATGATATCCCTCATTCCAAGTCCTCTTCTGAGGTAGGGGCCCAAATGCATTATTTCACATGTGAATGTCCAGCTATCCCAGGACTGTGGAAAAGACTGTATTTTCCACATTGCATTGTTTTGGCACCGTTGTCAAATAATTATTTTAAGTTCAGTAATTTCTATGGTATTGGTGCAGCAACAGACAAATTGACAAATAAGGAGAATAAGAAACCCATATAGACAGCGAGACATTTATGAAACTCTGATGAATGACAAAAAATGTCATTGCAGATTAGTAAAGATATTTTTTAATAAATCCTGCAAAGACAACTGCTTATTAAAAAAAAAAAAAAAAGACCCCCTACCTCACATTTTACCAAAAAAGAAAAAAAAATTAATTCTGGATTATATGTAAGGGAAAAACAGAGCTATAAAAATATTAAAACACAAAGGTAAATCTTTAGAATTTTTAAGTAAAGTAGGGTTTCTTAAATTTGACCCCAAATGCAAATTATAAAGGAAAAGATTGATAGATTTGATCTTGTTAAAATTGAAAACATGTTCTTCAAAAGAGCACATAGAGTGAAAAGACAAGTTTTGTTCATATATGCAATCAATCAGCATTAGTATTCATAAAATATATTTCCCACAAATCAGTAAATAAATGGGAAACAACACAGCAGATAAATGCAATTCACAAAGGAGGAAAGTGAGTGGCTAATACATTCCTGAAACAAGGTTCAGTTTCATTGGTAAAAAGGAAATACAAATGATAAGCATCATGAGATATCTTTCACATGATATAAGCAAGATTATAACAGTCTGTTAACTCTAATTGTTAGCTAGAATGTAGATCAACAGGATCAAGTAAAATTCTTGATTGGAGTGTAAATTGATACAGCCACAGTGGAAAACAATTTGGTTTTACTAAATAAAGTCAAACTGGCATATTTCACGGCCCTTCGATTCTTTTCCTAGAGGCATACCCCGACAAAATCTCAGACTCTTTGCAACAAACTGAAAATAACACAAGTGTCTGTCAACAAAGGAGTGGATAAAAAAATTTGTGGCGTATTAATACAAAAAAACACAATACAACAGTGAAAATAAATGAGTTAGAATTACCTATGTTTTCACCAAAGAAGAAGAATTGTGTATGTAATTCCATTAATATGAAGTTCAACAGCAAACAATATAGTGTTTAAGGTCACAAATATATGTTAAAACCAAATAATGACAAAGCAATGATAAAATTCAAAATTCAGAACAGCGATTACCTCTGATGTGAGACAGAAAGGGTGCCCTTGGGAAGAGACACATAAGGGACTCCAAGGATAAAAAAAAACACCATATAATTCTGGTTGCCAGGTGTCAGAGCAGAACTGCGCTCCATAGGGCTTTCAGTGGCTGAGATTTTCGAAGTAAATTGCCAGGCCTTTCTCCTGAGTTACCTCTGGGTGAATTCACACCTCCAACCTTTCAGTTAGCAGCCCAGTGCGTTAACCATTTCCACCACCCGGGGACTCTGTAAGGGTAACGGCACTGTTCTAATGTTCTATTTCTTGACCTGATTCTACTTATCATTATCCTTTTATTGTGCCCTGATTTTGCAAGCATTTTTAAATCTTATCAATATTTAATCAATTAAAAGAAAAGTTTGGGGAATGGTATTTGTCTCAATTCTTGGCATCAAAATCTAGGCTTATAGATGTCATCAGATTAGACTGAAAAGAGTTTTGTATAACTAGTCTCAATGCGAGTGTCACCAAATGACACGATTAATGACCTTACATAATTTAGAAGTGAAAGGACTCCCATTTCTTGCCAAAAACTTCTGTTTTAGAAATGTTCAAACATAAAAAAGGTTGAACAAACATGTTTCAGCTCCACGTAACTAACATTTGTTGATATTCTCTATGTCTCATTTATTTGGATTTTTAAAATTTATTATGCTGTAAGCCATTGTTGTTGTGGGGTGCCATGGAGTCAATTCCTATTCACAGTGACTCCATGTGACAGAGTATAACTGTTCCATAGGGTATTTTTTCCTTTATGAAAGCAGATAGCCAAGTCTTTGGAGCCATTAACCCACTGCCGTCGAGTCGATTCCGACTCATAGCGACCCTATAGGACAGAGTAGAACTGCCATATAGAGTTTCCAAGGAGTGCCTGGTGGATTTGAACTGCCAACCTTTTGATTAGCAGCAGTAGCACTTAACCACCACGCCATCAGGATTTCCTTGGAGCCATTAGGTAGGTTCAAACCGCCAACCTATTGGTTGGCTATGGAGCACATAACCCTTTGTGCCACCAGGGTAGCAGTTCTTTGAGCTGGTTTGCGTGTTCTTTGGGTTGACTCTGTTAGCGTTGAGCACTCCTTGCTTTCTGGCATAAGGTGAGACCCTAGGCTCACCGTGCTATCCCTGTCCAGTGGAAAACATGTTAACTAACTTTTCTTTTGAAAGTAAGCATATACTTTTAGTGTTGTTACCAGTGTTTGTTAACTTTAACTTACTATTATTTTTTAAATTATCTTCTTATTGGGTACATTTAAAAAAAAAAAAAAGCTTCGAAGTATCTGTTATAAAGGACTTATTCTGAATAAAATTGCTTGCAAATAAAATCTGTGTTTGTTTTGATTCATTTGAATTGAACATTGACTCTTTGAGCATCTGGGGTGCAAGAACGATGCCTTCCTCCTCTTCTTCCTCCTACCCTGCCCAGCAAATATAGGTGCTGGATTGATGTTTCCCAAATGGCATTAAATACTAGAGCAGCCCTGTATGTGTGTGTGCCCGTGTGTGTGTGTGTGTGTGTGTGTGCGCGTGTTGAGCATACACGAACTGCCTTGAAATAACCTAGAATGGGGCTGAATGGAGGTCTGTAAGTTAACAGAAACCACATTTCATTTTTATCTCCCCACTTAAAAGCTGATTGGCCTCTGTTTTTCAAGGTTATCACCCTTGTCTGCGAACTGAAGAGGCTTGAAATGCACCTTACAAATGCAGTTGTTGACTTTCAAACAAGGTGCCTCTCTCAGGCCCCCACCCCGGTTGCCCACCCTTCCCAGGGACGATTGGGGTTTTGCACGACTTTTGCTTCAGTGGCTGAAATGATTGGAGAGGACTGGAGCACTTCAGGCAGGCCTCGCAGCCACACGCCGGGCCTAACTTCTGTAAACATTGTCCTGATGACAGCATTCTCCTACCCCATCTGCAGCTGCAAGGGGATCCATTATTTTTCCAGTCCTGGGGGAAGGAAAAGGTCTCCAGCATCATTACTCCTAGGCAAATGTAACTGACTCTGCCGCCTACCCTCATTTGCTTGCCATAATTATAGGTCGCTCACCCACTTTGTTATTGCTGAGCTCCCCTCAACCCACTTTTTTTTTGTTCTTATCAATAATAAATGGAGCCAGTGAAACATGCCACTGTAATATTTGGATATTATGAAAATGCTAATAATAACAAGGTAGCGTCAGCAACATCCTGGCTTTATCAGCTGGTCAGATGCTCTATTAGGCAGCCAGTGAGGAGTTCAAGCAAATTGGTTATGTTAATGTCCTGTAGTACTTGGAAAAGATGAGGCGTTGGCAATTAATTTTTTCCAAGCTGCCGGCCGACAGGCAAATTTATATTCCTCCCTCTCCGTGGGATCAAGCTCAGAGGAGGTGAGGTAAAAAAGTGAGCTTCCTTCCAGTAGCTTTCCAGGATCTAATTGAACGGTGCTAAATAAAGCCTGGAGTAGAGAGACAAGAGGGGAGAGAGTGCATCCAGCAATGGGTGAGCACCGTCTTCCCCATTCATTCCGCTGACAGGGCTTTTGCAACTTAAACCTGTTTTATTAATTATGTTTGACATTTCCTTAATTAGTTTCATTTACATCCCATCAGACCCTACCAGACGATTGCTCCATACATCATTTTACTAGAGGAGCGTGATGCCTACAGAATTATAACAACAACAGAAAATCTTATGTAACTTACATATAAAACTAGTGGACTGTCCTTTTCATTTAAATGGTTTTGTAGAAGGGGGAGGAGATGGATCGGGCAGTCTTTTCTGAATTTTGCAGATGCCCTAATGTATTTATAGGGTAAAAGAGATTCAAATGTATATTCAGATACTCAATTATATTGTCCAGCTGTAAGACCTACCCAATTTAAAGATTGCTCTTCAACAACAATAGAGATAAGCCTGAAGAAATGAGGTAGGGTCAGAAACATTGGGATTTGCCTCCATCCTTGCAACTTACTGCCCTCTGCTCCCACCTCACCAAGTGTACCTAGTTGCTCCTTATCCAGGAACTCGGTCAGCACTCAGATACAAAAAGTCCAGTCTAACAAGTCCTGGGATACAAGGCTGAACCAAATCGAACTGATTGAATGAATGGAATAATGAATGAACCAATTCTTCACCTCTCATTAGAAACCCCGGTCCTGATCTTATCTCTGTGCAAATTCACTTTTGGACTGTGAGTCATCTCACCCACTGGCTTTGCTATGAGAGTATCAAATGAGATAACATATATGACAGGCATTTGTAAACATGAAGCAATGCATGCATGCAAGGTACTGTTATTGTTGATGTTGTTATTGTTCAGGTCCCATGTCTGTTATAGAGGTCCATGAATCAGTGTACACATTATATTTTTGTTTGTTTATAATATTTTTTAATATTACATTTAATATTTTTTTAAATAACATAATTTTTGTTTGTAATATTTGTTGACATTATTGGTGTTCAGGTCCCATGTCTGTTATAGAGGTCCCTTTCAGGGCTCCTGATTCCTGCTGTCAGTCTGTGCTCTGAGTTTCTGACTTCCAGTCTCACAGTGCCTTTACTAAGAGCCCTGAACTTTATCTCTCAGGCTTCCAACCTGAGGTCCACCTGATTTCCAGATCCTGACCTTGTCGCCCAAGTGGACAAATGCACCTTTGTACAGTCCATTTCCATGGTTGAGTTTCCTGGGTTTAATTGCATGCCTACCCAAACTTTTTACACCTTCCAGGTCCTTACTCTCATAGCTGCCCTCTAGGAGCTTGCTCACTTGGAAACAAATAGCCTTCCTCTTTGCCCAGCTTCCCTGGATATAGTGGCCTACTACAGCTCAGGTCCCAGAGTGACATTTGCATAACATATATGTCCAGAGTCACTGTAAGATGATTAGATGCACTAGACTTTGGCAAACAGATAAAGACTAAAAGGCTTGGTTATTCATTAATCCTACCAGCTAACCAAAATTCACAGTCTAGGGTTATGGCAGTTACCGGTTTTACAATGCTCTGTTGAGCAATGCCAAGTGGCATTACCAATTGTGGTTGATACATGGGGCTGCCCTTCTGGACACATGCTGCATGTTTCAGGCTGAGCTTCGGACATCTGTTAGCAGCTAGCACAGCTTCTAAGTAGTGAGCACAACATGGACTTTGGTTAACTAATCACTTCTAACTGGCTTAATCCATAACCATTTAAGGAGCATTGATAAACCAGCATTACCACTCAATTCATTATTGAATTTATCAGCTATTACATTAATAAATGTCTTCTTTCCGTAACTGGTAAATACTTCTCTTTCTCTCTACATCTATCCCGTCTTCATTCTTTTCTGACCCAGAAAAAAATGGTTTTAGATAAATTCTGTCTTAAAGAAATTTCTAAAACTATCTATGGTTTGAAATTCTCCCCTTCCACTTTCTTAAGTATCCTCCTCTCTCCACACGTTTCAATCCTTTGCTCTCCATTGCTTATATCATTTCTGCCATTAATCACACCCATGTATTATTTTTACCAGAAATAAAAAGAAAACAGCCTCTGGCCTCTTCTAATTTCTGTTTTAGTTTTCTTTTGTGTTCAGTTATGGAATTCTTAAATGAGTCCCTGATACCTGTTGTGCACTATTCTTTCCCCGCCACTACACCGCAAACTTAACACCTTTTACTTGTAAACTGTACAAATTATAATCACTCAGGCTGGTGCAGATTGAGAGAAACACCAAATACTGCTTACAATTTTGCCTTACCTAGAGAAATACAAGAAGAGCTAACATTTATTGAGTATTTACAACATGCCAGACCCTGTACTTGTGGTGGCATCGAATGCCTCAATCATGTCTATCCAATGGGATGGACGCTCTGATTCCTCCTTCACAGAATAAGAAATCGAAGTACAGAGAGTTTCGGTTACTGGTCAAGGTCATACAACCAAGAAGTGGCAGGACCACAATTCTAACTCAGGGGAGGTGGCTTCAAGTCTTCTCAATCACAGCACCACCTCAAAAAATACATATATATCTCCATTGGCAGGAAGGAATATCTCTCTAAACCCTTTGTAGCTGAGTCCTTGGACAACAAATTGACTGCTTTGTATATATATTTTTTTATTATGTTTATGCCTCCTGACAACCCTAAGCAATGAGAAGCATTTCACGCTAAATCAATCCTTATATCATCTCTTTCACCAGGCTAGCACTGCTCTACTCCATGTTATGGAGGAGAGAATGAAGACAGAGAGAGGCACACTGTTTATTCAAAGCCACTTGGGAGACAAAAATATATAAGTATAAATGTACGTATATATCTCTTCCATTTCCCTAAAGCAGTAGCTCTTGAATCTGTTCTTGCCCTTCACCCACCTTTGGGTGAGCACGTATTAACCACTGTCATCTTCTTCATCTAGGTGCTGTCTGTGTTCCAAATAGGCCATAAAAGTCATTTTCTGTTCTACTCCTTCTAGTTGAGTAATTCTATTTTACAATTGCATGGAGCTTTCAAGAGCAGTGTCTCCCTAACTAATAGAGAGAGTACTTTGGAAAAAGCTCCTTGCACCCAGGGTAGTAGGACAGAGGCCAATTAGAAGACCACATGGGATGTGAAAAATACAATGGAGGTCGTGATGCTCAGAGCTGTTAAGGCCTTTTCACAGGGGTCAAGGTAATATAGTTAAATATTCTGCTTCTAAACTAGATAATTACACTCTGCCTTTGTAGTGATCTAAATTTCATCACACAAAGTCCTAAACTATCCTTTATTATCTATTCTATACTTGAAAGGGGCCTTATTTCCATATCCGAATGAAGTGAGGTCTAATATCTGTCTTGAGATACTTCAGAAATTGGGCTGAAAACAGCACTAACTCTGAATTCAGCAACCTACGTGGTTATGTTCACCTAAAACTGCCACAGGCAGCTGCATCTAGAACTTACAATTTTTTTAGTTCAGGTCAATACAAATCGCATTCACCCCATTTATCTCTCTATGTTATATAATAAATTCTTGGGATTTTGTTTGGTGGTGAACCTCTAAATGTTAACTTCATTCACCAGTAATTATTGAACACTTAGTGTGCCTAGACACTGTTTTCGGTACAGATAATAGAGGCGTGAAGAAGACAGATATGTCTTTACTGCCGTAGGGTTTATTTTCTATTGGGGACAGCAGATAAGATAAGACAGGATAGCATAAGAAAACAAAATTGTTTATTAAGAGTGACTAGACTTTGGACATGTTATCAAGAGGGATCAGTCCCTGGAGAAGGACGTCATGCTTGGTAAAGTAGAGGGTCAGTGAAAAAGAGGAAGACCCTCAACAAGATGGATTGACACAGTGGCTGCAACAATGGGCTCAAGCATAACAACAATCGTGAGGATGGCACAGGACTGAGCAGTGTTTCTTTCTGTTGTACATAGGGTTACTGTGAGTCAGAACTGACTCGAAGGCACCTAACAATAACAACAAGACTAGGGAGGAGGGGAGTAACTTTAGCCAGGGTGCTCAAGGAGGACAGAGTGGATGAGGAGAGGCAAGCTCTGCCAAGATCAGAGTGTGGGGTGTTCAAGATTGAAGGAAGAGCAAGTACAAAGACCCTCAGCATAATAGAGCTTGCTGTGTTCAAGGGAAGAAAAAAAGTCAGCATAGTCCAGCCATAGGTCCCTAAATGGCGCAAATGGTTCGCGCTAGACTACTACCTTAAATATGAGTGGTTCAGACCACCCAGCAGCACCACGAAAGAATGGCATGGCAATCTGTTTCTGTAAAAATCATATCCAAGAAAATCCTATGGAGCATTTCTACTCCATAACACATGGGGTCGTTATGAATCAGAACTCACTTGCCAGCAACAGGTTTGGTTTGGTTTTTGGTAGGTTGGCCATCGGGAGCAAGAAAGTAAGCACAGACAGACATTCGAGGTAGGCCTTTTGGACTGTATTCTGAGCCATAGAGAATAAGTCTGTTTTGTTTCTGAACAATTAAAAATATCAACATCCAAAGGGTGTGAATTTCAATTAGAAAATAATTTTAATAACAATGAAAGTTTAATACAATTTTAATCTGGTTTTGTTTGAGTTTCAAATCTTGTAAATAACTGACAGGAAGGACTTGGTTGAAGTATTTAGTGGTTTATGGTGAGCTTATTAAAAGTGGTTTCCCAGTGAATTTTTTCTGTTTTTTTTTTTTTCCTTCCAAATCATTGTTGTATCCCCCAAAAGTTTATAACGAGGTTAGAATGAGAAGAATTTTAAGACATATTCTACATAAAAGAATGATAAAAGACACCATAGTTTATTTTTTCTTCCTTTCTTTCTTACCCAAGATGGCAGTTCTGCAAGTGCTGGGAAGCAGCTCAGAAAGATGAAAAGAATTTCCTCGGAGCCTCTGACATCTCCGAGGGTTGGGTGTGAGTACATCCTTTTTCTTTTTTTTCCTTTTCCTAAGCCAAGTCCTTGGGATCACTGACTGTCTACGTGGCCGGTTACACTCAACATGGAATATGCACTCACTGATTTAGAATTAAGTTGAAATCCAAGAGACAAGGCAAGCATCCAAGGCAATTAGCCGCCTGCATCATTTTCTATAAAACGCTGCCGTAGTTTACAAAAGGCTGAAAGAGGTCTGAAATATCATCAAATGGTGAAAAATCAAAATATTTTGCTGTCACATGCTGTCACATACTGTCAGAAAGCTGTGTGCTCTGGCCATAGTCAAGTTGAAGCCGATGAAAAGATCAACAAACAAGGCAGGTTTAGGGGTATTTGACCTCATCAGCGCTGTGCCTGGAAGTACCTGTCAGCATTTTGGTTGTCCTATGCTGTGACACTATTGCTTATACAGCTTGCCAGTGGACATGCCTGATGACATCCTGGAAGAGAAACAACAGATTGATGTGTTCAGTTTTCTATTTTCAAATGCTGTTCACTGCTGCTAAGACGGAGCTTAAATTTAATTCCAATTACCAGTTCCACCACCAATGAATTATTCAAGATAAACTGCCCAGTTTTGCTGAAGCATGTGGATAATGCGTCTACGTTTGCTTCTATCTACACATGTACGGACTCATTGCAAAACTAAATTAGCTTATCCTCAGTTTATTAGAATTCCATAACGCTCTGTAATTTCGAAGAGGCTGATCAATATTTGCTGAGCTGGGGTTACGTAACTCATGAAAACTTCACAGCCCCAAACATACATGTATGGCCACTTAAAAATTTAAAAACTATAAATAAGGTAAA
The DNA here is from genome assembly GCF_024166365.1 of Elephas maximus indicus. NCBI lineage: Eukaryota > Metazoa > Chordata > Mammalia > Proboscidea > Elephantidae > Elephas > Elephas maximus. Next base: position 85,220,785 of record NC_064831.1, on the reverse strand, counting down.
TGAAACATGAATTTTTATCACGTAAGCAAGGCAAAGAAGTTCTATATAAGGGGTGTGTGTGTGTGTATGTGTGTGTGTTTAGAAGTGGGGCAAAGTAAATAGAATAATAGAAACTAGTCTTTTTTTTAACCACTCTGATATTCCATTGGACTGAGTAGTGATGTCATAGTGTGTTCTTGTGTCATTGTTGTTAGTTGCTTTCCAGTCAGCTCCGACTCGTGGCGACCTTATGTATAACAGAAGGGAATGTTGCCTGGTCCTGTGCCATCTTTATGATCGTTGTTATGTTTGAGTCTATCGTTGTGGCCACTGTGTATTCTGAGTGCCTTTCAACTTAGGCGGCTCATTTTCCAGCACTATATGAAAGTTCTGTTGTTCTTCATAAGGTTTTTGTTGGCTAATTTTCAGCAGTAGATTGCCAGGCCTTTCTTCCTAGTCCATCTTAGTCTACAAATTCTCCTGAAACCTGTCCACCATGGGGACCCTGATGGTAATTGGAATAATGGTGCTATAGCTTCCAGCATTAGCAAAGTGCAAGCCACCACAATATGACACACTGGCAGATGAGTGGTGGTCTAGTGTCATAGAATGAGTACAATTTTAGCCAGCTCTAAGGAGAAATAAAATCTCCCTTTTTGCAATTGCTCACATAGAGAAAATATACACTTCCCTTTCAGTGACTCTGCCCTTGGAATTTTCATACATTTGCCTTAGGCAAAACTGAATTTTTCTGTCCTTGTTTAAAATTTTCACATTTCACAGAGAAAGAAAAAATTTTGCATAGCTAGAACATGACAGTTTCCCCATCTGTGAGAAACTGCTTCAAAAACACTGATGTAAGTCTAAAAATTCGTTTCCATTTTTAAAAAGATCTCAGCTTTTAAAATAATGGTTTTCATCAAATTATAAAAAAATATAGAGAAAAGTGCCTAGGTCATTAGTGTAAATTTCAATCAATTTTCATAGCCAACGCACCTGTGCAGCTACGACAGCAATGAAGAACTGGAACGTAGGCAGCACCGCTGAGTTCAGCCCATGCGTCCTCTCAGTCACTAGCCCCAGTTCCCTCACTATCAGTTAGCTTTGCCTGGGTTGAACTTTTCATACTGGAATCTCACAGTATATACTCTATTGGATCTGGTTTCTTTCACTCAACTTTGCTTCTGTGAAATTTATCCATGTTGCTGTACATAGCAGTGGTTCGTTTTCATTGCTATGTAGTATTCCATTGATTGGTTACACCACAGTTCATTTATATAATTTTAAGTTAACAGACTTTTGGGTTGCTTTGTTTTTTTTGGTATTTCAAATAGTGTTATTATGAATGTTTTTTGTAATGTTCCTTAGTACACAGTAGTATATGTTTCTGTTAGGAATATACCTAGAATGAAGTCACTGGGTAACGGGGTATGAAAATGTTTAGCTTTAGTGGATAGCATTCAGAACTTTTTTTTTTTTTTTTAATGGTTGCACAGATTTACACTACCAATGCATTACAGAACCCAGTTCCTTAGCATTCTTGGCAGCGTCTGGTATGGTCAATCTTTCTGATTTACGCATCCTGAAGGGTGTGTGTGAGTGGTATCTCCATGTGCTTTTAATATAATTTCCATGGGAATAATGAGTTGTGCATCCATTCATATGCTTATTGGTTACATGGATATCCTCTTTTGTGAAGGGTCTGCTCAAGTCTTCTGTCCATGTTTGTATTTGATAGTGTGTTGTACAATTCCTCAATTTGCTCTTTTTGTTTAGCACTTTTGTGTTCTGTTTAATAAATCTTTGTCTACCCCAAGGTTGTGATGATATTTTACCATGTTATCATCTAGAAGCTTTATTATTTTACCTTTCACCTTGAGATCTTTATTTCTTCTGGATTTGGTGTGAAATAGGAATTCAGTTCTTTTTTTTTTTTTTCCGCTGTAAAAATATCCAGTTGATCCCATACCATTTATTGAAAAGGCATCTTTCCCTCCTCTATACTGCAGTGCCACCTTTGTCATAAATCAAACCATGTATTGGTATGTTCCTGAACTCTTCATTTTGTTCCATTGGTACTGGTGAAAATACAATATTTTCTTAATTACCAAAAATTTATGACAGTATGATATCTAGTATCGTAACCTTCCAACTGTATTCTTCTTTAAGAATAGCTTTCCTATTTTCAACTTTTTTAATCACCGTATACATTTTTGAATCAACTTTTCAGTTTCCACAAAGAACCTTTTATGACTTTAATTGAGATGGTGTTGAATCTATAGATCGGTTTGGGAATAACTGACATCTTTATAGCATGGAAGCTTCTGATTAATTAGCTTGGTATACTACCCTATTTTTAAAGCTTTTTAATTTCTCTCAATTTTTTTTTAAAGATTTTTCAGAAATCTCACACATCTTTTGTTAGAGTTACTCCTGAGTATTTGATCTTTTTTAATATTATTGTTGTAAGTTGTATTATTTCTTTAATTTCACTTTCTAATTATTTTTGCAGATATATAGAAATCCAATTGATTTTTGCGTATTAACCCCCATACCTAGTGACATTACTACATTGCCTTTGTAGTTTTAGTTTTTGTAGATATTGTGGATTTTCTATTCACAAAAACATATTGTTTGTGCATAATGGCAGTTCAATTTTTTTCACTATAAATCTTTATACCTCTTATCCTCATCCTATTGCCCTATCTGGTATTTCCAATAACAATGTTGAATAGAAATGTTCACAGTAGCCATTCTTATCGCAGTTTCATGATATCAGGGGAATAGCTAAGATTCTTCAGAATAGCTAAGAATCACTGTTTTTTTTTTTTTTTTTTTTCAATTAAAACGATTTTGCATTTCTGGAATAAAATCAATATGGTTCTGATATATTATCTTTCCCTTATATATGGAAGGATCCAAAAGAATTATATTTTATTTGGATGTTTTTATCTGTGTTTAGGAAGACAATATGTAATTTTTCTTGTAATGCTCATGTCAGATTTGAGCACAACAATTATGCTGGTCTATGAAATGTTCCCTTTTTTCTATTCTCTTAAAGACTTTATGTAAGACTGATAATATTTGTACCTCAATTGTTTAAAAGAATTCTAGAGAATTTGACTTGGCCTGAATTTTTGTTGTTGTTTTTGTTGTTTTAGGAATGATTACAATTTCAGTGTAGATAATAATATAGGGCTACTCAGATTTCCTATTCCTTCTTGTGTTAGTTTAAAGGAGTTTTGTTTTACTTGTAATTTGTACATTTCATCTATATTTCCAAGTTTGTTGGCACAAAATTTGGTGTAATATCATTTGGTTGTCTTTTTTTTTGGCTGTAGGATCTGTAGTGTTTTCCACTTTTTCTTTCCTATAGCGATGATTTGTGCCTTCTCTCTTTTTTCTTAATCAGTCTTGCTATGGTTTTATTAATTTTATTATTTTTTTCAAATAACCAACATTGACTTTTTTAAAATTTTTATTGTGCTTTAAGTGAGAGTTTACAAATCAAGTCAGTCTCTCACACAAAAACTTATATACACCTTGCTACATACTCCCAATTGCTCTCCCCCTAACAAGAGAGACTGCTCCCTCCCTCCACTCTCTCTTTTCGTGTCCATTTTGCCAGCTTCTAACCCCTTCTACCCTCTCATCTCCCCTCCAGGCAGGAGATGCCAACATAGTCTCAAGTGTCCACCTGATCCAAGAATCTCACTCCTCACCAGCATCCCTCTCCAACCCGTTGTCCAGCTCAATCCCTGTCTGAAGAGTTGGCTTTGGAAATGGTTCACGTCCTGGGCCAACCGACAACATTTACTTTTGTGGTATTGTTTTCTTTTATGAATTTCTCCTTTAACTTTCTTTTCTTTTTTTTTTTTTCTCCGTTCACCTGTTTTCTTTTAGGCACTACATTTTACTGTTTGAATTTTAACTTTTTAAGATGAATATTTAGATCATTGACTTCTAGCCTTAGTTATTTCCTAGAGGGGGTAAAAAAAAAAGAAAAAAAGAGCCTCTGATGATGATTGTTCATTACAGGGGGTTCACTCTTTTTTCTCTTCTAAGTAGATAGAGACTGTGATAGAAATTGATGACCTTATTAGAATGAGAGAGTGAACTGGGTTGAGACTGTGCTGAAATTTTTGTGAAGATTTAGTCTACCTCTGGTCCTTTGCTGTCTCTAGAGCGTAACCCACCAGAGCCTGCTAGTGCTCTATACTTCTTATATTTGTGGCTTGATATTTTCAGAAAATTGTTGGCAATAATCTCTTCAGATATTGTTTCTGTCCCATTTGCTCTCTCTTCTTCTGGAACTTCAGTTACAGGTAGATTACATCTTTTCCTATGTCTAGGATATCTGTTGTACTTCTTCCCCCTCCGCCCATTTTTCATTCTATTTATTCTCCATGTTTCAGTAAAGAAACTGTCTCCTAATATGACTATTCTTTTCAACTTGTCTGATCTGCTGTCAAACCCATCTATTGAGTTCTTAGGTTTAGAAAAGTTGTATTTCCATTTTTTTTTTTAAATACATTCCAGTGTTCTAGAAGATTTCTCCAACTTGTCTATTTTTTTGAGCACATTTGGTTATTTTAAAGTCTGTAGTTAATAACTTCAATATTTGGATAACCTATGTCTTTTCCTATTGTTAGTTTTTATCCTTATTCCTATTCCTTGGCATGCCTGGTAAATAGCTATTAAATTCCAGGGTTGTGTATAAAAAATGTAGAAGTTATGGATGCTGTTTTATTCGTCCAAGGACTATCAGTCCTATTATCTGGCAGACAGCCACTTGAGGGTCAGATCATCTTATTCCAATCGGGGACTAAGCTATTTGAGTCAGGGCTTAAGACATTTTAACACTTATTCTACTTCTGGTTCATTTCCTTTGTTTGAAATTGTCTCCAGAGGTTCTGGTTGAGAGCCTGCGGTGTTTTACACGGTGGGTCCTGGAATCTAATTTTTCTCTCCCCAGTACTATAAAAATCCTGCTCAACTTTTCATCCATTTTTTGCCTGGCTTCTTGACATCTTGCCTTATGCAACTTTAGAACTGGCAAATGTTTCATGGGGAAAAACTGAAACAGAATATTAAGCTCCCTTAACTGCACCTCTCTTTTCTCTGCTATTGTAGGCCCTGAAATCCTGGCTACCTTGGAGAGCCCAAGCTTGGGTTGTTATCTCCAGTCTCATGAGGTTCTATCAAGATGTGCTGGTGTCTTTGAGGTGTGGCTTACTATCTGTACTGTCTTCTTCTTTCCTGAATAGCTTACAAGTTGTCTTAGTTATTTAGTGCTTCTGTAACAGAAATACAAGTGGATGGCTTTAACAAAGAGAAATTTATTCTCTCACAGTCTAGTAGACTAGAAGTCCAAATTCAGGGCGTCAGCTTCAGGGGAAGGCTTTCCCTCTCTGTCACCTCTGGAGGAAGGTCCTTGTCATCAAGCTTCCCCTGAACTAGGAGCGTCTCAGTGCAGGAACCCTAGGTCCCAAGATTATGCTATGTTCCTGGTGCTCCTTTCTTGGTGGTATGAGGTGCCTCTGTCTCTCTGTTTGCTTTTCTCTTTCATGTCTCAAAAGAGATTGACTTAAGACACAAACCTAATCTTGTAGATTGAGTCCTGACTCATTAACATAACTGCTGCTAATCCCACCTCATTAACATCATAGAGGTAGGATTTACAACACATAGGAACAATCACATCAGGTGACAAAATGGTGGACAATCACACAAGACTGGGAATCATGGCCCAGCCAAGTTGATACACATTTTGGTGGGACACAATTCAATCCAAGACATACGTAAAAAAAAAAAAAAAAAAAAGCCCTGAGGAAAAGTAGAATGCACGATATTGGGCTTTATTATAGGGAGTTTTGTATCTCTTCAAAACCTTGTCCCTTAATGGACTAGCTGCCTTGGGAGCTCTTTGATTCCTTAAACAGAATATTTTTGGTATTTCCTATTGATGTGTTAATTTTTCTTAATGGGAGTGATAGTGCACCTCAAGATGCACCATGATAGCTAGAAGCAGAAGCCTTCAAATTTTCACTTTTAAATTAAGGAACACTTCATTTTTATTTTTCAACAACTGTCTCCCCACCAGTAAAATTCATGTATAATGTTTTCTTTGCTTCTTAAATTACCAAGGAAAACATACCTGATGGAATGTTTGATAACATATCAGTGAAGCTAAAAAGGGCAATAATATGAATATAATTTTGCACATTTGAAAAATTTTTTTAAATTATTAGACAAATACATGTCAGTATTTTGAGTTTTGAGTTGACCGTTTTTTAAAATACATTTAATAAAACTGCACACATTTTACACTAGTACCGAGATAATTCAAAACTGAAAAAGTAAAGTCATAAAAATGAGTAGACTTTCCCTTTGGGTTTAGAAGACCTCTCATTACATGTAATGTCATGACATACTGACTGACAGAATATGTGATGGATTGTCATTCATGACAGAATGACTTCAATTAATCTGAGAACAAGATGACATGTTCATGTAGTTGGTATCCTACTTAGTCTTGCCATTTTTTTTTTTCCCCACGGTAACACTGACTTTAAAAGGCCATGTTTTTGTTATTTGGTGAGAAATTATCTCCTTCTATTTTTTATTTATTTTCTAAATCAAGGCCATGTTCATTAGAATTATTTCCAAATATAAGCTTGGGAAACCCTTTTTTGAAAAGGATTTTCCTGCAAATTGGACCTCATAAGTACCATATTGTTTGTCTAACAACTTCCATCCTCAGAGTGCACACACACACACACACACACACACACACACACACCTCTCTTTCTCTCTCTGTCATTCTCTCTCTTAGATGGTGAGTTCAGGTTAAGGAATAGTCAAACATTCTAAAAAAACTAGAGTTGAATACAGTTTGTTGTCAGTGAAAATTCTCCTGATGGTCATAAAACTCATTCTTGATAAACCCTATCTTATGGTGACATTTTCCTTATCTTAGAGTCCATTAGTACCCTGTTCAATTCTTGCTTAGCTCTATATTGCATCTGCATAGATGATATTCTTATAACCATTCTTTCCCCCTGTGATTTGTTTTCCCCATGCTAAGGATTTAACTGTATCCCCACCTCCACCCCCACAGATACATTGAAATCCTAAACCCTGATACCTGTAAACATAGCCTTGTTTGGAAGTAGAGTCTTTAAAGATGTTAGCAGTTAACATGAGGCCATACTGGAGTAGGATACATCATGATCCCATCTGAGTGGTGTACTTGTAAAAGAGATGAGAAGCAGAGCGACACCCAGAGGAAGGGGCGTCATATGAAGATGCATTCACAAACCAAGGAACACCTGGGGTTACCAGAAGCTGGGAGAGACCAGAAAAGTCCTTCCCTTTGAAACTTCAGAGGGACCATGGCTGGGTCCACACATTGATTTGGACTTCTAGTCTCCAGAATTGTGGACAATAAATGTGTATCATTTAAACCCCCTCATTTTGTGGTACATGGTTAAGGCAGCCCTATGGAATTAACATATACCACATGAGATAGCTTAGGTTTCCTAGACGCACAGGCTGAGATAAGGATTTAGATGCATATGGCTGATTGAGGTATGTTCTGTAAGAAAAAAAAAAATCTGTAAGGTAGGAAGTGAAGCAAGATGTGGAAAGGCACATATGCAAAGGTATGGTCTCTGGTAGTCTTGCCTTAGCCTGATACACTGAGCAAGTTCTCCGGATCATAAATCACACTGCAGAATTGTTCCCTTGATTTGGGGGCTGGGTTTATGTGCCCTTTATCATTCAGTCATTTGCTGGGGGCACTGAGGGAGAGGTACATAACTTTTTTGGGTAGCATACCAAAACAGGGTCTACTCTGTTATCCAGGCAGGCTTTATATTGAACTATACCACGCCTCTGCTTAAAGCCTTTCGTATTAGAATAAAACAGACTTCATACAACAGTTCTATCCACAATGTCCTACAGGATCTTGCTCCAGTTTACCTCTCAAACTCCATCTTGTACTGTTATTCCCCTCATTTATCCTATTATTTCATAAATCTCTACTGAAGATCTACTGCATGTTGTGCACTCTTCTAGATGCAGAGAACACAGCTGTAAACCCAAACCCAAACCAATCCCAGTGCCGTCGAGTGGATTCTGACTCATAGTGAGCCTATAGGACAGAGTAAAACTGCCCCATAGAGTTTCCAAGGAGTGCCTGGCAGATTTGAACTGCCGACCCTTTTGGTTAGCAGCCATAGCACTTAACCACTACGCCACCAGAGTTTCCAGTACAACTGTGAGTAGAGCAAAGTCTCCACAGTCAGGGATGTCCTCCCGTCCTTTTACTCAACTTGTTAGAGCCACACTTGCCTCCATTTTTCTGTGCAAAATACGCGGAAAAGGAAATGAACTCACCCTGCTGGGGGTCATGGTAGACTCATTCTCATCATTCTCACTTCAGGTACTCCTTCTTCTGTAAGAGAAGACTTCCCTTCTGATCTTACCTAACCCAGTGACGCCACCATTTCCCAGATGTTTTCTATTAGTTGATTAATTCAATTCTAACAACATATACACTTTGTTTAATGATTAGTTTACTTACTAACGGACTGTCTCCATGCTACTGTGAGAGCATGCACCTTGCCTCTCTGTTCCCCAGGATATGTCCAGTTCCGGGGGAAATTCGGGGTGCTTAGAAGGTGGCTGAGAAATGTTTGCTATGTAAGTAACCGAGTGAAGGAACGTGATCTACTGTGTAGTTTGGGTTTTGCTATTGTTTTTGGTTAGCTTACGTTTCTGTGTTAAGTGTAAAATCTTTAAGGTGTAGCCTGTATCTCTACTCTCTTCATCATCTTCAAAGCATTGCACACAAAATTGACCTTAATAAGTACTAATGTTGACTAATTAAATTCACTTTTTTGAGTTGGGTTATCTAAATTGCAGCCACCAGTAACAAAGGCCTGGGTATAATTTTGAAGTGCTGTGATGCTTGGGTACTTGAGATATAGGGGTATCAGCCACAGAAACCCTTATTCACTTTAGTTGCTGTTTATCCAAATTAAAAATGAGGCATTTCCTGACCTGGATGTGCAAGGGGCTACAGAAGATGAAGATGTCTGGAGTGAGTTCTCAATCCTAACCTGTAGAATAAACACCCAACTGGGGCCAAGGACCTTTTATGCTCATTTATAAAGAAGAGCGCAGCCAATTTGCCAGGCAGGTGACAAGATCAGCTGCTGACATATTGGAGGCTCGTGTGTCAGTTAATAGGATGTTGGGCACATAAATACCTTGATCTGCACAGACTGAGAGGGAGATAGAAACTGGGAAGTGGGGTGCAGTTTAGCCATCCCAGAGCTCACTGACTCTCAGCCTCTGAAGCAGCTTCTTTTGGAAGTGAGCATTTCCATGATGGATGTGTGACAATACCTTTGAGGATGGAATGCTACTCAGGGTTCAGCCTATATTCAATGTCTACAGGGCATTTAGAGGAAGGAAGCAGAGGGTGGGGTGGGAATCAAGGAAAGAGAGAGGGGAGAAAACCCTGCTGAGTTTAATCCGAACAGTGTATCCATCACCCAAAATGATACAAATCAGCCATTACTGGATCGTGCAAAAGCAACTCTCCTACCTGCGATCCCTTCTTTGCTTTCTAAACCTCTTTTCAGCCCAGCCTAATGAATTGTCAGAACTGTCAGACAGCTCTAAGGAATGACAAATGTCTATGATTTGCTGCCGCTGCTGCTGTTTTGCTGGAAACACCTGATGTATGTAGTCTTGCATCCTTCTCTTTCGAATTAGAGACTTGGAAAACAAAATCAACCTTGATAAATATAGCAATTTTTTCCCTGCTCTGTAAACTGAACTGAATGGTTATTTTTAAAGATAAAGAACTCTCTTCTGGTCTTAGAATATGTACCTGGCACAGGGTAAATCTCAAACAAAGGGCTAATGTCCCAGTTGGGGGAGGCGGGGCGGTGATCACCAATTCATGAATTAGACTTCTTCTTACATTACTATCGTTGTACCACTTTGATGAATGCCATTAGGGACCCTAAAACCAAAAGGAGCTGGAAAATCTTACATTTTCACAGAAGGCATCCAGAATCAGCTACCACTTGTTAGGACCATTGTGATATTTACTTAATAAAAAATATAGGACCAATTTTTCAAAGGTAATGTGATGCTTTAAGAAATGAAAGAAATATCTTTACTAACAAATAAGTTTCTCTAGCAACAGGAAAATAGTTTCAGATACTTCATATTACATTTATTTAACAGGAAGATCATAGCTGAGTCTTAAGTAGGATAATAGACAAACTTTTTTTTTTTTTTGAAGATATGCTTCAAATAACTGGAAATTTAGTGCAAATTTAAATACATTAGAATAAATAAAATATTTGAATTATGATTATTCTCTATATTCTCCACTATCTTTTATGCTTATGGACATATCCAATTAAAATTTTTAAATAACTTTCTCCATACTATTGGGTCAACAATTCATTTCCCATTACAATGATTTTACATTGGCTGTAACAGATAGAAATACTTATAATGCTTTTAGAGATAACAGTAGCCCCAAATAAATACCTCTCTTAACTTATCAGTCATACTAGAATCCTAAGGCAAATATTTCCCAGTTTTAGCATGTTATAATTCTACCTATGAAACCATTTTTATTCCTCCCCGTTATTATCAGAATAAGAAGGGTTATGCCAATTCTTCAATTATATGCCTCTATTCAGAGTCCATTTGGATGGCACCTTGGTCATCGTCTATGAGATATTTCAGAGTTAACATTTACTAATGTAGAGGAGTCCTAGAGGACATACATTGAAAATTTACCAACACGGCTATCCATTTTCAGCTCTATATGTTCTTATGCAATGGAGGCTGAGGAGGAGCCTACCAAGTCGGTAATTGATACCTGCCAACACAGTACGAAATGGAAATGTGATCATTGTGTAAATAGTATGAGTCGTGTTGATTTGTCTGTATTACTCAATAGTAAGTGGATAACGGAAAGGTGGTATCCCATAGAAAGTAAAACCAAATCAAACCAGTTGCCATCAGATTGATTCCAACTCATGGCGATGCCATGTGTGTCAGTGTAGAACTCGTTCCATATTTCCATAGGAGCACGGGGGATGAGGATCACACCGGATGATGCTGTCAGAGGGGGTGACACCAAAATGACTGTCTATAAAACTTTTGTGCAGTGTTTCAGCAGAAATTTATTTTTTATAAAAATGTCCCTGTAGTTAGTTATAACAACAAAAGTATTTTTCATAAGCCCAGCTTACCTGTATCAGTATATGTATCTACACGCTAAAATCCTATGCTAATTTACTTTTTGAACCTCCTAATGAGCTCTGTCAAAGCTGTCCTTATTACCCAGCTACAATGATGCTTCAAACTGAATGTGTTTGTCTGCATGTGCTACAAGCACGCACTGTTGTTTTCATTGCCCATTACCCATTACAGTCAGTGTTTTTATGGTCACTGATTTTGTTAAATTTTCTGCTGTTTTAACTGCAATATTCGGATAATTAGCATGGGGGAGGTGACACCATGAATTATCACACTGGATGACACCAAGCCTAGTGATCCCATTGCCAGTGGCAGAATTTTTTGGAAGTAGGCCACCAGGCCTTTCTTCTGAGGTGTCTCTGGGTGGATTTGAACTCGTAACCTTTTGGTTAGCAGTCGAGCACTTGACTGTTTTGCACCACCCAGGAACTGAGTCCAGATTGGGATACCTTCCCATCACTGTGTAATATCAGGCAGGCTCCTTATCTATGAAATGAAGACAGAATCTGCAGTGTGGCTGCCAAGAATAAAAATAATGTGTATTGTACCTAGCAAGTTAGGCCTTCAACAAATGGCAGTTATGTAAGAGCAAATATTTACACCTTGGACACATGTACTAATAACAACAGACTCTCCTTGTCAGATGTGTTTGGGTTCTCAGAAATGTATTTTTGGACCTTTTAAAAATCAAACTTCTGGCCTCAATACCCTGCTTCTCTACAAGTCTTTCAGATTCAACTGTTGATGCCACTTCTCTAGCTGAAACTTTTGTGCTTGAATTGACAAGTAATCTTTCTAAGAGCTTTCCTCTCCTGCCATGAAGACACTCTCAAACCCTTAGTCCTGGAGAAAGGAGGGGAATCATATTTCTCTACATGATAATGGGAAAGGAGGAGGTAAAAAAGGAAGAAAGGATAAATGCCCAAAGAAATAGAAAGGCCATAATGATAATACTTGATAACTGTATAAAATTTTATGCTTTCAAGAATTATTTAGGCGGTATAAAGCACTTCATATTTGTAAAGTGCTTTATAGTGGCTAACCAGGTAGTTTTACCCAATCACCCTTTGAAATATCACAAGAGAGAATGCTGTGGTATAAAGAGATTAAATGATCTATTCAGGAAAAAATGCTTTTGAGCTTCCTTCAAGGGCATCTAAGAAATAGTGAGCTTGATTTTACCCCCAGGGCCCTGATAGGAAGTTAAGTGCTGGATTGGAGAGTAGAAGGTGCTGGTGATCATGAATTAAACTGTTGAGTCAACAACAGAACTTTTTAAAGCTGAATGGCTGCAATGAATACATGACTCTTCACCTCTTTTTCCCAAGGGGATTCTGGGTTGGGTCTGTTAGTTTGTTGGAGAAGACCAATGAGGTCATGGTGACAGAAAGTCTGCAAAGGGTTACAGGTGCTTTATTAGATACTTATTAGCCCATGACCTTGTTCACAAAGGCACCTACGGGGGAGCTTGGATACACATGTATGTCGACATGATTTGAAAAACACAACACATAAATGTCTGCTTTTGTATTATTTTCATAAGTAAATGGAAGCCTAATTTTTGAATTTGGGATATTTAAAATCTCTTTTTTAGGCTGATAATATTTTGTGTTTTTTTTCCTCTGACCTCTCCCAAATCTCACTACCGAGCTCCTTCATCTCCTTGGGTTGATGATTAAAATAATGGCAACTGGGCTGAAAAGGAAGGAGCCCTGGTGCACAATGGTTAAACGCTTGGCTGCTAACCAAAAGGTTGGCAGTTTAAACTCATCAGCCACTCCATGAAAGAAAGATGTGGCAGTCTGCTTCCATAAAGATTACCAACCAAACCAAAACCAAACCCATTGCCATTGAGTCGATTCTGACTCATAGCGACCCTATAGGTCAGAGTACAACTGCCCCATAGAGTTTCCAAGGAATGCCTGGTCGATTTCAACTGCCAACCTTTTGGTTAGCAGCAGTACCACTTAACCAGTAAGATTACAGCCTTAGAAATCCACGGGGCAGTTGTACTCTGACCTATAGGGTCGCCATGAGTCAGAATCAACTGGAGTGCAATGGGTGGAGGCTGAAAAAGGGAGAAAAGTGGACATGGAACTACAGAAACACGTTCTTTTAAAAATCAGCTTTGCTTTCTGTTGCAGTAAGAATAAACTAGTGAGCTCAAGATTTGGGCAATAGATTTAGAAGTGTTGAACAAGAAAGAACAAATGGATTTATTTGTTCTTTCAGGGTGTGGAATATGAGGCTGGCCATGTTTTAAATGCTAGGCCAGGCTCAGGCCCCTTCATAACACAACCACATTACATAGGAATGAGGATGATAAAACTGAACACAAACGGAATGATGGAGGGACTCAGGGAGCTTAGATTCTCATGAGGGATAGGCAAACTGCATGGATAAAACAAGAACCAGAACGAGCTTTCACCCAAGCCAAAGTGAAATCAAAATCTTTTACAAGAAAAATAAAAATCCAAACATTGTATCAATTCAGTGCCGTCCCAGAGTAGAACTGCCCCATAGATATATATATGTGTGCATATATACACACATGTTTTTAATGCAAATTCCAGCAACAAAGAGGTTAAATGCATTAAATTACACCCATATTCAGGCATCTTGGTTGTCTTAGTCATCTAGTGCTGCTGTAACAGACATACCACAAGTGGATGGCTTTAACAAAGAGAAGTCTATTCTCTCACATTGCAGTAAGCTAGAAGTCCTAATTCAGGGCGCCAGCTCCAGGGGAAGGCTTTCTCTCTCTGTTGGCTCTGGAGGAAGGTCTTGGTCATCAGTCTTCTCTTGGTCTGGGAGCATCTCAGTGCAAGAACCTCAGCTCCAAATGACGCACTTTGCTCCCAGTGCTGCTTTCTTGGTGGTCTGAGGTTTCCATGTCTCTCTGCTCAGTTCTCTCTTTTATACCTCAAAAGAGATTGGCTCAAGACACTATCTAATCTTGTAGACCTCATCAACACAACTGCTGCTAATCCATCTTATTACATCATAGTGATAGGATTTACAACATATAGGAAAATCACATAAAATGGTGGACAGTCATACAGTACCGAGAATCATGGCCCAGATAAGTTGACAGATATTTTGGGGGGGCACAGTTCAATCCACGACACTAGTCAAACCTTATCTTCCCATCTACTGAGCTTCAATCATCTCTGCACACAAACTTTAGCAGGTAAAACACATCGGCGCCTTCCTCTCCTATCTGTGGTGCCAGAGCCGCTGCTTTATGAGGCCATCTTAAAGCAATTTGTGTCAGATGGTGGGAGAATGGGTGCTGCTCCTGATCTACAGCTGGGGGGATGGTCCAGCCATCACACATCTGCTGTCACCACTCAGCACCAGGTCGTCCTTGCAGGAAGACTAGTGAAGCACCGACATTTCAGAAGCCAGGGCCCCCGTCTAGGCATCTCCTCCCTCTTCCTAGTTGCATGAAACCTCCGAGGACCAGATTTCCTCATGGCGACGGGCACCTACTCCACAGAAACTACAGGTGTGGGGTTATGCAGAGCTTCAAGAAGGTCTGTTTGACTCATGAATTCTCCTCCCTTCTGCCGACCTCCAGGGAAATGCCGTCACTGATGATGCTTCCAAACGCCTGGTTCTGAAGCTCCCAGAACTACTTCTCTTTGACAGTCGTTCACAGTTGCTGTCACTCATCTTGCCACTGACCTCAAACTGGAAGTTGGGGAGGAAATGTAAAAGGAGATTGAAGATGCCTCAATCACTTTGGACCCATCTTCTCTTCAGGTCGAAATATGAAAATAATGCTAAAATAATAACAGCAGGTACCACTGTGTGTTAGGGACTGCACATATTGTATATTTGCAAAAGCAAATTTGGAGAGGAGGAAACTAGTGTTGGAAAAAGAGGACCTGGGATAACCAGCTAGGAAGGGCCAGCCGTTGAAGGCCGACTTAGGGGGCGCTCCTCAGTGGCCATTGCTCAGGCCTTAACCTGATAGTATGTCTAGATGATGGGAAAAGGAAGGCCTTCATGCACCCTCTAACATTATTGTTCCAGTTCCTAACTAGATGAAGAGCAGATGCTTTGTAATTTAAATTCAAATAGCCCAGGGAGTTTTCTAGTTTTTGAAAAGATGCATTTGAATAGTAGAGTCTGTTTTAAAAAAAAAGAGCACAGCAAGACCTCTGATTTTGTTTTACAGGCTTTTTTTTTTTTTTTTTAACCATCATTATAACCCTTCAAGCAATGGTCATTTCACTGGGGATTACCACAGGTGAACTGGAAGCAAAAGCTGGTGGTAGGTACTGTATTGCCAACCACCTGGATGCATTGGCCCAAATTAGCTAGCACACCTGGATTTGGCTTGGGTCAGGTTGCAATAAGAGAAAACGATTCACAGTATTCTTGTCACATTGCCAGATTTAAGTGGGTAACTGTAAGCAACACAGGAAGTTTGGGTGTCTTACCTAGAGCACTAACCGAGGCTGGAGACAGAGGTTGTGACACCTATATTTTGGAAAACTCATTGTTATCGTCACAAGATCACTGGCTGTATTCTTGACTGAGTTATTCATCATCTGCTGAGATTCTATCGTGTATCAGGCACCTTCAATTAAATGACATTTAATCTTCCCAATAACTCTATAAGCTTTGCGTTATGCACACGAGGAAACTGAGAGCTACCTACCAGGTAAATAGCTTTCTCAAATCACCATCTAGCAAGCATTCTGGCTGCGATGCAACTTCAGATAAGATTAACTTCAAAGTTTGTGTGGAACTATGAGTAAGAGGGAAAACAGTACTTTATACTAAACATTTATATTCTTAGTGTTTGTTTTACATCCAAAAGTCTACACGCATGCTTGTGTACATATCTGTCTGTGTCTGGAGGCACATAAGCATATTTCCAGAGGTCTTCGTGAATCCCCAGGGGTTGTAATTCATAGACCATAGAAATTCCTAGACCCATTATGTCTACCAAACTGAGGACAATGTTAGAACTGAGTTGACAGACATTTAGTAAGAGGATGTCAATTGCCATTCAGTGGCATCTGCCTCCCCAGAGGCGTTTGTGCTACTTGTAAAACCCTAGACAGAACCTCAGGAGCCAGGACCGAAATCAGAATTGCTTCGCAGTAATCACTGACTTCCGCTATTACATTAACAGATAGATAATAGCCAAGTCTTCCAGGATTTAATCATAAGAAACCGCTTTAAGTGGCCTGGAACTGGCTTTCTGTCATCGCTCGCTATTGTCATAGAAATCATCATGCAGATTCGGCTGGAGGAAGGTCTCTGGTAGAACAGAGTTCATGCATGACATATGATGTATCCGTTCAAAGGGACAGATACATCTTTCTTACTGCCACCACACAGCAGCTCTCATCCACCGGCCCTCCCGTCCAAATCACCTCAAATAAATGTGAGTACCGCAGCGCTCACAGTAATTCCTTCATTTTTAAACACATAATGGAAATGTATAACTAGTCCTCATAAAAATTTATATCTCAATCCGTCCCTTTAATTTATATCAGGCCCTCTGGGCGGTTATTATTCAAACATTAATAAAATGCCTATGGATCACTAAAAGTGTGCTTCTCCCAGTTCACTTCTCTTCATATTTGTACATATATAAAACTAACTAGATTAGCGTTAATGCCACTTTTGGTTCTAACAACAATTATGCCTTTAATAAGAGAGGGCCACATGATATATTATCTTAATCACGCTAGGAATCCGAGCTCCTATCATGAAACCAAAGTTGAATTTTTCATGCCCTTTGCAACAATTGTTACTCTTAACATTCTATATGTTTGGATTCTGCAGTTTATGCAAATGTTCCCTTTCTATAAATTTTAGATTTATCTCCATTAATCACTGTATGAGTTCTAATATAAGGTGATTTTTTTTCCCCTAAAATATGATTAAAACCTGTTTCAATTATTTATACTGGGCAAGGAAATAAAAGCAGATGGGCTTTTCCTCTACTGCAGGGTTAATTATATGACTTTAAAAATGTTACTACATTTAATACAGGTCCAAACGTCTCCTTGATTTTTAAAAAACAGTTGTCTCGAAAAAGACTTCGTTGAACTCAGGAAAGAAAATAGTAAGCATGCAGCCATAGTTGTCATTACGCAGCTGAAATTTTTGACTAAGAATATGGAGGGGGAGAGCAGTTATTCCCTTTCGCGATCCGGCAGTTTAATTCTTGTTCTTTTGTCTGCCCAGGAGCCTTACAACCTTGTAGCATGTGTTTTCCTGAATTAAAGAATAAATAAATAGCTGACCTGTTTTCTTCTCTAAACTTGAGTGATGCATTTCAAACTGTCTAGTGCTTTTCAGAGACGTGGCTCTGTAAAAGGCAAGGCGATAACCACAGAGTGACATGACCACCAGTGGAAGTCTTGTTTAGCATCTCATTTTTATAACACAAATTTTCTGCTATTAAAAGCAGGTCTCCGCAGATGCTTTATAACCATTTGGGGCATAAAGAAATAATCTTTCACTGTGTGGGAAATCCAAGGATTTTGTGTAATATGTGTTCCTAAGAAAACTTTCTTTTCTAGTAAGTTAAATTTCTTCTCATCCATCTCTCTCCCCAGCCAGTTAAAAATACCACCTGGAGGAATAGATTAGAGGTTTCCAGTAGACTAAGAAAAATCTTTAATAAGACCCTTGACTTCAATATATTAGCCAATTTCTCACAGATTTTATCATGAGTATTGATTTGTTTCTTTCAGGAGCTCTTGAGGCTCAGTGGTTAAGTTCTCAGCTGCTAACCCAAAGTTTGACAGTTAGAACCCACCAGCAGCTCTGCGAGAGAAGGATGTGGCAGACTGCTTCCTTAAAGATTTACAGCCTTGGAGACCTTATGGGACGGTTCTATCCTGTTCTACAGGGTCACTATGAGTCATAAGAGACTCAAGGGCCACAGTTTGCTTTTTTTCTTTTTAAAAATTGATTTTTCACCTCTGTGATCCGCTTTCAATAGGTTTATAGCCACAAAGCTAGACTCACAGTTTGATTCAGGTTAAATGTTAGTCCTTATTGCTAATGAGATCCTGTACCTTTAAAAAGCTAACTCTGCTGCGGTCCCTTTGTATCCTGCAACTGTAACAGTCTACTCACTAATTGGTTCCATGTAAATGAAACAAGTTGGAAAACACTGTGGCACCAATAAATATTAATAAGTTATTGTTTGTTTTCTTTACCTTGCTTATGAATTCATCCAAAGACAGTGCTAAGACATTAACTCCAGTCTATTAATTGCCACCTGATAATTGCCACCTGGTACTTTTCTCCTGGATAATTAGGTACCCATTAGTTCTAATCAAGTAGTTACTTAATTATTGCAGTAATTAGTCTAATGGACTAGCAAATTGAAGCTTTATCACTTTTGGGTACTTAATGTTCCTGACAGAGTACTTCACAAGTGTCAGGGTTCCGGATTCAGCAACCTGTCATCTAAGAAGCCCCTCCTCCTTCCCCACCCTCTCCCCATGCTCACTGCATCCACTTTCCCTGAAATTGTTGTTGAGCCTTCCAGGAGGCAACTTAAACCGGAATTCTTCCTACAGGGACCCTTCCTGGACAAACCTTATAGAGATACGATTCTGCATCTTCCTATGAGTAGCTGTGCATGGACTGGCCCATCTTCTGTACGACAAGAAACAGCAGCCGGTGTCCAGAGATCACCCAAAGAAGACCCAGAGAGACTGCAGACAAAATCTTTAGATGATGAAGGACTCGTTTACGAATGCTAAAAGATCTAATTAATAATAGTTTCTCCGATCTCTCCCCACTGAACAAGAAGATGCATACAACCAGAAAACCTAAAACCTGTTGCCATCCAGTCAGTTCTGACTTACGGCAACCTTATGTTTTACAGAGTAAAATGGTGTTCCAGAGGGTTTTCTTTGCTGTGATCTTACAGAAGCAAATTGCCAGGCCTTTCTCCCAAGGTCCACTGGGTGGGCTTGGATTGCTGATGTTTAGGTTAGTAGTTGAACACAAACTGTTTGCTTCACTCAGGGACCTATAACAACCAAAAAATTACAGTGATTTCCACAGGCAATCAACATTTGGATGACCAATGAAAAGGGGCTCTGAAACGTGCTGAAGTTACTTTTTAGGATGATTTTATCACCTGCTTTGTTATGGAATTTCCTCTGACACTGAATTTACCGATTGCTTTCTTCTCAGTAAAACGCACTGCTGAAGGCACTTTGCACTGCCCAGACATTTCAGAACATTCCTTCACTGAATCAGCTTTTCAAAGCTGATTACTTCTTAGCTTCTCCAGTGTCCTCCCCTGGACAGTCACTAGCAGCTCTATTTTTGATGTCCTCTTTCCTCACTGGCCAATACTTCTTAGTCCTTTTTAACTATGAGCAGCTGTACATGGAATCACTTTCTCTGCCAATTTGTAAATTTTGGTAAGCCCCAGGACTATGTCCTGCGTGTCTTTCTTTTCTTTCTTTCTCTTTCTCTGTCTTTCCTTCTTTCTCTTTCATTCTTCCTTTTTCTCTCTATCTCTCTTTCTTTTACTTATATTTAAGTTCTCTCCTTAGGTTATCACATCCCATTCCACAGCTTTACAAATCAGATTCTGTCACTTTCTTGTTTAAAATCTTCCAAAGACTTACCAGTGCACTCAGGATACCTCCAGACTCTTCACCTATGAGGTTCTGCCTGACCTGGTCCCCGCTTTCTCTCTGATTCTTTTTGTATTGCATTCCTTCTCACTTGAGACATGCCAGCCACTTGGCCTCTTTTCTGGCCACGTCTAGCTTGTTTCCCACCTCAGCGTCTTTTTACTTGCTGTTTTCTCTATTTGGATGCCTTTCCCAGCTCTTCTCATGGCGGGCTCTTTCTTGTTCTGGTCTCAGCTCAGGCATCGAAGAGACCCTTCTCGAATATCCTGTCTGAAAACACCTCCCCAAGCAAGTAGCTATTTCATAACTCCACCCACTTTTTTTGTAGTATTTAATACTAACTACAACAATTCTTACTAGAATTGAACTATAGCACATGAAAACAAGACCCTTGCCTACCTCATTCTGCACTATTATCTTTAGTCCTCTAAGCAAATATGAGACACTGTAGGCACCAAAGACATTTGTTGAATGCACCAGGCATGAATGCAAAAGGAAAATTATTCCTCATTCCTAAGGTACTTGTAACAAAAATATGAAATGCTTTGAATATCCTTCCTGCTGACAGTGAGCTTGTCAAATTATCCAATTCTGGTGGTGGAAGAAACTTTCAGATTTCAATTTTTTCCACCCACTCCAATCCTGTGCAGTTTTACTGCACAAAGTGCTATGGACTGTAAAGAGATGGATAACAAGATATGATGCCTCGGTTAAAATTGTTGAGTCAGACCTGTGCTCACATCTCAGTTTTGCCTGTCCTGGTTTTGTGACTGTGGGTCTCAGTCTCTTCATCTGTAAAATGGAAATAGTAACAATGCTTAATTCAGAGAGTCCATGTGAGTATTCTTTGAGATAATGAATATACAAGTCATATTCAGTGTTGGCACCTCAGAAATGCTCCCTATAGGGAATGGGCTTTGGCTTTTGAAATGTGGTTTCTGTTTTCCAGGAGCTCACACTATTTTAACGATCTCCTCTTTCATGATTTAAAATATAACCTACATGGGGACCTTGAGGATTGGGGGAAAATCGCTCACCAGAATTGCATCTGTCCATTTGCACGTGGACCCATTTTGCTTGTCCACGTGCCCGAGATTTCCTTCTGTAAGTTAAATCAAAAGTGGTGCTTTTGAGTCAATTCCAATTCATGGTGACCCCCGTGTCAGAGAACTGTACTCCATAGGGTTTTTGATGGCTAATTATTTTTGGATGTAGATTGCCAAGCCTTTCTTCTGGGGCACTTCTGGGTGGACTTGAACGTCCAACCTTTCAGTTAACAGCTGAGCACATTAACCATTGCACCACCCGAAGACTCCTTGGTCACTGGCCTTCCCTGGCATTCCCTAGAGCAATTTTCTGGGCTCTCACACACCATCATAGGCTATGGATACTACCAACAAAAATATTTTTTTTCTACGAATGTTGTCACAATTCTTGACATTCTGTTGTGTGAAAGATTGCATCACAAGGAAAAATTACAGACATTTTAAAGCAAGCAGACTATCCTTGCTGTTTCTTCTTCTTTTTGCTCAGCTATCTAATTGTAAGCCTATAGGACATAGCGCAAAGAAGACAGAAGTGATTCGACCACAGGCTGGCTGTGTGGGAAATGATGACACCTAGGAGCATCGACCTGGGTGGAGGTACCGAAGCATTATCCTGTGAAAGGCGCTGCTAACCGTGTCACTGCGCTGAACCTGGACTTCATCCCTTACATCGATTTGTTTCAGATTCTCTCGGTGCGCCAGTCCGATTTGTACCTGAGTTGATCATGGAGCCTTTGACAAGTGTCATCTGCCATATATATTGCCGTTCATGACATTTAAGGGCCTATTGACCTAGAAATTCTGCTCCCATGTGAGAAACAGGATACCACTTTCATTTGAAAATGTGATGCTATTGACGAATGCTCATATTAACGCAAATACATAACAGGAGGCAAGAGATTAAGTGCTCTGGAATCTATTTAATGAGGTTATCTGTTTAGCTTTACTGTGTCTTTGTCCTTTCACTAAAGTGGAATATGTTTACTTAATGTCAAATGCATATTGGGGCCTGTGATTCGGCTTCCATTGCTCATGTGGATGCGTTTCATTTTAGAATTTATAAGAGATTTAAATAAGAAATTCTGAATATACCAGATTCTTAAATAAAAAATAAAATAAAAAAGATACATAAATACTTATCACATTATGGCAATCATACTACCGAAAAGATGTATTTCAAATACTGAAATATTTTTCAAGGTATGTTAAGTATTGTATAAAATATTGACTACTCAAAATCATATGGAAACCTGGTTTTCTGGATGAAACACACAAAGATAATCTTAAAACATAATTGATGCTATAGAATCAACATCAATACATAGTTTTTATACCCATACTTGGCCAAGTCTCAGTTTTATTACCTGTGAAATGGAAAAATTAATATCTTTCTGTCCTACCCACTTCACAAAGATGCTGTGAGGATCAAGTGGGGTAATATATAGAAAATGATTTAGAAAATTAAAAACCACTGTAGATCGCATAACAGAATTTTGCAAGACCAATGGTTTATCCATTGCAAATACCTTTTTTCAACAACAAAAATGACAGCTATACAAGTGGACCTCACCAAATGGAGAACACAGGAATCCAGTCGACTATATCTGTGGAAAGAGATGATGGAAAAGTTCAGTATCATGAGTCAGAATAAGGCCAGGGACAACTGCTGAACAGATCATCAATTCCTCATATGCAAGTTCAAGTTGAAGCCGAAGAAAATTAAAACAAGCCCATGAAAGCCAAAATATGGTCTTGAATATATCCCACCTGAATTTAGAGACCATTCAAGAATAGACTTGATTCATTGAACACTAATGACCAAGACCAGATGAGTTGTGTAATGACATCAAGAACATTATATATGAAGAAAGCAGAACGTTGTTAAAAAGACAGGAAAGAAAGAAAAGAACAAAATGGATGTCAGAAGAGACTCCGAGACTTGCTCTTGAATGTAGCGTAGCTAAAGTTAAAGGAAGAAATGATAATGTAAAAGAGCTATACAGAAGATTTCAAAGGGCAGCTCGAGAAGACAAAGTAAAATATTTATAATGAAACACGCAAAGACCTGGAGATAGAAAACTAAAAGGGAAGAACATGCTCAGCATTTCTCAAGCTGAAAGAACTGAAGAAAAAATTCCAGGATTGAGTTGCAATTTTGGAGGGTTCTATTGGCAAAATATTGAATGATGCAGGAAGCATCAAAAGAAGATGGAAGGAACACACAGAGTCACTATACCTAAAAGAATTGGTCAACTTTCAACCATTTTGGGAGGTACCATAAGATCAAGGACTGAAGGTACTAAAAGAAGAAGTCCAAGCTGCACTGAAGGCGTTAACGAAAAACAAGGCTCCAGGAATTGATGGAATATCACTTGAGATGTTGCAACAAAGGGATGCAGTGCTGGAAGTGCTCACTCATCTATGCCAAGAATTTGGAAGAAAGCTACCTGGTCAACTGACTGGAAGAGTTCCATTCCAAAGAAAGGTGATCCAACAGAACGCAGAAATTATGGAACAACATCATTCATATTACACACAAGTAACATTTTGCAGAAGGTAATTCAAAAGTGGTTGCAGTAGTACATCAACAGGGAACTTGAGAAAAGGACGTGGATAGAGGGATATCATTGTTGATGTCAAAAGGATCTTGTCTGATAGCAGAGAATACTAGAAAGATGTTTACCACTGTTTTATTGACTATGCAAAGACATACAATTGTGTGCATTGTAACAAATTATGGGTAAC
The DNA here is from genome assembly GCF_024166365.1 of Elephas maximus indicus. NCBI lineage: Eukaryota > Metazoa > Chordata > Mammalia > Proboscidea > Elephantidae > Elephas > Elephas maximus. The sequence goes on along the minus strand of NC_064831.1, from coordinate 85,197,078 downwards.
ATCACAAAGAATGGGAATTCCCGAGCACTTACTTGTGCTCATTGGGAACCTGTACACAGACCAAGAGGCAGTTGTTCGAACAGAGCAAGGGGATGCTTCATGGCTTAAAATCAAGAATGGTGTGCATCACCATATGGTTGCATCCTTTCACCATACGGTTGCATCCTTTCACCATACGTATTCAATACGTATGCTGAGCAACTAATCCAAGATGCTGGGCTATTTGAAGAAGAATGTGGCATCAGGAATGGTGGAAGACTCATTAACAACCTGCAATATGCAGATGATACAACCTTGCTTGCTGAAAGTGAAGAGGACTTGAAGCACTTACTGATGAAGATCAAAGAATACAGCCTTCAGTATGGATTACACCTCAGCATAAAGAAAACAGCAATCCTCACAACTGGAACAATAAGCAACATCAGGATAAATGGGAACAAGGTTGATGTTGTCAAGGATTTCATTTTACTTGGATCCAAAATCAGCACCCATGGAAGCAGTGGTCAAGAAATCAAATGACATACCGCATTGGGCAAATCTGCTGCGAAAGACCTCTTTAAAGTGCTAAAAAGCAAAGATGTCACTTTGAGGACTAAGGTGCACCTAACCCAACCATTGTATTTTCAATTGCATCATACGCATGCAAAAGCTGGACAGTGAATAAGGAAGACCGAAGAAGAATTTTTGCCTTTGAATTATGGTATTGGTGAAGACCATTGAGTATGCTGGAAACCCTGGTGGCGTAGTGGTTAAGTGCTATGGCTGCTAACCAAAGGGTCGGCAGTTTGAATCCTCCAAGCACTCCTTGGAAACTCTATGGGACAGTTCTACTCTGCCCTATAGGGTCGCTATAAGTCGGAATCTACTCGACTGCACTGGGTCTGGATATTGAATATGCTATGCACTGCCAGAAAAATGAACAATTCTGTCTTGGAAGAAATACAGTCAGAGTGCTCCTTGGAAGCAAGGATGGCTACAGACTTCATAATTTGGACACGTTATCAGAAGGTAACTGTCTCTAGAGACAAACATCATGCTCTGTAGAGTCAGTGAAAAAGACTAGATGGATTGACACAGTGCTGCAACAGTGGACTCAAACATAGCAACAATTGTGAAAATGGCATAGGACCAGGCAGTGTTTCATTTTGTTGCACATAGGGTCACTAGGAGTGGGAAGCAACTTGACAGCACCTAACAACAACAACATAGACAAGCAAAGGACTATAAAAAATCTACCACACTTTTTTTTAATCTTATTATTTTTTTAATTCTTATTTTGAGAGGAGAAATGATTTGAACTCATTTTTCGTTTATTCCAAGCACCTCCACATACTTTATCTTTCTTACTATTCTTAAACGTGCAAATTTAGAATATCTGAGGCACAGTTTCTTCTAACTCAACTCTCAAAGCATGGTACATTGGACATATGCAGTGTGATTCCAAGACCACAGATCTAGTTAATATCAAGGAATAGAACTTCAGTGAGCAAAGTACCTGGACAAATTTGTTTTTCATCCTTGGTTTCAACTTGATGACTTCATCAATGTTGTCTCCAACAACAACATTCCTTGATTGAAAATAATAACAAGGGTTATCATCAATTAAATTGCTTCTTTGTGCCAGACACATGTTAAGTGCCTTCCAAGTAGATATAACAGATGAGCAACTGAAGTTCAAGGAAATAGAAATAATTTCTCCAAGGTCACATGGTGACAAGTGGCAGAGCTAGGATTTGGCCTCTATCAGAACAGTCTCCCCCCACCCCTTTTTTAAATACCTGCCCTGTCCCTGGATTGCCTGGTACACTACTGAGGTTGTTTGTGTGTGTGTGGGGGGGGGTAAAGAGTCAAGTCTTGTCCATCTTTGCCTCTTTTACAGGGTCTAGCAGAGTGCTTAGCACATAATGAGCGCCAAGTATATGTTGGCTGACCTTCACTGATTGACTACAACTAGGGGCACCTTTTTCTTTTCATGTCCCATTTCTCCACCTGAGATATGGGGTATCTCTACTTGCCTTCCGTTTTTGCTCAAACATTATTCTGCCCGGATGAGACAGAAAACAAGACCCAATTAAAAGCTTATATGGAACTTCAATTTCACAAACTGCCTTGTTTTAACTGCTGGCGCTATAACTGCCATCGTTTGCTCTGGGTGTGTGAGAAGTGGACCGCTCGTTGGCTTCCGTTCTTACGCTAAGCTGCTTCAGTGGCATCATTTCTTAATGATTGTGGGGGATCGATTTTTCCCTCAGGAAGATCACCACTCATGTAGAGATGAGTGCTGGCTTTGGAATGTGAAGGTGACAGTACTGACTTATGGGTTTAAGTCTTCAGTGGATCCCGCTGCTGGGTTTGTCCTGCGATATTCAGTCTCTTTCACTCTCCCGCATAACCAAGGACATTCACTGGTCTTTAAAAAAGGTGCATTTATTGATTATGGATGGCGAATAACACAAACTAGAAAATGAAAGTAGTGCTAGTCTTAATGTTATCATGATCCAACCAATTAACCCATGCCTATAAAGTTTTTTTTTTTTTGAATAAAGTAGGCATTTACAACCAATCTTGGTTCTTGGTTTGCTGAGCCAGTGCAGCATAGAGAAGGGCAAAGCCTTTGAAGCTTGGTTCTGCCACTTAAAAGCTGTATGATATCAGGCAAGATATTAGCCTCATCGTGACTCAGTTGCCCCATCATCAAAATGCCTCCTTAGCAGGATTCTTGTAAGAACTACAGAAGATACAAGCACAGAGGAAAATATTATATATTGTTAATCATAAAGCCTTCTGCAAATATTGGATATCATTGTGCCTTGGGGAAGCCAGGTATCCCTTTTTTTTAATTATGAGAAGGCCTTCTGATGATGGTACTTTCTACTCCAACCATCAGTGCGTGCAAGATTGTGTACATTGCTTCCCTTCCTTCAGGGATGTCATGGTAAGACTTGAAATCGGTTTTGTTAGGAGTATTTACACATGGAAAATGGAAAGTACTACAAATCACATGATGGATTTGTAAACCCTGCAGGGCAGAGGCTTTTTTCAGTATGGTGTTTTGTTCACTGCCTGGCACAGAGCCTGACCCACATAAGTGCTCGATAAAAATCTGTTTAATGGATGGAAGAATGGATGGCTGAATCACTTTAAAGATGCAGTGAAAAGATACGCTAGGGTTTGACTATTGACTCTAACCAATGAGCACTTGAGCCTTTTAAATAATCTTTCTGAGTTTCAATTTCTTCACCGGTAGAATGGGTAAGTTAATATGTGCTTCATATAGGACTGATGTGATGATTAATTAAGATAACATGAATAGCAGTTCATTGGGGAGTTAATAAATGCTAGGTGTTTTCCCTTCCTTCCGGAAGCTAATGGGTAATTCCGTTCCTTCTCCTATTCATCTCCCTGCTTGACTACACCCCCTGCTACCTCCCACTGTGTTTATATACACACTTATGTTTACACACAAACACATATGTTTAACAACTAGCTGTGTAACTATCATTTCACACCAGGACGCCAAGCTCAGCCAACACATTCAGATGCTAACACCTGTGATGGAGGCAGAAAGAATGGCTTCCATAAACCAACGTTTAATTTTGGAAATTGGAGTGGGTAATTCAGAAGGGTAATTCACATATTGACTGATTGTTTCTTCCTCTTCCAGCGACAAGCTGGTGGGGAGTGTTTATTCATTTTGCCTACCTGGTAGAGTTGCCGTAAGGTTCAAGTGAGAAGGTGCAGAGTAATGCTCTACACTTGCAAATTATACCTGCTATTAGAGCAGGAAAGTAATGTCAATAAATCCTAGACATTTGGAGCTGGAAAGGCACTAAGATATCATTGCGTCCAACCCTGCTAATTCGTAGCTGAGCAACTTTCAGCACAGAAAAACACAGTGACTTTTCCTGGGTCACCCGGTTTCATCAATGGCAGAATGAATCCAGAATCTATTACTTCCAACTCAGCACTCTTGTTTGTGTTAGTGCATACCCATATCTTCAACGGGAGAATGATTAAAATGACAATCACTGGGAAGAAAGCACAATCTAAACCACATACATGATGAAAACAAGATGGCAAGGTGCATCAAGAAAGTGTGCACACATTTTGAGTCAAATTAACTCATTTCTCTCTTTTTTTATTGTGCTTTAAGTGAAAGTTTACAATTCAAGTCAGTTTCTCACGCAAAAAGTTATACACCCATTGTTATGTGACCCTAGTTGCTCTCCCTACAATGTGACAGCACACTCCTCTCCACCCTGTATTTTCTGTGTCCGTTCAACCAGCTCCTGTCTCCCTCTGTCTTCTCATCTCACCTCCAGACAGGAGCTGGCCACATAGTCTCAAGGGTCTACTTGAAGTTAGCTCATTTCTGACAGATTACTTCAAAAGTATTGTTTTGTCACCACAAAAATGCAATTACAATTACTTAACAAAAAGGAAAATGAATGTTTTGAAAGAGTTTTGTAAAATGGCAAAAAACCAAAAAAAGTCTCTTTAATGACTTAAAACAAGGGCATACAAAAGCATAATTGGAGCCTACGTTCCTTTGGATACAATGAATACTTCTGAAGCAGAAGGGACAGAGCCATCATAACCACACACAGCAAACATAAACTCCATGTGTACTGAACACAACATTTTCTAGCTCTTCACCCACCAAGTTCTCTCATTCTGCATTCTTGAGCTCAGATGTAATCAATTTGAGCTTGTAACAATCGGCAGCTTAAGATCTCCATAATGGTTTAGCCTACTGCTGTTCAACTGCCTGTAACTTCTGGAAATAAAAGACATGCTAGTGAGGAACATGGTGAGGAGTGGGTGGCAGGAAACTCTCAACGATAGAAGAGGAAAGAGGGGGAGAAACAATCAGAAGCAGTCAATGCTTTAGGCAAGATATTATTTTATTAGCTTCTACTCAGGGGTGATATAAATATATTTAACAACTAGTAAGGTAGAGGCAGCAACTCAGCTGAACTGATGTTGACTCCATATCATGTTGAAGAAAGAATCTGGAGGTCCCCAGTATGCCAGGCATTAACCAGTCCCCAGGCGTGGGGTTGAGGCTGCTGGCGTGGGTAGAGATGGGCAGGGATTTCTGGAGGTCAGTCGACCTGACTGGACATAGTACAATATTTTAACAACCCAAATGGCAATACCAAGCTATTAGCTACCTTCCATTATTTCTCCTCCTTACCTACCCCCTAACCTTCTTCTTTGGTGGTTGCCAGACAGAAGTCCCCTGGTTACATAGTTTAAAGCATCTCACTGCTCTTAGCTTCAGGCAAGGGGTCCTCAGAGTGCAGGGGGTGAGGCAATCCACACTGTGGGGAGCCCTCATTGACGCTGATTCTCTTATTTCGAGGGTGACATGGTCGGCCTTGTAAGGCAGCCATGCGATGGTGTTCGTGAGTGAGGCAGACCAGATCAGGACCGTGAGAAGCTGGACAGCAGTTTCCACTGAGGGAGCCCAGCCTCCTCACAGCTCCACCTTCATGGGTACACAGGCCCTGAGTGGCCTGGCTGCATTTCTAAAAAGCAGCCAGAAATCGGAGTGTTTAGGGTTGGTGGTCCAAATCCACCCAGAGGGACCATGGAAGAAAGTATTGGCAATCTGCTACTATAAATATTACAGCCCAGAAAACCCTACACGACAAGTCCACTGTGTAACACATGGAGTTGCCATGAGCCAGAATTGATTCAAAGGCAACAGACTTATTACTAACAACACTATGCCAGCCCATTCCTGAAGGGTCAGTGTGTGACTTCCTGCTTACCAAAAAACGTTGTAGGAGCACAAGGCTGGTGGTGTTCTTCAAGGACAAGCTGAGGTAGGATCTTTTCCAGGTAGATTGTTTTTCCATTCCATTGAGGAGCCAATAAGAGGTTCAGGGGTGATGCATCTTCCCCGAAGTTTCTACTCTGATCTTAGCACTAAAAGCTAGTGGATCCCTTGGCTGCATGGCTGAGCACTGTTTGGATGTGGTTTCCTCCCAGTCCCCATTTCAGAGAGAGCTGCCTCTTGGAGAAAAGCCCCTTGCCCTTCCTTTACCGTCTTCTGCAACAAGAGACTTTTCAGCTGCCTACTTCGGCGGGCCTGATGTAGCCAACATCTTACAGACATAAAATGGAAAACGGGCTTCTCATCAAAGAAGCAGCAGCTGTTTTACGCCATCAGAAAACAAAATCATCATGCTTTAAAACCAGACTTAGAGGTTTAAAAGAGCTGCTGAGACAAAATTAGATGAAGACAGGAGTGCAGTTCTGTGGCTGCATTGCTTCTATCGAACCCTCTAATTCATGTACGAACAACTTTAAAGCATTGAATGGCTGGAGCTTTGGGAAGGGAAGAGCTTTCAGTCTTTCAACACATGCTTGAAAAGGATGCACAGATGTAGCTCATCACCCTTTTTATAAACCAATTTTAAATAAGCTTATGTCAAAACTGTTACGACCTAAATAACAGTGATGATACATTGTTTTCTTGACCTCATATTCACAGAGGTGGCTGGGATACTCCCTTTTTGGCAATTTTCTAAATTCTACTTTCTCTAGAGTGGGACTAGTCAGGCAGTATGCTCAGTTTTGTTAAATAAGGTGATATAAAGCTTGCACCCAAGGAACCTCTAGTTATTCAGATATTTTACAAGAAAACCCCTAACCCATGGCTGTCGAGTCAATTCAGGCTCATAACAACCCTGCAGGGCAGAGTAAACTACCCCCATGGGGTTTCCAAAGCCGTAAATCTTTATGGAAGCAGACTGCCACATCTTTCTCCCACAGAGCGGCTGATGGGTGCAGTCCGCTGATCTTTAGGTTAGCAGCCAAGCACTTAACCACTGGGCAGCCAGGGCTCCTTTCATGTATTTTAAGGTCCTCCCCCCAGCTTTTGAGCCAGCACTGCTAATGTCCGAAAATCTATTGGGCAAATCAGCAGAACTGAAGAATATTTCGGTGACTGAATTGTTTTCTCCCTTCTAGGCAGCAGAGAAACATTTCTGCAATTTGTTTTTACTTTTTTTGTTTGTATTGCTTTATTTGGGGAGGTAAATTTGGAAGATAAATTTGTAAAGCTTATATTAAAAATATGCAATTATCATAAAAATGACCCAATGGGCAGAGTAAAACTGCCCCATAGGGTTTCCAAGGAGCAACTGACTGGTGGATTCGAACTGCCAGTCTTTTGAATAGCAGGCGTAGCTCTTAACTACTATGCCACCTGGGCTCCATTTTTTTTTCTCTATAAAACTAAATAATTATATTTTTTCCAGTTTTTTTGCATCTTATTTCAAATATTTTTTCTTCACTCTTAGACTTTTTTTTTTTTCCCCTGAACTAGGTCATGAATTTTCTTACATAAATCATCTGGTTTTTAATCTAAGACACTTATCAAAGCTTATTGGATGTAGTAACCAATTCTGATAGTTAAGTTTAGAAGCAATGACATTTGCCAAAAAAATTTTTTTTTTTAATTTTTGTTAAAAGTAAGTGAATTTAAAAAATAAGTTAGTTAAAAGTAAGTAAATTATTGTTAATTGCCATGAAGTTAATTCTGACTCATGGCCACCCCACGTGTACAGAGTTTTCAAAGCTGTGACCTTTTGGAAGCAAATCACCAGTCCTGTCTTCTGAGGGCCTCTGGATGGTCTGACCACCAAACTGTGGCTGGTAGCTCAGTACTTAACCTTTTGCGCCACCCAAGGACTCCTGAAAGTAAGCTTATGAATATCAAAACCTACCTCCTAGAAATGTTAGAGAACTGAGAAGAGGATGTGGTAAGCGCGAGGTATTGGGAATTTTGGGAGGAAGCTCGTCCTGCTTAGGGTCTCTTAATATGAGAAAAAGTTCAGTAAGAATGTTTGGGGAGCAAGCGGTCATTCTGAAAGCATTGTTCTTGCAGGGAATAGTTAAATTAGGAGTGATTATATAAAGAAAATTGGAAATCAGCCTCTCTTCTTTGGGTGTTTCAGCCAAGAAAGGAAAGATTAAATATAAGAGTCAGACTTTGGAAACAAAGTCGGAAGGCCGAAGGCCTGAACCACGTGAGGTCAGTAAAGCTAGGTTAGGCCTGGTACCCCAGTGGCTTCAGGAGGGTTTTTGAAAAGATGGACCTGGGATGCCCTCTCATAGGCGTTTAGGACAAGCCCGTCCACTGAAGAGGTCAGTACCCACCTTAACCCACACCAATGGGTCGCCAGTCAATCATCCTATCCAATATAAAGCTTCCTTGTTTTTAAAGGAATATTTGTGTACTTTGTTCCAGGCAAGGAACTCAAGCGACCCTAGACTCCAACTGCAAGTTGTCATTCCCTGACCCAAATCAAAGGAACACTCAGGCACCTGCCGCTCATCAGGTTACTTTCGGCAAAATAGTCGTGAAAGAGAAATCATTTCACTCACTCTGAAAGTGTAGCTCTTTGGGGAAGCAGATGCTGAACAGCAGCCCAGAAACAAGGAACAACTGTTTAGGACAAGAAGTAGAGAAAAAATAGATTCAACCGCAACTGCAGAGGGAATTGGAAGAGGCAGAGCGTAATTACCTGCATTGGAACAGAGCCTGAGTACCGGTGCTAACACCATTACTCTTCAATTAAAAGGAGGATGATTTTCCCCTAAATACGACTCAGAGCTTTGCCCTGCGATGCCAGCAATTCTATACAGGGTGATGGAGGTGGGGAGACTTTTAAGAAGGTGAGAAAGCACAAAGAGGAAATTAGGCAGACAGACAGACATAAGGGCACCTTTCTTTATCAATACTCTTGGGCTCCGTCTGCTTCTCCAACCCACTTATTTTTTGGCAGGCACCCACATCGCGTTAAAAATGCATCCTGTAATTCTAATATACTACCTCTGCATTTGCATTGAACGGCAGCGTGGTGCTCATAGACATTTTTAAGACAGGCTTATATGTTTCTCGGAGTTACAGTAACATTGTGGTAACAATTTCATATAGAACTGTGCTAAGATCTTGGTTTCTACAGTGCTGACTTCTATTGGGAGAGAGAGGTATTGGTTTTGATTGACCTTGGGTTTCCGTGTCAAGAGCCTGAGCTCTCATTCTGCTTTTCCCACTTCCCAACTGGGTGATACCGGACAAGTTATTTAAGTATTTTGTTTCTTTACCTGTCAAATGGAGACCAGATAGAGCATACTCATGGTGTGTGTCTATAGGTGTGCACTAGAACAATTGCAAAGCAACATTCAATAACTGTTAACCAACCAGTTGTCATGGAGTCAGTTTCCAGCTCATGGTGACCCTGTATGTTTCAGAGTAAAACTGTGATTCATAGGGTTTTCAGTGAAAACCTGCTGATGGAAACGTGATGGACATAGATTGCCAGGCATTTCTCCCAAGGAGTCTTTGAGTGCTGGTATTATTATCATTAATTTTATACCAAAATAAAAATCAAGAGCAATCAAAAACACAAGGCCCTTTTGAACTTCCCTAAACCCGCTAAAGTCAACAGGTATGGATTGAGGACTCTCTAAAGCCACGATCCCAATTAGACTATAAACCTTCCCAAACCAAGACCAGATAAGTTGTCTGTATCAACTGGCCAAACTCCAAAAAAAAACCCAAACCCATTGCAGTCGAGTTGATTCAAACTCATAGGGACCCTATAGGACAGAGTAGAATGGCCCCATAGGGTTTCCAAGGCTGTAATCCTTAAGGAAGCCAACCTCCACATCTTTCCCCCATGGAGCAGCTGATGGGTTCAAACCACCAACCTTTTGGGTTAGCATCTGAGCACTGTGTCACCAAGCTTACATCAACTGATAGTCAGGTCCATTTATAAGATTCTGTATGCCATGCATGTGGTGTGGTTAAAGGGCTTTCTAAACAAGACCCCTATGAAACTGCAGAGGAGAAAAAGACAGAGGAAAAAAAAAATCCTCTCAGACAAGTGACAGAATTCAGGATCCAAGCTTGCCAAGATGCCCTAAGCTTGAAGTTTTTACAAGCTAAGTAGTTGATATGCTGCCTAAGATTGTTCACCAATATGGCCCTGAGAAAATAAACAAAGGGCCTGGCAGTGAGGGGAAGAGAGATGAAAACACTTGGCTGAAAGATTGACTGATCTCGCTACAGATCAGATGGATGGTTCTAAGTGACCTGTAAAGACATTCCCGGAGCCCTGGGCCACAGCATTAAGAGCACAGACACCAGTCGCACTTCTGAAGTAGTTATTAGTGACTGAAGTCACAGTTGTCAACCATGACTTCAGTTTCAAGTAATGGTTTAACAGCGTCAACTTGAGGAAAGGTTATATCTCGGCGTGTCTGGTGTACTACTGACACTTAAAGGAAATAATTGGTATATTTAGAGCTGAGAGAGAAGCCAGGGGGTAGAACAGGAGGGGCAGTCAAAAACTTAGGGTATAACTTCACCGTGATTGTGTGAAACAAAGCCAGAAATCCTTCCCAGCTGTAGCACTGAGATGTAACAACCACACACACCTTGATACACACGAACACAAACACCACTGATCATCTCCAATCCAATCTTCTGTATAACATTCAAATAAGTCTTTTGTGTTTCACTCAGTTGACCGCGGAGCCACAAGAATTCATCCCGATGCCTGTACTTACCAACTGGAATGCACAGTGATTTTAGGAAAACTACAATGAACAGTGAAAGAAATGTGTTTTTCCAGCAACTTTGGGGGTGTGGGAGGTCTGTGAACGAGGCGATTAGACCTTTTTGTTCTGCCTGCTGCTCTGCAGCTTGACATGAACCATCAGTAAGACATGTGGCTCCCACACCCACCTGACTGTCATCACGTTTCCATCAGCAGAGTTTGATTTTGGAGAGGTGCTGAAGGATCCTGTTGGCAGGAGGGTTGCTGGAGACATACTGCAGGCGAGGAGGAAAAGGGCTGCATGTGTGTGTGTGTGTGCTCACGCCTGTGTGTGTGTGTGTGTGTGCTCACGCCTGTGTGGGGGGGGGGGTGTTTGTCTCCATATGTGATTAATCCCTCCAGCCATACAGAGCTACCTCTGCCCTTGGTAAAAGTAATACATGTAAATGATAAGTTTGTTGTCAGACTTATCCAGATCTTGATCCCAAGTGCCTTTGGATTTAACCATGTTGACACCTGGTAGATCTTATGTGAGAAGACATCATTTCTAGGATTTTATTTATCTTTGAGAGCTCAAAACCCAAGGAGTTTTTTTTTTAACGATTGCAAACCTCCTGCATACCAATATTGAAAATTACATATTAAAGGATTTGTGTTTCTATTGTTTTCCTTCCTTCTTTCCTTATTTCTTTTCTCCCTTCCTTTTGCCTTTTCCTCTGAATAGAAGTTCCTCTTCATATCTAACTCCTGCTTGTGGCTATCAGTTTGAAGATACAGAAGAATAATACACACTTAAATGACACTCCAGCTCAGTGGATGGTAAAGCACTTTAATAGGTTGACCTGAGTATCAGGGAAAATCCAGAAAATTGTCTCAACTTCTCACAAAACAGACCAACCTTTGGTTTGGATGAGAGCAGCTGTGTTAGAAATGGGAGCAACATGGCAGATTAAAAGGATGTTCTCCTCAATCACTCCTAGGTGCCACTGATTGAAATTATTCAGATGGGGATTTGAAAAGCCAAGTTAGGTATATGCTCTGACTCCTGTGAAAAGTGTCTGGGGAATCATTATAATTCACCACTGAGAGGGTCTCAGGCTTTTATATTCTCTGGGAAAGCACCAAGATAAGGTTAAAAGCATAAAATAGAAAAAAAAAAATAATAGAACAAGTGACAAATGAAAAAAAGAAAAAAAAATCATCCAAAGGTTGGCCTGACTTGCAAACTGGCATCTCTCCAGTGAAAGATAACCCATCACTGACAAGGGCATCCCCTGAGCCAAGTTGGTTTAATCGGGCGCACCTTATGGGCCATTGTTATGTAGAACAGGCGCAGTGCGATACTGGGCCAGCAGAGCTGCCTCTGCTCTCTAATGGCAGCGTATTCACCTGGGAGGTGTTAAATCTGCAGGCCATTCCTACAGGGGCTTCATGTTCCCCATAATTAATTCCTCCACTGGATGTCTATATAACTCCATACTCTAGCAGTCGTTATGAACTGGTGTGATGGCTCCTGGAGACAGCTCCGGGGCTTCCAGCATGGCGGTTGGGAAGGCCCATGGAGACCTGCACAGCGTGGCCTGGAGGAGAAGGTGGCGCTAGCTCCCCAAGCGCATCGACACACACACACATGCAAGGAGGCACACTCAGGAGAACTGCTGAGATTGCTTTTATGTTGGCAGAGGAAATGCTTGTCAGCCACATCACCTGATAGCATCCACAGAGCTGCAAGAAGGAAAATGAACTGCATTACAAAGAACTCCGATTTCACCACCGAAAGCTGCACACTGACGTTTATATTAGCTTAGTTTGACATGACCTGACGGTTCAGACTGGATGAAGAGGAACTATCTGCCTCCTTCACCCACCCCATTCCATAAAGTGCACCTTTCATCCCAGGTCTGTAGAGACAATAGATCATGCAAAATGTTGCAATTTCCTGCTGGCTCTTTTTGTGGAATGCAGAAATCTCTGGAAGTCAAAAGCATTATGTTTTCTAAAAATTTCTAACGACAGGAGGGAACTATCCAGGCATCAAAAGCATGAAGAAGCGTTCTCACTAATACAGTGGTCCTCAAACAGCACCCCAGGGTGCCAGGTTAAAATGCAGATTTCTGAGCCTATAAACCACGTAAGCAAATTCACTAGGGTCTGGAAATCTGCATATATAACAAGCCGATTCTCATGACATAGCCATTATTACAAGCTTAATGGGATATCATAGAAATTAATAGAAGTTCCTGAGTGGCACAAAATGTTATGCACTCAGCTACTAACCAAAAGGTTGGAGGTTTGAATTCATGCAGAAGTTCCTCGGAAGAAAATCCTGGCAATCTACTTCCAAAAGAACATAGCCATTAAAAACCCTACGGAGCACAATACTACTCTGAGACATATGGGGTCACCATGAGTCTGAATTGATCCAAAGGCAACTGGTTTTACAGATATTAACAGGATAGAATAACTTTTTACTTAAATTTATTATTTTAATAATACCATTAGCTTAATAATAATATATTTTTAAATCATTACTATTGCTATTGTATACAAAAAAAAAAACACATCGCCGTTGAGTTGATTCCAACTAATAGCTATCGTATAGTGAACATCTATTGTTGGTCAAGCTAGGATTCGTTCTCCACCACCTCTCTGTGCGTTTGTTTTACTCTGGTGGCTTGTGTGTTGCTATGACGCTGAAATCTATGCCACTGGTATTTCAAATACCAAAAGGTCACTTATGGTGGACAGGTTTCCGTGGAGCTTCCAGACTAAGATAGACTAGGAAGAAAGGCTTGGTGATTTACTTCTGAAAAGTAGCCTTTGAAAGTTCTGTAGATTACAACAGAATGCTGTCTGATTTAGTGCTGGAAGATGAGCCCGCTAGGTTGGAAGGCACGCAAAATACAGTGGGTGCAACAATGGACTCAAGCACACCAAAGGTCGTAAAGACGGTGCAGGACCTGGCAACATCCACTCTGTTATACAGAAATTCACAGTGAGTTGGAGATGACTCAGTGGCAACCGACAACAAAGGATACATTCCAGCCACTGAGAAACCACCGACTAGTGAAGCGAAAGAGACTGGGCTCAGCACGGCTCATGCATGTTAGCTCATGGACTTGTGACTTTTCACCAACAAGTTGAACATTCCCATGCAGCAAAGGAGGCACAGGGAAGTGAAATCATAGGGCCAGTTTAGGGCAAAGCTGTGATTAGAACTTAGATCCCTCATCTCCCACTCCGAGGTCTTTCAGGCTGATGATATAACCATACTATTCATAGTAATTGCAGGTCTTTAGCAAGGATTACCACATATGGCCTCCATACTTACCCCATAAAGCAGGTAGTACATTTTAAAATCATTTTACCAATGAAGAATTTGAAGTTTAGTGAGTTTAAGTAATTTGGCCTGTGGTCACCCTCCTAGTAAGTAGTGGAGCCTGGTTTCAAACCCAGGGACTCTCACCCAGGACTCATTCTTTCAGTTATCATATGATAGATTCATTTATTCAACCATTTTAGAAGGATACACTGAATGTCCATGATCTACCAGGCCTCGGCCCAGGTGATGGGATTCAGTTACGTTCAGGGCACAGTCCCTGATTCTGTAGCCTATGGTAAAAAGAAGTAGATATCACTCCCACCCTGGGCAATGGAACACAGGGTCACAGCAAGAGGAGAACATAGGCTTCTCCTGGTGGAGTTAGGGTAAGCTGCCAGCGGAGAAGAACACAGACAGAAAAGTGAGCAGGATGGAGATAGAAGAAAGAGAGTCAAGTAGGGGGAACCACACGTGCGAAAGCCCAGAAGGGAGAACACATTTGTAGAAGTTGTTAAGTGAATACACTTTGAGGCTATGCACTTGATCGTGTCACTGCCCAGCAAATGAACTGAAATCCGCAGCTCAGTTACTCAGCGAGAATTGTTAAACCACATAACTCACACCAATTAATTAAATATGGACCTAGAGGATTTGCTCAGCTTCTTGATTTAGTGAAAATAATGTTGTCCTCCAGAGAGGTCATGTGATCGAATGGAAAGAATGTTAGCTTTTGAGTCACGAAGATCTGTATCTAGTCCTCTCCTGCCCCATGTACTTGCTGGGTAATACTGGGAAAGTGATTTAACGTTTCTCATCCACAGTTTCTCCAACCATACATAAAAATAATAAATTTTACCTTCCAGGGTTCCTGGGAGCCCTGGTGGTAAAGTGGTCTAAGAGCTAGCTAAGGCAGTTAGAATCTACCAGCCACTCTTGGGAAACTCTATGGGGCAGTTCTACTCTGTCTGTAGGGTCGCTATGAGTTAGAATCAACTCAATGGCAATGGGTTTGGTTTTTGATATCCAGAGTACGTGAGCATTAGTAATAACGTATTTAAAGATCTGACACAAAACACAAACAGCAAAACCAAAGTGAAATTATACACTGGGAAATGCTTATTTGAGACATATTTGACAAAGCATAATTTCATGAATGTAGAAAATGTCTCTACAAATCAATAAAAAAAAAAAAAAAACACCATCAAAGCTGTAGAAGAATGGACAAAGGATACAATCTCAGGAAGTTCATAGAAAAGGCAACACAAAAGGGTTGTAAATATGTCTGATGTTGTTAGGTGTCTTCTAGTCGATTTTGAGACCCAGCAACCCCATGTGACAGAGTAGAGCTACCCCATAGGGTTTTCTAGGCTGTAATCTTTTCAGGAGCAGATTACCAGGTCATTCTCACATGCATGGGTGGGTCCAAACCACCAACCTTTTGGTTAGCAGCTCAAAGCTTTATCGTTGCACCACCTGGGCTCTCTCTCCATCTCTGTCTGTCTGTCTGTCTCTCTATGTATACACACATATATATAAACAGACATATATACACACACATATATACATATACATACATATATGTTGTTGTTAGTTGCCGTCAAGTCAGTTCCGACTCATGGTAACCCTATGTATGACATAATGAAACACTTGGCCAGTCCTGCACCATCCTCATAATCATTGCTATGTTTAAGCCCATTGTTGCAGCCACTGTGTCAGTCCAGCTCATTGAGGGTCTTCCTCTTTTTTCATTGCCCTTGACTTTACCAAGCATGAAGTCCTTCTCCAGATACTGATCCCTTTTGATAACATGTTCAAAGTACATGGATAAAGCCTTACCATACTCTTTTCCAAGGAGCATTCTGGCTGCACTTCTTCCAAAGCAGATTTGTTCATTCTTCTGGCAGTCCATGGTATATCCAATATTCTCTGCCAACACCACAATTCAAAGGCATCAATTCTTCTTTGGTCTTCCTTATTCATTGTCAAGCTTTGCCATCAATATGAGGTGATTGGAAATACCATGGCTTGCGTCAGGTGTACCATTAGTCTTCAAAGTGATGTCTTTAGTTTTTAACACTTTCTAAGTGCTTTCCAACTGAGAGGCTCATCTCCCAGCACTACATCAGATAATGTTCCACTGCTATTCATGAGGTTTTCACTGGCCAGATTTTTTAGAAGCAGATCACCAGGTCCTTCTACCTAGTTCTTCTTAGTCTGGAAGCTCCACTGAAATCTGTCCACCATGAGTGGCCCTGTCGGTATTTGAAATACTGGTGGCATAGCTTCCAGCATCACAGCAACATTCAAGCCACTACAGTATGACAAACTGACAAATAGCAGATACACATATATATAAAGACACACAAACGTATATGTGATTCTTGCTCTCACTCATTAAAAATAAAATTAAAACCACAATGAGGTATAACTTTCCACCTTTCAGATGATCAAAGTTAAAAAAGTTTATCATCACTCCATGTTGGGGAGGGGGCTAGTTTTGACAATATCTATAAAAAAAAAAAAGTTTAAAAATACAGGCTCTGTGACCAGTATCGTCTCGACGGCACTGGGTTTGGTTTTTTTTGGTTTGTGACCCATCAAGCCCGCTTTGAGAAATTTATCCTGCAGGTATACTGACACCGACACGTGTGTGCGAAGAAGTATGTATGAGAATGCTCACTGCAGCATATTTTGAAGGAGCAAATTATTGGAAACAACTTAAATGCTTATCAAAAAGAATCTGATGAAATAAGTCACGGCAGAGGCAATCGATGTAATAAAAGTGGTGGGTGTATACAAAGGAGCTGCCAAAATGAATGAAGCAACTCATTCATGAATATACTTTACATGGAATGACCTCCGAGTAGGCAGCTCTTAGTGTGAAAGAATACGTTTACATGTGTCTGTTTTTAGAGGGCTAGGAGATCTGAGGAATAATACACCATGAACTGGTGACGCTGGTGTCCTCTGGATAGGGAAGCTGAATGACTAGAGGAAAGAAGGGGTGGGAGAGGGTTTACATTTTGAATTCTGTACCCATTAATTACACACATACTTTTAAAGGAGAAAAAAAAATTAAAATATAACAAATAAAACACGAAGACCTGAGGCATGGCAGACCTGATGAGTACAACCTGACCTTGGATGCGTTGTTCAGAAAGTTGGAATGAGCTTGAACATCCACACACTCACCCTGTGTCCCTTGTGATGAATGTCCCTTTCCACACTTTGGGACAGCCTATCATAGATAAAGAGTTGCCATAAGTAATTCTGGAACAGAACAAAATGGGTCAGGTTAGTTTATCACATGTGGCGTTTAACTAAACTTCCAGCTATGAGCCAATGCGTATCTGGGCAGAAGCAGCATGGCAGAACACAAGACAGGCTCTTGTTCTAACTGCCAATTCCAGCTCCTTCCACCATTTGCTGTGTGACCTTTGGCAACTTACTTAACCTCTCTAAGACAGACTTCCTTCAGCAATAAAAGCCATTTTCTCAGTACGAGAGTATTGAATGAGATGATGAACATAAAGCACAGCAACAGACAGTTGCTCAGCTTTGCCACCATCCCCATCTTGGTCATCCCCATGCTTCTTCCTTGGTGATATGAGGTCTCCCACTCTCTGCTTGTTTCCCTTTCCTTTTACCTCTTGAGAGATAAAAGGTGGTACAAGCCACACCCCAGGGAAACACCCTTTACATTGGATTAGGGATATAAACTGGTAAAGGTGTTACAATCTCACCATAATCCTCTTTAATATAAAATTACAACCACAAAATGGAGGGCAATCACAGAACACTGGGAGTCATGGCCTAACCAAATTAATACACACAGTTTTGGGAGTACCTAATTCAATCCATGACAACCCTCAAGGGAAAAAAAAAAAAACGGAACTTTTACCTATTTACCTTATGTATGCCTTCTCCTTACTGAAGTTCATGTTCAGATACTGTCAAGCTGCTCTGCAGCTTTAGATACTGTTTTTTCAAAGTCTTAGCCAAGGCATAGACCCTTGCTCCCGGTCTCTAGCTCAGACTCAGGCACTAATTTTCAACTTGGAAAAGTCACTTATCCTGTTTCAGTTTGTTCCTCTGAAAAATGGTAATAATCATATTTGCATCATCTCACAGAGCTGCAGCTTTCAAGTGCAGGTGGAAATATAAATTTACACATAGCAATTGAAAGTCAAAATATTTTAAAATATAAGGCGAGGTCACATGCTTACATTGTGTTAAATGCCCAGCCCCAGGGTGAGTAACAGGCTGGATTAGTGTGCAGAGAAGGCCAAGACACACATACAAGCCCCATCTCTCCAATAAGCCCCTCTCATAGTAAACAGAATACTCATACGGTATTCTTTATATGCTGATGTAAATTCATATTTTAGTGATTAATTGGCAAGCAGTTGTAAGAGAGACATTGTTATGTGCAGATCTGAACACTAGACGAAGGAGGTAACGATTGGATCCAGGCTAAAAGGGAGCAGTAGAAAGTGAAGAAAGAAGCAAAGACAAAAAGAAAGAGAAGGAAAAGGAGGAGTAGCAAGAGGGTGAGAGAAGAGGGGAGGGGGAGAAGGAGACAATTACGGCAATTATTCTGCAGGACATACAGCCAGGTCATAGCCCAGAGATTCACAAGGACTGCTGGGGCTTGGGATTCCAGGACCCACTTGCTGCAAATCGGTCAGGCTAGTTGAGGGGAAATGTGGACAAGGCTGACCTTGGCCCAGCTGGGTAGGAGAGGCCCACATTCTTCATAGGAGAGCAGGAGCACTGAAAGCAGGCGTGCAGGTGGTCTCACGTGACTGTGCAGAGGCTTATGGAATCCAGGACAATTCTAGTAGACTGAATTTCTCAGCTGACCAAACTAGATTCTGTATCTAGGCCATGGGCGTATAATTTCTTTACCTAGTACAGTTAATTAACTGCTGAATCCCCACATATATTAACTCAGCAGTCAGTCATGATGGAGCCCTAGTGGTGCAGTGGTTGAGAGCTTGTCTGCTAACCAAAAGGCCAGCAATTCGAATCCATCAGCCACTCCTCAGAAACCCTATGAGGCAGTTCCACTCTATCCTATAAGGTTGCTATGAGTCAGGATCAACTCTATGGCAACGGATTTTTTTTTTTTTTTTGGCACTCATGATAACTGAGCTGAGTTTTTCATGTTAATTGTTCTCCACTAAGGGTGACTATCTACCACCTATCAGTCAGTCAGTGTATGGTACTATGGTGGCTTGCGTGTTGCTACGGTGCTAGAAGTTACGCCGCTGGTATTTCAAATACCATCAGGGTCACTCATGGTGGACAGGTTTAAGCAGACCTTCCAGACTATGACAGACTAGAAAGAAAGGTCTGCTGACCAATTTTCAAAAATTAGCCAGTGAAAACCCTATGGATCACAACAATTTTGTCAGATATAGTACTGGAAGATGAACCGCCTACGTTGGTTGGAAGGCACTCAAAATACACAGCGGCCGCAACAATGGACTTGAGTATGCCAACAATCATGACGATAGTGCAAGGCCGGGCAACATGTTTTTCTACCATACGTGGGGTGGCCATGAGTTGGAGCCCACTTGGCGGCAACTAGCAACAACAAGGGTGACTATATCACGTGGTTTTTTTTAAGGATAATCCTAATTTCAGTTATATTACTCTTCTGGTCACATGAACCATCAAAATAACTTAGGGATTCCAATGCTTGGGCAAATTCTGACTGGATTAATTGATTCAAAATGCATTACATTAAAAATGGTGCACATGTTAAAAACGAGTCCCATAAAAGAATCAAAGTTTGGAAAATATCTGATTACTCAAAAGACCACCAATACTTAACTCTGAGCCTCAAACATCGGCATACAGGTCCACGAATGATTGTCTAGGTACTCTTCATCTTGGAACAGAATTATTTGGACAACCTGAAAATATGGAAGCCCATGTGATTGGAGCTGCAAGGCTAAGTAGATTGAGAACAATATTAAGAGAGAGTAAAATTTTTCAGTTGTTTCTGTAAACACTGTTGTTGTGCCTGTCAATCAAGTCATTTAAAGTGTTCTAGTTCAATGAATTATTTACATTTTGTCTTAACAACAAAATACATGCAAAGGGCAAGGAAGGAAATATATTCACGATAGGAATACTGTTCAGGAAAATCATGCATTAGAAAAGAATTTATGTACTTATATTCTCATTTATGTACTTGTATTCTCAGTTCAGAAAACATTACTCCCCAGACTTTAGCCTGAAGAAAAGTGTCCTAAGTTTACAAGTTATGGCAGCTGATAAGGTGGCCAGTGGAGCAGGCTGAGGATGTCGACCTGGCGTGGTTGGACTATAAAACCTGCGATAAGCAGCAGGCCCTTCTGGATGACAGCTCAATGTGAAATGAGAAGCCAGCCTCCATCCTGCTCCTACTGTCGGATGTCAACATCAGAAAATGCTCCATCACACAGCTAGCGTGATGCTAGAAGCCGCAGCCTGATGGACACAAAGTCTGAACTTGCTTCCCCTGAAGACAGTCCCTCCAGGTCATGGATGAGGGATACTGGCAAGGGTCACTGAGGGGGGCTGCACGAGTGCAGCTGCTTGCTCACAATCCATCCCCTAATCAACAGGACTCAGCCCCCAGGGGTTGTCATGCCTGCCCTTTCACCAGCTCTCACTGAACAGGCAAAAAGCAAAGCCCATGGAAACACCCTTGTTTTTAAAAGATCCAAAGCTGTATGGAAAGGAAAGCACTAAGAAAAGGATTAAAGCAAGGGTCCGGATTGGATGGTGGGTGGGCCAAATTAGCTGGTCATGGTCAGCCACACCTGAGTCCTTTGCTGAGACTAAAATAGCTCTGGTTAACAGTTGTTCAGTGAAAGATAGATGGATGGATGGATGAATGGATGGATGGGTGGATGGATGGATGGATGGATGAATGGACAGTGGATGGATGGATGGATGGCGGATGGATAGATGGATGGATGGATGGATGATAGATAGTTGTATAGATAGATGAAGGGACAGGTGGACATAATGTATATTTATATTTATAACTTTGTATCTATATTTATATTAGTACCTATAGTTTTCTTCCTTCTTACACATGTAGCCATGCTTAAGGCACACCAACTCAGGTAGTGAGCACATTAAAAATAAACAAAATAAAACAAAAACAGTTGTTGAGGCCAACTTATGGCAACCCCACATGTGCACAGTAGAACTGAGTTCCATAGGGTTTTCAAGGCTGTGGCCTTACAGAAGCAGATTGCCAGGCCTTTCTTCAGGAGTAACTCTGGTTGGGTTAGAAACACCAAACTTTCAGTTCGTAGTTGAGCACTTAACTCTTTGTGCCACCCAGGGACTCAATCAGAGATGTTTCACTTCCTTTGCTGGTTGTTTCAGAAGAAAATACTGCCTTGTGGCTCCCTGCACATCGATGGAGGCGCACTTTGGTCTCCCTGGCTTCTTGGGTAGGTGGAGGTTGCTTAGGCCAGGATCAAGGGAGTGACCTGTCCTACCACTGGAAAAGCAGCCATAAGCTGCAGTGTGCCCTGTGCTTTTAGCATGTGCTTCAAGACCAAAGGTATTAAAGCTGATTATTTTCTTGCTTCTCTCAGTACTGCTTTTTCCTTCTTGTCGCCACCCTGGCCTCCTTTCTCGGGTTTCCACCTCTCCCTCTCATTTACTTACCATCATTGATGACTAGCTGGCCTGGAAGTGGAGATGTCAAGCTGAGACTGCAAAGCTAGCAGTTCACAAGCTCTTCCAGCTGGAAAGAAGTAGGACCTGGTGGTGGTCCTTCCATGTGGAAAAAAGAGATATGTTTCTAATACGTTTGCCTAGACCAATTACACACATGTAAGAAAATTATTTCTGACACCTACTATATTTGTCCTGATTTGTTGGCCATTATGGGAAAAACAACAAAGAAAGAAAACATGAATAGGGCGTGGTCACATGAAATACCATGTGCTCACATAGAGTCTGAAGTTAGAGACTGAACTAATGAATTCATTGATTGAGATGTCAGATACCTAGGTCAGAGCAAGGCACCATGTTATACTTGTACAGCTGTGTTCTCTGTTTAACAACAACAGCACAGATACTTTAATGCTCCCTGGGCTCCCTAAACATTTCTACTGGTTTTGATTCCATAAACTTCTAATGCAGCAAAATTTTTAAAAAAGAAAAAAAAAAAAAAGTTACCATCAAGTTGATCCTGACTCAGGGCGACCCCATGTGCGTCAGAGTAGAACTATGCTCCACAGAATTTTCTGTGGCCGGTTTTTCAGAAGTAGATTGTCAGGACTTGAACCTCCAACCTTTCAGTTAACAGTCGAGCATGTTAACTGTTTACACCACCTAGGGTCTCCAGTAAAGCATTTGTCAAATATAAATGTCAGTAGGAAACAGGAATATTCCAGGTGAAATCTGTCAGTAAAAATAACAGCTAATATTGCCGGGTGCTTAAGCGCTCCTGATTGGTTTGTATGGATTATCCTTAAACTTTACAGTAACTTTGTGAGATAAGAATTCTGCCTACAGCTTCATTTTAGGTAATTGTTGCAATACAGCAAGTGAAGGAACAATGCATTTTATGAGTTTTTTTCTAATTGACTTCATGAGTGCCATCACATTCCACCCTTTGTTTCACTGTTTCACTGTGAAATGCAGCAAAGTGAGGTTCAGAGAGGTTAATGGCATGTCCACGAACTCATGGGGACACAAAGTGGATCCTCCAGGTCCACTTCCCTTAAACACCACACTATCCTATGTCTGCAACAATGGTCTCATGAAGATGGCACTGGACCAGGCAACATGTCGTTCTGTTATACATGAGGTCGCCATGAGTCACAGCTTAATCAATCGCAGCTAATAACAACAACGTCCAGTGTCCCATTACTTCTAACTGCTAATTGACCTGGGCAAAGCATCAATCTGATACCTCTATTGCTTTTGCAGAATACATAAAAAACAAAAACCAAACCCATTGAGTGGATTCTGACTCATGTTGACCCTAAAGGACAGGATAAAACTGCCCCATGTAGTTTCCAAGGAGTGCCAGGTCGATTTCAACTGCTGATTTTTGGTTAGCAGCCTGAGCTCTTAACCACTGCTCCACCAGGGCTCCAGAATATATAAAGGCAAATTAAAATTTTGTTCATTTGTCCAGAAGAACTAGATGGTGCCTGGCTATAACCGATGACTGCCCTGACAGGGAACACAACAGAGAACCCCTGAGGGAGCAGCAGAACAGTGGGATGCAGACCTTAAACTCTTGTAAAAAGACCACACTTAGTGGTCTGACTGAGACTAGAAGGACCCTGGAGATCATGGTCCCAAGACCTTCTGTAAGCCCAAGACAGGAACCATTCCCAAAGCCAACCCTTCAGACAGGGATTGGCCTGGACTATAAGACAGAAAATTATACTGGTGAGGAGTGAGCTTCTTGGCTCAAGTAGACACATGAGACTACGTGGGCAGCTCCTGTCTGGAGGGGAGATGAGAAGGCAGAGGGGGACAGCAGCTGGCTGAACGGACACGGAAATAAAGAGTGAAGAGAAGGAGTGTGCTGTCTGATTAGGGGGAGAGCAACTAGGCGTACATAGCAGGGTATATACAAATTTTTGTATAAGAGACGGACTTGATTCGTAAACTTGCACTTAAAGCACAATAAAAATAAAATTAAATTAAAAAAAGTTTGTTCATTTATTTTTATTTTACCCATATTGAGGGTAAGGGGCATTATTAAATGATAATGCCACGGTGAGAAACCAAGACAGGGAAATTTTGGATTAGGTCTTGAACTTAGAGTTCTAATTTCATGTAAAAGGATTAATTCCATCTTCTTGCACTTAAAGGGACAAGAAGGGAAAGGCCAGTTCCTGTTCAGCAAAACAATAATTAGGTAGGAAGAGAATCAAAGTGAAAACAGAGAGAAGGCAGAACAAGGCATAATATAATTGCATTTATATTATGCCTAGTTCGGACTTCTCTTTGCTTCCATTTTGATTGTCTAGATGATTTGCTTCCATTAAGTATTCTCTAAATGATGGACTTCCTGCAAATTCTCTTTCCCTGGGGTCCTACATTTGAAAACAGACTTGAGAAAAAAATGATACTGTGAGAACTTGAATGAGTAGTAAGCCTCTTTGAGCCTATAAAATCAGAAGATTCTCTCTCACATTCTAATCAAGCTTCATTGCTTGGATAGAAATGTCAGTGGAAGCAGGAGCGCTCAGAAGCACGCTAGGTAGATGCAGACATCTGCTTCGACCTTGAGGTATGATTCTCTCACGGACTTGCTTTGGCTGACACCACGAAACTGTCTGCATTTCACGGTGGAACAATGAAACAAAGGGTTACATGACCCACGGCCCTGTGACAGTAATCGTGAAATTGGTTAGAAGGAAAACTGATAAAATGCAGTGTTGCCTCAATTACTATACAGGAAACCATTACCTAGACCAGTTTAACAAGTCACCTAGATCGGCATGTAAAAACTACGTTCTGTGGAATGCTATTCTATCAAAATTTTCCAGGAAAAATGTGTGTTCCCTAATGAAGTGCATTGAGGAAATGCCACACATTTTTCTTGGAATCCATTGTGTACTACTTTTCAAAATGAAAAAGGCTGATTTAATATCTTCAATGACATATGAAAGGCCCTGAGAAATCCTACAGTAAAGAAACTCCTTCAACTTTCTTTAAAATAAGGTTTCCCAATCTTAAAAGCTTGTGAGTGGCCATCTAAGATCCTCCACTGCTCTCACCCTGTCTGGAGCAAGGGAAAATGAAGACACAGGGAAAGATTAGTTCAAAGGCCTATTGCATAGGTCATAGCTACCACAGCCTCTACCAGACTGAGTCCAGCACAACTAGATGGTAACTGGCTACCACCACCAACTCCTCTGACAGGGATCACAGTAGAGGGTCCTAGACAGAGCTGAAGAAAGAGGTAGAACAAAATTCTAACTCACACACACACAAGACCAAACTAACTGATCTAACAGAGACTGGATAAACCCCGAGAATATGGCCCCTGGACACCCTTTTAACTCAGCTCTGAAGTCACTCCTGAGGTTCACCCTTCAGCCAAAGATTAGGCCCATAAAACAAAACGAGATTAAATGGGCACATCAGCCCGGGGGCAAGGACGAGAAGGCAGAAGAGGACACGAAAACTGGTAATGAGGAACCTAAGGTCGAGAAAGGGAAAGTTTTGACATGTCGTAAGGTTGGCAACCAATGTCACAAAACAGTATGTACATTAATTGCTTAATGAGAAACACAATTAAAAAATATATATATTGAACATGGAAAAAAAATTACGTTTCCCAAAATGATTTCTGTTTTTCAGGTTATATCCATAGATACCTTGTCCACTCTTGGAAAGTCTTCACATCTCAGCACTTCAGTTGGGTGGAGGCACAACTGGGGTAGAAGGGTTTGTCTTTGCTCCCTCCCTTTCCATAGTCGTTTTACTACCAGAAGCCCCTGGAAGTTGTAATAGGCTCCCTGGCTTTCTGGGACATCCTCCAGGGAAGCGTACTCAGTTTTGCTTCCTGGTACCTTTGAATCAGCTTGGGTCATTTGTTCCGTATGCAGCCTGCTGTGTCCCCACCCCAATATTTGGGCATCTCCGGGCAACTGATGTAGACAGTTCTGGAGTCTCTTGCTTTGGCCCTTCCTATACCCTCTGCCTCCCTTTTCATGTCTTTTCTTAGCCTCTGGCCTTTTGGCTTGATTGTTCTTTCTGATTCAAGTTTGCCCTTGGATTTAGGTTTGCTCTCGATGCTTTTCTTCTGGGCCTAGATTTGTTCTTGCCCTCTGGCTTTAGCCATGGCAGCCTCCTCCTGGCAACTTGTCTGGTGAACTCTCAGGCCCAGGCCCAGGACCCAACCACCGCACAGCAGTCACAGACCAGGGCCCCTAATCGTTGTTCCTCCTGAAGGAAAAACAGAAATCACTGCGTCAATGTGGAAACAAAATCACTGGGCCAATGGTCTAGAGATCCCAGGTCTGTTCTGGATGCTTGCTACTAATGACCTGTGATGCTAAGCACAACACATTTTCCCTAATCCTCAGTTTATTCATCTGTAAATTGGTAACTTTCTTTCCTAGCTCTCTTATAGCACAGGAAGAAGACAAAAAAAGTGTCATACAAAACCAGTCTTCTAAGTTTTAATGTATCCTTGCCTGTTTTTTCCGTGTGTAGTTGGTCAAAATATTTGTTGAACTCTTAAGAACTTGCAAAATGGTGTTTCACGCTTGGTTTCATTTAATTCTCATCACTTCCAGGCAAGCTAGGGGTTATGATGTTGACCTTTCAGATAAGAAAACTGAGACTCAAAGAAATTAAGTGTATTACTCAAAGCTGCATGGCTGGTAAGAAAAGGGCTGGTTTAAGACCCCAGCATCTCATGCCAAGTGCAGGAGTGTTGCCACCCTGGGCTCTCCTGGCCACAAGCACCTTCTATGTTGACACCCTCAAGAAGCAGGCATGTGGCAAACCAGGGACTTCGTACCATTTTTGTGTAAAGCAGGCTGAATTACGAACTTTTCACACAATTCATACTCTCTAAATAAACAGAGACAATCACACAGTTTACTGCTGCTTCCTTCTAGTTGAAAGGAAAGATTAAACAAAATGCCTTTATCGACTTTTATACCAAAAGCTGCGATGCTTCTAAATACCTGTATTCTTCAGGGGTGGCAGATTCAGCTAAGTTCTAGCTGACAACTGCTTTGCTTTTTGAAGTAGGGATAAAAAAAAAAATCGAAATGTTTGTCCATTCATTCATTTGTTGACTCATTCAATGCATATCGAAAGTCTATCCTGTGCCAGATGTCGTTCCAGGCGCTAATGATACAGGCATGGTCAAAATGGAAAGATTTCCTCTTCTCATAGAACTTTCCTTCTAGTGGGAAACTAGATAATAAATGAATAGACATGCAAATAAATGAGGTTATTTTTTATATTAGAAAGTCTAAGAAGAAAATATGAAGAGCACTGGAGAGAGAGACTGACCATCATTGATTAGGATGGTCAGGGAAGGCACCTCTGAGGAGCATGATACAAAGGAGGCAGCCTGGTACCTTTAAACCAAGACAGTGGACCAATAGCAAAGAAGAGTTGGACAAGGTGTTAGCTTGTATAGGTTCAAGCTCACCAAGCTGTACTCCTAAAATGCTGGGTGAGAAAGTGATGCTCCAGGTTCTTCTGGAAAAAGCATAACACAGACCAATCAGAAATTAACATTTATTTGCTGGCAAGGGGAAGGGGAAAAGGGAGTTTTGGAGGAGAGGGGCGGACCTTCCATTCTTCATTTGGAAGGCTGACACGTTAACCTATTGAAGGGAAGGAGTGGAAGGACAGGAACAATTATCTTCATGAGAAGGGGTCGGTGTGATCTGGTCACCCAACCTTAAATGTCTTCCAAGGTCAGTGGTTGGGGCCTTTTGGCCCCATTAACCACGCTCTTGTTTGTGCTGTTTGCATTCTGACTGCTGAGGAGTTTTAAGCTATTCAATGAAATCTTCTGTCATGTTCATTTTCAAAAGGATATAATTTCCCATCCAAACTGTAACATACCAACTTTCAAAGGAAGCTGCTGTGGGTAGGTGGCGATAGCACTGTGTTTCCTAGCTGGTGATTAGCAAATTTATTGCATGATAAACCATTTTCAGTGCAGTTTCAAAAAATAAAAACATGCTTCTTCCTGAGTAATTAGTTGCTCTTTACTGCCAACAAACTGTAATTTTTATTCCTTTTACACAAACCCATTTATTAGCAGAGAGAGAGCTCACCAGCATGTATGCTTTTGTGTTTATAGTGCAAAGAAGACACGGCATAGAAAACCTACTATGAAAATTCTGAATACAGTTATATTTTAAAATCCACATTAATTATAGATCCACTTATTCTTAGAAAAGACAGGAATTGCAGCAGGGCGGTGGTGGAGGGAGGGCTCCGTGTATAAATTGCCTCCCAAGGACCCCACTGAAATTTCCATAACATTCACCACATGACACTGATGTGTGAAAATTGACATGAAGATTTGAAAATTGGGACTGAGGGAGACCAAGCATAAAATAACTTCAATTTTGCGCTCTCTCTGTCTCTCAGAGGAATAGCATGTAGGACTGACCAACACAACACAAACAAGCGAGAGGGAAAAAAAAGAAAATCCAGAGAGAGGGATAGGAGTTATTAAGGAGAAAACACACTTCTCACTCACAGAGAGAAAGGATGATCAATGGATTTAGTCACAGAGAAATTCAAGCAGAAAATTGCTGCTGTTTTTTATCTGAACAGCAGAAACTTTAACCAAACCAGAATTCTCAAGTCCAAGGAAGGAACTGACAACTACCCGTGGACAAAGGGAGAGAAGCGGAGTCCCTGAGCCAGAGGAAAATGGTCAAGTTCCCTTACTCTTTAGTTCTATCAAGAGCAGATGTTCGATAGCTCAGGTTTTGCATCTGAAATGCCCCAGGTTAAGGCTAGTATCTGTCACAGCCCCAAATAGTTTCAAAGTGGATGAAATAAACAATCTCCTTGGTTCCAATGCCTGCCCGTGGATGAAAATAATGTCCCCAAATAGAATCCAAAATGAATGTGGAAACCTGCATCGTCCAAGGACAGTCGACCTGCAAAGAATCACAAAAGTGAAATCATTACTGACAAAATGGAACCTACTGTCAATTCCTCACCTGAAAAAAATGTTTGAAGAGCAGGCCACGTCACACTATTTTGGCAAGTGCACTTTTGAAGCTTGAAGAAAACAGAACCTTTTATTTAACCGGAGGCTTTGGCTCTCCAAGGTTACTTTTGTTTAAGGATTCAAACGTGATGTTATTTCTTCAGTGATGCCACGATTTAATGGCTTGCTGTTGTTGTTTTTTTTGTTGTCATTAGCTGCCATGGAGTCCACCCTTGACTCAGGACAACCCCACGCACAACGGAACAAAATGCTGCCTCGTTGTGTGGGCATTTCCACGACTGGTTGGGGATCCGGTCATTGTTTTCACTGGCTGATTTTCAGAAGTAGATGACTAGGCCTTTCTTCCTAGCCTGTCTTAGTCTGGAAGCTACCCTGAAACCTGCTGAGTGTTAGAGTGACGCTCAGGTAGAGCTTTTGCTTGACGTCAAGTATAAGTTGGTTTTGAAACAATTCAGTGTTACACACCAGCTGGGACGATTATTGATCTTTCCATTTCTTTGAGGTGACTCTACGATCAGAGGACAAGTTCCATGCAATTCCAATTTGTGTTGCTATATATGCCCATACTGTTGTTGTTGTTAGGTGCCATTGACTTGGTTCCAACTGATAGCTGCCCTTCGCACACAGAACAAAACACTGCTTGCGCCATCCTCACAATTGTTACTATGCTTAAGCCCACTGTTGCAGCCACTGTGTCAATCCATCGCATTAAGGGTCTTCCTCTTTTTTCAATGACCCTCTACTTTACCAAGCATGGTGTCCTTCTCCAGGGACTGATCCCTCCTGATAACATATCCAAAGTATGTGAGACATAGTCTCACCATGCTTGCTTCCAAGGAACATTCTGGCTGTACTTTTATACGTCCATATAGTAATACAGAAAGTGGCTCCATGCCACTAGCTAATACAGCATTGCCATATTTGTCATGGAAATCGGGTGCATGTTTCTGGTGGCTCTGTCTTGCCATTGTTTGAAGAATAGTTCAAACTTGAAGATGACTTAGTGTGTTATTGGCCAAGGGAAATACCAAGAAGTTATGGATAAAATTGCAGCAACTGCAGCTGCTGGTTTGGTGCAATTTTGCATCCAGTGCCTTTGTAAAGAGTGTCCTGGGTTACTTTTGATGTCTGCAAATTGAGAACTCAATTACCAAAACTGCATAGTTTTGCGTGCAAAGTAGTTGCCCACACTTGGAGAATGACTCCAAAGAATGTCATCACCAACATCAGGATTTTAAGAACTGTTGGAATGAACACAATATTCCATGTCAGCATCTCCCTGCTATTCATCTGTGTTGTAAAAAAGTTGGGTAAACACTTAGGCTTTCCACTAGAAAAAGTTTAAAAATCTCTAAGTTTAAAAGCTCTAATCTCTTACCCTTGTGAAGAGTGTAAAAGCAGAATTGGAAAAAAAAAAATGTATAGAACTTTAATAAAAGCACTCAGCTATGGGTTGTCCCATGATTTTAGCAAAGTGACTTAACTTCTGTAAAGCTCAGTTTCTTCAACTGCAAAAATGAGAAAAATAATTACCTACTTAGGATGACTTTCAGATCGGATTAGATAACATATGTAGGGTTTGCATGATGTATAAAGTGTTGAATAAATAGCAAAGAATAGTATTTTGAGGAACCCTGGTGGTGCAGTGGTTAACTGCTTAGCTGCTAACTGAAAGGTGGGCATTTCGAACCCACCGGCCACTCCTTGGAAGAAACATGTGGTGGCCTGCTTCTGTAAAGATTACAGCCTTGGAAACCCTATGGGGCAGTTCTGCTCTGTCCTATAGGGTCGCTATGAGTTGGAATCAACTCAATGGCAACTGTTTTTTTTTTTTGTTTGAATAATATTTTTATTTCAGTAAAATTTTCTCCCAGCGTTTTATAGAACCACGTTAATGTTATAGTGCTTTAGATACGCAGAATATTTTTAGGTACTTTTTTTTTTTTTTTACTTGATCCTTGTGTTAATTAAAATAACACTAGCAGCTATAAGAAACAAACCCTGAAGCTTCAGTGGCTTGCCATACAAAAAACTTTTTATTGAAGTAAAAGTCCAACACAGGTGTTCTTGGCGAGGGATCTAGACTTCTACCTATTGACTCTGCCCTCCTCTGTGGCCTTGGAAACCTCCGAGGTCAGCCAGCACTTGGGGAGGCAGTATGGAAGATCACTCATGGGAGGTTTTGACCACATCCTTCCACTTACACTCTATTGGCTAGGAGTCACGTGGTCTGCATTAGTTTCCTGGAGCTGTGGTAACAAAGTACCACTAAGTGCGTGGCTTAAAACAACAGAAATTTATTGTCTCACAGTTCTAGAGGCTAGAAGTTCAAATTCAGGATGTTGGCAGGGCCATGTTTCTCTGAAAACTCGAAGGGAAGATCTTTTCTTGTCTCTCCAGATTCTGGTAGCCCCAGGGATTCCTTGACTTGAAGCTGCAACGTCACTTCAATATTTGCCTCTGTCATCGTAGGATGGTCCTCCTCTGTGTGTTCATCTATGTCTTTTCTCCTCTTTTATAAGAATGCCAACCACCCATATTGAATTAGGACCGACCCTACTCCAGTAGGAAACCCTGGTGGTGTAGTGATTAAGAGCTACTGCTGCTAACCAAAAGGTCAGCTGTTCAAAGACACCAGGCATCCTTGGAAACTCTAAGGGGCAGTTCTATTCTGTTCCATAGGGTCGCTATGAGTTGGAATTGACTTGATGGCAATGAGTTTGTTTTTTTTTTCTATTCCAGTCTGAATTCATGTTAACAGATAATATTTTCAAAGACTTTATTTCCAAACAAGGTCACATTCACAGGGATTAAAATTCATGATATATTTTTGGGGGACACAATTCAATCTGTAACATGACTTCAGACAGTGAAGGGAAGACTGAGAAATGTAGTCTACATCTGTGCCCAACATATGTCCAAGTCATCCTCCTTACAGTCTAAGATCTACACAGAGTAAACATTATTTTCCCCATTTTATATCTAGGAGTGGAACTGGGGGCAGTGAGATGACGTCTCTGAAATCATAAAGGACTCAAACCCAGGTCTCATTGAGTTTCCCTCCACATCTCTTAGCCCCCCGATGTAAGGTTTCAAGGTGGCCAAAAGAAAAACTTGACGTAGCACAAATTATGACCCTTTTGCTCCTCTCTTCCCATCCTCAATCTACTGTGGTCACATCAGCCAGGAAGAAAAAGGATGTGCTGGACCATTTCACAGGAACATTCTAAGGACCTAGAGTGTGAACCGTTCCTCTAGCATTTGTATTTTAAAGGGTCTTTGTTGTTAATTGCTGGGGAGTCACTTCAACTCATGGCAACCCTTACGTATAATAGAACGAAACTCTGCCTGATCCTGTGTCATCTTTACGATCATTGGGAGGCTTTTAAAAGGGTAGACAATGCTTAATCCTTAGTAAAGGACAATTGTGTACCCACTGAAAAGGAATTGGGATCTGGCTTACACATTATTTAGGTAGAGGGAACGCCTCTGCTATTTTCCTTTTCCCGGAGAGTAAAAACCCAAACCAGTTGCCCTCAAGTTGATTCTGACTCGTGGCGACCCCATATGTTTCAGAGTAGAACTGTGCTTCATGGGGTTTTCATTGGCTGATTTTTCAGAAGTAGACACCAGGCTTTTCTTCTGAGGCACCTCTGGTTGTATTCAAACCACCACCATTTTATTTAGCGGCCAACCTTTCGATTAGTAGCTAAACGCTTAACGTTTGCAGCACTCAGGGCCTCCTTCCTGGAGAGTAGCTGTTTTCTCTTTCCCCTCTGATTAGAATCCACAGAGAGATGACACAGAGAGGTTAAGACCCAGTTTGTTCTATTTTCTTTTCTCCCTAAACTGTCCAAATAGGAAGGAAAGAACATGGTGAGTTTTCTAGAGACTTAGAGATCCACCAGGTGAAGTTTTTTAAAGGTACTTCCAATTTGCAAGCCTTTGGCCAGATGGTCCTAATTTATCATTTCAGGTGACTTTGGGGCCAACAACAACAACAAAAAAGGCCAAGAAATCTCACAAGATAGAGCAGGAGAGCCGTTGCCTTTTCTCACCTGGAATAGATATGAACACACACACAGATGGTGTAAAACAAAACGCGGCACAAGTTGACTGCTAAAGAGTCTAAATTCTTTTGCCCAAAAGACAGTTATTTTCTTTCACCTTAAACAACTTCAGGATATTGCCCCGGGGCCGTGGGAGTATTTTGTTATTTTCTGTGTGAAATATTATATTCCCTGGTGGACCAGGGAAGATTGTATTACTATCTACTGATTCCCTTAGTTGACACAAGGAGCAGCGCAGGTGACCTCAACATTCGGGGTTGCATCCAAATGCGGGGCTTTTCTGTGGAAGGACTTAGGAAAAGCACAGGGAATGGAAGAGGCCACAAAAGCCAAGGCAGCAGAGACTCCACGAGCTCGGCAGCGCAGGGATGGGCACCTCAGGTCTCCGCTTGCCCAGGCTGTTACAGTACTTGGTCTGATACACTCCATGGGATAGGTGGCTGATAAAACCCTCCTAGTTCATGCCATTTACCCATTAGGGTTCCCCAGGGATTGAATCATGTGAAATATGACATGGTCTCAACTGAGTTCTTTTCTACCCTCAGCTCTATATCTTTGTATTGGGGAGAAAAAGCTGGCATAAGAAGAGAGAAAGATCTAGCACTTTCTAAAAAAATTTTTTAAAGCAACCATGGCAGCCCTGCTACTTTTCTGAGGCCGAGAAAACTTCTAGAAGGGGGTGGAACGCTCTGAGGAGACAGTTATGGTATCAAATTGCACCAGCATGACTCTCCTCTGGGTTCATTTATTTTGTACTTTGTGCCGCCTTAGGTCTGTGATTTTCCCTAAGATGGCGATCTACAAGACTGGCTGTTTGCACGCTCTGGATCTCATTTATTAGGAAGTGAAGTATGTAATGGTGAAAAATAGCTCCACGGGCTTCTTCTTTCTCTGGGGTATCTCCGCTGCGCCACGGCTCGCTGCCCACACAGTCAAGTGCCACAGAAATAAATGGAAGGGAAGCAGGGCTCGGGATGCGAAGTCTGTGAGCCTCCTCCTCTGCACCGGCTGGGAATCTGGGGCCCCCCCATCTCCTGCCCTTTTTGCTCAGGACTCGGAAGCGCGAAGGATCTGAGGGTCACTTTGAGGGTGCCTTCCCAGGCATATGTGAGCCCCACGCTCCGTCATTTATTATCTTCAAAGTGTGTGGGGTGGGGAGCGGAATGGGGGCTCCAAAGGGCTGGTGGGGGCGAGGCCCACTTCTCCGCCTCCCAGTCTGCAAGATGCCTTTCTCCAATCACCTTGAGGACTGGCCAGAAGTGAGTGGAAAATCCCTGAGTGCAGAAAAGGTTTTTAAAGACTTAGTGGGAAAAGAAGAGTTTGATCTTTGAAAAAGATCTTTAGAAACCCCATTAATAATTTATATATCTGCCTTTCTAGCTATCTAAGAAGCAGAGTTCTTTATTGGCGTTACTCTACGAAAGACTTGTTACTCCGATTTTCACACTGATATTTTGGAATACTGAGAAAGTTGAATGACTCCACAAAGCCTTGTGGTTGGTCCACAGCAGAACCCCTACACAGCTTTGTCTAGATCCTGTACTCTTTCAGACTGAAACGCTGGTCTTTCTGGCTATATCATTGGTATTGATCAGTATTAACGTACTCTCACGGTGTGTTTGGCTTTCTGTTGGGCAGTAGGAGAGAAATATTCCAGTAAGGACAAGGTGCATTATGGTTTAGGCAATTAATATGTTATGATGCAACCTGTATAGCTGGAAACATTCACACACAAGGAAACCACAGAGTTTGAGTGTGAGAGATACGGAGTCTAAGACACTAAGCGCTGACTATGAGCTTGCGTGGATGAGGCCTTCTGTGCACTTGTCTCACTCGCCTTCATGGTGTCTCTTAGATGCTATAAAAACCAAAACCAAACCCGTTGCCATAGAGTCGATTCCAACTCATAGCAACCCTATAGGACAGGTCGGAACTGCCCCGTAGAATTTCTAAGGAGTGCCTGGTGGATTCGAACTTCTGACCTTTTGGTTAGCAGCCATAGCTCTTAAGCACTATGCCACCAGGGTTTCCCTTAGATTATAGGGATGTTTTTATGCCTATATTGCAAAAGAGGAAAAAGAAGCTCAAGGAAATTAATTTGCTGAAACTCTCACAGCTCCTTAATGAAAGAACCAGAATTTTGACATAGGCTATGACACCAGGGTACCCAGTTGGCCTATGAATGTACCTATCTTAGATAAAGACAAGAAAGGAGACCGATCTGAGAAGAAAGGTGATGAAGATTCCTTGACCGGCTATTACTTAGCAAGGGTCTCTAATGTTCAGGGAGCCTGAGTTGCATTCCTACACTCACTTGCCCTAAGAGTCTTAATCCTTAAAACCGAAATATCAGAGCCAGTTGGAAACCACAGGGTCATGTACTCCACCACCACCACCACTCCCTCCCCCCTCCCACTGTAAAGTGACTTCTACAGGGTGGTGTAGCTAGTAACCACCACCTGTCCGTCAGTTATCATACTTTAGTGGCTTGCATGTTGCTATGATGCTGGAAACTATGCCACCAGTATTTCAAATACCAGTCAGGTCACCCATTATGGACAGGTTTCAGTGGAGTTTCCAGACTAAGACCGATTAGGAAGAAAGGCCTGGCAATCTGCTTCCAAAAATAAGTCACTGAAAACCCTATGGATCACAACAGAATACTGTCCAATGTAGTGTTGCGGATGAGCCTCCTAGGTTGGAAGGCACTCAAAATACACAGTAGCCCCAACAATGGATTTGAGTATACTGAGGACCACGAAGACGGCCCAGGACCAGGCAATGCTTCATTCTGTTGTACATGAGGTCACCATGAGTCAGAGCTGACTCACTGGCAACTAGCAACAACATAGATAGTGAAGAAGACTAATATCTGTCTGGGTCTTTGAGATGCCTCGCTACCCTTGGCTGTGTGGAGGCTTTAGCAATGGATTGTCATCTCATTGGTTACCAGGATTGACTATACTTTTCTGGCAGGTTGGGGGATGATCAGCCTCTGTTCTTTACCATTTGCACATGGCCCTCATGAAGGAGACATGGACCTGAAGAAGACCCATTGGAGAGTCATGGCTATGGAAGATGCTGAGGGAGAGGCCCTCTGAAGGTTCAAGGCCTTTTATTGGTCTTGCCAGTTATATCTTCCATGTAACTAAAAAAAAATCTGTTCTTGGTTAACTTATTAGGCATTATTTCCTGAGCCTGCCACCTCTCTGTTAGTTGATTGTACTGTGGTAGCTTTCTTGTTCCTGTGTTGCTGGAAGCTATGCCACTCGTATTTCAAATACCAGCAGGGTCACCGATGGTGGACAAGTTTCAGCAGAGTTTCCAGACTAACACTAGGAAGAAAGGCCTGGATATCTACTTCCAAAAATTGGTCAGTAGAAATCTTATGGGTCACAACAGAACATTGTCTGATGTAGTCCTAGAAGATGAGTCCTCTAGGTTGGAAGGCACTACACAGTAGACACAGCAATGGACTCAAGCATACCAACAGTCATGAAGGTGGCGCAGGACAGGGCAATGTTTAGTTCTGTTGTACATGGGCTGTCATAGGTTGGAGCTGATTCTACAGCAGCTAACAGCACAACCATTTCCCGGGTAGCTTTTAACATACAGCATGCCTGTCATCGAGTGTCTGCACATGTAGGTAAATCACGATACCAGAGGATAGAGAAGGGCAACCCTGACCTTCCATGCCATCCTCAGACTGGGAGCACATTCATCACTTGGCTTCTGTCATCTTTCCTCTTGGTTAGGGCAAACTGCTAGGAAAAGCTACAGAGATACACCCAAACCTAGGCAAGGGCAAC
The DNA here is from genome assembly GCF_024166365.1 of Elephas maximus indicus. Lineage (NCBI taxonomy): Eukaryota > Metazoa > Chordata > Mammalia > Proboscidea > Elephantidae > Elephas > Elephas maximus. Next base: position 85,160,584 of record NC_064831.1, on the reverse strand, counting down.
TATACCCTGAATACCTTAGCTGTTTCGTACTCATAATTTATTCTGCAGCTTTTTTATTCTGATATTTACCAACTCTCCACATTAACTGTATGAGATTTCCTCTCTTTTTGAACTCCTAGTCCAGAGGTTCTCAGACTTGCATGCACATGAGAACCACCTGGGGAGATGTGAAAACTTCCCATGCCTCCACACATCATTTAGATCAGAATCTCTTACGTGAGAAGCAGGCATCGGTGGTTTTTAAAGCTCTCCAGGTGAATCCCATTGTGCAGTCAAGGTTGAGAACTACTGTCCCAGTCATACCCTGCCATCATCATCATCATCAGTGGAGGAAAAGGAAAAATAAATAGGTAGGCATTACCTATTTCTCTTCGTACTGTGCTAACTATTTTGCATATGTTCTCTCATTCAGGGAGTTCCTGAGTGTTGCAAACAGTCAATGGGCATAGCTGCTAACTGGAAGGTTGGAGGTTTGAGTCCACCCAGAGGCACCTCAGGAGAAAGGCCTGCCAATCTACTTGTGAAAAATAAGCCATTGAAAACCCTATGGAGCACAGTTCTGCTCTGACACACTTGGTGTCGCCATGAGTAGAAAGCAACTTGACTGCCCCTGGTTACTGGTTACCTTCTTCAGAATTCACAACAGTTTTGTGACATAAGCTTTATCATCCCTTTTTCAAGTGTGGAGACCAAAGCTCAGAGAAGTTAAATCTTACACCCTATGTCACACCAATGTGGCAGAAATGGGGATGGAAACACAGTCTTGTCCAATTCTCTCCACTTGACATTTTGTAAGGCATCTAGCATGGTGCCTGGATTGGCTTCCTGTGGCTGTCGTAACAAATGACCACAAACAGGGTGGATTAAACAACTGACATTTATTCTTTTACAGTTCTGGAGGCCAGAAGTCCATAATCAAGGTGTTGGCCAGGTTGGTTCCTTCTGGAGGCTCTGAGGGAAAATGTGCTCCATGATCTCCTAGTTTCTGGTGGCTGCTGGCATTCTTTGGCATGCAGAAGCATCAGTCCAATCTCTGCCCCAGTCTTCACATGGAGTTCTCTGTGTGTATCTTTGTGTGTCCTCTTCTCTCCTTGTAAGGACGTCAGTCATTGGATTCAGGACGCATCCTATTCCAGTGTGACCATTTAACTAATTATGCCTGCAAAGACTCTATTTCCAAATAAGATCACATTCTGAGGTTCCAGATGAACATGAATTTTGGGGGAACACTTTTCAGCCCAGTACAGTGCCTGAAACACAATTGTAAAACGATGTGCGTAATTCCCTTCTCTTTCCAATCACAATCTATTCTTTCCCTCACCTTGCCAGACTAAAATTCTGTTATCTTAATTACAATCATATTCTCTGCTCAAAAACTTTAAAGCTTTCCTTTTCCTACAATATCGAATCTAAACATCTCTACCTGATTTTCAAGAGTCCTTTTCATATTTTGTCTAATTTTAGGGTTCATTCTATCCTTCCAAATGATTTTTTCCTACTTGACTGTATTTACTATCCCAGAAAAATGCCCTAATTTTTCCCTTGGATCTTTTATCTTCTCTTCCTCTTAAGTCCTATTCAATTAAATAATTCAACAATCAAAGTGATATTAGAAGAATTATTAATGAAACAGGAAAATGCCTAGATATGATACTAAGTAGAAAAGTAGCACCAAAAAACATATATATACCTGATGCTAATTATGTGATTTAAATAAATATACCATATTCCTAATTATATGATACAGGCATATGTTTATACATATGTATACATACACTACATATGTTATTTAACTTGTGTATATAAGTATACATTTTTAATTAGAAGCATAGATGCCAAATAATAATACCAGTTACACATAAGTTATAGTTAAATTTTTATTTACTACTTAATTTTTAAAAATATTTTACAAGTTTCTTATAAAGTTCTCACAAAATAATTCATATGTTACTTTATTGTAAGATTAAATGAGTGCAATCTACCCTCCAGATAGAAATATGGCCTCTCTGCAAAACTTCTTTGACCACACCCAACTTCATAGCCCTCCCCGCTCCTTGAATGCTTATAGCACCCAATGTATACTTGGCATTCAGTGAGATATTTACTTTCTCATCCAGCATGTGTTCCCCTTCCTGCTGCAACTATACCCTGATTCAGGGATTCTGCCATTACCCTCACTTGCTCTGGAGGACTTGCTGCCAATTCTTGGTTCTAAGGTTGCAACAAATGAACTGGGCTAAGCCAGTTACCCCATTTTATCCAAAGAGTTGGATCCATTACTCAATTCTGGCAAATAATGGCCAACAAATCTCAGTCCTAAGACTTTCCTTTGAGTTACCAGAGAAGTGGACTCCTCCTATGTTTCTTACTTTGGAGACGAATACATGTAGGCCCAGGAGCTGCTGGCAGTCATCTTGTTACTGCAAGTCAAGAGCCAAGAATGGAACAACATCACGGATGGCAGGACATGGAGCAAAAAGAAACAAAGAAGTCCTGGTGATTCTCATTGCAGCCATTTTTTACCTAAGATCACTACTTAGAGATTTTTCTCTTTTGTGAAGTGATGCATTCCCTTTACTTTGTTAAAATCCATTTTGTTGGATTTTCTGTTACTTTACAACCAGTAGATTTCTGAAAAAAACCACAAAGTACCACAATGTTTGTTTCATGAGTGTGACTTTTATATTTGCAATTAAGTTTCCCTTCATTTGACAAACATTCATGAATTATCTTCTCTGTCTTAGACCCTTTGGAGATTAAAAAATAAGCTAGCCACTCTCTTATCCTTATAGGCTTTGAGGTCTTCACCACCTGCCTGGCATCCTCCATGGCATAGGCTTAAATCCATGGTAGGTGTTTATTATAGCTTGGTAAATACATGAGAGCTCAAGGATTCAAATTAAGAGTTCATTTAATAGAAATTGGTATCATCTGGTTTGTTTTTCAAGGTTTGCTTTTCAAATCTAACTAACGTAGTTCTGTTTTTTCATATTACCATATGGTACACCATAGAGGTCTTCTAGCTTTATGGATCATTTCCATGATATCCTAAACATGTTTATTCCAGTAGTTGCTGGCATAAATAGTTTTTTTAGCTTACATTTAAGATAACGCTAAGGAGTCCTTTTGGTGCAATGGTTAAGAGCACAGCTGCTAACCAGACGGTAGGCATTTCAAACCCACCAGGCACGCCACAGAAGAAAGACGTGCAGTCTGCTTCTGTAAAGATTTACAGCCTTGGAATCCCCATGAGGCAATTTTACTCTGTCCTATAGGGTCTCTATGCATCAGAATTGACTCAACAGCAATGGATTGGGTTGGTTGGTTAACTATAATATAGATTTTTTTTTTTTTTGCAAGTGTTGACTTCTGATCCTCATGTAAATTAATTCAGTTTCACCATAAAAAAAAAAAGAAGAGACTTTAATGATCCTAACTACAAAGGTCTCCAGAAACCCACTACAAGAGATGATGATGAAAAGCTGAAGATAGGCTAGGAAATTCTGAAGTTGATTATTGGCAACAATGAATATTTTCAAATTTACTTCTAACCTCAGAGTTGTTACAGCAAAAATAACTCTAGGTTTGTAATCTAACCCAGTAATCATACCTCAAATTTACTAATCTTGGCAACTGAAAACAAAATTATAGGGTAGAAGAAACCACATAAAATAACCCTTATTTGTAATTACCATAAGTGTGGGACAGAGAAAAACATCCATACCAGTTTTCCAAGAGCTCATTCTTGGCCAAGGGCACCTGGAGCTAAATTGTGGCTGGCTCACAATGTGCTGCTCAATGAAACACAGAAACATAGCAGAAAATCCACCTTCAGAAGTGTGTGGGCCTGACTGATGAAAATATTTCCCTCCTTCTCCAGCTACTTCCAAAGTCTTTTACTTGAGAACGTGATATTGTGGAAGGAAAGCAGATACTGACTTCAAGTGACTCCAATTTTACGCCCTACTAGGCCATTTACTCCACCACCCACCTGTCAGTTTGTCCTTTTATTGTGGCTTGCTTGTTGCCATTACGCTCAAAGTTATGCCACCAGTATTTCAAGTACCAGAAAGGCCACCCATGGTGGACAGGTTTCAGCAGAGCTTCCAGACTAAGACTGACTAGGAAGAAAGGCTTGCTGATCTACTTCCAAAAATTAGCCAATGGAAACCCTATGTATCACAATAGATTACGGTCCAATAAAATGCTGAAGATGAGCCCTCTAGCTTGGAAACCAAACCAAATCCCGTTACTGTCGAGTCAATTCTGATTCATAGCGACCCTATAGGACACATTAGTACTGCCCCATAGGGTTTCCAAGGAGCAGCTAATGGATTTGAACTGCTGACCTTTTGGTTAGCAGCTGAACTCTTAACCACTGCATCACAACAGCAGGTGTAGCAATAGACTTGAGCAGACCAATGATCATGAAGATGACGCAGGATTGGCAACATTTCTTTCTGTTTTACATGGGGTTATCAGGAGTCGGAGTCTGTTCAAGGGCAGCTAACAGCAACAAGGTTATTTATTAGCCCTCTGACCTTGAGAAACTCTCAACCACTCCCAGCCTCATTTTCTTCAATTTTTCATTGGAGAAGGTACAAACTATCTCAAAGATTTGTTGGCAAATGAAAATAAATTATTTTACTTTTTTTCATACCAGGGAGAGTAAAGGTGGACATCACTGCTTCCAGAAGGTCTAAGTTAAAAATAAACTTATTGACCCATTTTAAACTGGGGGTTGAATAGGACAGAGAGCAGAAAGTTAAACTAATATCCTTACACTGGCAGTATTACCTCTGGGCAATAAAACCTACTGCCATTGAGTTGATCTCAGCTCATAGCAACCCTACGGAACTGCCCCATACAGTTTCCAAGGCTGTCAATCTTTACAGAAGCAGATTGCCACATCTCTCTCCCACAGAGCAGCTGATGGGTTTGAACCGCCTACCTTTTAGTTAGCAGCCAAGCCCTTAACCAGGACTCTGTCTAGGCAATAGTATCTAAAATAAACATTAAATTGCCCCCAAACTTTCTCTGCCTAGCCATTCCAAGAATGTTGAAGAAGTAGTGGCACAAAATTTAGTATAGGTACCTTGCTGTGACATTAGGATAAGGAAGGAATTTTTACTGAAGACCAACTCAATCAGGTGCTATGCTATCTGTACTAAATACAACTTTCATTTAGTTTGTGCCAGCAAATGTGGGAAGTAGGCATAACTATTTTCACTTTTACTGATGAGGAAATTGAGGCTCCAATAAATTAAATAACTTGTCAAAATTCATACAGCTTGTAAGTGTAAGAACCAGAATTCTTATCCAGATCCTTTTCGTTTAAATTTTATGCCAACATCTTAAATATTTCTATAGGAGTCACACTTCAAAATTTCACCAGTGTCTTAATTGAAGTTCTATTGTATGAATTTGCTTTGAGACTCTGTTCTCTATTCCACTACAGATACCACCCCTTTCCGATTCACTGAATTTCTAAATCCTACCAATAATCCCTCCGTAGTATCTGTCACATTATTTTATATCCTGAGATCAGACCTTCAACAGTGCCTTCTTTGAGTACAGCAAAATCTGCTAAAAGATTCCCAACTGTCAGGCTTTATCTTCTCACATACTTTCAAAAGACAGCCTCAACACAGCCTCTCTCACCTTAAGACCATTAATTTGCTTAACAAATAAAGCCCAAACCCATCTAACTGACATTCAGTGACTTCCGCAGTCAGGTCTCCCCCCTCACGCCACCCCCTCCTGCCTTTCCAACTTCATCTTCTACTTCTGAAACTCTTTTCACTCTCATTGATATAACTTGCAGCAGGCGATTTGCTAATCATTTGTTTATTCATTCATTCATTTATTTATTGAATAAATATTTATGGAGTATCACTAATGTGAAAGACAGTGTATTAAGATGTGAACATAGTGGTGAAGAAGACACACACCCTCTCTACCCCCATGGAGCATATTTGACCAGGTTAGACAAACATTAAGGGATGACACATATAGTCTAGGAGGAGATGTAGGACACTTGGTATAACAAAGTTCATAAAGGCAACGGTCTACATCCTACTTTGGTAAGTAGCCTCTGGGGTCTTAAAAGCTTTCGAGCAGCCATCTAAGGTACAATTATTGGTCTCTTTCTGCCCAGAGCAAAGGAAAGTGAAGAAAACCAAAAACTCAAGGAAACAATTAGTCCAAAGGACTAACGGACCACAGGAAGCATAGTTTCCAATAGCCTGAGACCATAACTAGATGGTACCGACCACTCTGACCAGAATCATAGTAGAAGGTCTTGGTTAGAGTGGGAAAAAAATGTAGAACAAAGTTCAAATTCATAAAAAAAGATCAGATTCATTGTTCTAAGAGAGATTGAAGGAAGTCCGGAGATTATGTCCCTTAAACACCCTTCTTGAAACTGAAGCCATTCCCAAAGATCATCTTTCAGCCAAATAATAGACAGGCCTATGAAATAAACAATAACACCTGTGAGAAAAGTGGTCATCAGAACAATCATCTATATGAGACCAAAAGTGCAATATCTGCCCAAAAGCAAAGATGAGAAGGCAAGAAGGAGCAGGAAAATCAGATGAATGGAAATATGGAACTCAGGGAGACTACAACAATGTCACAGAACAATTTGTGTATGAACTATTGAATGGGAAACATCTGCTCTGTAAACCTTCACCTAAAGTGCGCGTGCGCACACACACACACACACACACACACACTCACATCAATGATGTCTTCATCTACCCTGACGCAAGAAGACCTAGATGGTGCCCAGCTACCACTGTCTACCATTCTAATTAAGGACAAAATAGATGGACCTTGACAGAATGGGAGAAGAACGTGGAACAGAACCTCAAAGTCCTAAAAACAAAAACAGACTTACTGGACTGGTTGAGATTGGGGGACTCCCTGAAACTACTGCCCTGAGATATTCTTTAAACCTTGAACTGAAATTACCCTCTGAGGTTACCTTGTAGTTATATAACAGCTTGTCTCACAAAATAATGAATATCACCTATAACTACTGTGCTCCTTAAAAAAAAAAAAAAACCTATATGAGACCAAATAGTCAACAACTACTTTAAAACAAAGATGAGCACGTAAGAGGGTAGGGAAACTAGATTAAGGGGAATGGAACAACCAGAACAGAATTAATGACAATGTTCATGCATTGTGAAGAATGTAACCAATGTCATGGACAATTTGTGAAGAAATGGGAATGGGAACCTAAACTGCCAGGTAAACCATCACAGAAAACACAATAAAATAGTTTCTATATATATATATTATTTACATATATATGACGCAGGCTGAGTAGTATTCCATTGTAAGTATGTACTACATTTTATTTACCCATTAGGTTGTTGCCAGCTTTTGGCTATTGCAAATAGTGCTGAACTCTGGCGTACAAGTCTCTTTTTGACTCTGCTTTCATGCCTTTTGGTCTATACCTAGGAGTGGGATTGAGGGGTCATGTGGTAGTTCTATTTTTAGCTTTTTGAGGAACTGCCACACTGTTTTCACAATGGATGTACCATTTTGCATTCCCACCAGCAATGAATAATGGTTCAGACTTCCCCATAACCTTGACAACAGTTATTATTTTCTTTCTTTGTTTTAATCATAGCCATCCAGCGGGAGTTAAATGGTATCTCATTGTGGGTTTGATTTGCATCTCTCTGATGGGTAATGACGCTAAGAATCTTTTCGTGAGTTTGGGGGCTATTTGAATGTTCTCTTTGATGAAATGTCTAGTCAAGCCTTTTGCCCATTTTATGATTAGGTCATCTTTTTGTTGTTAAGTTGCTGAAGTTTTCTATATATTTTGATTATTACATTCTTAGTGGGTATATGATTTCCAAAGATATTCTCCCAGTCAGTTGCTTGACTTTTCACTTTTTTTTTGGTAAAGTCTTCTTATGAACAAAAGTTTTTAATTTTGACAAAGCCTCATTTATTTAGTCTTTTTCTGTTTGTGCTTTTGTTATTAGATAATCCATTGTTGAAAGCTAAGCCTGACAGTGTTGCCCCTGCTGTCAGACGTAAGAATTTTATGGTTTTAGTTTGCACATTTAGGTCCTTAATCCATTTTGAATTTGTTTTTGTGTTTTTTATGGTGTGAGGCATGGATTGTCTTTCATTTTTCTGCATGTGGAAATCCAATTTTCCCAGCACCATTTATTGAAGAGACTCTTCTTTCCCCATCAACTGGACTTAACATCCTTGTCAAAAATCCGTTGACTACAGATATGTGGGTTTATTTCTGGATTCTCAATTCTATTCCATTGGTCTATGTGCCTATTGTTATACCAGTACCAGGCTGCTTTGATTACTGTAGTATGTTTTAAAATCAGGAAGTGTGAGTCCTCCTACTTAGTTCTTCTCTTTCAACATTGTTCTAGCTATTCAGAGCTGTCTTAATCATCTAGTGCTGCTATAACATAAATACCACAAGTGGATGGCTTTAACGAACAGATATTTATTCTGTCACAGTCTAGTATGCCAGAAGTCCAAATTCAGGGTGCCAGCTCCAGGAAAGGCTTTCTCTCTCTTTCGGCTCTGAAGGAAGGTCCTTGTCATCAATCCTCCCTGGTCAAGGAGCTTCTCAGTGCAGGGACCCCGGGTCCAAAGGACGCATTATTCTCTTGGCTCTTGTTTCTTGGTAGTATGATGTCCCCCGTCTCTCTGCTTGCTTCTGTCTTTTATATATCAAAGACATTGGTTCAAGATACAATCCAATCTTGTAGATTGAGTCCTCTCTCACTAACATAACCACTGCCTATCCCACCTCATTAACATCATAGGGGTAGGATTTACAACATACAAGAAAATCACATCAAATGACAAAATGGTGGACAATCACACAATACTGGGAATCATGGCCTAGCCAAATTGATACACATATTTTTGGGGGACATAATTCATCCATGACAAGGGCCTCTTGCCATTCCACATAAAATTGAGGATTGGTTTTTCTATTTTTGTAAAGAAAGCCATTGGAATTTTGATAGGGATTCCATTGAATCCATAGATCCCTTTGGGTAATGTTAACATCTTAACAATATTAAGTCTTTCAATCCATGAACATGGAAAATCTTTCCATTTATTAAAGTCTTCCTTAATCTCTTTCAGCAGTGTTTTACAGTTTTCACTGTATAAATCCTTCATATCTTGGTTAGATTTATTCCTAGGTATTTTATTCTCTTAGATGCTATTGTAAATGGAATTGTTTCCCTAATTGCCCTTTCAGATTTCTCATTGCTGGTGTATAGAAACCCAAATCATTTTTCTTTGTTGATCTTGTACTCTGCAACTTTGCTAAATTCCTCTATTAGCTCTAAAAGTTTTCCTGTAGACTCAAGGATTTTCTATATGTAGATCATATCATCCATGAATAGAGATAATTTTACTTTTTCTTTTCCAATCTGGATACATTTTATTTCGTTTTCTTGTCTTATTGATCTAGCTAGGGCTTCTAATATAATATTGAATAGAAGTGGTGAGAGTGGGTACCCTTGTCTTGTTACCAATTTCAAGGAGAAAGCTCTCAGTCTTTCTTCATTAAGTATAATGTTCAATATTGGCTTTTCATATATTCTCTGAATCATATTGAGGAATTTCCCTTCTATTTCAATGTGGTGCAGTGAAGTACTTAATATAACCCTTCTAGCTATAGTCTATGTGACTCCCATACAACGATTGGAAGGGACTATTCAAACAAGGTGTATGGAAACTGTGATGGGAAATGTTACATGTCAACTTGACTGAGCCATGATTTTCATTAGTTTCGAAGATATGTAATTTGGCAATTATGTAATAATATGGTCATCCTTCAGTTCGCGATCTGATGTAGTTATCCTCTATTTTGTGACGGTGTTTTAAATCCTAGCCCCTATCCATGTAGCTATGGTCCCATTTGGGAGTGAAATGTTTGTTATGTTAATGAGGCAGGACTAGGGTGGGATTTCTAGAGCATGTGACTCAAGTCACCACCCTCAACCCAGTCACCACCCTTACCACCTTTATTCAAGTCACTCTCTTACTTGAGTTATACTTTTTATCTTGTAAGAGATAAAAGGAGAGAAAAGGGAGCAGGGGAGAGCCACTATCACCAAGAAGAAGAACTTGGAGTGGAGTGCATCCTTTGGACCCAGGAACCCTCTGCTGAGAACCTACTAGACCCAGGAGACAGAGAACTGTAACACCAGAGATAGCACAAGATAATGAGAAGTGGCGGCAAACATCTTCAGGCTGAGGCTTACTTGCAGAGTGGGGTGCCCTCCAGGAGCTTACTGGTGGAACTAAAGAGATTTGTAACACTTGCCCAAAAAGGGCAGAGGCTGGGCCAATGGGTCAAGGGGCCAAAGGGCTGAGAGGCAGAGAGAGAGAACTGCCCATAGGCATGCCTGAGAAGAGACTGTCTTCATTGAAGAACTGTACCCTTAGTTACTTCTGATCCTGAATTGTAACCTGCTACTTTCCTAATAAATCCCATAATCATGAGTATTGTCTGTGAGTTCTGTGTAGTCATTGCAATGAATTATCAAACCCAGCAGACAAGTAGAGACTGCTGTGGGCGGGATGACTGGTGTCAGAATCGCTAAGAAGGGAGACAGGCGAAGACGGTAGAATGGTCAGATGCTTTGTGTCATCCCTCTTACAACAAAGACTCAAATACACAAGTGAATTGGATATATATATAAAAATTTAGGAAACCTAAGCATCAGACACAAAGCTGAAGAATCAGACTGAGCAACAGGTAGAAGTACAGGCAATTAAAAACAACAGAAATAGAGAATTACAGATCCCTGGTGTCCTGCTACCCAAACCTGCAGTGAGGATACATTGAGGCAGAAAGCAACATCCTAAACCAAAACCCACCACACCTGGTACAGCTAAGCAGGAGTGACTATACACACACCTCCAGAGTCAAACAGTAATGACACCAGACTTGTGAAAGTTAAATGCACACACCCAACCCACCACGTGTGCCCCAACTGCCCCAGCCCCCACCACAGCTCCGTGGGCCGAGGAGCTCTCCCTCCCTATCACCCATCTCCTCCCCACTCTCACACCAGTCAGGCGGCATTCACCACTGCCATGGCCCCTAAGCTGGGAACTCACAGCTCCTGTCTGGAGGCACCTGCCCCTTTGCCCAGTCACTTGCACAGGGGGTCTGTGGGCTTGCAGTGCCATTCCGCTCACTCCGATCACCCTCACCAGTGCTTTGCCGGCTGAGCTGGCACAGCACGTCCACAATGGGATAAGGTGGGCAAGGTTCCCAGCTGAAGCTCATTTTCAGCTTCAGCAGCCAAGTGGGAGCTGAAGATCTATGGCATTCACCACTGTTCCACCCCCTAAGAAAGAGCTCAGTCATCCATGTTGGAGCCTGAAGGCTGGCAGTGCCACCCACTCCATCCAGCCACCCGTAACGGGGGCCTGAAGTCCACTGATATCACCAGGCCCTACAGCCAATGGCACTGGATGCCCAATGACCAGCTGCACAACACCCGCCCCCGTGATGTGCTCTAGTGAACAGAGGCATGACCTCCAACCAGGCACCCACGGGCAGCTGATAGCCCACTGCCTTGCCCCTGTACCACCCATGACTATAACCAGATAAATATAAGAACATCTTTATGCCTTGGAGACAACAGTCAATATCACATCACATAAAGAAGCAGGACAAGATGGCTTCAGCAAGCCACCAAAATAAAGAACCAGAAAACCTTCTGGAGGAAGATAAGGCAATGGAATTACCTGATAAAGAATTCAAAAAACTAATATACAGAGCTCTCCAAGAGATCAAGAAAGAGATCAGGGAAAACACAGATGAAACCAAGGAACACACATATAAAGAATTAGAAGAATTCAGGAAAACAAGAAGAAAATGACAGAATAAATAGGCTACTTTTTTATGAACCATACAAAAACAGCAACTAGAAATCCAAAAGGCTAAGAAAAAATTTCATAATTAGACAACTCAATAGAAGGACATAAGAGCAAAATTTCAACAATGAAAGACAGAATTAGTGAAACTGATGACAAATCCCTAGACACCAATTTGTTTGAGGAAAATCAGGAAAAAAAAAGTGAAGAAAGCCTAAAAATTATGTGGGACACTATCAAGAAGAAAAACTTATATGTGATCAAAGTTCCAGAACATGGAGCGGGGAGAGGGATAATGGAAAACACAGAGAGAATTGCTGAAGATTTTCTGGCAGAAAACTTCCCTAATATCATGAAAGATGAGAAGATACCATCCAAGAATCTCAATGAACCCCATACAGGATAGCTCCCAAAAGAAATTCATCAAGACATATCATAATCAAACTTAACAAAACCAAAGGCAAAAAAAGAATCCTGGGAGTGGCTAGGGGAAAATGAAAAGTTACCTACAAAGGAGAATAAAGAAGACTAAATTCTGACTACTCATCAGAAACTATGAGGCAAGAAGGCAATAGGATAACATATATAAACACCTGGAGGAAAAATGCCAGCCAAGAATTATATATTCAGAAAAATTATCACTCAAATACGATGGCAAAATTAGGACATTTCCAGATAAACAAAAAGTAAGGGAATATGATACAAATCATCAACTTTATATGGAAAGGGAAGAGGACCTGGATAAGTAAAGCATTAATAAAAAAGAAGAACAAAGTGGGAGACCTCACACTACCTGATCTTAGAACCTATTATACAGCCATAAAAAAAAAAAAATAGTAGTCACAAAACTCTGGTACTGATACAATATCAGACACATAGACCAGTGGAACAGAATTGAGATTTCAAAACTAAAACCATACCTCTACGAGCAGTTGATATTTGACCATGAGCCAAAGTCTGTTAAACGGCAGAAAAACAATCTTTTTAACAAATGGTGCTGACATAACTGGATGTTTATCTGTTAAAAAAAAAAAAAAAAAGGATTCATACCTCACACCATACACAAAAACTAACTCAAAATGGATCAAAGACCTAAATATAAAACGTAAATATAAATGTCAAACAGTAAAGGTCATGGAAGAAAAAATAGGGACAATGCTAGGGGCCCTAATACATGGCATAAATAGAATACAAACCAAAACTAACAATGCACAAACACCAGAAGAGAAACAATATAACCGGACCCTCCTAAAAATTAAACACTACTGTTTCTGAGAAAGTGACCCATTACTATTAATAGGTAAACAAAGGAGGGGCAGCTTGCCCCTAGGAAAAACACTTAAATGTTTTAAATAGATTAACAGAAGACCTCCAACAGGAGAGGTCTATCCTGTATTATCTTGCTAATCATGTATTCTCTAATGGAAACATGGTCGTCACAAGCAAATTTTTCTATACCGTCTGTTTCCTCTAGACAAACTTTGTGTGCTTCTTATGAATATGCTTTTGTGCAGTGGATCCAGCTATACTAGTTTTCCTTTAGACAAACTTTGTGTGCTTCTTACGAATATGTTTTTGTGCAGTGGATCCAACTATACTAGTTTAGATGATCCCTTTGCGACTAATAGTACAATTTACGTGGGCGATCTCTTGTTTAGATTTCTGGAGAATATTGGGCAATGCACTTTGGGAACGTTCGGATTACCTTTAGATATTCTAGTAATGATGCTAGTAAATATTGGAAAAGTAATGTTAAATTGTTACATATTGTGAAATGAAGGCCAGAAGAAAACCCATTGATCCAACACTCAGGGTGGGGTCGGTCATTCCTAAGAGCTTTAATTCCTACTTGTGGTATAGTTGAATTGGAGAAATCTTAAGAAATTTGTCAATGACTATAAGACAAATAGACGAAGTTGCTAATGGAAACATGACACAATAGCAATCTTTAACCTCATTATCCAAGGTGGCATTAGATAACAGAATATCCTTAGATTTTTTATCAGCCCAAGAAAGTTTAGTCTCTGCTGCAGCAAATCCCTCTTGTTGCATTTGGAGAAATGACACAGAAGTAAAACAAGATATACATATAAGTGGACAGCAAGCTACCTGGTTACACACTATAACACTCTTACCAATACCAGATTTATTTGGTTGGTCACCATCAGGAATAAGTACATGGGCTAGGTCACTATTGCAAGGAATAGTAATATTCTTAGTCTGCATCCTGATAGTATTAGGCATAATAAAATTTATCTTCTATTGTCTTATACACTTAAAAGGCAAAAGAAGACCTCAGGCTAAAATGTAGATGTACATTGAGTCTGCTCATTTCGGCAATGCAATTGATGAGGATGTCACTTTTACTTAAGATCCTTTTACTTAGAACCAGATGGTACCCAGTGGAAAATCAGCACAATGAGTTTAAAGAGCCTGCCATGGCTGCCATCTAAGATCCTAAGTCCAGCTATTGATCATCAATGTGATATTTCCAATCTCTGATCAAAAGGAGGGAATGATTTACGAGATAATATTGGAGCCATTATCCCGTCCTTGAATGTGACCCAGCTGGAGCTCAATTCATAGGGACTACAAGGTCTCACAAGGACACATCAACTGGGCCCTGAGGTATAAACGCAATACCTAGGACAATCTTGGAAGACATCTTTTAGGGAAACTCACAGAAACTAGAAACCTGGGTGGCGTAGTGGTTAAGAGCTACAGCTGCTAACAAAAAGATCAGCAGTTTGAATCCACCAGAGGCTCCTTGGAAACTCTGTGGGGCAGTCCTGCTCTGTCCTGTAGCATCACTATGAGTTGGAATCGACTTGACTGCAAAGGGTTTGCTTTATTCTTTTTTTTTGGTTTTCACATAAACTAATAAACAGTACAAAAGACCCACATACTTTTCACTCTTATCTTTTTCTATTAGCATTTAATGAATAGTAGGATTTGTTGGACCAGTGAAGACCCTCTTATCTGTTGTTACTGAAACTGTACCAATAAGTACTAAGAAAGACAATTCAAAATGTAGGACCAAGGTGACTAACAAGTTTTAGCCAATCTCTGAAAAGGTGAAGCTTCCAATGACTTTACCCATTTGTAATGTCAATATATACTGACGATTCTGTAATGTTTCTTAGATTCAGACAGGCATAGCTCTGGCAGCATGCTCGTCCATTTTCCCACTCTTGCTTATTCTGTAATATTCCTTGGACTCAGACAGACAAGGCTCTTTTTTTTGGTTTACTATTAAAAAAAAAAAATTCATGAAAAGAGTAAAAAGAGAACTTACAGACTAGAAAAAAAAATTTTGGCTACAACATATCAAATAAAGGTCTAATCTCTAAAATCTACAAAATGACACTTCAACAACAAAAAGACAAATAATCCAATTAAAAAATAGGCAAAGGATATGAACAGACACTTTACCAAAGAGCACATTCAGGCAGCCAACAGACACCTAAGGAAATGTTCATAATCATTAGTCGTTTGAGAAATGCAAATCAAAACTACAGTGAAATACCATCTCATTCGAACAATACTGGCACTAATTAAAAAAAAAATAACAGAAAATAATAAATGTTGGAGAGGTTGCTGAGAGGCTGGAACACTTATGCACTCCTGGTCGGAATGTAAAATGGTACAACTGCTATGGAAAACAATATGGTGCCTCTTTAAAAAGCTAGAAATAGAAATACCATACAATCCAGCAATCCCACTCTACTACTAGGAACATATTCTAGGAAAATAAGAGCTGCCGCATGAATAGATACATGCATACCCTTGTTCATTGCAGCACTATTCACAATAGGAAAAGATGGAAACAATCTAAGGGCCTATCAACATATGAATGGATAAACAAATTATGGTACATATGCACAATGGAATACTATGCACTGGTAAAGAACAATGATGAATCTGTGAAACATCTCACAACACGGATAAATCTGGAGGCCATTATACGGATTGAAATAAGTCAATCACAAAAGGACAAATATTGTATGAGATCACTATTGTAAGAACTCAAGAGAAGATTTACACACAAAAAAATCATTCTTTGATGGTTATGAGGGTAGGAAGGAAGGGGAAGGAGAAATCACTAACTAGATAATAAACAAGTGTCAATTTTGGTGAAGGGAAAGGCAGAACACAACATAAAGGAAGTCAGCACAATTTGACCAAGTGAAATTCATAGAAGTTAGTTTCCTAGACACATCCAAACACCTTGAGAAACCAAGTTGTTGGGGCTGAGAACTAGGGACCATAGTCTCAGGGGACATATAGGTCAACTGGCATAACATAGTTCATGAAAAAAATGTTTTACATCTACTTGAGTGAGTAGCGTATGGGGTCTTAAAAGCTTACAAGCGGCCATCTAAGATATATCTACTGTTCCCATCCCATCCAGAGCAAAAGACACAAGGAAACTATTAGCCACAGAGCCTCCACCCACCTGAGCCCAGAAGAACTAAATGGTGCCCAACTACTACCACCGACCACTCTGACAGAGATCACAACAGAGAATCCTGGACAGGGCAGTAGAAAAATGTAAAACAAAATGCAAATTCACAAAAAATGACCAGACTTACTGGTCTGACAGAGACTAGAGGAACCCCCAAGACTATGGTCCCCAGCCTTTCTGCTAACTCAGAATTGAAACCACTCCTGAAGCCCACTTTTCAGCCAAAGATTAGATAGGCCTATAAACCAAGCAATAACACAGGTGAGGAATGTGCTTCTTAGTTCAATCAAATATGAGACCCAATGGGCAACTCCTGCCCAAAAGCAAGACAAGAAAACAGGAAGGAACAGGAACCGGAAGAATGGACACAGGGGACCTGGGGTGGAACAGGTGAAAATGCTGTCACATTGTGGGGACTGCAACCAATGTCACAAAACAATGTGTATAAATTTTTGAACGAGAAACTAACGTTAGCTGTAAACGTTTACTTAAAGCACAATAAAGTTAAAAAAAAAAAAAAAGCAAGTGCTAAAAACTTTGGAGAGAGGAGGTATATCTGAT
Source organism: Elephas maximus indicus (assembly GCF_024166365.1). Lineage (NCBI taxonomy): Eukaryota > Metazoa > Chordata > Mammalia > Proboscidea > Elephantidae > Elephas > Elephas maximus. The sequence goes on along the minus strand of NC_064831.1, from coordinate 85,143,651 downwards.
TCTCTCTTCTCCTTGTTAAATCAGAGATCAGAGGCCTCCTCCACACTGTTTTACAACCGATCTTCTTTAGGGTTTTCATCAAGAAAGGGTGTTGGGGTTTTCACAAGTGTTTCTTCATCCATAGATATGATCATTTGGTTCTCTTCCTTTGTTCTATTACTGTGATTTATCACATTGATTTGTTTTTTAATGTTGAACCATCCCTTCATTGCTGGAATAAATGCCACTTGATCGTGGTGTATGACTTTTAATATGTTGCTGGATTCTGTTCGCTGGTATTTTGTTGAGGATTTTTGTGTCTATATTCATAAGAGATAATGGCCTGCAGTTTTCTTTTCTTGTGGTGTATCTGCCTGGTTTGGGTATCAGGATTATGTTTGCTTCCTAGAATAAATCAGGGAGTGTTCCTTCCTTATCTACCTTTTGGAAGTTTAAACAGTATTGGTGTCAATTCTTCTCTAAATGTTTGGTAGAATTCCCAGGTGAAGCCACCCGGCTTAGGACACTTTTTTGTTGGGAGGTTTTCGATCACTGATTTGATCTTTGATCCCTTCACTCGTTATGGGTTGAGACTTTCTATTTCCTATTGAGTCAGTCTGGGTTGATTGCAGGCTTCTAAGGATTTGTTCATTTCATCTAGTTTATCCAGTTTCCATATAGTTGTTTGTAATATTCTGTTGTAATTCTCTTTACTTCTATTGGGTCAGCTGTAATGTCCTCTCTTTAATTTTTTATTTTGGTTATTTGGGTCTTTTCTTTTTCAGTCTAGCTAAAGGTTTGTCAGTTTTATTGATGTTTTCAAAGAACCAGCTTCTGGTTTTATTGATTCTCTTTATTGTTTTTTTTTCCCTGTTTATTTATTTCTGTTTTGATCTTTGTTATTTCCTTCCTTCTGGTAGAATTAGGCTTACTTTGCTCTTCTCTTTCTAGGTCCTGGAGTTGTCAAGTTAGTTTGTTAATGTGAGATCTTTCTTCTTTTTTTTACATAGGCACTTATTGCTGTACGTTTCCTTCTGAATACTGCCTTCACTGCGTCCTACTCAGCGAGTAGGAGAAAGGAAGTTTTGATACATGTTACAGTATGGATGGAGCTGGAAGACATTACACTGAGCAAAATATGCCAATCACAAAAGGACAAATATTGTATGACATCACTTATATAAGAAGATAAGAAAAGGCAAATGTATAGAGACCAAAGTTTATTGGTGGTTATCAGGGATGGGAGGGGGAATAGGCAGTTACTGGTGATGGAAATACTGCATTGATTAAGGGCAGGGGTGTACAGCTGATTGTTGTGATTGTTGTCAATAAGTTGCACACCTGTAAAAAGTTGACTTGACAAAAGTTGTGTGATAGATATATTTATAATGACCAAAAAAAAAAAATAGAGTGTCTGCTGAGCCTGCTTATGTACAACCAAATACCACGTGGGATTAGGTTTACCAGTTTGTAGGTTTAGGGTCATGCTTTCATAGGACATTTCAGTTAATTGGCCTAATGATGTATTTATCGATTTCGTTCCACCTCCTAGTTCGGTGCATAGCGCCTGAGGCCTTAAAAGCTTGCAAGCGGCCATCCAAGACGCAACAATTGGTGTCTATTCATCTTGAGCAATAGAAGAAGAAGGAGAGTCAGGAACAGAAGGATCATATGGAATGTGTGGCTAATTGCCTCCATGAACAACTGCCTCCTTTGCCATGAGACCAGAGGAACTGGATGGTACCCAATTACCATTACTGAACAGTTCTATCAAAGATTCCATGGAAGAATCCTGATTAAAAGAGGGACAATGCAGAACAGAATTTCAAATTCTCATGGACTTGAACTTTCTGGAGCAATAGCGGGTGGATAAAACCCTGAAACTATTGCTCTGAGATAATCTTTAAACCTTAAACTGAAAATATCCCCTGAAGTCATATTAAAACCAAATAATAGTTTAGCTTCACTAGTAAAAAACATCTGCCTTGAGCATTGTGCTCTTTTAAAAACTATCTACTTGGGATCAACCTGATCAATTTGACAACAGCAACTTGAAAGATAGGAAGCTTAGAGGGCAGTGAATTTATGCCAATGGGTGAGGAAAACAACTCAGAAAAGGAGGGTGGGAATGATTGCACAACTTGAAGAATGTAATCAATGTCACTAAATTATACGTGTAGAAACTGTTGAATTGGTGTATGTTTTGTTGTGTATATTCTCAACAACAACAAAATTAATAAAATTTAGGGAAAAAAAGAGACGACACAAGGATTGCTTTCATGTATTAAAAGGAAAAAAAAAAATACTGCGGTCAAGTCTATTCCAACTAATGGCCACCCAGTGTGTCACAGAGTAGAACTGTCCTATAGAGTTTTTTCTTGGTTGTAGTATTTATGGAAGCAGGTTGCCAGGCCTTTCTTTTGTGGCACTATTGGGTGGGTTTCTACAGCCAGCCATTAGTTTAGAAACAGAGCGCAAACCATTTTCACTACCCAGAGATTCATGCGTATCAAAGAACTATTATTCTTCAAGTCTCAGTTCAAGTCATACCTCCATTAAAATTATCCCATAAGAAAATATTTGGAGAATGTGTATCTGATGAAGGTCGTGTGTCCAGATACATAAACTAAGCAATAAGAAAATAAATGACCAGATGTTTTAAAATTTTAAAAATGAGGAAAATATATGAAAAGGCACTTCACCAAAGAACATATATGGGGCAAATAAGCCCATGAAAATATGCCCAACATTATTTGTTATTAGGTAAATGCAAATGAAAAGCACAATAAAACATAACTGCGCACTTAACTAAGAGACTAACAGTACGAAATGTTGCGAAAGACCCGGAGCAGCTGAAGCTTTCATACGTTGATGGTGGGAATGCAAAATGGTATGGCCACTTTGTAAAACAGTTTGGCAGGTTTGCAAAGAATTAGACATACACTTACCATATGATTTAGCAATCCCAGCCCTAAGAGAAGAAATCCCAGTCCTGGAGAGAAATAACATATGACCACACACAAAGATATGTGTGAACTGAATATGTATAGCACATTTACTCACAATATAACCCAAAACTAGAAGGCACCCAAATGTCCACCAGTTGATAATTGGATACATAAGTTGTTGTATATTCATGTAACAGCATACTACTCATTAATAAAATGATACTGATACTCCCACAATATGGGTACCTCAAAAGAATTATGCTAAGTGAAAGAATCCACACACGTTCATGTGATTCCATCTATATGAAATTCTAGAAAAGTAAAACTATCATGATAGAAAGTGATTGTCAAAAGCCAGGGGTTACAGGGAGGTCATGGACTACAAACAGGTCATGAAACTTTCCTAGATCATGATTGTGACGGTGGTTACACAACTTTATACATTTATCAAGATATCACTTCTTTCTCATATTCTCTGATTAGCTTCATAAGGTACTGAACACATTTTTGAGTCCCTGGGTAGTGTGAATGGTTAAGTGCTCAATAACTAGCCAAAAGGTTGGCAATTCGAATCCACTCAGAAGTTGCCTTCAAAGAAGTCCTCGTGATTTTCTTTTGAAGAATCAGCCATTGAAAACCATTTAAAACACAGTTCTATTCTACACAAATGGGGTTACCACGAGTTGGAATCAACTCAGCAGTAACCAACAACAACAGGCCCGTTTTGAAGGAAAGGCATATGAAGAAGGTGTAGACATCACATCTTAATATTTACCTACATTAGAATATATACATTAATCTTTGTTTAAATTAACCTCTCCATTCCTAGCCCCCAATGTTTATCCTTCTTCGCTAGCACCTACTACATTATTATTATTATTTACAAATCATGGATGTATTTGCCTTTATGTCTATGAGTTAATGAATTTCTGAGCTGGAAGTCCAGATTCTAGCCACTTTTAGACCCTCAGCATCAATGCAGCACATTGCACAGGACAGGATTCAACCAATGCGTATGAAATGGGATTCACTGACTGTGTTCTGCAAAAGTCCACCTTTTACTCTTACTCTTTAACCCTTACTCTCTCACATGGGAAGGAAACTCATATAACTTTCCAGTCTTGAACAGTCACTACACTTAAGCTCCTAAAACACTAGCCTTCTTTTTGGCATTTCTCGAAACAAAAGTGTTGACCAAATGACATTCTAGGAAAGGCCAACTTTACAAATTAGATAGAGCAGATGGAACAAAAGTGTGTAGGGGGGTAGGGGGATAAGTTACTCAGAGGCCATGGGCTTTATGCCGTGTGATTCCAATCAGAGGACATGAGAAAGAAGTGATGTACCTGATCATATATGAAAAAACTAAAATGCAAATTAATATAGTTCAATTTTGATATATGTGTTGAGAGATTTGTATTTTGGGGGCACCACTATGTGGACACACTGAAGCTTCTTTTCAATGATATTGATGTTATCTCCACTCAAAAACATAGAGATAGAGTTTCTATATCTACACATTCATTTAAGAAGTGTTCTTTGAGGGCAAAGATCATGTCTTATTTGTCATCTTACCATCTGGGCCTGGCATGACATAGGGTAAAAAAAAAAACATTGCCATCAGGCACTTAAAAATGTTTGTCAACTAAATGAATAAATGTGCAAATTAATGTGGGACTGACCCACATGACTTACTCATGAGAATCATCAAGCCAGCCTGCATGTGCTAACCCCTAGACCCTGAGATATGATGGACTTCAACTTTTCCTGTTTTTTTTTACACTGATATCTATTGATTTGTATGTGGAATTCCAGGAAATGTGTATGAAATAGAGAATACGATGGTGGAAAGAAGAGATAGAAAGAAGGCACAGGAAGAAGAAGGGCTAGGAGACACATCTTAATATTTACCTAGGTGAGAATATTGACACTTATTTTTGTTATACTCAGAAAAGTTCTTTGTGTATCTATTTGCTTTTGATCCTAGAACCACATGGGGTTTCTTCTCTTTAACATCTTCCAGAATAGGCCAAAAATCATGCTGATACTAATTGTGGTTGTTAATAACTGCAGAACACCTACTGCTAGCCCAGTCTGGGTCAAGTATCCAGTCTTCACAATAGTCCTAGGAGGTGGGTTCCATTCAGCTTCTCTCTCCTTCCCCACCTTCGGTTCTCCAAATAATCAAATATTCTGTAAAAATGAAATCAAAACAGTTGTTTGTTTTGAAGGCAGAGGCCAATATTAAAGATTTAAAGCAAATCTCAATTCGATGGAAAGTACTAAGATTCATATTACACTTGTCACCGAAAACCCCTTAATCACACCTGCTACCGTAGACTAGTTTTCAATACCCTTTCGTGGTTCGGTGCAGCAGTATCCTTCTCTATGTGCTTAATCTGGATGGACACCTCCAGGAAATGCCATTCAAATCCAAGTTTATGTGGATGGTGCAGCATGAAGTTATGCAGTGTTCAACACGGACAGGTGTACATGGTGGCCCTGAGTAACAGATTTCTATCCTCAGTGGTGTTTTCTTTTTAAGTAAGCGTGAAATTGTTGCTCCATATTCTTACCTGATAATGTAGCAGTAATGTACATAAATTTTAATGATTGAACATTCTGGATCAAGTACTTGGCTGGCATTATCTCATTTAATACTTTTAATAACCCTAGATGTAAATACAATTATTATTCTGATTTTACAGTAAAGAACACCAAGATACGTGAGAATTAAGTAATTAAGTAATCAGCAAAGCCTAGAGCATACCCGCTACAGAGGGGGTAATCCATATTGATTCCAAATCTCAATATGCTGATTTCAAGTAATCAGGCATTAACGTTAACATTGTTGTTATGTTTACAGCTGCCTTTGAGTCGGTGCCGGCTCATAGTGACCCTGTGTACAACAGAACGAAATGTTGCCCAGTCCTGCACCATCCTCCCAATCATTGCTATGCTAGAGCTCACTGCTGCAGCCACTGCATCGATCCATCACGTTGAGGGGCTCCCTCTGTCTTAGTTACCTAGTACCGCTATAACAGAAATACCACAAGTGATGGCTTTAACAAAGAGAAATTTATTCTCTCACAGTCTAGTGGGTTACAAGTCCAAATTCAGGGCATCAGCTCCAGGGGAAGACCTTCTCTCTTTGTCGGCTCTGGAAGAAGGTCCTTGTCCTCAATCTTCCCCTGGTGCAGGAGCTTCTCAGGCGCAGGAACCCCAGGTCCAAAGGATGCACTCTGCTCCTGGTGCTGCTTTCTTGGTGGTATGAGTTTCCCATGTCTCTCTGTGCAATTTTCTCTTTTTTATCTCAAAAGAGATTGGCTTAAGGCACTACCTAATCTTGCAGACCTCGTCAGTATAATTGCCACTAATCCATATTATTACATCGTAGTGATAGGATTTATAACACATAGAGAAATCACATCAGGCTATAAGATGGTAGCCAATGGTACAATCACACAAGGGAATCATGACCTAGCCAAGCGGACAGATATTTTGGGGGGACACAGTTCAATCCATGACACCTCTTTTTTGTTGACCCTTCTACTTTAGCAAGCATGGTAATTTTTGCTCCTGGCATTCTTTTTTCTTTCTGCATTTTCTTGGATTGCTTGTGCTATTTACTCAGGTTGCATTGGAGGAGTGGCTGAGACCAGCTCCTTCCTTTGTGTTGGACTCTTTTTTAAAAAAAGAAATCTCATCCCAAGGTGAGTGATGATGATGAGGCTTCCAGGACATTAGAGGCTGTTCTTCTGGAAGAGGTCATCAGGAGCCAAAACCAATAAAGCACAAGGAGGACGTTTGGTTTCTATGAGCCAAGCCCTCAGTAATGATGTGAAATCATCAGGTCAAACAAGGACTGTGCTCAGCAGAAAAGATTCACCTCCAGGCACCTGGAAAAGTTCCTCTACTCCTCTTCCCCTTGACGCGACTCCAAGGCTTTGCCATGCCTGGCTGGTACCTGCCTCTCCTGTTTATTTTTCAAATATTTCAACTCAAGTTACAAATATGACCAACATGGAAAAATCTTCTCTGTCTTCTCTTATCAGGCTTTATCTTCAGTCAGGTGTTCTTTTGTTCCTTTCATGCTAAATTTAGTTTATTAGCCAATTCATGTTATATTTATAAGGGGGTGGGTCCAAGGATTCTAGGGTATTTTTTCCTTTCTTCCTCTACAGCTCTAGAGTTCCAGGCTGTGGACTTTGTCAAAATATTTGACCTTTTGTAGAAAAATGGTCAAAGCAATGCGCTGTCCCGCTGGTTGGGGTCAGGGTGATAAATTACACCAAGCATTCTTATTTTGCTTCTCAGACTTGGTGTTACAGGCAGAAACTGGCTTCCTTCCCTTGCTACTGGCATTTGAATTTAAAAAGAAGATGATACAGCTCAAGGCATATTATTACTTCTTAAATGTATTTTCTAAACTACTTTATATAATCAAAGGGATGGAAGTATCTTTCTATGCCAAACAAATTAGAGTTAAGCAGGGCTGTACAATAAACTGGAATTACAACTTGGAAATGCAGCCACACAACTTGGAATTTTTTTTTTCTACTCTATCATGTACTCTATATGGATTTTTATTGCATACAAAATTTTTCTCAAATGCTGTATCTAAATCCATAACAGTGCCTGAATCAACACAGCACCAATCTAAGTGTCTACTACTCACATATAGTCTGGCTTTTTATTATAGGATTAGGGTGTCAAACTAGCTGCCCAAGAACCAAATCCCACTCACTGGTCAAACTCAGCCCACAAACACAATTATGATTTGCCTACACGGTTTTTATTTTTAATGGACTGACTTATACAAATCTGGAAATTGTATATACAATTTGGATCTCCAGTTTTTCTTTTTTGAAAACTGGTTATACTTGGATAACACTCTTGCATTTTGCTTTAATTTATTCAACAAATATTTCTTGAGCATACCCTGTTTTCCAGGCACTATGTTTTAGGTGCTAGGCAAAAATCAGTCAAGAAAATAAGTGCAAACAAAAAATTCCTGTCCTCATGGAGCTTCCACTCCAGTGGCCATTTCGCTAGAGTCAGATAGCAAAGGCATCAATTTTTCTTCAGTCTTCCTTATTCATCATCCAGCTTTCACATGCATATAAGGTGATTAAAAATACCATGGCTTGGGTCAGGCGTACCTTAGTCCTCGAAGTGACAGCTTTTTAACACTTTAAAGAGGCAGTAGATTTTCCCAACGCAATGAGTCATTTGATTTCTTGACTGCTGCTTCCATGGGTGTTGATTGTGGGACAAAGTAAAATGAAATCCTTGATAACTTCAATCCTTTCTCCCTTTATCATGATGTTGCTTATTGGTCCAATTGTGAGGATATTTGTTTTCTTTATGTTAAGGCATAATTCATACTAAAGGCTGTAGCCTTTGATCTCCATCAGTATATGCTTCAGGTCCTCTTCAATTTCATTAAGCAAGTTTGTGTAATCTGCATGTCACTGGTGTTTAATGAGTTTTCCTCCAATCCTGATGCCACATTCTTCTTCATATAGTCCAGTTTCTCAGAATATTTGCTAAACATACAGACTGAGTTAGTATGGTGAAAGAATACAACCCTGATGCACACATTTTCTGATTCTAAAGAACACAGTATCCCCTCATTCTGTTCTGTGCACAGATAGAAAGAAGCATCTATATGTACGTGTAAGTATAGATATGTGTGAGCAGGCACATATATTCATAAAAAAACCAAACCCACTGCCGTCGAGTCGATTCCAACTCATAGCGACCCTATAGGGCAGAGTAGAACTGCCCCATAGAGTTAGCAAGAAGCACCTGGTGGATTTGAACTATGCCACCGGGGTTTCATAGAAGACACGATTAAAAATACTTACCAGACACAACCAAAAACCTTCAGAGATTGATTTTCTAGGTTTGAAGGCTTAGGATCTTAATCTTATGGAATGACTCAGTTCACACAGTTCATGTTCTACAACTCAGTGAAGTGAAGACACCTGGGGTCTCAAAAGCTTGTAAGGAACCATCTAAGATACAGTTACTGGTCTCTACTCATCCGGAGCAAAAGCGTAAGAAAGAAACCAAAGTCTCAGGGAAGAAACTAGTCTGCAGGGTTTATAGCCTACATGAGCCAAGGCCTCATCTACCCTGAGACCAGAAAACTAAATGGTGCCCAAGTACCATTCTGATAAGAGCCACGATAGATGTACCCTGGTAGAAGGGGAGAAAAACACACAACAGGACTCAAATTCTTGAAAAATCCAACTTATTGGACTAGTTGGAGCCAGAGGACTCTCTGAGACTTTCACCCTGAGATACCTAGCATTCCTGAGATCACCTTTTAGTGAAATAAGATTGTGCACGAAATAAAGGATATTACCCATATTTATGGGGCGCTACAAAAAAAACTCTGTACATGATATCAAAGGCTCAACAATTAGACTAAAACAAAAATGAGAAGATAGGGGGGCAGGGAAACTAGAGTATTAGAAATGAGAAAACCAGAACACAGGGAAAGTGTTGACACATTGTGAAAAGTGTAATTAATGTCACTGAACAACTTGTATGGAAATTGTCCAACAGGAACTTAATTTGCTGTGTAAACTTTCACCAGTAACACAACAAAATATTATTTTTTGAAAAAGAATAAATTTCTCCCTTTCCTGAAAAAAAAAAAAAAAGGTGAAAAAAGGCATTTTGTAAAGTGATTAATTCCCTCAGAATTTAACCTTGGAAGGATAATCCTGTTTTCTTATACTGTGTATGTATAAATTTCATTTGTAAATTAAATAATGTCATTATACATTAATTTTAATGTCTGATTATTTGGAGTTCTGCATAGAACTAGGCAAATGGCATGCATTATCATGAGCCTGTTTAATCCTCATGAAACTCTTTGAGGCCAGGTTTGCTACCTTCTATTTTTAGAGGCAAAGAAATAAGGATCCTGAAGGTAGGAAACTTACTTGCTCATAATCTCATATCTGATAATGGCAAGACCAAGAACGGTATCCTCGATCTAACTTATACTTCAGTCTATTCCATTCAGTTAACAATACTTCCTCCATTATATTTACCCTGCCACAAAATCGGAATATTTAATTAAATCAAAAAAACTGGTGAATCATTTAAAAAAAAAAAAAAAAACTATAGGAGAGAAAAAAACAAACAACCCTACCCCTCTGGTTTGGAAGCATCAAACCACAGCCTCAAATCTATGCTCAGCTAGTTCTAAAATAGCAATGATCAGTTCATTAAAACATCAATAATTTAAAAAATAGTCTGGCATTTCCTCTGTGTTATGGTTCTTCCAGCTTCAACTCCACCTTCATTCACCTTTTTCACACCATGCAGGCAAGCCTGTTTGAAGCAAATTGAAAAATGATGGTTCCGTCACCAAACCTTTGCAAACAATAATAAAAGCTTACTTTAGTTTACTGCTATTTTTTTATGTTGCCTTCAAAGAGTCTTTACGTATAATATGTTGTTGGATCCCTGAGATTTCGAAGTAAAGAAGATAGGGAAGCTCACTGGATGGATAGATGAGAAAGTCGCCTTGGGATTTGCCAAAGTTCCTGGCAGTGCCAGCCCTTGGAGCCCAGTTCTATAGCCAATTTATCAAACGCTTTTTCTATGTTACAACAATGAGCCGATCCTACTGACAGATGCTTGGTAAAACTTTGAAACACCAGCAGTTACATGAGGCCATTTGGAGCTGCGTGTGCCAGACCCGCACTGTTTGATGGATTTAGGTTAATTAAGCCACTGGGTGACTGGTTTCTGCACCTCATCCCTCTCTATCCTATCCTATCCTCTCTATCTCCTACTGGTCTTGATTGTTGGAGTTTGTTTCTCAAGTGCATCTCAGACACTTCCGCTTCTCATCTTATTACAAGGAACACCCGGTATTTGGCTTTGACTTCATTCTATAGCTTTCCCCTCTGCTTTGCTTCATGGACTGAATCCTAAACCTGTTTCTCTGGCCCAGGCCCCCCAGCCCTCCTAGTTGCTGGAGTCCCTCTTGCTCTGCACTGCACACCACACTTTAGATCAACATATCTGAAATGCACTCTCCCAGCCTTAGTGCCTATTCATGGCTTTTGTCCCCCTTAGAATTCTAGAGGCACACTCTGTCATACCAATCATTCTAAGAGAGCTGAATGAACCTTCCTAGTCACTTGACTGTCACTCGGCTGAACAATATTAGCCCTTTTGTCTTTGGAGTTGGGGCTGGTAGATGGTTGGCAATGAGTTGAAAAACTCGGTCACAGCAAAGAATTATAAAAAAGAAACACCATATGTTAAAGTTTTTAACTGAAAACACATAAAATGTATCTTTAACTTGTCAACCTTTTGATATAGTGGCAAGGCTTTCTCTCTCAATATGGGTTATATGTCGTCATATCGTCATTCTGCATAAATCACACACGTTAAGCATCATCCGTGATTTTCATTTCAGTTTCTACAAAATGGAGCAAGAACTTAAAGACTTGCAGAGCAATCTTGAAAGAGAATCCATCTAAATTTTAATGATCTTTCCCAATCTTATACATTTGTCTAACTCATACCTAATTTAACAGCAATTACTTTTTAGCAAATCGCCTTCATCAAATCTCTCCAAAGCATTCAACTCAGTTTTCATAGACACAACATTTTACTTTCTTCCAACACTAGTATTTCACCAGTTTACATAATGTTTAATGAAACTAAGCAGTTACAGTAACAGATGCAACTGGTTTAAATAGAAATGGGGACAAATACACACGGTTCTTGGAAAGCACCCAGCTCTATGGAAAGGAGCAGAAACCGTGATACCCTAGTGAGTGGCATGCTTCCTGCTGGGGGCGGGGGAGCTCTATGTGCCATTGATGTTGGTGGGAATAGAAAGTACCAGTCAGTACGGTGAGTCGCCAAAGCGGAGGCTGATTATCAGAGGCAAGTAGGTATGGATGTGGGTATCTGTTTCTCTCATTGAATCAGAATGGGAAGGGATGGGAAGAAGCCTTCAAACAGCTTATGTAATTCAGATTTTCTTAAACATCTTCTTGGGGAAATCTGTGACAAGTACTTTTCCAACTTTTTCAAGTATGCTTTCAGGGACAGGGAGCTCACTGCCTAATAAAACAGCCTATTTCATAATTGGACAAATCCAGTAGCTAAAAATGAGCCCTGGTGGCATAGTGGTAAGCTCTCTGGCTGCTAACCGAAAGGTTGGCAGTTCGAACCCACTAGCTGCTCTGCAGAAGAAAGATGTGACAATCTGCTTCCGTAAAGATTGACAGTCTTGGAAACCTTATGGGGCAGTTCTACTCTGTCCTACAGGGTCACTATGAGTTGAAAGCCACTCCATGGCAATGGATGTTTTGTAGCTAAAAGGTCTGGTGATCTACTTCCAAACATCAGCCAATGAAAACCCTATGAATCACAATGGTCCGATTTCATTGTGCATGGGGTCACCATGAGTCAGGGGACAACTTGATGGCAGCTAACAACAAAGTAGCTAAAACACTCACTTAAACAGTGAGAGATCAGAAGAAATAGACGGTGCCTGGCTACCACTACCAACAAAAGATGGGCCCAGAAAGAACGGGAGAAAAACACAGGACACAACTCAAATTCTTAAAAAGTTCAGACTTACTGGACCAGTTGAGGCTGGAGGACTTCCTGAGACTATCACCCTGAGATATTCTTTAAACCTTGAACCAAAATTATCCCCTGTATTCACCTTTTAGCAAATTAACCAAGTGACACCCCAATTAAAGGGTATTACCCATGAGTACAAGACTCCATTAAAAAAAAAAAATCTATATGAGACCAAAAGGTCAACAACTACTCTAAAGCAAAGATGAGAAGATGGGGGGCGGGGGGGGGGCAGGGAAACTAGAGTGCTGGAAACAGAACAACCAGAGCTCAGTTAATGAGAATGTTGACTCATTGTGGAAATACGCAACTGATGTTACCGAAAAACTTGCATAGAAATTGACAAATAGGAACATAGTCCGCTGTGTAAACTTTCACCGAAAACACAGTAAAATTTTATTAAAAAAAAAAAAAAGAAAAAAGAGTCAAGACTTTCCTGTCATGTCTCTAGATTAAACTTCCTTGTTTTCATCAAAAAAAGAAAATCAGCAGTTGCCATTGAGTTGACTCTGACTCATGGCAACACCATGTGTGTCAGAGCAGAACTGTGCTCCACAGGGTTTCCATGGTTAATTTTTCAGAAGTGGGTCACCAGGCTTTTCTTCTGAGGTGCCTCTAGGTGAACTCACATCTCCAACCTTTTGGTTAGCAGTCGAGCGTGTTAACCACCTGTACCACCCAGAGACTCCAAGTATTCCTTAAATCAAGTGGTTTCCAGACCGCCTTCTCCTCTTGTTCTCTCTCTTCTGGACACATTCTAGTTTGGGGTTTGTTAATTTTCCCCTTAAATTCCATTGCCCAGAAATAAAACCATTTGGCTTCAACAAGAGCAGAAGGCAGAAGGCACTTAGGACCCTCCACTTGTTATTGGATTCCCTTACCTGTTTTAACAGACTTTTGGCTCCTACTTAGCTTATGGTCAGTCTAAACTCCCATATCTTCTTTACCTGAACTGCAGCCAAATCAATTATTTCTCCCCCTGCTTAGTTTTGGTTTCTTTTTTTTTTTTTTTTAATAACTTTTATTAAGCTTCAAGTGAACGTTTACAAATCCAATCAGTCTGTCACATATAAGTTTACATACATCTCACTCCCTACTCCCACTTGCTCTCCCCCTCTTGAGTCAGCCCTTTCAGTCTCTCCTTTCTTGACAATTTTGCCGGCTTCCCTCTCTCTCTAACCTCCCATCCCCCCTCCAGACAAGAGTTGCCAACACAATCTCAAGTGTCCACCTGATATAATTAGCTCACTCTTCATCAGCGTCTCTCTCCCACCCGCTGACCAGTCCCTTTCATTTCTGATGAGTTGTCTTCGGGGATGGTTCCTGTCCTGTGTCAACAGAAGGTCTGGGGAGCATGGCCGCCAGGATTCCTCCAGTCTCAGTCAGACCATTAAGTTTGGTCTTTTTATGAGAATTTGGGGTCTGTATCCCACTGACCTCCTGCTCCCTCAGGGGTCCTCTGCTGTGCTCCCTGTCAGGGCAGTCATCGATTGTGACCGGGCACCAACTAGTTCTTCTGGTCTCAGGATGATGTAGGTCTCTGGTTCATGTGGCCCTTTCTGTCTCTTGGGCTCTTAGTTGTCGTGTGGCCTTGGTGTTCTTCATTTTCCTTTGCTCCAGGTAGGTTGAGACCAATTGCTGCATCTTAGATGGCCACTTGTTAGCATTTAAGACCCCACACGCCACATTTCAAAGTGGGATGCAGAATGATTTCATAATAGAATTATTTTGCCAATTGACTTAGAAGTCCCCGCAAACCATGTTCCCCAGACCCCTGCACTTGCTCCGCTGACCTTTGAAGCATTCATTTTATCCCCGGAAACTTCTTTGCTTTTGGTCCAGTCCAATTGAGCTGACCTTCCATGTATTGAGTGTTGTCTTTCCCTTCTGATTAATCAATAAAAAACCCTCTCCCACCCTCCCTCCCTCCCCACCTCGTAACCACAAAAGTATGTGTTCTTCTCAGGTTTACTATTTCTCAAGATCTTATAATAGTGGTCTTATACAATATTTGTCCTTTTGCCTCTGACTCATTTCGCTCAGCATAATGCCTTCCAGGTTCCTCCATGTTATGAAATGTTTCAGAGATTCGTCACTGTTCTTTATCGATGCGTAGTATTCCATTGTGTGAATATACCACAATTTATTTACCCATTCATCCGTTGATGGACACCTTGGTTGCTTCCAACTTTTTGCTATTGTAAACAGAGCTGCAATAAACATGGGTGTGCATGTATCTGTTTGTGTGAAGGCTCTTGTATCTCTAGGGTATATTCCTAGGAGTGGGATTTCTGGGTTGTATGGTAGTTCTATTTCTAACTGTTTAAGATAACGCCAGATAGATTTCCAAAGTGGTTGTACCATTTTACATTCCCACCAGCAGTGTATAAGAGTTCCAATCTCTCTGCAGCCTCTCCAACATTTATTATTTTGTGTTTTTTGGATTAATGCCAGCCTTGCTGGTGTGAGATGGAATCTCATCGAAGTTTTAATTTGCATTTCTCTAATGGCTAATGATCGAGAGCATTTTCTCATGTATCTGTTGGCTGCCTGAATATCTTCTTTAGTGAAGTGTGTGTTCATATCCTTTGCCCACTTCTTGATTGGGTTGTTTGTCTTTTTGTGGTTGAGTTTTGACAGAATCATGTAGATTTTAGAGATCAGGCGCTGGTCGGAGATGTCATAGCTGAAAATTCTTTCCCAATCTGTAGGTGGTCTTTTTACTCTTTTGGAGAAGTCTTTAGATGTGCATAGGTGTTTGATTTTTAGGAGCTCCCAGTTATTGGGTTTCTCTTCATCATTTTTGGTAATGTTTTGTATTCTGTTTATACCTTGTATTAGGGCTCCTAGGGTTGTCCCAATTTTTTCTTCCATGATCTTTATCGTTTTAGTCTTTATGTTTAGGTCTTTGATCCACTTGGAGTTAGTTTTTGTGCATGGTGTGAGGTATGGGTCCTGTTTCATTTTTTTGTATAGGGATATCCAGTTATGCCAGCACCATTTGTTAAAAAGGCTATCTTTTCCCCAGTTAATTGACACTGGTCCTTTGTCAAATATCAGCTGCTCATACGTGGATGGATCTATGTCTGGGTTCTCAATTCTGTTCCATTGGTCTATGTGTCTGTTGTTGTACCAATACCAGGCTGTTTTGACTACTGTGGCTGTATAATAGGTTCTGAAGTCAGGTAAGGTGAGGCCTCCTACTTTCTTCTTCTTTTTCAGTAGAGCTTTGCTTATCCGGGGCTTCTTTCCCTTCCATATGAAATTGGTGATTTGTTTCTCTCTCCCCTTAAAATATGACATTGGAATTTGGATCAGAAGTGCGTTAAATGTATAGATGGCTTTTGGTAGAATAGACATTTTTACTATGTTAAGTCTTCCTATCCATGAGCAGGGTATGTTTTTCCACTTAAGTATGTCCTTTTGAATTTCTTGTAGTAGAGCTTTGTAGTTTTCTTTTTGTAGGTCTTTTACATCCTTGGTAAGATTTATTCCTAAGTATCTTATCTTCTTGGGGGCTACTGTGAATGGTATTGATTTTGTTATTTCCTCTTCGGTGTTCTTTTTGTTGATGTAGAGGAATCCAAGTGATTTTTGTATGTTTATTTTATATCCTGAGACTCTTCCAAACTCTTCTATTAGTTTCAGTAGTTTTCTGGAGGATTTCTTAGGGTTTTCCATGTATACGATCATGTCATCTGCAAATAGTGATAACTTTACTTCTTCCTTGCCAATCCGGATCCCTTTTATTTCTTTGTCTAGCCTAATTGCCCTGGATCAGACTTCCAACACGATGTTTAATAAGAGCGGTGATAAAGGGCATCCTTGTCTGGTTCCAGTTCTCAAGGGAAATGCTTTCAGGTTCTCTCCATTTAGAGTGATATTGGCTGTTGGCTTTGCATAGATGCCCTTTATTATGTTGAGGAATTTTCCTTCAATTCCTATTTTGGTAAGAGTTTTTATCATAAATGGGTGTTGGACTTTGTCAAATGCCTTTTCTGCATCAATTGATAAGATCATGTGGTTTTTGTCTTTTGTTTTATTTATGTGATGGATTACATTAATGGTTTTTCTGATATTAAACCCGCCTTGCATACCTGGTATAAATCCCACTTGATCAGGGTGAATTATTTTTTTGATGTGTTGTTGGATTCTATTGGCTAGAATTTTGTTGAGGATTTTTGCATCAATGTTCATGAGGGATATAGGTCTATAATTTTCTTTTTTTGTAATGTCTTTACCTGGTTTTGGTATCAGGGAGATGGTGGCTTCATAGAATGAGTTGGGTAGTATTCCGTCATTTTCTATGCTTTGGAATACCTTTAGTAGTAGTGGTGTTAACTCTTCTCTGAAAGTTTGGTAGAACTCTGCAGTGAAGCCGTCCGGGCCAGGGCTTTTTTTTGTTGGGAGTTTTTTGATTACCGTTTCAATCTCTTTTTTTGTTATGGGTCTATTTAGTTGTTCTACTTCTGAATGTGTTAGTTTAGGTAGGTAGTGTTTTTCCAGGAATTCATCCATTTCTTCTAGGTTTTCAAATTTGTTAGAGTACAATTTTTCATAATAATCTGAAATGATTCTTTTAATTTCATTTGGTTCTGTTGTGATGTGGTCCTTCTCATTTCTTATTCGGGTTATTTGTTTCCTTTCCTGTATTTCTTTAGTCAGTCTAGCCAATGGTTTATCAATTTTGTTAATTTTTTCAAAGAACCAGCTTTTGGCTTTGTTAATTCGTTCAATTGTTTTTCTGTTCTCTAATTCATTTAGTTCAGCTCTAATTTTTATTATTTGTTTTCTTCTGGTGCCTGATGGATTCTTTTGTTGCTCACTTTCTATTTGTTCAAGTTGTAGGGACAGTTCTCTGATTTTGGCTCTTTCTTCTTTTTGTATGTATGCATTTATTGATATAAATTGGCCTCTGAGCACTGCTTTTGCTGTGTCCCAGAGGTTTTGATAGGAAGTATTTTCATTCTCGTTGCTTTCTATGAATTTCCTTATTCCCTCCTTAATGTCTTCTATAACCCAGTCTTTTTTCAGAAGGGTGTTGTTCATTTTCCAAGTATTTGATTTCTTTTCCCTCGTTTTTCTGTTATTGATCTCTAGTTTTATTGCCTTGTGGTCTGAGAAGATGCTTTGTAATATTTCGATGTTTTGGACTCTGCAAAGGTTTGTTTTATGACCTAATATGTGGTCTATTCTAGAGAATGTTCCATGTGCGCTAGAAAAAAACGTATACTTTGTAGCAGTTGGGTGGAGAGTTCTGTATAAGTCAATGAGGTCAAGTTGGTTGATTGTTGTAATTAGATCTTCCGTGTCTCTGTTGAGCTTCTTACTGGATGTCCTGTCCTTCTCCGAAAGTGGTGTGTTGAAGTCTCCTACTATAATTGTGGAAGTATCTATCTCGCTTTTCAATTCTGTTAAAATTTGATTTATGTATCTTGCAGCCCTGTCATTGGGTGCATAAATATTTAATATGGTTATGTCTTCCTGATCAATTGTCCTTTTTATCATTATATAGTGTCCTTCTTTATCCTTTGTGGTGGATTTAAGTCTAAAGTCTATTTTGTCAGAAATTAATATTGCTACTCCTCTTCTTTTTTGCTTATTGTTTGCTTGATATACTTTTTTCTATCCTTTGAGTTTTAGTTTGTTTGTGTCTCTAAGTCTAAGGTGTGTCTCTTGTAGGCAGCATATAGATGGATAGTGTTTCTTTATCCAGTCTGTGACTCTCTGACTCTTTATTGGTGCATTTAGTCCATTTACATTCAGGGTAATTATAGATAAATAAGTTTTTAGTGCTGTCATTTTGATGCCTTTTTATGTGTGTTGTTGACAATTTCATTTTTCCACATATTTTTTTGTGCTGAGGCGTTTTTCTTAGTAAATTGTGAGATCCTCATTTTCATAGTGCTTGACTTTATGTTAGTTGAATCGTTACGTTTTTCTTGGTTTTTATCTTGAGTTATGGAGTTGTTATACCTTTTTGTGGTTACCTTGTTATTTACCCCTATTTTTCTAAGTAAAAACCTAACTTGTATTGTTCTATATCGCCTTGTATCACTCTCCATTTGGCAGTTTAATGCCTCCTGTATTTAGTCCCTCTTTTTGATTATTGTGATCTTTTACCTATTGACTTCCATGATTCCCTGTTATGTGTATTTTTTTTTTAATTAATCTTAATTTGTTTTTGTGATTTCCCTATTTGAGTTGATATCAGGACGTTCTGTTTTGTGACCTTGTGTTGTGCTGATATCTGATATTATTGGTTCTCTGACCAAACAATATCCTTTAGTATTTCTTGTAGCTTTGGTTTGGTTTTTGCAAATTCTCTAAACTTGTGTTTGTCTGTAAATATCTTAATTTCGCCTTCATATTTCAGAGAGAGTTTTGCTGGATATATGATCCTTGGCTGGCAGTTTTTCTCCTTCAGTGTTCTGTATATGTCGTCCCATTCCCTTCTTGCCTGCATGGTTTCTGCTGAGTAGTCAGAACATATTCTTACTGATTCTCCCTTGAAGGAAACCTTTCTTTTCTCCCTGGCTGCTTTTAAAATTTTCTGTTTATCTTTGGTTTTGGTGAGTTTGATGATAATATGTCTCGGTGTTTTTCTTTTTGTATCAATCTTAAATGGGGTTCAATGAGCATCTTGGATAGATATCCTTTCGTCTTTCATGATGTCAGGGAAGTTTTGTGTCAGGAGTTCTTCAACTATTTTCTCTGTGTTTTCTGTCCCCCCTCCCTGTTCT
This sequence comes from Elephas maximus indicus, assembly GCF_024166365.1. Taxonomy (NCBI): domain Eukaryota; kingdom Metazoa; phylum Chordata; class Mammalia; order Proboscidea; family Elephantidae; genus Elephas; species Elephas maximus. The sequence continues at coordinate 85,124,348 of NC_064831.1, read as the reverse complement.
GGGACTCCAATCACCCGCAGGTTATCCTTCTTGATAGAGTCCCACATAATTCTTAGGGTTTCTTCATTTTTTTTAATTCTTTTATCTGATTTTTTTTCAGCTATGTTGGTGTTGATTCCCTGGTCCTCCAGATGTCCCAGTCTGCATTCTGATTGCTCGAGTCTGCTCCTCTGACTTCCTATTGCGTTGTCTAATTCTGTTGTTTTATTGTTAATCTTTTGGATTTCTACATGTTGTCTCTCTATGGATTCTTGCAACTTATTAATTTTTCCAGTATGTTCTTGAATAATCTTTTTGAGTTCTTCAACAGTTTTATCAGTGTGTTCCTTGGCTTTTTCTGCAGTTATCCTAATTTCATTTGTGATATCATTAAGCATTCTGTAAATTAGTTTTTTATATTCTGTATCTGATAATTCCAAGATTGTATCTTCATTTGGGAAAGATTTTGATTCTTTTGTTTGGGGGGTTGGAGAAGCTGTCATGGTCTGCTTCTTTAAGTGGTTTGATATGGATTGTTGTCTCTGAGCCATCACTGGGAAACTAGTTTTTCCAGAAAATCCGCTAAAAAAAAAATGCAGTCAGATCCCTATCAGAGTTGTCCCTCTGGCTCAGGCTATTCAGATGTTAATGAAGCCGCCTGGGGAGGGTGGGGGAGGGAACAGAGAGATAGGAGAGTAGCACCTCAGAATATAGCCAGAGTTGCTTGTCTCGCTTGGAATGACTATTATATCTGAGACTCTCCCGGGGGGTCTGGCCCGCTGGAGTCACGGTCAGATCCTCCGCTTCCAGCCCCCGCCCAGCATCAAGGCTCCCCTACTGGGGCGGTGCACTCTCGACTCCAAAATCAGTCGCTGCCTCCCGGGGACTTCTCGTCCCTCCAGCCGCGTGGCCGTGCCGCCTCCGAGAACCAGTTGGGCCTCCTCCCGGGGTTAGTTCAGATGGGTGGAGCAGGTCCCCGTGCTTGTTCCGTGACCGAGTGTCCCGGCTGGGACGCTGTTCTCCCCGCTCCAATACCAGTCGCTGCCTCCCAGGGACTTCTCCTACCAGCTGCGTTCCACGCCGCCCGCGCGACCCGGCTGGTCCCCTTCCTGGGGTTCATTCAGGGGGGTGGAGCAACTCTCCGTGTTTATGCTGTACCTGCATCCAGTCCAAATCCCTGTGGGACGGTTCCCCGGCTCGGACACTGCTCTTTCTGCTCCAAGACCAGTCACTGCCTCCCGGGGACTTCTCCTACCGGCTGCGTCCCACGCCGCCCGTGAAACCGGCTGGTCCCCCTCCCGGGGTTAGTTCAGGGGGGTGGAGCCGCTCTTTGTGCTTGTGCCGTACCTGACTGGTACGCTGGCTCCAGGCTCTGGAAACAATAGCTGCTTCCTCGTATTAGTTCGTTCTCCGTCTCTAAATCTGTGTTTGTTGTTCAGGGTTCGTAGATTGTTATGTATGTGATCGATTCACTTGTTTTTCCGTGTCTTTGTTGTAAGAGGGATCCGAGGTAGCGTCTGCCTAGTCCGCCATCTTGGCTCCACCCCCTTTGGCTTCTTTTTTGCTACTGCTTTTTAACCAAAAGTGTATCTCAGTTCATCCTAGCCTTAGCCTTAGGTATTCGTTGTTAAAACTACTACTGTGACTACTAACAGCTGAGTGGTTACTGTGAATCATACACTGCTCGAAGAATTTTCAAATATTATTTGATCTTCGTAACAATTTTGTAAGGTCAGTGCTATTTAATCTATCAATTTCCCAGCAGAGGAAACGGAAGGAAAGGGGGCTTACGGTCACCCATATAGCAACTGGTAGACGTGGGATACAAATCCAGGCAAGTGGTTCCAAAGACAGGGCTCTTAACCGCTACACCATATTGACTCTTGAATCACTCTTGATTTACTCTTATTACGCTCTTGATTTAATTTTGCTCTTAAATAAGATGGCATGCTTTATAGAATCAAAGGAGTTCTCAAGTACCTTTAATTTCTTCAGTTCAAGAAACCAATATGAATTTTCCAAGCGTATCTTTGTGTTCATTTTATCTCCCGCATTTTCTGTTGGCTTTTTTTCTTTTCTGAAAAACTGATATATGTGGGTTTCATCGTGAGCCACTTCTGTCTTTTATTGGGTGCTCAGTTGGAGGGGGGCCTAGTACTGTACAAAGAGGGTGAGCTCTTGGGTCAGGAAGACTTGGGTTCTGGCCCCACCCCTTCCTCACTGTATGAGCTTCACTCCTTTGCTGAGCTTCAACTCCTTTATTTGTAGAATATGGAAAATTATACCAATCAGGTAGGGCTTTTGTGAGGATCACATGAGATCACATGTGTTTAAAACACTTAGCTAAGAGCAGGCACTCCAGTTAAGGCTAGTACCAGGCTCTTCTCTCCTTCTTAACAGTGAAGTACACCCTGAGTGAAACATTCTCACAAAGTCCTGAGAATTACGGAGGAAAGCAAATTATGCTCCTGAAACAAGGCCATACGAGCTATGACAAGGTAATACCACAGGAAGTTATCTGGAGGACAGAGAAGGCTTCCTGTATCCTTTTGGTTGCTCTGAGGGGACAATGGGGCTGTGGGCCTGGCTGGGCCTGGGCAGCTGGGCTCGCCAGCGTGGGCCAGCTCCTTGTTAGAAGCCAGCCTGCTAGTGAGCCGGAGAGAAAGGAACACTTGTGTAGGGCTCAGAAGAATAATTAATCATCTTGGCAATCACTTCAGTCTCAAATCAGTATCCTACTGAGCTCCTTGACACCACCTCTCTTAATTTCCTGGGACCAGCAGTTCCACTTCCCTTCTTCAGGAGGCCACCAACCAGGGAAGCAAATTAAGGCTATCTTCCTATAGCCCATGTGGGCAGATTTTATTCAGAGAAAATGACAATATTAATAGGTAACTGCTTTTTCACTAATGACAAAAGACTCCTACCAAGAACCTGGTTTGTATCCAATAATGTAGAATATATATATGTGTATGTGTGTGCATGTGTGCGTGTGAGTGTGTGTGTGTGTGTGTGTGTGTGTGTATTTCTCTGCTAGAAATTCTGGGGGTAGATTTCCTTTTTCTTCTTCTATAGCAATTGGAAGACGTCCCTGAGTGGTGCAAAAGTTGAAACACTCATCGACTGACTAAAATGTTGGCATTTCCTATCCACCCAGAGGCATCTAGGAAGAAAGGTCTGGTGATAGGCTTCCAAAAGATCCCAGCCTGGAAAATCCTGCAGAGTACAGTTCTACTCTTCAACACATGGAGACACCATGACTCAGAACTGACTTGGCGGCAATTGGTTTTACCGGATAAATTAGGATTCAAGTGTAAATATCAACCAACATCTTGAATTTATACAAATACTTCATTTAAACATCATGGAAAACTTCGAAGCTTATGAATGTCTGAGAACCAGATGGAATAAGTATTAGGAAATTGTGCCCAACCTTATAGTTTTGAATTAGGTCATCTCTCCCACAGGTCATGTGGTTTACAGCCAGGGAGAGAGAGTGGTAGGCGTCTTAGTCTCCCCTGAGGTAACAACCCTGCTTTCTTTCTGACTCTACACTCTCTGCGTGGTTTATGTGGTTCATCTCTGAGATGTGAGGATCAAGTTGGCTAGCTCTGTTTAAAACTATAAGCTTATTTCTTGGACACCTCTTAGTTCTCATATTCTAACTCCTTCTGTGCCTCCAGGCTGTTCAGCCCGGCCAGCACAGCTTCCATGTTCTAATTTCAGCGTTTGCCTGTCACTGGTCCACGCCCTGGGCCTTCCTGGAGACCCTCCCGCTGATGGCAGCCCACAGGTTTTTATAGTATGTGTGTACACATATACTTGAAAAATTCCTACTGTTTCTCTTGAAAAGATTAACTAACAGATATAGTGTATGAAAGGTTCTTTAATGCTCTGTGCTTTTATGCTTCTCTTTCACCTCAAATAAGATTTAAAAAAAGCATAGAGTTATGCAAAGAGAAAATATCAGAAAAACCCTTTTCCTATCTCCTGTGTAGTCTGTGTTTATAGTAACACATAGCAAGATTTCTGTTCAGAAAGTGGTGCCTGGGAAAAGGCAAGAACGGAAATCATTAAATAATCAGTCCTGTTCAGTTCACTATGGTCAGTAAAACAGGGAAGGAGATTTATCCATTTAAGGAACTTTTTTTTGTAAATAGTAATGTCAGTGTAAACAAAACAGTTTCTTCTTGATTATCTATTAGACCAAAAAACAAACAAACAAATCCCCACTTACCTACAGCATCCCATTTCCTAAGAATTCTGATTTATTGAGTTTTCTTACTACGTGTAAGGGTACAACATGATTTCCAGTAAGGAAATAACAGAGAGTTATAAAATTATATCTATCCACTTTAATTACCTGTGAAGTTTATGAGATGGATTTTAGTATTGATTCTGTCTCGATGTGAAAAACTCTCTTGTTCAAAATGCCTTTGATAGAAAAAATTTCCCGGTAGCTGTAGAGATACGTTATCCTATCCGAGAAATACAAAGTGAGGGCTGCTGTGGAGGACCAGGCTGAGGTGTTGCCTGGGCCAAGTTCACTCAGATTCAAGTCCAAGGGCTAAAGTTGGGGCAGGAGGTGGAGGACAAGGGGAGGGAGAAGTTAAGCAGGAACTGACTTCACCGAGGACACAAAGTATAAACATTAGATGTACAACTCAGTCCCTGAGTCCTACTGAGATCACGTGAAGCAGGTCTGGCAGGGTGAGACCTCCAGCTCTGGCATTGGACTGTCTGGACTCAGACCCAAGTCAGCTCAGCCTAGCATTATGACTCAATAAACCTCTCAGCAAAGCTCTGTTTTCTCTTCTGTAAAATGAGAAAAATAGTAGTACCTACCTCACAAGTTTTTTAGGAGGGTTAAATGAGATGATATCTGTAAAATACTTAGCACAGTGTCCAGTACACAGTGAGTGCATAATAAATGCCAGTGGTTATCATTAATAAATGGGTCATAAAATCAAGGGTTTGAAGCCAGATCGAGCTAGAATGGAACAGAGGGTATGGGAGTAAGGGTGGAAGAAAAGAAAGGGAAACTTTCAACAATTGCATCAAACAGAGCGGAGGCATTCATAGAAGCCTAATTTCTCCATTCGGCTCACTGGCAATAATAATAATAGCAGCAACAACAACAATAGCTATCATTTTATAGCCCTGGTCAAGCTCTTGGTTGCTAACCGAAAGGTCGACAGTTTGAGCCCACCAGCTTCTCTGCGGGAGAAAGGTGTGACAGTTCACTTCAGTAAAGATAACAGCCTTGGAAACCCTATGGAAGAGTTCTCTGTCCTACAGGGTCACCATGAGTCAGAATCACCTCGATGGCAATGGTTTTTTATTGTTGTTACTACGTGCCAACGCAACCCCATTTGTTACAGAGTAGAGCTGCTCCATAGGGTTTTCCTGGCTGTACTCTTTAAGGAAGCAGATCCCCAGGGCCTTTCTTCTGTAGCCACTGGGTGAGTTTGAACTGCCACACTGTTTAGCCCACTCATGGGATTGCCATGATTCAGAACTGACTCAATGGAAATGGATTTGGTTTTTGTTTATGTGCCAAGGAGTACCTCAGTAGTGCAAATGATTAATGTGCTTGCTGCTCACCAAAAGGTTGGAGATTCAAGCCCACCCAGAGGAACCTCAGAGGAGAGGCCTGGCAATCTAATTCCAAAAAATCAACCACTGAAAACCTTATAGAGCACAGTTCTACCCTGACATACATGGGGTTGCCAAGAGTCAGGATTGACTTGATGGCAATACTTTTTTTTTTTTTTAACCATATGCCAAGCACTGTTCTTTCTTTTTTTTTTTTTTTTAGGCACTTTACATATATTTCTTCACTCTTTAATCCTCAAAACAATCTTATGAAGTAGACGGTAACTGGCAGAGGTGCCATTCATTAAAACTACAGTTAAAATACAGTAATATAGTGAGAGGACTATGAATACACTTTTCCATCATTATCTTAGACATCTATCTTTAAACTGGTACCTTGAAGGAAAGAATCACCTTGCAATAGAGAGCAAAAGTTCAGCTTAAAGTATATTTGAACCACTTGAAAGTAAAGAAAATACGCGAGAACTTTCCACAAGTAAACCTCTGCCTGAAAAATGGCCTCAAACAGAGAGGCAGTGAGGCTTCTGACTTAGCAGATGAACTAGACAGAAGATAGCAGTCACTGCCGAATCTGGAGTTCAGATCAAGGTCTGTTCTTCAGACCCCACAACCCCTGCCAGCTAGTGCATTCCGTTTCATCTGATGTCGCTGCCAGGGTTGCCCAGGACTCGATGCCAATGGAAAGAGAAAGCTTTAAAAGAGATTTGTTGAAATTCTGTCACAATGCCCTATAAACAATTCCTGTCTCCTTCCTGTATCCTGTTATAAGTTGTAATCTATATTTCACCTACTGTACAAATACCATTATTCTTTTGTATAATATTCTCAACATCTTTGCCTGATTGCTTCTAAGTACTTTTTGGATGATGATTATGTCTTATCTATTTTTTGTTTTTACTTGTTTGGCATGGTGGCACCTCCCCTTTCAGGAATCGGGTGACCTCTTTACCCTTTGAGTCACCTCTTTCAATCCTGGCAGCTGATATCTTAGAAGGCTCCTTTTATAATAAGAGAAGAATATGAATCATTTATAGGTTTTTAAAAAGTTTTCATAAAAATTGAGAAAACAATGATAATAACAACAAATGACCACTTGATAATGGTGGCATATTTGAATTCACAGTTACCAGTTTGCTTGTTTTTCAATTTTGAAAATTGTCCCATTAGTTGGAAAACCCTAATTATATGACGTTACACTCTTGTAGGATAGGAAGAATAGCAAATATTATTTTGCAGATACGAAAAAGGCTAAATATAGGGCAGGAAAAAAAAAAGAGATTCACAGTGGGTTTTGTTTACTTAGCTTCTCAGATTTTATACTTTAACCTCTCTTCAGGGTTGTCAACACACCATTTTCTCATTCCTCCTTATCTAAAGTATTGGCCTCAACTTAAAAGACAAGTAGGATGTATCTATCAGGATGCTGAAGTATGCAGATGAGAAGTGAATCAACTCAACATATTTTCTAACTGATGCCAAACAAGGAAACGGTTGGAAATAACCCTGACGTTTGGTGTCATAGAAACAAAACAACCAGTTGACAATTCAATTGTTGGCTTTTCACTGGAATGTTTTGTCAACACAGGGACCCTCCCCAAATCACCTTTTCCTCTAAGGGGCCTTCAGCTGTGATTCCAGCTGTCAATAACTTGTCAGGTTGGCCTTCGGAAGTCTGCAAAACTAGGGCTGTCTTTGAACGAGTGGGAAATTCTCAAAAGTCCATCAACAGCATGGTTTTTCTGGGACACATCCAAGGATTTTGCCCACTGCCTAGTTAATACAAAGCTCACTGGTTATTGTGTGTGTCCCTCTGTTCAGTCTCTCTTTCTCTCACTCTCTCTCTCATAGGTACACACATACTCACACTCATACTTACACACTTATATACATGTACACACACATTTACACTTATGCACACACATACATACACATAAGCCATCGCAGTTTCTGTCTAAGAACCATTTCTTTGTGGAAAAAAAAAACAAAACCAAACCAGTTACCATTGAGTTGATTCTGATTCATGGAGAACCCATGGGTGCAGAGTAAAGCTGTACCCCATACGGTTTTTATGGCTGTAACCTTTTGGAAGCAGGTCGTTGGGCTTTTCTTCCAGTATCTCACGCTTAACTGTTGGCACCAACCAGGGGCTTCACTTAGTGGAAGCAGTCATTGTTAACTGGTTTGGTTCAGGAGCTCATCGCGGCAGAGGTCTCTTAGAGAACTTGGAGTAGGATGCCACAGGAGACTGTCTTCTGGTGTTATGAATCGGATGAGCTCAAGCCCTTTAAGTCACACCCTGAAAGATTCCAAAGCAGATCAGATGGTTTCCTTAGGTTTCCAGCAGGTGATGCCTACCCAAGCGGGACACAGAAGATTCCCTCTGCACTTGCGCCCAGCAGCCTGGCTCATGCTTCACTTCCTTCCTAAGGACTCAGCCTCAGAGAAACTATGGAAACTCCTCTGCTTCTGGCAATGTGTAGGTGAACTGTCTTTGCTGCAAATAACTCCCTGGTCATTCCTCCCTTGTGACACTTCTGCCTTGTTTTGGAATGCATTCTTGCCCCTTCCAGACTGTGAGGAAACCCTGGTGGCATAGTGGTTAAGTGCTATGGCTGCCAACCAAAAGGTCGGCAGTTCGAATCCGCCAGGCGCTCCTTGGAAACTCTATGGGGCAGTTCTACTCTGTCCTCTAGGGTCGCTATGAGTCAGAATCGACTCGACGGCAGTGGGTGGGTGCAGGTTGTGAACTCTTTGTGGTCAGGTAGCTCTCTCTTATTCACCTTTGTAGTCTCAAACGTTAGCCCAGCATTTGACAATTAGTCCAGTCTTAATAAGTGCTACTTAAATGAATATGTCCTTATCCTGAAGATGATACCCTTCTTTCATGGTAAATTTCAATAGCCAATAACAAATTATGTGCAAATGTGTTTCTGTATGTTACACACTCGGGCAAAGCCTCTGTAGGTTCTGGCCCAGTCAAACATTTCATAAAGAGTTCCTCACTTCTCAGAGATAAAGGTTCACACACACACACAAAAAAAAAATTACTGGAAGAACACAGGGTAATCAGTGGCCATGGCTTTTGAACATAGTTAAGGAAAGCTCTCAGTAGATTGCAAATTTACAACTCCTTTTCTGAATATCTAAGGACAGACTTCAGCAACATCTCTTATTCACTCATTGAACAAATAATGTGAGCCTCTACGCTGCACTTGGTACCAGGCCAGGTGCTCAGACAACGGTGATGAGTAACAGGCAGTAGACTATAGTCTACGGATGTAGTAATAAATTACAAAAAAAAAAAAAGTTGCAATACAAGTGTTGTAAGTGCTGCAGACCAAATGTAGCAAGGCAAGGAGCAATGGGAGGAAAACATACATTGAGCTGCCCTGAGGAACTGGTGTTTCAGGCAGAGGGATGCGAAGGAGTTTGCTGGAGAAAAAGTAAACTCAACCCTCTTGTTCCTGGTAAGAAAAGGAAGCAAGAAGAGAAAAGGCAGACACGTGCATGTGCTGGGAGTGGGTGGATGAATGAGTGGAAAATCATTTGAAACAACAAGTACAACTCTGAACCTCTGTCCTCCAGCAGAAGAAAATGCAGGCAGATATACTGACTCTAAAATGCCGTAGGACAAAACTACTCACCTGGTAAAAAACCTGGTAGGCACCCTATAAAGATTTCTTGATTAGATAGCTTACACTTAGAACTTTCTGAAATAATCATTTCTGGCCAAGTTTCCATTAACATTTGGGAACAAGTTGAGCTCTTTGGTGGGTGAGGCAACTGACAGTCCCATGTGTTTTACTTTAGTACCTGAACTGGCCAGAAAAGGAGCTTTCAGGGTCAAGTTCAAATCCTAGCTAGTTTAGAAGAGAGCATGGAACAAGGACCACCCCATGAGAGAGTAAGCGCTGAAATGAGAAGGTGGGGTTACTTTTGTAAATGTAGCTGGGATGTGCAGTTAGGGTTCCGAATGTTCTCACCAAGCACCAGGCTGTCTCTCCTTGGAAACAAAACCAGGCTGGTGCTGACTGTAATGGCCTTTTCCGTTTCTCTCTCCACACAGATTAAAGTTTAGAGTGCCACTTTCCGATCTTATTAAACAGTGAGTGGCCCCCGTCAGAAATTTCAGGAAATGAGGGGCACAGCATCCAAGACAATATAAATTCTTTTGTGCTGCTTCTTCTGGGAAAGGGTGAGTTAGGCCTTCAAAAAGAGGATGAGGCAGCTTTAATAATAAGAGGGAAAAAAAAATGAAAGCAGAAGGGAAGAAAGGTGCCTCAGTTGTCTCGGTGGCTGATCAACAAAGGAGCAGTCGTGAGCTGTAACCTCTTGGAGCCACAGTCTGGAACATGACACATGTCAGCCTATGATAAATGGTGCAGAGCGTGTGCAATTTCAAGCGCAATGCCCTTGAGATGTGCAGGACCCCGATCGCAAATGTTATTGTTAAATTAAACCTTAAAGGAAGGATTGGAAAGGTGGGGGTTAGAGTGGTCCGTGTGTGTGTGTGTGTGTGTGTGTGTGTGTGTGTGTGTGTGTGTGTGTGTGTGTATAAAATAAGAAATGCACCAAAGGAGGAGAGGAGGAAATAAAAGTCAAGGTAAAGAAATAAAACTTCCTGCTTTTCATCTAATTGAATTGAAAAAAAAAAAAAAGCATACTCCAAAAACTGTTCAAGATATGAGACTATGGCTTATTTTTCTCTCCAACGATATTCTAAACGACTTTAATGGGATTAGTTAACTTATACCCTCTTGTTTATATATGTACGTATGCTTTTTTTTTTTTTTTTCTCATTTATGGTCATCTTGAAGGCACTGGCAATCCATTCGCTTTCCTCGTTCTATGTATGTATGCATGCATGGTATGTGTGAGCATGAATATGCGTGCACTGTGTTTTTTATCTAGTACTAAAGTCTGAAAATAGCTCTCTCCCACCCATCCCAAATTAATATACCTCCACCCCTAAGATGATTAATTTAATACAGGAAACACAGGGTGGGATGGTATGAGGCAAGGGAAGGGAGAGGATGTTGGAGGAAGGGGCATGGGTTTGAAAACTTTCCAGCTACGATGTCTCAAAGTAATCAAGGGATGTGAGTGACATGAAAAATTAGCTAAAGAGGTAACAATGGGAACCTCCACAAAAGTAAATTAATATTGGGATAATCAAATGTTAAGAGTTGCTTTCATGTAGATTAAAAGGCAAAAAATAATATGTAGGATAGTTGACTAAGCATCTTTATCACAGGAACACATCTGCCAATTACAAACCAGAATTCCCCTCATGGACCAAGTATCATCACTGCTCTAGAAGTGACTGGAGCAAAAGGATTGGCCAATGAGGAGAAGCACTTAAATATGTTCTAGATAGAGTCCACGCTCAAGGGATGTATTTATTTTCTCCCTCTCCACAACACATTTAGATGAAAGAATGTTTAATAGAGGGGGGAAAATAAATCAGAAAAGAAAGGGCACCCAAGGCTTGTTTTGTACATTTTGGCCAGGGTTGCCTAGCATTTTTGAAAGCCAAAATCCTTTTTTGGTCTGTTGGAAAAGTTGACCCAGGTTTCTTGTTATTAAAGAAAATAAACATCAGACAAAACAGGATTTTATCAAAACTATAAATAATTCAATGCAGATGGATTTAAAAAGCAAGCAGATTTTCAGAGTGTGGAGCACTGCAGGGTTTGGGTGGAAACAGAGAAGGAATATAAACAGAAAAAAAGGAATGAAATTATGAACTTGTTGTGGAAAATAAATAGACACATAAAGCTAATTGAAAAGAAAATAAAGAGGGAAAACTTGAAACATAAGCCAAGCTTGCCAGAGTTCTGTGCAGTGGCTTGTCTCCTGCTCTGTTGACTAAAGGTATTCCCTCTGAATGACAGTGCTAAAGGTAGGCTGTGAACCACTAGAGCAAGAAGGGACAGAGACCCCTCATTTTATGTAGAGGAGAATGAACTCCAGTGAGGTTGTCTCTGGCTCAAGTTAGTGTCAATACTGTCATTAGGACCCAGTGGTCTGAATTCCTGGTTTGACAGCTTTATTCTCCCACACATTTCCAGGAGTGGAGATAACCTCTAAACCACCATAAAACTAAGCCAAACCAGTTGCCATCGAGTCCATTCCTACTCATGGCAACCCATGTGTGTCAGAGTAGAAATGTGCTCCATATCGTTTTCAATGACTGATTTTTCAAAAGTAGATAGCCAGGCCTTTCTCGAGGCTCCTCTGGGTAAATTTAAACTACCATCCTTCATAGCACCTCCACTAAACATAAAACCCATCTCACCCTGAACCCAGTACCAGTTCTTCAAGTGATAAAACAAATTATTTCTATGTTGCAGGTCCTTTGCTCCCCAAAAGCAACACTACAGGAAATTCCAGAAGCCAAAGGAAACTGAATCATGTGTTTAAATCAATACCTCTGGAAAACGTCAAGGAGGAGCCTAGAAGTCTGATGATCCTGGAAAATGTTATCGTTTTATGAGTTTAGAGGCGAGGTCACCCTCCCTGAATTACCCAGAAAAAACCTTCGGCAGCCACAAGGCTGGGAATTTTCCTGTCGATCCATTTCAATGCTTTCGTGCAGGTGCAAGGATAATAAGTGAATGTAGCAGGCTGAAGATTTCTTTCCCAAGTGAAGCAGAAGAAGGTAGCCTCCAATTGCAGCTACATGACTTTATGTCTCAAACTTGTTTCATTGGTGGGTGCGTCTTTGCCTCCCTTGCATTAGCCCTTGTAGATAGATAAAGCTGACTGACAGTTCTTTATTGATTTATTAAAGGAGGCTTCATTAAGTCTCAGGTTGAGTTATGTGTGCCAGGTAACAGCAGAGGAGAAACTTTTTTTTTTCCTGGCAATGATACTAAATCTTCAGTGGAAGTCATGAAGTGGGTGCAATCTAGTTTGCAAAATATGTAGAACCAATTCTCAGTCAGTCAACAGACACATTTAACATACCTACTGCAGAAATACTCTTTTGAAAGCCTTTGGAGATGGAAAAGTAGACATTCCTATGAGAATCTGCCCTGGACCACACAGCTATGTCCAGTGGTCATGTAGTATGAACATGAACACTTGTTAGTTGCCACCGAGTCTTCCGACTCATGGTGACATCATGTGTTACACAGTAGAATTGCTCCATAGGACTGTAATCTTTAACTGAAGCAGGTCATCAGGACTTTCTTGCATGGTGCCACCGGCTGGGTTTGAACCATCAAACTCCAGGTTAACTGTCCAGCGCAAACTGTTTGCTTCACCTATGGACCTTTTATAATAGTGTCGGCTAAAATCTGTGTCACAAATTTTCTTTCTTTACATTTCTTTGTTTACTACGGCTGTTCGTAAAGATGACACGATCATTTTGAGTTGGCAACTGAATCAAAAATGTCTAGTGCAACTAATTATCATACCACCTTCTTCTTTCCCTTAGAAAATCATGGGCTCAAACATGACCTGTAAACACTGCGAGATGTCATCAATGATGTTATGCAGGATGCCTTTGCATGCTTAGGGGAGAAATAAACTGTTTTGCTATCAGAATAATCATGTTATTTTACTTTATTTCACATACAAATCATTTATTCTCCAGTACCATAAGAATAGACAAACTAAATATCATTGGTACAAAAACAGTATTGTCCACATCATAATTCCTATTCATTTGGCATGTATAACCCCTACTCCCACCCTTGGAGGCTCTTTAGTATCCTACATCTGGAGCTCCAGCCATTCGGGAAAGCCAGTGCCTTGGAAGTGCCTCCTTTCTTAAGTAAATAACTGGAGTAATTGCTACTAGAGAGTTTTTAAATTATACATTTGCAATCAAACTCCAATTTCAAATTACCTCAACTAGCAGCTCTGTCTTAAAACAATGTAGAAAGCCTGGTATCACTGATATGCGCATGCATTATCTGAGAAAGGAGTAAAGGGACTTCACCAAAGGATGCTTTGATATAGTCACAGTTTGAAGACCACCCACGTTGAATGAAGATTATATATAAAAAAAAAAAAAACTGTGCTGTTTTTTTAATTCCATTTCTTAGCTCCAGTCCTGCCTCCTGCACTGCCAATGTTGCTAATTAAATCTAAGGCAAGCCTAAATTCTAACCACTTACATCTTCAGCCTCACAAAATTGTCCTCTCTTAGGATAAGGGGAGCTCAGCTCCCAAGTAAAACAAACAGGTCCAACAAATAAGAAAGCTGTTTGGTGTGCCTTCTTACTGGGTCTCCAGCTTCAAGTTCACCACTTGATTGTTACTCTTATTTCCTGTACGTGAATGAACTTAACTTTTAGCATTGCTCGTAAGAACCTTCACACTTCACTTTTTGTAACCTCATCTTCTGCCAGTATTCATTACCAGCTAGACGCTTTAGCTGCAGTGAACTTCTTGCTTTACAAATGCTATGATTTATCTAGTTTCTATTTCCTAGCACAGGGCATTCACTTTGGAATGACTCTTCCCTCCCACAACTCTATCAGAAGAAATCCAAGTCATCTATCAAGAATCTTCTAGGTATAATTTCTTTTTTTAGTTATACCTGCCTCCCTTCCACAATATTTATTGAGCAACTATGATGATCCAGACGTAGTGCTGGACATTGACTATAGTGATTAGAAGAAATGTATGACCCTTATTCTCATGAAGCTTGCAGTCAAGTTTGCTTCCCTTCTCTTTCCCTACTACAATTATATTTGGATCATACCACATCAAATTAAAGTTATTTATGCCCACATCTGGACTCCCAGGGTGGTGCAAACACTTAATACTCTCTGTTGCCCAGAGGCACCTCAGAAGAAAGGCCTGGCAATTTACTTCCCCAAAAAATCAGTTATTGAAAAACCTATCGGGGAAAGATGGCCCAAGATGGCATTCCCCTACAGCAAAGACCGCGAAACCAAGTGAAACAGACACAGTGGACAATATTGGAACTCTAAACATCAAACAGAAGGACAAAGACTTAGATTGAACAGTAAATGGAAAGTGAAGCTGAATGAAAACAGCAAACCAGGAGATTTACTGATTGTAGATGCCCTGCCAGCCGACGTGGCCCAGCATGGCCATCTTGAGACAAAGCAAGCAGCATTCCCAGGTGAGGAGCACAGGAAGGCAACTTCATGGAATTCCCAACTGGAGACAGAGATACAGTGTAGACAAACCTGGACTGAAGCAAGGTAAGCAGATCATGAACGAGATCTAAGGAGAGAAAGTACAGGAAGGCAGGCGAGACCTCTAGGGATCCAGGTGACCAGAGACCAGGGAAGGACTAGAAAACAGGGACAGAACTATTTACCAATAGCAGTCCCTGATCATTTGATCAGGTGGCACCCAAGGAGTAGAGGATCCATAGAGTGGAAGCTGGAGATCCCCTACGAGACCAGACTCTGGACAGTCCCTCAACTTGTATTTGATTGGTTCCAGGTCCTTATCACCAGCTGCACTCTACGAGGAGCGCTCCAGAGCCCACACCAGTGACGAGAGGAAAACACTCCTCTGTGCCCCCCTTCCCAGTAACCAGTGGTGTGCACTCTGCTCCATCCGCCAGCAACCAGAAGCACAAGCCCCCACACACCACTCATGACCGGAAACACACACTCACCTTGCTGGCCCAGCAACCAGTGGCACCCACACCTGTTGATCCCCCCACTTGGTGATCCACGGCATGCACAGTCTGCCACCCCCTGCCACCAACCCCTGGCCAGTGATCAGCAGCCCATGCTCCTCTGCCACTGGACTGGTAGCACCCACCCACCCTACCCTCCCTTCCCTGAAGCCTCACTTCCCTAGTGCACGCCACCAACAACTGGCAGCACACACTCTCAAGTGAATCCCCACACTCCCCCAGCCCACTTGGTAACTGGCAGAGAGCACTCCTAATCCATCTGCCTAGTGACCAGTAGCACGAGCCCCCATCCAACCTGGAAACCAGAGGTGAAAGCTCCCATGCCATGCACCCTGTGACCAGTGACCCTTGCAATCCCACCCCAACAACAAGGCAGCTGGCGGCATGCAGCCATAGCATCCATAACCCAGCAACCAGCAAGACTATTCCCTGCACCCATTCCCAGTGACCAGCCAGACAGGCACATCACCTCGTCAACAACGCCCATCACATTCCGACAGACACCATCTGCAGCTCTGCCAAATGATGAGTAAGAGATCCTAGTACTCTCTTAGTTCCCTCATACAATGTCTGCCCAGCACTACGTTATACACCCAACACCCAGAAAATTCCTGCAGGCCAACTACATGTGTACTGAAACCCCTTAATCTCTCACCGCCTACTGAGACACCAGTTTGTACATGCACAAAGGGCCTATCCCATCCATTTGGCTAGCTCTCCTTCACAATGGCTACAGAGACTTCTTAACCTGACCTCCAGAGGATGCACTAACTGCTAGCCCCAACCCAGAAAAGACCCAACAGTCCACAAGGGCTGTGGAGGGACCCTGACCACCCAAAACTTGTCACTCTATATTAGGTAAAGAACTGGCTCTCCTACCCCTATTCCATTCTGTAAAGGAAGACATACAAGCCTAACCACAATGAATTTGCACATGGGTGTGACCCACCATACCCACTAGTAAGAGGAAATCACACCCAGTCAACTGACACTACCAAAATCACACATATATTAAGACCACAAAACAACAATGATTAAAATAATACAAAAGAAGAAAGACATTTTAAAGAGAAAGAGAAGAAACAAAGCTCTTGATATATCAAAACAAAACAAAACCAATAAACATAAAATCAATAAAGAAATGCATAAATAAATAAATTAACACATGAAAGCCTCAGAGACAGCAGATAATAACAAAATCATATGAAGAAACAGGAAAAGATGGCTCAAACAAGAGAGAAAAATAAAAGGACAAAAAAAAGTGTCTGAATAAGAAATAATAGAACTACCTGATGAGGAATTCAAAAGACATATATAGGATCTTCAAAAAGATCAGGGAAAACGCAGACAAAACCCAAGAAGAATTCAAAAAAACAACACAAGAACAAAATGATAAACTAAACATACAATTAGAAACCACACAAAAACAGCAACTAGAAATCCAGAAGATTAACAAATATCAGAAATAGATAACTCAATGGAAGGACATAGAAGTTGAATTGAATCAATAGAAGAAAAAACCAATGAAATAGAGGACAAATCCTTTGATACTAATTAGTTTGAGGAACGATCAGACAAAAAAATGGAGGAAGCCTAAGAGGAATAATTTATGCATAATGGGACTTCCAAAAGAGAAAGGGAAAAAAGTACAGAGAGAATTTTTGATGATATATTGGCAGAAAACTTCCCCCAAATATCATGAAAGACAAGGTTTCCATCAAGGGAGCTCAAAAAATCCCATACAGGATAGACTCCAAAAGAAATTCCGCAAGACATATAATCAAACTTTCCAAAACTAAAGACAAAGAAGCCTGAGATCAGCTCTAGAAAAATGAAGTATTGCTTACAAAGGGGCACCAGTAAAACTAAGTGCTGATTTCTTGTTGGAAGCCATGAAGGCAAGAAAGCAATGGGATTACATATTAAAATCTTGAAAGAAAAGAATTTCCAACCAAGAATGATATATCCAGCAAAACTGTCTCTCAAATATGATCGTTAAACTAGGACATTCACAAAAAAGCAGAAATTAAGGAAATTTGTAAAAAAAACAAGCAGCCTTACAAAAAATCTTAAACGGAGTCCTACAGAGACCTAATGACATCAGACAACAGCTTGAGATAAAGACACACAACAGCATTACCAAGATACCAGCCTAGATAAGGACTTCACAAAAGTAAAATAAAGCTGCAAAATTGATAACAGGGATCCAGAGATATTAAGCTGTAAAAGACAACAACTTCAAAACAAAAAGGGGAAATAAATGGTGTAGTTATAGAACTTCCATATAGAGAGAAAATCAAGGTGATATAAAGCATAACAGATTGTTTTAAACTTAGAAAGGCAAAGACAAATTTCAGCGTAACCACAAAGAAAATTAATAAATCTATGCATGAAAATAAAGAAAATCAAAAAGACTCAGTAAACACAAAAACAACAAGAATGAAGGATCCAAAAAGAAAATCCATGTACAAAAAGAACTCAGGACAGAAAATTAAGTGGAACAAAGAAACCATTGACACCACACACACAAAAAAAGACAGTAGTGACTTCATATCTATCAATAATCACACTGAATGTAAATGGGTTAAATGCACCAGGCGAGGGAGAGTAGCAGGATGGATTAAAAATAGTAATAATAACCCATCAATATGTTGCCTGCAAGAGACACACACACCTTAGACACAAAGACATAAATAGGTTAAAAATCAAAGGATATTTAAAAAACAAACAAGCAAAAAATAACAAAGAGAGCAGAAGTGGCAATAATAATCTGTAATAAAACAGACATTAAGTCAAAATCCATCATAAAAGACAAAGAAGGGCATTATATAATGATTAAAGTGTCAATTCACCAAGAAGATATAACAATAAATATTTACACATCCAGTGACAGAGATTCAGAATACATAAAACTAATTCTCACAGAATTGAAGAGAAATATACAGCTCTGCAATAACAGCAGGAGATTTTAATACACCATTTTCGATGATAGACAACGACTAGAAAGAAACTCATCAAAGATATAGAAGACCTAAATAACACTATCAACAACTTGACCTCACAGACATCAACAGAACACACCACCCAATAGCAGCACAGTATACATTCTTCTCCAATGCACATGGATCATTCTTCAGAATAGATCACACTCCAAGGAGTGGCTGGTGGACCTGAGCTGCCAACTTTTTGGTTAGCAGACAAGCTCTTAACCACTGTGCCACCAGGGCCCCAGGGCACAAAACAAGCCTCAATCTATTCAAAAACACTGAAATAATATAAACCATCTTCTCTGACCATAACACAATGAAAACTAGAAATCAGTAACAGAGAGAACAAGGAAAAAATTAAATAAATGGAAACTGAATAACACTTATTTAAAAACTATTGGGTAATAGAAGAAATTTTTAAAAAAATTCTTAGAATTAAACGAGAATGAAAGCACAACATACCAAAACCTCTGAAGTACAACAGAAGCAGTGCTCAGATGAAATTTATAGCAATAAATGCACACATCAAAAAAGAAGAAAGGCCCAAAATCAACAGCTTAACCTAACAACTTGAATGAATAGAATAGGAACAGCAAAAGAAATCCACAGTTACCAGAAGAAAGGAAATTATAAAGATCAGGGCAGAAATAAATGAAATAGGAAACAGAAAACAATAGAAAGCATCAACAAAACTAGAAGTTGGTTCTTTGAGAGGATTAGTACTATCGACAAACCACTGCCCAAACTGACAAAGGGAAAAAATGAGAAAATGAAAATAACCAAAAAAGAAATAAAATGGGTGATCTTACAACAGAACCAACTGAGATAAGCAGTATCATAATATAATATTATAAAAAATGGCACTCCAACAAATTTGAAAATCTAGAAGAAATAGACAAATTTCTAGAAACACATTACTATCTAAAATAATGCAAAAGAGGTAGAAAATCCAAACAGATCCGTAAGGAAACAAGAAATTGAAGGTGTCATAAAAAAACACTTCCAACAACAACAAAAAAAAGCCCCAGCCCAGATGGCTTCACTGGAGAATTCTACCAAACATTCAGAGAGAAGTTGACACGAATTCTACTCAAACTATTCCAGAACATAGAGAAGGAAGGAATACTCCTTAATTCATTCTATGAAGCCAGCATAACCCTCATAGCAAAGCCAGGCAAAGACGTACACACAAAAAGAAATAAAGAAAAAGAAAATTACAGACCAATATTCCTCACAAATACACATGCAAATATTCTTGACAAGTTCTAGTCAACAAAATTTAACAGCGTACCAAAAAAAATAATGTATCATGATCAAGTGAGACTCATACCAGGGATGCAAGGATGGTTCAACATTAGAAAATCAATCAACATAATTCACTGCACGAATAAAACAAGGGAAAAGAACCACCTGATCATCTCGATGGATGCAGAAAAGGTTTTTGGTAAAATCCGATGTCGTTTCCTGATAAAAACTCTCAGCAAAAAAGAAATGGAAGGGAAATTCCACGACGTAATAAATGGCATATATACAAAACCAATAGGCAATATTATTCTAAATGAAGACAGATTGAGAGCACTCCCCTTGAGAAAAGGGATGAGACGGCAAAGAGAGGAAGAGAAACTAGATCAATGGAAACAGAACGAGCAGAACAGAGATAATGAGAATGCTGACACATTGTGAAAATTGTAACCAATGTCACAGAACAATTTGTATAAAAATTGTTCATTGGGAACCTAATTTGCTGTGTAAACTTTCACCCAAAACATAATAAAGTATTACAAAAAAAGAAAACCCTATGGGGCACTGTTTTACCCTGAGACACAGGGGGTTGCCATGAGTCAGAATGGACGTGACAGCCAACTGGTTATGCCCATATCTACATTCATAACACACAGTGGGCACTGCATGGCCCTAAATGATGCTTTATTCAAATCCAAAATTTCAGTACTTGGCATATAATTCAGTAAGTAAAGATTTATGGAATTGATTTTTTTTTTTAAATCATGACAGAGAATGGGGGCTTCATCTTTCATAAGAAGAAAGGAAAGTCATAAACAAGATGATGAACAATGAGGTTGAAACAACTGGCTGGGAGCTGATTATTCCAGACTCTTCTCAGGCTCCAGCTCTCCTTTTCTGATGCAAGGAAGGCCACGCACACCAATCCAGACGACTTGGCTCACCTTCACAAGCTTAGCTCACTCCTGCGCCTCTGCCCTGCTGCCGATGGCCTTACGTTTTTATTGTTGACTTTCAATTAGTGTCAGTTTTCTAAAAATAATATTTGCAGGAAGCTTCTATTCAGATTCCAAAGCAGCTTGCCACTGAGATGAAAATGTTCGAAGAAATTCCAGCTACCCTCAAAGGAAAAGCTTTGGTAAAAGTAAACAAGCAATCAAAAGCAATACACATCTTTCTTAGTATCAAAAAAAAAAAATGGAAATATGAAGCTGATGTTGGTTTATTTGCTTGAGTCTATATGCTGACTCTGTAAAGCTCAGAGATGATGGTGTGAACCAACAGTCTCATTTAGACAAAAGAAATTCTATCTAAATTGGGTCAAGAGAGAAGCATAAGCTCATTTTGATTGAAGAAACAGCTGAGAAATTTTTTTTTCCACATAGAGTGCATAATCATTGTTGAAAATTCAAGGGAAATTCAAGTAAGGATCCATACGGAGGAAAGGAGAGAAGAAAAAGTGTGTGTAACACATGCATATACAGAATATATACATGTACACAATATACGATATTCATACGTAAACATATGCATACACGTATACACATTCATATATGTGTGTGAAATATCTGTGTATACATCCATGAAACAACTGGATATAAATGCATGTGTCACATTGACTTTAAAATCTTTTAGGGAGATACAGTGAATTTAAAGCTCCTGATAACTCAAAAAGTAACTTATTTCATTTCTCTAATACTTCCAAATATGTACTTTTAGTCATGACATGAGCATCTTACAAGATTTGATTATACTTAAGTACATATCTGTGTGTGAATGCATACATGTATATAAAATTTGAAATTCAATCTCTTAAAACCTAGGATTTTACCTCCTGTATTACTATACATATATTTTTTTACTATATAGGTATTCTATTATAAATTTTATGTAATCCTCTAAGAAGCATCAGAACTATACCTTATATATTGTTTCTACTTACAAGACATTACTGTAAATAGTAGTTTCTTTAAAATGATTTCCCTGAAGATGATATAATGAAAGACGTAGAACATGAGCTCATGGGCTCACACAAATTTAAAAGCAGAACATGTGGATCTTAGTTCCGCTCTTGGCAGTGAGCGTCTATCTGATCTTAAATGATTCTCTTGGTCTCTCTTACCTTTTTTTTTTTTGGAGATGAGGAGACTAATCTCACTCTATCCTCTTCACAGAGTCGCTGTGAAGATGAAAATACGAGTTAATACTCATTGCTGTTGTTAGGCGCCATAGGAGTCAGTTTGGACTCATAGCGACTCTACCTACAATAGAAGGAAACACTGCCCGGTCCTGCACCACCCTCACAATTAACACTGCCCGGTCCTGCACCACCCTCACAATCCTTACTATGTTTGAGCTCATGGTTGCAGCCACTGTGTCAATCCATCTCACTGAGGATCTTTCTTTTTTTCACTGACCCTCTACTTTATCGAGCATGATGCCCTTCTCCAGGGACTGGTCCCTCCTGATAACATGTCCAAAGTGCGTAACATAAGGCAAAGTCTCATCATCCTCCCTTCTAAGGAACATTCTGGCTGTGCTTCTTCCAAGACAGATCTGTTCCTTCTTCTGGCAGTCCATGGTATATTCAATATTCTTTGCAAACACCGTAGTTCAAAGGCATCAATTCTTCCTTGGTCTTCCGTATTCATTGTCCAGCTTTCACATGCCACATGAGGCAATTAAAAATACCATGGCTTGGGTCAGGCGCACCTTAGTCCTCAAAGTGACATCTTCGCTTTTGAACACTTTAAAGAGGTCTTTTGCCGCAGATATGCCCAGTGCAATATGTTGTTTGACTTCTTGACTGCTGCTACCATGGGCGTTGATTGTGGATCCAAATAAAATGTAATCCTTGACAATTTCGATATTTTCTTTGTTTATCATGATGTAACTTATTGGTCCCATTGTGAGGATTTTGTTTTCTTTATGTTGAAGTGTAATGCATACTGAAGGTTGTAATCTTTAATCTTCATCAGTAAGTCCTTCAAGACCTCTTCACTTTCAGCAAGCAAAGTTGTGTCATCTGTATATCACTAACCAAATTTCAGCGGTTCAAATCCATCAGCCCTCCTTGGAAACTCTATGGGGCAATTTTACTCTGTTCTATAGTGTCGAAAAAAAAATTTTTTTTTTTTTTATAGTGTCACTATGAGTTGGAATCAACTCAAAGGCAAAGGGTTTGTTTGTTTGTTTGTTTTAGGGGTTTCTCCTAGCTTTCCAAAGACCTAAGGTCTTATAGATCAATTTGGCAGGAGTAGCTTTCATAAATGCTGACAGCCTTCTGAATTTTACTTTTTCCCTTAGATCTACTGAAGTTTCTGTAGAGACAGAGGGGAGAAAGGCTACTTGGTCTAGGGCCTAGAACAGTGCCCGCCACATAGTAGGCTCTCTGTCAAGATCTGTTAGGAAATGAGTGACGGCTCTGAAAGTACTGGGTTTTCAGTGGTATGTTGTCTTCTGTTTCTCCAGCCTAGTCCGATAGATCATATTCTTGATTCTCAGCACCATCTGTTCATAGTATCTTTTCCTGTGTCACTGTCATTCAGTGAATACTTCCCATCCATCTTTAGTTTATCTTCTTTGAGTAGACATGGATTGAAGAATGACACTGACTTTATCTTCTTCCTGCTTGTGATTAATAGGCTAATAAGAAAGTATTTTTAAAATCAGGACTTTCCAGAGGTAGATATTTATTTAATCATAGGAAAGTGAGCATCAGAATATAGTGGTTGAGTTGGTAGTCCTCGCCTATCACATGACTTTTACTCATTCCTTTAGTCACATGTCCATATTCAGGCCCGAGCTATTATCAAAAAAATAGAACACAGAGCCAGGATTTGTACAGTTTCATTTACAGCATGGAGGAAGTGGGAAAAACATACAATTTTATAGAAACACTGTCTTAGTTATCTAGTGCTGCTATAACAGAAATACCACAAGTGGGTGATTTTAACAAATTAATTTTCTCTCAGTTTAGGCAGCTAGAAGTTTGAATTCAGGATGCTGACCATAGGGGAAGGCTTTCTCTCTGTTGGCTCTGGGGAAAAGTCCTTGTTCTTGGTTCCTTGGTAAGCTTCATGAGGCTTGGCATCTATTGTCCCCCAACTGTGCTTCCTTATTTGCTTGTTTATCTTTATTATATCTCAGAAGAAACTGATTTAAGACACACCCTACACTAATACTGCCTTATTAACGTAACAAAGATCCATTCACAAATGGGATTATAACCGCAGGTTAGGGGTTAGGATTTACAACACATATTTTGGGAGACACAATTCAATCCATAACAATCACTGTCAAAAAAAAATCTGTTTCTAAAGTAGACCAAGGATGAAAAAAAAAAAAAGGATAGTCTGAAATTTCATATAAAAGCAAAATTAGCTCTAGATATAAGTTTTATTCAAACTTCTTAGAAATTTTCCACTATTTTGAGAAGTGATCAGATTTATAAGACATGGCATAAAGGTGTTGTATGATAAAAGGAACTTACTCCTGAGAGGTGGATAAGGCTGGTTTAAATTTCTGCTTCCGCCATTTCCGGATGAAGGAACTTTATTCTGCTGAGCTTCATTTCCTTCATCATTAAATGAAGCAAGTTGCCATTCAGTGAGGCTGTTGAGTGGACTGAGAATGAAAATATCTCTAAGAACATCTGGCATAAGCTTTACTTCACCCTTCCCTTTGTAAGAAGGGAATTTCTCAGATAAAAATATTTTCTTGAGGTTCTGGTAGATGGATTGGTTGAAGTGACGCATCACTTTAACAAGGAATAAGACAGAAATTTAGCGATTTATCAAATCGAGTGGTGTTAAAATATTATTTAACCAAGGAATCATGTCTCTAAATTAAATATTATACACAGTCTCACATCAAACGAAACAAAAGAAATGGAGCTGCTCTGATAGGAGTAGGGATGATGGCCTCAGAAGAGTAGGGGTGATGGTCTCAGCTTCTCTCTGCATCACTCTGAGCCTGTCCCCCACCCAGGAAACTCCTTCATAGAGCCTTGGGGCACTGGGAATCACCTTAATTCCTTCACTCATCTAGTGTAAATCTCCAACCCTCTAATAAACTTTGAGAGTTGTAGAACGATTTAATCAAGCTTACACGACTTGCTCAAGGCCACTCAGGTAACTAGTGGCATAATAGGAAATAAACTTAGTCATCCTAAATACCTACCCAGTACTCATTCAATTACACCTATGTTAGCCAATGTAGGCTCAATTTTGCTCCAATAGGAATAACACATCTCAGTGGCTTAAAACCATGATATATTTCTCACTGACACAATATATCATCTATAGTGAGGGACCATTCTCCACAAACCAGTTGCTGTTGAGTTGACTCTAAATCATGGCTACCCTATTTGTTGCGGAGTAGACCTGTGCTCTATGGGGTTTTCAATGGCTGATTTTTCAGAAGTAGATCACAAGGCCTTTCTTCTGAGGCTCCTCTGTGTGGACTCGAACTCCCAGCTTTTAGGTGGGCAGTCCAGCACACCAACCTATACACCATTCAAAGACTCCACCCAGCAGATACACAAGTGTTATTTCACGATTGGACTATATTTTATCTCAGCTTCTGGTTCCATTCCTATTGTTTCACTTCAAAAATGTCTACTCTAACTTCATCATTCCCTTCTCTTCTCTCTCCTGGTGCAAAGCCCCAAATGCCTCGTTTTATACTTAGAGCCATATGATCCCAGAGTCTAGAAAAAAGAAGGGGAATAATACAGATCAAAAGGCTTTTTAGAGGCTTAACCTTACCCAAAATTTGTGAGAAGAGACTGCACAGTCACTATTTCTGCCCTCATTTCACCAAACTCACAGATATTTCTCTAAAGGAGACCTCTTTATGAAATTTTGAGAAAGAATTTCTTCACAAACTGTACCTTTGCAAGTGTCATGATATTATAGGGCATTTTTTTTTTTCCTCATTTAGATTTCTTCCAATTGGATATTGCATGCCAGGGGAGTTCTGGCCATTTGGGACCTTTGGCATGGCAACATATCAAACTGCTCGCCTGACTTTAAGCTCCGTTTGAATGCATATGCTTGTCTAAATGCGGAGCTTACTTCAGAACACATTTTCTTCCCAGAAGTTTCTCATAAAGTGGCTCAGTTCTTAAGCTTCAGGGTAAAGCCCTTCCTTGCATGCTTTCGAAATTATCTCTATCATGAGTGGCGCCCAACAAGGATTAAAAATTTTAAAAAAGTACTGTTTCATAATTAAAAGATTAATCAAAATAGAAGTGGTGAGAGACCCGTACTCAAATACCTGTTTTTAAAAATTCCAGGACAATTTCCTAGGTTTAAATTCCTCTTCTAAACCTCAATCATAACACATATTTGTTGGCCTGATTATTTGAAGTACTGTTCTTTGAAAGACTAGAAAAGGTACTGTGGGGTCAATATCCAAAATTCTCTGGAAAATTCTTTAAAAATTAGATAATAAATATGTATTGAAACCAATCAGACCAAATGTTAACCAAATTTCATGTATCTATCTATCCACCCATCTGTCTATGTAATGTCCAAAGTACATGTATGTGCTTTTATTTTTTTTTCTTTTCTTTTCTTCAACCACAATGAAAACTTTAGCTGTATTCAATAACGTTACAAGAAAAACTTCCCTGCTGCCAACAGTATCTTTTAAGTCAGAGAACCTCTATTGTCTTTCTCTGGTAATAAATGATAATAATTACGGGCAAACACCCAATAATTAGTCACACTAGGTTTAGCCATCTGGTGTACCTGTATCCTATCACTGTCTCTGAAACATATGACAAGCAGCATACTGCCGCACATCCTGCTAATGGGTCTAAGTGGAAAATGGGGAGGTAAAAAGGTCATCATAAAAAAGGTGAGCAGCAAAGAACAAGAGCATTAGACTTTTTTTTTTTTTTTAAGTGGTCATTGGCCACGTAATTTTGGATCCTCCACCAACATACGCGCTTCCACAAGATAGTAGCCAACTGCAGAAGCTCGCCAGGTCTAGACTGGTCTGTACATGCTAATTTCATTGTAGTTTAAATCATCATCACCATGAATATCATCATAGTTAATATTTATTGTTTGCTTACTATCTACCAGGTACTGCGTCCCTTTTGAAAAATCTTTTCCTCTACTTCTGACAGTCTCGCAAGGTAGATATTAAAATCACCAACAATTTATAAAAGAGGAAACTGAGTCATGGAGAGAGTAACTTCTCCAAGGCCACATAACTCATGAGTACTGGACCAATGCTTCAGGAAAAATGAGGACATTTTTGGAAGATTTAACAAAGTGTATTGGAAACTGCTGGTCAATTTTGTTAGCAGAAGGTTGACTTGAAGATAGCTTAAAATTATTTTGGCCAAGCTTCCATGCATAACAGACTTTCAGAGTTGAAGTTAATATGGCCATCAAGACATTCCAAAGGGTATAATGTTACAAATAAACGTATGAAATAAGTTTTGTGACTGAGAAAGGGACTTCTTGCATTCCACCAGATAAAAACTATTAAAAGCACACTCCAGATAATTCTTCTTTCCCCACAAATATAAGAAAGATGGGCATGCATGAGGGCTATTGTATCTCACATGTATTCTTCAGGGAAGAGGAACAATACCACTCAATTTGGCAGCTGCCTCTATGAGCTGAGAGAGATCTACAACACATACCTCTTTTAATCCACCCAGCATCTTCTATAGTCGGTTCATGGAGCTCCAACCTCTATTCGTGTTGTTAAGGCTTGAAATGCCCTCAATACACATTCATATGTACAAGATGGGCCGTCACTTGTCACTCCATCTGTTCACACTCTGAATTTGTCATTAACTTCCCACAACTAAAAATGGAGATTGTTATTGGCTTTTTTTTTTTTTTTCTCCCAAAGGGAAGATTAGGCACTTCCAGATTATTAAAGATATCCATGTCACAGAACCAGTGCTTCTCGGGAAGAATATTCTTTCTTCACTGTCATAGGAGACCTGTGTATTGTAAGAAGCCCATGAGATGGGAAGGGAATACAAAGGTGTGGTTGGAGATAAGACTTTTCGTGTCAGAAAAAAAAAAAAAAAAATCATTAGTGCATTTTTAAAATAGCTGAAATGAGAAATGGTACCTCTACTTGCTCAGTATTAGAGGGAAATATGAGAAAAACAAGATCGGGGTTTTGCAATCAGTGTAAATTGTTATTCGCCAACCATTTTGGAGTCTCAGCTAGTCTTTTGAAACACAGGCTTCTACAAAGGAGGCAGCACCTGTTGCTGACAGTGCAGTAACAGCCTCGCCAAGTAATCAAGGCATACCCATCTGCGGTGAAATCTCCCACTTTTTCTTTTAAAGATCGGATCCTTCACTGCTAACGAGCTACTAACAGAACGAGTGCAATATCTTACTCGATTCTATAGCTACAATATAAAACTCTGAGAATTAAATTTCAATTCAGCTGAGGTTTTTCCCAGCTTCCAAGGCTGAGGTTTCCCCCTTTCCTGACCTCCTCTCTTGTTGTCATTGTTAGGTGCGGTCAAGTTGATTCCAACTCACTGGAATCAACTCCTATAAGACAGAGTAGAACTGACTCATAAGGGTTTCCTAGGCTGTTATCTTTTCTCCTGCGGAGCCACTGGGTGGGTTCCAACCTCTGACCTTTCCATTAGCTGCTGAGCCCTTAAACACTGCACCACCACAGACAGCTCCTTAACCTCCTGTTCATGGCACATGTTTTCAAGGTTTCCTTCAAATCAGGACATTAGGCCTATTGGCTTGATTGTTTCTTTCTTAAATCCATCTAGTCATTGGGAGTCCAGAAGACACCCAGAGTCTAAGGTTGGAGTATTATCCTACTCTCTCTTCCTTAGTTTCACATTCAGTTTGGTAGCCAAATACCGCAAAATCTCTGCCATTATTATTATTTTTAATCTATTTTGTCATCATCATCCTTATCACCAGCATCTTAAGACAGACACCGGTCATTTCTCACCAATTATTTCAACAGCCTCTAAACTGCTCACCCCTTCTTCTTCATCCTCCTCTTTAATCCAACTTTTATGCTACTGCCAAAAAGAGCTAAAATATAAATAGAATCATGATGCTATACTGACAAAAATATTTTTTAAAACTCTCCATTGCTTATCAAAATAACTTGGAGCACTTAGTGTGGTCTTTGAGACCCCTCATGATCTACCTGTAGCTCCCATGTGAGTCTTCACCTCTAGCCCCCTCTGCTCTGAATTCATGGCTCTTTTTTCAATGAAGTTTTGCTGTTCTGTCGTCACTGTGCCATCCTTGCCTTCTATACCTCTCCCTGAAGTGCCCCCATTGTATCTAATGCCCTACTTCCTTGACAGGGGAACTCCTACTCATCCTTCAAGAGGAAGAGTGGAAATAAGTTATGCTTCACATGCATACACTGCTGATTGGGAGTGGCTTCCTGAGGCTCTGTGTTCAGTGGAATTATGATGCCGTACCTGGACTTCATGTGGAAAGTGCAGAAGTAAATTAGCAATGTCTTCCAAAGGTAAGAAAGAGTCCAGGAGAAGATCACTGATGACTTCCAAGGAGGCGGAAAAGTCTGGTTAAAATGTTAGTCCCTCCATGAAACCTCCAACACCCCCAGAAGGATGTATCAGTACTCTTTCTCCTGTTTCTGTAGCATCTTGAACTGCTGTAGTCACAGCACTTATACTCATTGTTACTAGTTCCTTAGGTTAGACTTAGGTTACATTAGACTGTAAGTGCTCCGGAGCATATACTGGGCGTTGGTCTCTTACTAAGTATTTGTTGAATGACTGACTGGGTTGTGGTCCTCCTCTGATCCCACCTTAAAGTGGTTTCCGAGCACCTACACTTGCTCTAGAGCAACCATATCTGCACAGTCAGCAAAATATAGACTGCAAGCTGAATCTGACCTGTCACCACTTTTTGTAAATAAAGTATTATTGGATAGAGACACGCCCCATCATTAATATATTATCTAAGGCTGCTTTCATGCTACCACAGCAGACAGAGCTTAGTGGTCGTGACAGAGACCATCTGGCCTGCAAAAACTAAAATACTATCTATTTACAGAAAAGGTTTGTTGATCTCAGTTCTAGAGCTTAAAAATAAAGACTGAGATTCCATGGGTTGCACATTGTTTCTGAAACACAAGCCCATCTTCTGGGCTGTGGAATTCTAAGTGTTCAGTCCAGTTGAGAGGCTCACAAGGTCAAAGTTGTTACCTGAATTAGGTTGGGTTCTGCAGTTTCCAAAATGACTCTTTCCACGTTCTGAAATTTTGCCAGAAGTTTACTTCAGTGGGACCCTATTATTAGTATTTTATTTTATGGTTCTTACAAAAAATATTTTGGGTTTGATGGCTACCTATAGTCCTGACCTTTGAAACTAATCCTAATCTTTTACCTATTTGTTAATAATGCTTAATCAAGAGCAGGAACTGTTTCTCCAGTAGTCATATCCCTTGGTCTTTTCCTTTTATTCCTAAAAGTCTTGGCTCTTGAAACAACTGAGACTAACTATAACCCTAAACTCTAGTTGGCAATTTGATTTTAGAGTTTAGCCGGGTGGAGTCAGATAGCCTGTATTTCAATCCTGGCTCCTCTAATAAATTACTAACTGTTAACCTTGGGGAGCGTATATATCCTTCTAATTCTTAGTATCTTCCTCTGTTAAAGGGGATTGATAGTAGCACCAATCACTTATATTTTTGTGAAAAATTAATAAAATTATCTATGAAAAGCATTTGGCAGAGCTCTGTCATAGAATGCATTTGTTGTTTGTTTGGTTTTTGTTTCCATCATTCATGTCAAATCTCTCCAGCTTCTCATAAAGTATTACTTTTTTCAATATGAATGCATCAAACTCTAGGTTTCAAGGTCATACCCATGACCTCTTGACTTCTAATGTCAAGGAAACTATGGCATAAGGGGAGCCTAAGGCAACAAGCTCACATCTTTCTGAAGAGATCATATCTTTCTGAGAAGCTCTCTGCTTTGCATCATGGTGGGTCTGGAATGGTTCTGAGAGGTCAGAACCAGCTTCATATCAGCACAAAACCTAGACAAACAATTCTTAAAATATCTGAGTTTTCAAGTCTTTTCTGTAATGTTTTTTTAGATTTCAGATTGGGAGAAAATTACCCCTCTTTCTAACAGCCAAGGGTGTCCCAGTTATAATCAGTGGGGCCTATCTAGGCTGATGTGCATGCTCTTGCCATGACCCATGACCTCCAGGAACTAAGGTGGCTGCATAATTAAACCACAAAAGCCTCTGATTCTAAATTGACTGGCCCTGAGTTAGAAAACATAACAGATGAATATATTTCCCCCTTGAGTATTATTTTTCTGATTCCATCCTGGAAGCCAAGGAAAAACATGTTTTGATTATATTTACAAATTTATCTAATCATCCTGGAATGTTGGATTATATTTTCTATTTGTAAAGGGACATCAGGGAAGTGTGTTTCAGGCATGGAACTTGCTTAACCTTCAGAGACTCCCTCTGTGGGATACCAGGCATGATGAGGCTGTCAGGGCCAAGATGTTACTCTCATGGGGAACCTGAACATTCACAACTTCTCCCTCAGAGGCCTCAAAGCACAGTGGGGCCTGCTGATATCTGTCTTTTTAACAACAAACATTTATTGGAAAGCTGGACAACTGCAACCACCTTCCAACTGCTTTCATTGCTACTAAGTTCTCTCTCCTCAATCCATCCATCTTACTCTTCTTCTAGAGCCATCTCTTGAAAACACAAGTCAGATCAAGTCACTTCCCCTCTTCAAAACCATCAGTGCTTCCCCATTGCCCAAAGGATCATATCTTAAGCCCCTTGGTAACCCTCACCTGCATGCATGACCTGGCCGCCCAGGTCTCCTAGGCAAATTCATCCTTTTCTTTAAAAACTCATACTCAAGCATCGTCCCTCATACCTTTTTTGGTATTCCATAACAACTCCATGACAATGGGCACTTGTGTTTCATGTTATAATTCTTTAAATGTCATAAAATATTTGTTGGTGTATGTTCCTACCTTGGCTTTCTATTTCGAGCATCATGCAGATAGAGACTATGCCAAACTTTTTATATCATTGCTGTCTGCCCCTATGATTGGCAAAATCATGGTAGGCTCTACAGTAAGGGCATTGGTGGTTCAGTGACAGAATTCTTGCTTTCCATGTGAGAGATGCCAGTTCTATTCCCAGGCAATATACTACATGCAAAGCCACCACCCATTGGTCAGTGGTGGCTTCCATGTTACTGTGATGCTGAACAAGCTTCAGCACAGCTTCCAGACTAAGATGGACTAAGAAGAAAAGCCTGATGACCTACTTCTGAAAATCAACCAGTAGAAACCCTGTGTATCACAACAGTTCAGTCCACTACTGATCATGAGGATGGTGTAAGGCCAGGCAGCATTTTGTTCATTCATGCATGGGATCACTATGAGTCAGGCTGCTAACAACAGGCTCCAGGAAAATGGCGAGTAAATTAATGCAAGACTTGAT
Source organism: Elephas maximus indicus (assembly GCF_024166365.1). NCBI lineage: Eukaryota > Metazoa > Chordata > Mammalia > Proboscidea > Elephantidae > Elephas > Elephas maximus. Next base: position 85,092,399 of record NC_064831.1, on the reverse strand, counting down.
GCTCCCCCGGCTTCCTACATGCATCTCTATCGTAAAACCTTCGTATTATGTTACAATGGCCCATCTTTCCTAACAGACTTCACAGACCTTGAGGGCAGGAACTCTGTGTCTGTCTTATCTGCCACTGTAGCTCCAGCTTCTAGTATAGTCCCGGCATATGAGAAAGGTGCAAAAATAACTTGTTAAGGAAAAAATTAAGTGTTGTGGAGGTTAAAAATTAAACAGACATGGAATCTACCCTCAGGCATCTTTCCCTCCAAGTGGATATATAAGACAGAACTCTAATATCAAGTACACAAAAGTCTAATGTCAGTTAAAACGTACAAAGATATAATGGCTACCAAACCATGGCTACCAGAGCATGGCAGCCTCTGAGAAAAAACCAGAAAGTCTAACTTCCAAAGAGAAGACTGATTCCAAACCAAATGTTCTCGAATTGACTCAGCACAGAAGAGCAGGAAGGGGTCAGGCTAATCCCTAAAAATCTTCTAAAAACCACACCGAGCCTGGTAATACTGATAGAGGCTTGCCGGTGATATAGAGGTAGCACTTGTCCCCTTTGAGAGATTTTTAATTGCATGTTGCTATTTACTTAAAATAGGTTCTTGATACATAAAATTTGATTTTAATTTATGAAAAATTTAAACCTAAATTACATAGAAATTTAGAAAACTCTTATAAAGGTCTTTTTTCTAAAAACATTTTCTTGTAGCCTCATACTGAGTCACTTATTTCACTTCTACTTTCACAGAGCTGAGCAGGTAGTAGGCTGCTGACAAATGTTTAAAATGAATTCAATTCAATGATTCTATATTTAACTCTTACTATGTGTTTGGCACTGAAGGTATAGAAAAATGAGTTAGATTTGGTATCTCTTCTCAAAGAACCAATAATCTAGTGGGAAGGAAGCTGGGAAGGAGGCAAAATAAGAACAGGGTAAGTACAATTTTTTTTTTTTTTTTTTTAAGTACAGCTACAAACAAATTGCTATGGAAATTCATAAAAGTAAGAGATTACATTTTCTAGGGCAATCAGAAAGAGTTTAAAGGAGAATGTAGCTTGTGAGGATTATTGGTTTTCCTGACCTGGATATAGAGATTAAACATTTTATACTCAATCGCCTACAAAATGCTTTATTGAGATGTAAATATCAGCCTATTCTACAACCACTGGAAATTAATGTAAGAAAGAAAAAGGAGGAGGAACAGAAAGAGAAGAAGGAACAACTTCTCAGCTGATTTATTTGTTCAAAGTCTACCAACTTTCTTTCCAGCCATCACAGAGATTTCTAATAATAGGCACTATTTTCTAAAACTCTGGTCACATATTACTGTACATTGTATTTGCATATTTATTTAGGGTTTTCAAAGTCCTTTACTACATGCTATTTCAATTTGATTCTCAAAACAGCATTATCTGATAGAAAACCCAGCTAGTAGCAGCCCTAAGCTCAATTGACATAAGCTAAAACGAAGTTCAACAAGATTTATCTTGCAAGTTTCGTCAAAGAGTTGTTGTTGTTAGGTGTCATCGAGTCAATTTTGACTCAGGATTCCACATGACAAAGCACAACTGCTCCATAGGATTTTCTAGCCTGTAATATTTACAGGAGCAGGTTGCCCGTTCTTTCTTCCGTGGAGCAGCTGGGTGGGTTTGAACTACCAACATTTTGGTTAGTACCTGAGCACCTAACTGTTGTACCACCAGGGCTCCTTTTCAAGTAATAGATGGGTGGAATAAGGTTTCTGACTCTGGTCTTCCAGTTCCTTCAACTTTACTCTGCTGCTTCTCATAGAGACTTATAAAGTTCTCCAGCTGGATTTACTTAATAAAAATAATTGAGAAAGCTTCCCTGAAATTGTTTCATCATATAAAAAGCACATAAAATTCTATTTTTACTTAGCTAAAATTGGCCTCCTTTGCTTTCTCTTACCATCATGTGGAGCATTTTTCTTTAGTTTTTCCATTTCCCTCTGGGAAAGAAGGGTTTTGTGCTACAAGGAATTAAGTTTCTAAGCGTAGAGATGGTAGAATAGCATATTTTATTAGTTCTCGAAGAAACTGGATAGGTAAGAAGATTTTAATCGTCTGATGCCAAAATCTAAGATAGAAGAAGGCCAAGGCTTCTTAAGAAGAACAGAGGTTCCCCGACTTCAGTGATAATAGATAAGCTCCATCTTATGGATCAATTAATGAACTGTTGCTTGAAGCCATGTTGAGAAGGAATCTGGGATCATCATTAAGAGTGCTGTGATCAATTCATGATGGTTACAATGGCATGGTTTTGCAAATGATTAACTCTCTCAGCTGCTAACTGAAAGATTGGAGGTTCGAGTCTACTCAAAGGCACCTCAGAAGAAAGGCTGGGCAATCTTCCAAAAAATCAGCCATTGGAAACCCCATGGAACACAGTTCTACTCTGACACACGTGGGTTTGCCATGAGTCACAGTCAACTCAACGTCAACTGGTTTTTACAATAGGCATGGGATCAAGTGGCTCCATCCCAGGAGATCCTGATTCTGTCTTACTCAATTTCTCTCTACTGGGTGGTACATTTATAGATGATGAAGAGAAACTAAGAACTTACATGCTTGTTAGCCTCTAGAATCTTGTTCTTCTCAGGAGCACTATAAGGTATTTAACTTTAGTATCTTGGAGAATATTTATCTTTTTTTTGTGGTTCTTTATTATCTACATTAACATTTCTACTTACTCTATTATCTTTTAGGTTTCAAAAAAAAACAGAGAATACAGAAAGTATTTTTTACTATAAAACAAAATGTTGTTGTCGTGGTTAGGTCCCATCCAGTTGATTCCGACCCACAGAGACCCTATGTACAACAGAATGAAACACTGCCCAGTCCTGCGCCATCCTCGCAAACATTGTTACGCTTAAGCCCATTGCTGCACCCACTGTGTCAATCTGTCTCATTGAGGGTCTTCCTCTTTTTCACTGACCCTCTACTTTACCAAGCATGATAGCCTTCTCCAGGGACAGATCCCTCCTGATAACATGTCCAAAGTATATGAGACATACTTGCTTCTAAGGAACATTCTGGTGGTACTTCTTCCAAGACAGATTTATTCATTCCTTTGGCAGTCCATGGTATATTCAATATTCCTCTCCAACACCACAACTCAAAGGTGTCATTTCTTCTTCGGTCTTCCTTATTCATCGTCCAGCTTTCATATGCATATGAGGTGATTGAAAACACCATGGCTTGGGTCAGGGTCACCTTAGTCCTCAAAGTAACATCTTTGCTTTTCAACACTTTAAAGAGGTCTTTTGCAGTAAATTTGCCCAAATGCAATGTGTCTTGATGTCCTCACTGTTGCTTCCATGAGTATTGATTATGGATCCAAGTAAAATGAACACCTTGACAACCTCAATCTTTCCTCCATTTATCATGATTTTGATTATTAGCCCAGTTATGAGGATTTTTGTTTTCTTTATGTTGAGGTGTAATCCATACTGAAGGCTGTAGTCCTTGATCTTCATCAGTAAGGGCTTCAAGTTCTCTTCACTTTCAGCAAGCAAGGTTGTGTCATCTGTATAACGCAGGTTGTAATGAGTCTTCCTCCAATCTTGATGCTCCACTCCTCTTCACATAGTCCAGTTTCTCGAATGATTTGCTCAGCATACAGACTGAATAGGTGTGGTGAAAGGATATAACCCTGATGCACACCTTTCCTGACTTTAAACCATGCAGTATCCCCTTGTTCTGTTAAAAAGACTGCCTCTTCATCTAAGCACAGGTTCTTCATGAGCACGATTCCAAAAAACCAAACTCACTGCTGTCGATTCAATTCCAACTCATAGCGACCCTATAGGACAAAGTAGAACTGCCCGATAGAGTTTCCAAGGACTGCCTGGTGGATTTGAACTGCCAATCTCTTGGTTAGCAGCCATAGCACTTAATCACTGCACCACCACGAGCACACTTAGGTGTTCCGGAATTTCCTTTCTTCAAAATGTTGTCCATAATTTGGTGTGATCCACACAGTTGAATGCCTTTGTATAGTCAATAAAACACAGGTAAACATCTTTCTGGTATTCTCTGCTTTCAGCCAGGATCCATCTGAAATCAGCAATGATATCCTGGGTTCCACATCCTCTTCTGAAACTGGCCTGAATTTCTGGCAGTTCCCTGTTAATATACTGCTGCAGCCGGTTTTGAATGATCTTCAGCAAAATTTTACTTGCCTGTCATATTAATGATACTGTTTGGTAATTTCTGCATTCGATTGGATCACCTTTCTTGGGAGTAGGCATAAATATGAATCTCTTCCAGCTAGTTGACCAGATAGCTGTCTTCCAAATTTCTTGGCATAGACAAGTGAGCATTTCTAACCCTGAATCCATTTGTTGAAACATCTCAACTGACAGTCCATCAATTCCTGGAGCCTTGTTTTTTGCCAATGCTTTCAGGGCAGCTTGGACTTCTTCCTTCAGTATCATCAGTTCCTGATCAAATGCTACCTCCTGAGATGGTTGAACGTCGACCAGTTCTTTTTGGTATAGTGACTCTGTGTATTCCTTCCATCTTCTTCTGATGCTTCCTGTGTCGTTTAATAGTTTCCCCATAGAATCCTTCAAAATTGCAACTCGGGGCTTGAATTTTTTCTTGAGTTCTTTTTGCTCCAGAAATGCAGAGCATGTTCTTCCCCTTTGGTTTTCTATCTCCAGGTCTTTGCACATGTCATTATAATACCTGGTTTTCTCAAATGGCCCTTTGACATCTTCTGTTCAGCTCTTTTATTCATCATTTATTCCTTTTGCTTTAGTTACTCAAGGTTCAAGAGCAAATTTCAGACCCTCTTCTGACATCCATTTTGGTCTTTTCTTTCTTTCCTGTCTTTTTAACGACCCCTTGCTTTCTTTATGTGTGATGTCCTTGATATCATTCCACAACTTGTGTGGTTGTTGGTCATTAGTGTTCAGTGCATCAAATCTATTCTTGAGATGGGCTCTAAATTCAGGTGGGATATACTCAAGGTCATACTTTGGCTCTTGTGGACTTATTATGATTTTTTCTCAGTTTCAGCTTTAACTTGCATATGAGCAATTGATGGTCTGTTCCAAAGCCTACCCCTGGCCTTGTTCTGCCTGATGGTACTGAGTTTTCCATTGTCTCTTTCCACAGATGTAGTCAACTTGATTCCTGCGTTATTCCATCTGGTGAGGTCCATGCGCATAGATGCTGTTTATGTTGGTGAAAAAGGTATGTGCAATGAAGAAGTCACTGGTCTTGTACAATTCTGTCATGTGATCTCTGGCATCATTTCTGTCACCAAGACCATACTTTCCAACTACCGATTCTTCTTTGTTCCCAAATTTTGCATTCCAATTACCAGTAATTATCAATGTGTTCTGATTGCATGTTTGGTCAATTCCATACTCCAAAGGTTGGTAAAAATCTTCAATTTCTCCATTTTGGCCTTAGTGGCTGGTGCATAAATTTGAATAATAATTTGAAATTTATTTGAATAATTTATTTATAAATTTGAGTAACAGTTGTATTAACCTGTCTTCCTTATGGATATATGGATATTATCCTATCACTTACAGTGCTGTGGTTCAGGATAGATCTTGAAATGTTCTTTTTGGCAATAAATGCAATACCATTCCTCTTTAAGTTGTCATTCCTGGCATAGTAGGCCATATGATTGTCTGATTCAAAATGGCCAATACCAGTCATTTCAGGTCACTAATGCCTAAGATATCAATGCTTATGCATTCCATTTCATTTTTCATGATTTCCAATTTTCCTAGATTCATACTTCATACATCCCAGGTTCTGATTATTAATGGATATTTGCAGCTGTTTCTTCTCATTTTGAGTCATGCCACATCAGCAAATGAAGGTCCCTAAAGCTTGACTCCATCCATGCCATTAAGGTTGACTCTTCTTTGAGGAGGCAGCTCTTCCTCAGTCATATTTTGAGTGTCTTGCAACCTGAGGGGCTCATCTTCCAGCACTATATCAGACAATGTTCTGCTATTCATAAGGTTTTCACTGGCTAATTTTTTTCCTAAGTGGATGATCAGGTCCTTCTTCCCAGTCAATCTTAGTCTGAAGGCTCAGCTGAAACCTGTCTGTCACGGGTGACCCTGCTGGTATCTGAAAATCAGTGGCATAGCTTCCAGCATCCCAGCAACACGCAAGCCCCCACAGTATGACAAACTGAAAGACGCATGTGAGTAAAACAATGTAGGATATTATTAACGTTTAGTTAGTATATTGTTACTATATTGTTTCTTCCCAGTGTTTTTTCTATTCATATCTAATTGATGGAATACTTTGTGTAACTTTGTATTCTACATTTTTACATCATAACAAAAATATTTTCTCCTCTTTCCTTATATCCCAAAAAATAAATCAGTCCTGTGATCTTTACCTCTAGAACTCACCTTGAATTCCATCTTGACTCACCACCCACTTTAATCTCTCTTCAATATCCCCCAAATGGTCTCCCTGCCTCCTCTTTTTCTTTGACCCCTCCAAAGTCCATTCTTCATATAGCAGCCGTAGGGATCTTTTCATCCTTCCTTTGCTTAACACCTTCCAACCACTTCTTTTTGCATTTGGGATAAAATCGCAAACTTTCACCATGGCCAGTGAGCTCCTCCACAGTCTATGCCTGAGGACTCTTGTCTATCTCTGACCACTCTCCCTAACTCATTATCTGAAATTATCTTATTTATTTGTTGTTCACTGGCTTATCCGTGTGTTCATTGCCTGTTTCTCTCCACCAGATTTTAAGTTCCATGCTGAGAAAGCAATCTATCATGTGGCCTTCAGACCCTCACCTGGACCCCCTATTCATAGCTTTGAGCCTGGAACATTCCTTGATAATGGAGGCTGGGTGCTTAGCCTCCCTCTGTCCCAGTTCTTTCTTCCTCTTGATCAGGGAAACACCTTCCCTGTTCTGCATACAGAGTAAACCTTTGTATTTCCTACTGCTTAAGCATGTGTGTCATATGGCACCTAGCCAACTCCCTCACTATTTCAGTGCCTACTGGGGGTGCGGGGGGACGGCTGAGGTCCTTCACCTGCAGCACAGAAAAGGGGAACGTACAGACCACCAGCAATGCACTGGCTCAGAGAAAGACCCACTGGCCACGTGGGGCCAACACCAACATGTGGAGCTGATGGTTATCTGTCTTTTCTCTATGTCAGTAAAATGTTCCAAACAATGCCCACATCTTGGTGACCTCAGACCTTAGTGCAACACTGTGTATCATTGCTGTGCCTTTCTACTCATGGTAGCATCCCAGCCTACAGTGCTGGCTGGAAAAAGCCAGAACTCAATCCACATTTGTTATATGAATGAATAATATTCCATGACAAAATGTTTCAGCTCTCCTTCAGTTTTAAAACATTTAGCTATTCAATACCTTCTTCCCCTGGCTGCGAAAACACTGATGTAACCTCATAACGTTATTCCTCTGTTCCCAGTCCTTACCCAAGTCCAGTCTCCACTGACGCTGCTCACGGTACTTCAGGATTTGACCCCAAAGTGTGTTCCCTGCTCACAGCCTGTGATCCTCCTTCATGTACCCACCTGCCAGGCAGGCTGGACCTCTCACTCTTTCCACTTCTGAGTATTGTCACGGGCCACTCCGTTGGCCTAGAAGACCATGTTTCCCTTTCACCCAGCTCCGTGCTTCCATCCCTGCCTGAAGAAATCCTGGGGTGATGGTTCCATGGGAAACAAGACAGACACAGTCCCTGCCCACAGGGAACTTATGTATTAGTGAGATGGGCAGACAGTAAACAAATTATCCCACAAAAACACAGTAACACAATGTGATAAAGAGATATGAGGCCAAGGGGTGGTGAGAGATCAAAGAGGCCACCTTTGAAAAAGTGACAATTAGACTGAGACCTGAAAGTAAGCTACCACTACACTTCACTATTTTATTTGTCCTGTGCCATGTGTCATGTGCTCTTTTTGCCATATGTAGCTGCCAGTTTTATCTTTCTTCATAGTTTTTAAGCTGCCAAAGGGATGATTACTGTCTGATTCACGGCCTTAGGAACTGCATAACCGGTTGCTATCGCGTCAACTCCAGCTCACGGTGATTCCATGTGTGTCAGAGTAGAACTGTGCTCCACAGGGTTTTCAATCGCTGATTTTTCAGAAGTAGATCACCAGGTCTTTCTTCCAAGGTGCCTCTAGGTGGACTGAAACCTCCAACCTTTCGTTTAGCAGCTGAGCACGGTAACCATTTGCACCACCCAGGAACGCCTGCGAGCTGCATGCACCCTCCAGAGTGGGGGAAGAAAGTGGAGTCAGAGGTGAGGTAGGGCTGGGGAAGCAGACGGGGTCAAAAGCAAGTAGAGAGGGTCAGGAGGAAGAGGAGGAAGGGGTGATAGAGGCCTTCTGGTTAGGGCACCTGTGACTCAGAATTTGACTCTGAACATTACAATACTGAGTTGGTGTTTTGCTTATCTTGCACTCCAAAATTCAGCAAGGATTTTATTGCCAGTGCAATGCATTATTTTACTGATGTCCATTGCCCTTTGTCTGGTCTTAGAATTGGATGGAGCTGCTGGTGTTGACGTTCTGTGCCTCCTTACCTCCCTTGCGCACTGCTGCAGTGACAGGATCACCTGGTGACCCATAATGTCTTTTCCTTTTGAAACTTGATCCCTTGCTGTTTAGCTGATCCAGTCTTGTCAAGTCCACCCGGGCCAGGTCTGATTTGAGCCTACAAAACCTGATTAAATCAGAGCTGGTTTAGAACCGTGCCTGAACCAGGGAGGATGGGCAGACTCCCTCCAAAGCCGTGCAAGGCCCTTGGGGCTTGTGCAGACAGTGAGCAGAGGGATCACCTGGACCCATGGTTGACACCAACGGCCCATGTGGAGGATGGAGAGGGCCACTGGGGTGACACAACCCCCTCCTTTTGGATGCCTTTCCAATGACTGTCAAAAGCAATGGACCCTCCTTTCTTTGCTCCTATCCCTGCTGCTCTTCAATTCCTCCACCCTAATCCTGCTTCTTCAGAACCACACGGACTTCAGGATACAGCTTAGCAAAGAGCCCAGCTGCCATGAGAACAGAGATGCTGCGGGCCTGACACCAGGCACCGCGGAGGACACCAAGGGAGCAGTGAGGTGGAGGCCAGGGAGGGTGCAGAGGAAGAGAATTGATGTTTATTGAGTTAGGCACCCTGCTGGACATTAGACAAAGGTCCTCTCTTTTAATGCTCACCGCAGCCCTTGAGATAAAGATGAATTTTCCCATCTCACAGATGAGAAAGTTGGAGCTCAGTCCTGCTGAGTGGTCTTGTCCAAGCTCACATGGCTGTGCTTCAAACCATTCAGCCCAGAGTTCTTTGGGAGCAGTGTCGTCATCATCTCCCTATTTCTGTCTGTCAACCAGCTGGACTTAGACCTAAGAACACAGCTGGCAATTGACAGTTTTATTGCAACTAAATGAGTAAACTAATGCACAAAAGCCCAAACTCCTATCTTCAGACATGAAGGTATGATTCATGCATCTGGATGATACTAACAATGTCTGCTCTGTTCAAAATGTGACCATGTTCATTTTGCGGGGATGGATTGAGCCAGCTTCAGAATCTGTGACCCTGGCAAGTTGCTTCACCTTCTTGAGCCTTATTATCTTAGCCTGTAAAACAAAGATCAAACTACCCACATCCGAGAATGACTGTGAGGCTCAGAGACACTAAGATAGTGTCAGCACCCAGTTGGTAGGAGTTCAAGGTGAGTTAGGTACTTCCCCTGTGAGAGGAATGTGTTGCGCCTTTGAGTGCATGGGTCCCAAGGTCACGGGCATTTGGTGCTGGCCTGGCCCAGGCTACCCTAGGACGTTGCCAGCACATTTGCCATTTTGATTTCTCTGTCCCTCTTTACTCGTGAACTGGAACGGCATCAAGAGGTTCCTTGCAGACAGGCTCCAGTGATGTGCTCTGCAGAGAGGTTTGGGGCCTCTCTGCTAGATTTCAGCTATCAAGGGCCAGATTCTCTCCTCATTAAGCCTTCAGGCTTTTCTATCACCCACGGGCAGACTCTCTGAATGACTGATCTCTCCAGGGTGGGGCGCGCATGAAGGTGCTGGCGTAATTCATGACCCCGTGGACAGGGATGATGGTTGTATGATCTCAAACAAAAACCCACATAGACCTGCGCAAGGCCGGAGCTCTGGAGATAATTTAGCAGCAATATTTTAAAACTTGTTTGTTTCAAAAGGCAGAATTGTTTTCATACATTCGGGCCCATTCCTGAAAGGAGAGAAAACGCCAAGGAAAGAGAAGAAACTTCCACGCCCTTATCGCCTCCCTTCATCTGCTCCCAGCCCGCTGTGGGGGTTGCCATGGTGACGCCGGGCTGACCTCTCACTTTTTACTCTTCCAGAAGCTAAAAAGGTAAAAATGAGCCATTTGGTCTCAAATGAAAATCAACCTCCCTCAGTTAAAAGATGTTAAATCGCTTTCCCTTCGTCAAACCCAATGTTCCGTAGCCAAGTTTAAAAAAACGGAGGAGAAGGGGGAAAAAAGGAAGAAAGCAAGCCAGAGGCCTAAGAGGCGGGGACGCCAGGCTGGAGCAGCAGCGGTGGCCACGGTGGCAGCGACAGAAGGACAGGCAGTGGCCGCAGCATCAGGCCAGTCTGCTCCGTGCCGCTTTCTCCAGGCTCTCAGTTGACTGCCCTTGGGCTTCCTTTGACTTGCTCTGGCCTCTGGTGCTGGCTCCAGTTCTTTCTCGCTACCGGCTTTTTTTTTTTTTTTTCCATGTACGGCTGTGGTGTCTGGTAGCTGGACTGTTGAATTTTATTTTTTATGCAGAAGGAAGTTGGGTCAGGAAATCAAAATATTGATTGAACCCGACAGCACCAGCACAAGCCCGTTATTAGCAACGTGGCCTATGCAAGAGCCAGCCAGACATATTCATTTGCTGTAATTAACATGCCACAGTGGCTTTCTCCAGCAGCCCAGGTAGGAACCTGTGCAAATAAGACCACTCAGGAGAGGGAGGGCTCATGTCTGATTAAAGGCACAGGTTGGGCAGGTGAGAGAGGTGTGCAGGGTGGCTCTGGGCAGCAGGCCTGGTCGGGCGTGGAAGCTAGAATCATCTTGCTGCCCATTTCTGGCTCTCTGACGCATGGCAGGGCAGCTGGAGGTGGCCCTTCCTCCTCTTTCCTCTCCCTCTTGGTGGGGGCATAGTCCTTGCCCAGTCCATCCACCTGCACATCAAACTTCTCATGTGCAAAAACGGCAGGCTGGGACTATACTTTGGCTTTCCCATGATTCACTGGTTTCATTTTGACTCAAGTTTCTAAGCATGTGGGCTAGAGCTGTCAAACCTTCCTCTACATGTGAATTACCCGTAATTATAGGCAAGGCAAGAACTACCAATTTATCACTACAAGCTTGTTTTTAAGCCTTTAGCTTCTTGGGCGTGGTAATATGAAAAAAAAAAAAAATTGGAAAGAGGAAGAAGGATTGTTGGGAAGGCAAAGTTTTCTTACCAGAAAAATTTCCTCACTGTATCCTGGAGCAAAACCCTAGGTTTTTCAGGAAGTACTTTAGAAACTTCATGTTCCAGAGGTCAGATAGAGAAAGGAAATTAATTAGTGATCAATTTCAGTAAGTCCAATATCAGAATAGAGAAAACCAGGTTATAGCATGAAAACCTAGAGAAAAAATGGTGTTCGGATTCATTTACTCACTCACTCACTTATTCATGCATTCACTCGTTCATTCACACACTCATTTATCCGAAGGGTGCACATCCTTCAGCATATTTCTCCAAACACTGATAACAGGTGGCAAAGATCTGATAGTTTGATAATCCTAGGCCCTGTATCTTCTTCAGCTTTCTCTGGCAATAAAACCTGCAGAAAAGAAGGGCCTTTGTCTGCTGGCTTCATGACATCTCATGGATTCTATATGAAATATACTGCCCTTGAAATGTGGCAAGAAAGTCTCTCTCGCAACCCCTCCCACTCCCCGCCATCCATGGTCCATATTGTCTAAGGAGTTCTCCTCGGTCATCTTATTCTTAGGGGTCATTGCTAAGCACATGCTCTAAGGACAGCTTAGTTACATCCAACTCTTTAATTGGCTGGTATTTAAGAAGTTTAAAGGGTTAGTGCATATAAGGGAAGGAGAAAACACTGCGAGTGCGTTTTGATCTGAGGTTCAAAACATACATGCGGATGAAAATGGCCAACCTCATTGCAACACACAGTCCCTTTCTCTGCCTCCCAGTCCCTCAGCGTCTTCCCTCTCCAGGATCTCACAGACCTCCCTGCGATTAGAGTGCTGCCGGGAAGTGAATGGCCAGTGGTATTCCATGGTTTCAGCCTGAAGATTAAATCCCTATGAAAATAATATATCTCTTCTGGCCTCCCCTAACCGCCCCCCCACTAGAAGCAGCTGCTTTTCACTTTTAAATGTAGCAGGGTAACAAGAGCCTCTTTTATCAGCTACTCCTATTCATAAAGCATTAAAATACATGCTTTTCCTAATCCCTAGTGCAGCCCTAACGGGCTTCAGCTTTGTGCTGAAATAGCACGTATCTTTTAAAAGTCGCTGATGGAAATCGTCTTCCAAACCGAATCAGTCTCTTAAAAGCAGCTCTCCCGAAGGTTTACACAGGACATAAATTGAGTCCGGGACACAGTGTGTGTCCAGGCTCTCCCCATAAAGGGCTTGAGAAACAATGCCTAAGTTTGTTTATAAGTAGCACAAGCTCCTTGGCAAGCGGCCTCCCTCCTCTCTCCGGCCTCCCGCCCGCCCCCCATCCCATACCCATCCTCACAGCACAACTTGGCGTCAGGCAGCACCACTTCTGGGAAAGACATTTCTCCATCAGCCAAACGGCATTTGCTGAGCAAGGTCACTTTCAGAGGCAGCATTTTCTGAAGACAGCAGCTCCAGGAATGACGGGAACGGGTGGGGGGCATGGATCAGGTGGAAAATCACCTGGATTCTCAGTTAATCCACAGGCCTCAAGAGGAACGTGTCCCAGACCGGGGAATTCACAACCACTGAGAAAGCTGGTTTGTAGGCAGGTAGTTTTTTTGTCTGGGTAGTTAGTTGATAAGACACTGAGCAATATGAGATTCACACACACACACACACAAATACACACTCACTTGTCTGTATTAGATTGCACTGATTCCACGCATGGTCCTCTAAAAATAACTTTAGAAGCGCTAATAATACATACCTATTGCTGTCAAGTTGTTTCCGACTCAGAGCGACCCTATAGGGAATGTTTAAAATACAGACAAAAATAAATAGCCTGAATCCTCGTTAACTCTTGTGGCTGTATTTCTGTTGGAATTCATTCTCTAAAATTAACTCTTCGTTATATAATTTTAGAATTAAGACTGACCACTTAGAAGTAATTTTTTTTTTTTTTCCACACAGGGGAAAAAAAAAATGCATATGCTTAAAAGCATATTCAGGCTTCCTTCACGAATATATCTGGTTTTCTATCCTCAGTAAAATGAAGGACTTCCTAGACTCTGGCCTTATTGCTCAGAAAGAAAAGATAAAGTGGGCAGACATATTTGTTGTATTTTGTGTACAGCTGTGTCTTCATTATTCCTTAGAAGCTTATGGAAGATATTTCAGGGTAAAAAAAAAAAAAATGTTAATATCATATTCTACTATTGACTTACTCAAAATTCCAGTTTGAAAGTGGATTTTTTTTTTTTTTTTTCTTAAAGCGCATAAGCGCTGCTAGAAGTGTTTTGGATTTTAAATTCCTGGCGGCTCTCTGTTTTTCAGTTGCCGTGAATCTGGTTTTTTTCGAATTCTCTCTGTCTTTTTTTGATTTGATATTCAAGGGCTAATGAGTGTTCTTTGCCCTTGTACATTTTTTTTCCACTTTTTATTTATATATTATCAGCAAGTTATAAAATAGGAGGGCCATCTACATGATCCTGTTTTCCTCCTCCCTGAAGTCCTAGTCAAATACTGAAGAGGGCCGATGGAAACAGAAATAAAGTGTGTCTAAGTAAAGTAAAGTAAAGTAAAAGATACAAATAAATACGTACCGTCATTTTATCGTTTTTGTGAAAAGCGCCCATCTCACAAAGGTTGTAAGGTTTCTAATAAAAGGAGAAAAATCTTCAGGTAATTCTGAATGCCCTTTAATACCATTAAAGGAAAACTTCATTCTCACCACCCAGACGTAGTGAAAATCTCACTTTCTGGGGCTAATGGTGATTGTTTCTGAATCATGTAACTTGACTGCCCTCTTCTGGCTATAAGGAGAAATAGAAAAGACCTGAGAAAATTAAGAGACTTCTAGAAGACCTTGATTATTTTATCACTGATTATAGGCTCACATTTAGGAAGTTTGCAATGCTGAAGAAATTTGCACCTTAATATTATGAAAAGACCGTCATTGTAATTACAAACTAAACAATCTGTCTCCTCCATAGTCCATAATGAGAGGCTCCGTAGTTTTATTTACTTATTTATTTATTTTGACAGCATCTCTGACTTTTGTGCCATTTTATTTTATGTTTGGGACTTTTATGTTAGGCCCAAGTGTTCACTTAAAGCTCAAGTGAGGAACAAAAATGACCTTGCTATTCCCACCACTTTTTGAAAATCTGATACTAAAGTGAGCCACGCATTGGTAAACTTGGCATTCAATGTAGAGGGGGCTCCCTTATGTCAAACCTCTCAAAATAACTTGCAAATAATTAACCAGATTCCATTTTAGATATAAAAATGTGATTAAAATTTCAAATAGAATAGGCAAGTAATGAAAATAGCTATCAGGTAGTGTGGTGATGAAGTTGGACTTGGTGTACTTAGTAGGAGAATTATCAATGCAATAACCTTAGATACACCCACCATCAGATCTACCTTTTGTCTGTATTAGGAGATGCGATCTTACATATCAGTATCATACTGAAGGAGCTTTGGGTTTCTTGACTTTTTGTCATTTCACATCTGAAAAACGCTGTAACAAATTCAGGATGATTGATAATTCTGGCTACAGCATCGTTAAATGCCAACAGGAAAAGAAAAAAAAAAACTACCCTCAATTATAAGTGTGATGGGCGATGGTACTACGTCAAACAGATAGAGGAAATCCTAATTCTGAGCTCTATTAAAACGCACTTATTTCAATTTCCAGTTGCTATGTCTGTCCTATTAGCAGCCTGACATTTTGAGTAGTACACTAATTCATATGAATTGGGTTTTAAATGAAAGCTTTCAAGTCAACCTTTATGGAACACTGAATGTGCGATAAGCCCAGAATTAGCAAGAGAACGAGGTGATAGTTTTTCACCAAACCGGCTTCTTATATGAAGGAGCAAAACCCGAACACTCCAAATTATAAAATGCTTTAATTTCAACGGCCTCCCCATAAGTTAAGCACGTGCTGGTTTCATCCTATTTTTCTCTAGAGACCTATTAGGTAATTAGGAATAGATATAATTCTATTCTGCAGTTAGAAAATGAAAGGTCAGGGGTGAAATGTGTGTCTTGCCAGGTACTCCACCCATCAGGAGCCAGCATTTGAGATAAATTCCAAAACATCACACGAAGCGGGCTAAGAATAGGCATTAGTTAGCAGAAGAGAAAGCAAGGCCCGGCGATGGCGATTGTCTTATTATCCTCTAGAGAGACTGTCTGGCCTGCAGTGGGGTTCTGGGCTCCAACAGAGGGACCCTCCCTTCTATGGGTCTGTTATTGTAGCTCAAGCATCATAAAGTGCCTTGGGGAAGGCCAGGTGGGTTGCTCATCACCAGGTAGTCTGGCTTTGAGGGTCCCTCACTTTGTAGGAGTTGTATGGGAAGGGCAGTTGTTCACACATGGGGAACGTGGGGTGTTAGGATATAGTAATCCCTCTGCTGGGCTGAAAAGCCTCTTCCTGCTGGGACAAGATGACACCTTCTCTTCTAGCTTGCTTGTTTCCCAGGGAACCCAGAATGTATCCCCAAGCACATGTTTGGTCAATCCTGCTCAGGTCACCTCATTGCCTTAATATAGGAGCACTGGACAGAGTCAGCTTCTTGTCAAGCTCTGCCAGCTTGGTAGCATGAAAGAACCATTTACTCTCTACCTCAGGAGGCATTGGTGGTTCTATAAGGGAGACCCAGTTTCCACTGCCGGCCAGTGTACTTCATGTGAGGTCACCACCCATCTGTGAATAGAGGCTTGTGTATTGTTATGACGCTAATCAGGCTTCAGCAGCACTTCTAGACTAAGAGGGACCAGGAAGAAAGGCCTGGTAATCTAATTCTGAAAATGAGCAAGTGAAAACCCTATGGTTATCCTACTGGGATGGCATAGGACCAGGCAGCATTTTGTTCTGCTATTCATGGGGTCATCATGAGTCTAGCCAACTTGCCAGCAGCTGACAACAACAACACTTTCTACCTCAGTTTGCCGCTCTGTAAAATGAGGAACCTGAATCTGACGCTGTCTAAGGCATCTTCCCAGTTTCATGTATTTTTACTAAGTCATTTGTCATTTCCATTAAACTATATCACTAAATTAGGTGCCCAACCACCTCCACGAACAAAGGACATCAATTAATTATGTGACAAAAATCTAAAGAGCTATGAAAATTTTTATGTCAATCTTTCCCTCAGTTTTGTACAAAGCTTGCAGACCATTAGATTTTATGGTCCACTGACTTATGTAATAAATCTGGAGTGACTTAAACCCTTATTTTATTTTTTTTCCTACAGAAAGCCTCTTCTGTCCAATACCAGGATAAAAAGTCAAGGCATTACGAGACAAGGCTTCGGGGGAGAAGCTGAGAGACCAGACGGTGTCTTCACATATGACGTTAAAGATGCAGCAGGGATATTTGTTCCTCTGGTCTGGGGAGGAGGCAGGGGTGGAATTGACGCTGAATCCTTCGGAAGGAGTCCTGTCAGGTAGCGTTTCCTCCTGTTCTGCTAGTCAAAGTATTGTGATGATAGCGGCTGCAGGCTTAGCTGCTAGCTGTCTTGTGTCAATGAAAACTCACAGAGCAATGACAGCTGTGGGAAGTGGGGCTGGAGCTAGGGAAGCAGAGAAAGTGGGGAATCAATAACAATAAAGGATAATGTAAACCAAAGAGTTGCCCATGCTTCCATTCCAAAGCAAATACACATATCACCATTGAAAATATTTGCCCAGGTCCAGTTAAATCTGTGACTTCCCTGTGGAAGCTACACGAAAATGGGCTATACGTGTAACCCTTCAGAACTGAAGTTCTAGGAGGGTACATGGAGTCCCTAAGTGGTGCAGGTGGTTAACAGGCTCAGCTGCTAACTGAATGGTTGCAGGTTCAAGTCCACCCTGAGGTGCTGTAGAAGAAAGGCCTGGTAATCTACTTCCAAAAAATCAGCCATGGAAAACCCTGAGGAGCAAACGTGGGCTTGCCACAAGTAGGAGTTGGCTCAATAGCGGTGGGCACTAGGGCAGATGTTTCTGTGTGCTGTGTTCATTGCCGTATCTGTGAAATCAAGAATGATGTTTGGCACCTAGTTGGGGTGCTGGATATATCTGTGGTGGTGGTGGCAATCATGGGCTGCAAAGACTTCAGAAAACGGAGTTGTTTGGCCAAGATGGAGTTGTTTGGCCAAGGGGTCAGCCTTAGAAGAGAAGTGCTGCGGGTGTTGGAGAGAGTAAGACAGAGCCCCCATGACGCAACTTGAGTCCCTGCTTCCAGTTAGGTCTACAGATAGACAACTTCTTCATTTTTTAATTACATAAGCCAACAAAACTCTGAATTTTTCTCATTCCTAAAGGCATCCTCCCCACTTGGGAAACCTCAGGCGCCTCATCCCCTAAGCCTGTCAAGCTGACTCTGGCCCTACTTAAACTCAACAGCCATGGCTTGTCAATGCCTGGCCACTTAGTATTTAACAGTATTTAACAAGGAGAGGCATAATGAAATCTTCAGAATTTTAACTCTCAAGATGGGGAGAAGTGGGACCTTAGGGCCTGTAATCTTATTGGTGGGCATGGAGGTGGGATGAGGCTGCTAGGAGACTTGAAGGAGGCTTCATTTGCTTAGCAAGGGTACTCTGGTTGTTTTGATGGCGTTTGATTTGTGTGCCTGTGGAGTAATGGCGGCTGTGGAGGGTTCTCACACAGCTTCTAAGGCTACATCTTTGGTGCCACCTATGAAGGAACCACAATAAGTGACCAGATAGATTCCAAGTACACATTCTGATTTAACATTTCTGGGTATATGGATTTCCCCACATATTTGGAAGGAGAGGAACACCAGGAATACATGGGATGACCCTTCGATTGCCTCAGTTACCTTGGCTATTGAACTCAAGAATCACTAAGAAATGGTAACTCAGAGAGGCAAGATCTATCACAAAGGCATTCAAGGGCATCAAGGAAGCCCTCTGCTGTCTACATCTATAATAAAACTCCTTGTTGTAAAAAACGGAAAGAAAACAGGCGACCTAGACGTCTATAAGGGATCAGATAATAAGGGGCAGGAAATAAGTGCGCTGTGTCCAATTATACTACACAGCAGGGACAGAAGCCTTTTTCAAGATGATAAGCTACTTTTCATTTCCCTGAAGTCTTGAGATCAACAAGGTGGTGTTAGCTGTGGGAGTCAGGGAAGGAATCAAGATAGCAGAGTCTCTGGTAAAGGCAACCAGGGATGAAGGTTGGGGTCGAGAAGAGAGGAAAGAAGACAGTGGGGATGAGAATTAAGTCTTTAGGCAAGTGGATGGGTTGGGCTGGAAATTTCATTGCTGTTCTATTTTTTTTTCCCCCTCCTTTTCATTTTTTTCACTGGGATTCCTGACTTAGTATCGGAGATGGAATAATTGATCCTTTAATGTTATCTGTAGTCATTGTAAATATTACTATTATTAAGAAAACAAGGGCAAGTAAATAAATCATAAAAATTAGACTGTAAAATTGCCAGAGAAGTGGAGGTGAAAGACTCTCTTTACATATTAACACTTAAAAAGAGAAACTAGGACATTGAGGTGATCAAGTAAGAGAGTTGGAAAGAATGGGAAGAATCCAGCGATGTCAAAAACGAACAGCTGACCCACCAGGCAAGATTTTTAATGACAGAGGAGTTGTTACACATAGCCAAAGAAATAAGAATACATTCATCTTTCAACACAGCTGTAGTAGTTTGAAAAAGTGAGCACTGGCAATGAGCTGCATAAAAATTACATACAAAATCTTTGCTATTGGAAGTTATAGTTATTAGGGGCTCATAGGATTAACGAAGATGGAAGCCAGAGAAACTTCAATGAGAAGAAAAATTATGGCTACTTATATTATTCCCTTATGGTGTCATTTGAACGTTTATAATTTAATGGGTGCTTTCAGAAGAAGAATTGTTGGTTGCATAGGAATGGAGTATATGTAAAATACTGATCTTTGTGCTATGCCAGAACATTTTTCTAAGCAAAGGCTCAAGGAACTAGAAACCACACATGGAAAGCTTCATATAAAAGCAACAGTGCTTGGACACAAGTACGCTACCACTGGCTCTTTTATCCTTCATCAAAAGCTATTGAGGGCCTACTCTGTGCCAGGCCATATAACCAGATGTGAAATCTCAGAAGGAAATTTGTTAGTTCCTAAATAAGAACTTTGGTTGTTTGAGAATGATCATTATTTGTTAGCCAAAGTATAAATTTATCTCATGTTTCTTTAACAGTCCATGAAAGGTCAGCTAAGCTAGCATCCTCCAAAGCCCCTATCATGGAGGCAGGGGCCAGACCCTGCCACATACTGTCTCTGGGGTTCCATGAAGAAAGCCTAGTACGAATGCCATGAGCTAGTTTTTCTTTGTTGCCATATGTTTTCCTAGGGGCTTTCTTATCACAACATGTTATACAACCCATATCAACCTCACGTCCCATTTGGTCAAAAGGCATTTCCAATCCAGTGCCTCCTAACCTCTTTTAGGGGAAGTATAACATGCAAGTTAACATTACCATGCCCTGACATATCAAATGAGGAGATCTAGCCAGAAACCACTGAAAGTTCCTGACAAACCAGGTCACTTTCTATTATATTTACATTTCTGCAATAGGGTGCTTTAAGGACTCCTCTTAAAGATGGTTTACAATATCGTATGTCAGCCTTTCTCTGGAATTCCACTCCAATGATATCAAGATGATTGGGTGCAAGGTTCAATGGACTGTGCTTGTTTATACACAGCAGGATGGCAAGTAGCAGAGGTAAGGGGTTAGGGAAGACCAAGCCATAAAACTAGACCCATCTGAGAGGGCAGGACAGGCACTGGGAGATGCAGACACGCAGCGTCCCACATGGACATCAGTAGAGCCATGAGGTAGGAATCCAGAGTGAATGTTAGGCAAGTAGGCAGGTGATGGAGCCATGGTGGTTCAGTGGTTAAGAGCTTGACTGCTGTTGTAGTCATCCAGCGCTGATATAACAGAAATACCGCAAGTGGATGGCTTTAACAAAAAAAGAAAAAGAGAAGTTTTTTCTCACACGGCCTAGTAGGCTAGAAGTCTGAATTCAGGGCATCAGCTCCAGGGGAAGGCTTTCTCTCTCTGTTTGCTCTGGAGGAAGGTCCTTGTCATTAATTTTCTCCTGGTCTAGGAGTTTTCCACTTAGGAACCTTGGGTCCAAAGGATATGCTCTGCTCCCAGTGCTGCTTTCTCCGTGGTATGAGGTCCCCATGTCTCTCTGCTCTCTTCTTTTACATCTCAAAAGAGATTGGTTTAAGACACAATCTAATCTTGTAGATCTCATCAACATAACTGCCGCTAGTCCATCTCATTAGCATCATAGTGATAGGATTTACAACACACAGGAAAATCACATCAGATGACAAAAAGGAGGACAAACACACAATACTGGGAATCACAGCCTAGCCAAATGATACACATATTTTTGGGGGACACAATTCAAAGGGTCAACAGTTCAAATCCACCAGCTGCTCCTTGGAAACCCTGTGGGGCAGTTCTACTCTGTCCTATAGGGTCATTATGAGATAGGGTAGCTATGAGTCAGAAGCAACGCAATAGGAACAGGTTTAGGCAGGTGGCCTCAGACAGGCCTATTAATGGGTAGTATGCCCTCAGTCAGTAAGCTTGAGTTCAGGAGCCAGATTCTGAAAAAAAAAAAAAAAAAGACTCGAGCAAAGAGAGGGACTAAGTCAAAAGATGGACATTTTGAATTCGGTACATCAGGGAGTTCAGTCTTGCAAAAGGATTTCTTTCCATTATAGGAAAGAGGACTCAAACCAGGGAAGAGATGAGAGAGGACCACAGGGAGTGCACTTTGACTCAGGAACCAAAAAAAAAAAAAAAGGTCTAAGTGAACCATCAAAGATCTGGAAGAGGAGGGCTGAGGCCCAGAACAAAGGAAGAATCCAGTGGTCAGGATTAGAGCGCCGCACAGTGAGGACAGAATTGTATGACAGCCCAAGAGGAGAGGTCCATTAATTGAGAAAGTCATCAGACACCATGCTGTTTTGTGTGGGAGCATGTGGTGGTGATGGTGAAGGTGAGGCAGTGGAGCCACTTAAACATTTGCTGCCACAGGTGAGGATTCACCTGCAACAGGGGCGAGGCCAAGCTTGCAGATAGCAAATTCATTATGCAGGCCTAGCCACAGAGAGCTATGGACAGAGTTGGAGGAACCTGGTAGACTTAATTCTTCTTGAGTTCACTCCAGGTTCTGCACAAGTAACCCCTAGCTCCTCTGCTAGCTAACAAGCTCTCTTCCTAACAAGCTTTCTTCTTAAAGAATCAGATCCTCCTTAGCCCCTGGTTGGATGCTAACATCCTCCACATTCCTGTTTGGGGGAAAACATATCAACTCCAGTCAGTTTATTGTTTTTAATTACGGACCAAATGCTCAACTCAGTGATTGTTCATGGTTTTCTTTGGATGTTGGCAGGCTCAGTTCCTTCATGCAGGAAACATTTATTGAGCCCTAATAAGTGCCATATGGAAACCCTGGTGGTATAGTGGTTAAGAGCTAAGGCTACTAACCGAAAGGTGGGCAGTTCAAATCCACCAGGCACTCCTTGGAAACTCTATGGCTCGGTCCTACTCTGTCCTATAGGGTCACTATGAGTTGGGATCGACTTGACAGCAACCGGTTTGGTTTTTTTATTAAGTGCCATCCACTGTCCCAAGTGTCAGGGCAAAGGTGGGAAACAAGGCACGTCTCCTGTCCTATGGAGTTTCTAGTTTAGAGGAAGAGGCCCCCTGCCCCCACCCCCCAAAAAAAGCAATAGTGGTTTCAGTTTCATGTGACAATGTGTAGGAGGGGCCCATGTTGAGTCTTGACAGGAGGCTTGTTCAGGGGCAGCTTTCCAGAGGGTTTGAGTATAAACTCTCGTTGTATGTGTTCAGCTGCCTAAACATTTGATGTGTGCAGCCAGTGCCTCCGCAGAGCAGGGAGCTGTTCAAGAGATGGATTTTTCTATCTTTCAACACGATAATATTTAATGGGAAATTATCATAGAAATAAGATGATGTACAAGGCTCATAATACCAGATCTATGTAAAATGAAAATATGATTAATGTTCAGATATCTGGGGCTACTATGAACAATGCTCTCAGAAGAACATATATAAGAGCCTGCGATTACTTAGGCTGTCTAAGAAGGTGATCCCAAGGAGCCCCAGTTAGATATAAAATTTTACTGTACTCATAAAATCTATGTCAATCGGAATGCAGCTGCGTAGTGAGGGAATCGGATCAGAAGTTAAGGTGCTTGATATGTCTTTCCAAATATTGTCATTAAACATCTCTGTACCGTATCTCTGTGCCATACCTGGCAAATCGTATCTGGGGCCTCAGTCTTCTCATCTCTTAAACGAGTGCATTGAACTAGGCCTCTTCTAGCAGCTCTGTTAAAACTCTTCGGAAATCATAATCAAATGAACTCATAAGGACTACAAGTGTTGTGACCTCATTAGCAAACATATTTGGAAAAGGTCAATGCCTTTGATTTATAGAAGTCCTCAGTATACCCAGGATATACCAAAACCAAACCCATTGCAGTAAAGTCAGTTCTGACTCATAGCGACCCTATAGTTAGTCCCTTCAAAATATGAAGATATAAGTTAAGTCAAGATCCAGCATTTCCATAAAGTCAAATTTGATTGCTGACCCCAGTATTACTCCTCATTAACTTCTAAGCACTAAGCAATGCTAAAAGGAAATATTTTTCAGATGACATGATTGTTCAAGGACACAGAAAATTGGAATTAGAGGCACCTTTGAACTTGAAATCAAGACAGAAGGACAGCTGGGGGACACTGACTAAAATGGTTTAGGAGAGTCCCGGGGTGGGGATGCTGTATGGTGGGTGGGCTGTTAGAGCAAGAGGAAGAAATGGAACCAGAAGAGTGGTCATACGCTTGTAGTGGGTTCCTGAATATCTGAACATTTTATTCCATATGGTATATCTTATGTGTGTGTGTTACATATGTATACGCATACACATACATAACACACACACAAATACACACATGTATACATACATATGCGTACGTCTTGTGTATGTGTGATGAAACATTGCCCGGCTCTGCACCATCTCCACAATCTTTGATTAGTTTGGGTTCATTGTTGCAAACAATGTGAGTAGCTTTCAACCTAGGGGGCTCATCTTCCTGCATGATATAGGCCAATATTCTTTTGTGAACCATAGGCTTTTCATTGGCTATATTTTGGAAGTAGATTGTTAGGCCGTCCTTTCTAGTCTGTCTTAGTGTGGAAGCGCCACTGAAACCTGTCCACCATGAGTCACCTGGCTGGTATTTGAAACAACAATGGCATTGTCTTCCAGTATCACAGCAACAGGTCAGCCACCACAGTACAAGAAACTGACAGACGGGGAGTGGGTATACATATACACACACACACATACACACACACACACACACACACAGAGTACATCTTCTGATCTTTACTGGGAAATTAGAAACTTGTTTCTTAGTGTCTACTCAATACAGGCAGATTTTGAAAATTGCTTAGTAGATTAGTTAGGTAAACTATGTACTGTTAACTTAGTTCTATGTACTGTAACTTAGTTCTACTAAGCTTTTAGCTTTCTCTGTTAACCTGTAGCTGTGGAGTCAATTCCGACTCATAGTGACCCTATAGTACAGAGTAGAACTGCCCTATGCAGTTTCCCAGGAGTGCCTCATGGGATTGAACTGCTGACTTTTTATTTAGCAGCGGTAGCTCTTAACCACCATGCAACTAGGGTTTCCTTTAGCTTTCCAGCAGTTCTTAAGTTCTGTTTATAATATTTTAAATTTCCTTAGAAACTCAAGTTTATTAATAATAGTTCACATGTATTAAGCACTCTGCTATACACTTTGAATGCATTACTTTATTTTATCTTCATAATAACCGTGTGACAGATTATTATTATTGCCTCCATTTTACAGATAAGGAAACTGAGGCTTAAAATAACTTGCTCAAGGTCACACAGAATTGAATCTAGGCTCTTATTAACCACACTGAATGCTAATTCTGCTATACACCAAATGTCACCAGGCTTCACCAATCTTTGCATAAAAATGAAATCATGGCCATATTAATAAAGCAGAATCTCGTCTTCGGTCCCTCTCACAGGTTCTGGGATTCCCTAGAGGGGTGCCTCACATGAGCCCACAAACATGTCGTCAGCTACACTCACATGGTCTACAGTATGTTCTTTTTTGTGTGTGTGGGCACCCACGTTCCCCCAAGTTACCTCACCCTCCACTGATAGTGCCACCAGGAGACCAAGCCCAATATTTGTGCTTAGGGCCTCTGACTCTCCCAGGCTGATAGTCCTTGAGGTGACAGGTCCAGGTCAGGTTTGAGACAGAGACAAGAAGAATGGCCACCTCATGATCCTTCTCCATATTTTGTTACCTGGCCTGAAGTAACTCTACCAGAATACATAGCCTTTAAGGGTCACTCAGGAAAAGAGCTTCTCTCACTACCCGTAAGCCTAAGGCCCCAGACACAGTGTGTGAGCAGATGGAAGACAACGCCTTGCCATACCCCTCTGGGTCTTCCCACACTTCTACAGAAGCAGCTGCTTGGCCTCTGGGTGACCCTGGATCTTCCACAAACAATCTTCCTTTTTCCTCTCTGAAGTTTTTTTCTTTTCTTTTCCTTTATTAAGCCATCCAAGCCATGTCATCATCTCAAAAAAAGGAAATTGGCTTTGTGAGTGTTTAGCTAAATGACTCATTTTGGTGATTTTTCAGGGCAAAAGTTTCCCTAAGGTGAATTCATATATCCAAGCCTAAAGAAAAAGAAATGGCTTATAACTTTTGAATGACTATTATGCTCATATTTGGGCAATTACTGCTATTTTTGTTTTCCTTGTCTTTTGAACACCAGGTCTTTGAAAATCACACTGCTGAGATGCAGTCTCCATCCAGGCTGCTTGAGTATCCAGGCTCAGGTCTCATTCTCTCCCAGGAACCTCACCAGATCATCCCTCAACCAGCTGGCTCCCAAGATGTCTTAGTCTTCCCATAAAAGAATGTCTCCCCATGTCTCATTCCTTTTGCTAATGTTTTCAGCTTTGCCTCTAAATCAGTTTGGTCAGCCTTTCTGGTCCATGTTTGTAGACCTCCACTGCAGATTCTTTTCTTGCCTGCTCCTGGGTTCTCCTGGCCTTGCTACTATGGATCCTGCTCAGCTTCCTGAATTCATCTTCACAAAGGTGGAGACTTCAGTTTCCATTGTTGTACGTCCAGCAGATGCCCAGCTACACTATCTGTAATCTCCTCCTTTCTATTCCACCTCCAAGGATCCCAGTCCAAATTAGAACTTTGAGATCTCAACTATCCAGGAGAGGAGGTTACCATCCATACATTCCAGACAGCTGATGTCTGTTTCATGGTAACAAGATGAATCAGAATCTCGGCCAGCCAATAAATTACCGTGAAGAGGGAGGAGGACCAAATGAGGGTCAAGTCCATCTTGATTGCAGGAAAAGAACATGCTTTCTGTACAGTATGCCAAGAATATTATTTTCATTTAGAGAAAGAATCTGGCATCTATTTGCTTAGCACATAAGCATCTAGGTTCTAATAAATATTAGGCTAAGTTCAGTGGGTAGGAATACAGGTTAGGTATGGCTCCTGTCCTTAAGGAGTCCCCAGGTGATGCAAATAGTTAATATGCGTGACTGCAAACCAAAGGTTGAAGGTTTAAGTCTACCCAGAGGAACTTTGAAAGAAAGGCCTGGTAATCTACTTCTGAAAAATTAGCCATTGAAAACCCTATGGAGCATAGTTCTACTTTGACGCACATGTGGTAGCCATGAGTCGGCGTCAACTCCACAGGAACTGTTTTTTTTCCTGCCCTCAGAGAGTTGAACACTTAGTTAGGAGGCACTCTGTCCTGCAAAGACCTCCAGCACTTGTGTCAAATAGCAACTTTGTCGTCAGTGTAAATATTAAAGCTCTCGACAGACATTTAAAATCTCTAATTTGTAATATATCACCAAATAAATAAAAGGAGCCATAAGGTGTAGTTTATATGATTTACACCCAATTAACTATTTAAAACAGGTTTTCACTATTACCTTGTGGCCAAATTTCCAGACAGAAAACACCCTGAACTGGGAACTCAAAGGATATCCACCAGCTAGCATGTTTGGTATTGCTTACCTGATCAAAGTTAAATTTGCTTTCATTGAGAATAATCCCTATTTAAATTAATGACCTAGACAAAGTAGTTTAAGCCGCTACAAATGAAAATGCAATTAAAACATCTGTTTCTGACTCATTTTCACTCATTATTTTAACTTCAGAAGAGGAGAGGGTAGGAAGTTTTTAGAATAATCTGAATGCCAATTGCTTTGATCACTTATGCCAGTATGATCCCCTGAGCCAGTGGACTGAACTTTAAGAGGTAAAATCCCTCAGAGCTTTAAGGCAAGTAGAAAACAAACAAGATGACAAGCTTAAGAGACTGGACAGTCCAGGTAGAAGTGTCTAAAAAACAAATGAGAAATTGGGGAGATATAATATACTGCTGCAGAGGGAGAAATGAATGTGAGACATAACTCAATGCGGGAGAGAGACCCAAGGAGGAAAAATCTCATTCGTGTCGAATATATCTTCTTTAGAGACTCAGCAGTCATGTTGAAATAAGTGAGTCAATGCAAGAAAGCTCCTTTGATTTGGAGGATGCTTGACGGGTACAAGAAGACAAGGAAATATGGGAGGACAGTGTAACCTGACAATAAGTACATAAAGAAAATCCAACAC
The DNA here is from genome assembly GCF_024166365.1 of Elephas maximus indicus. Taxonomy (NCBI): domain Eukaryota; kingdom Metazoa; phylum Chordata; class Mammalia; order Proboscidea; family Elephantidae; genus Elephas; species Elephas maximus. Next base: position 85,065,185 of record NC_064831.1, on the reverse strand, counting down.
AGCACAAACAAGTTGGGTCATGGAGGACCCTTACTGTTATTCTTGGTCCTTTTGGCTCAGTTGTCCAAATTTTTCAAGTGACATTTTGAAGGTTGGGACAATATTTCTGCCTGTTATCTCTGCAACTGGCAGCTGTTTTGTCCAATATAGACACTTCTCAGAAGAAAGACCTGGCAATCTACTTCTGAAAGATCATAGCCATTGAAAACACTATGGAGCACAGTTCTGCTCTGAAACACAGGGTTTTGCCGCAAGTCAGAATCGACTTGATATCAACTGCATTTTTTAAATCATCAAATAAGACGTGTATGGGTTGCAGTAGACTGTCACATATACACGGGCTCAAAGTTTCTGTCTGCCACTTGCTGGTTGTATGTCCTTGGGCAACTTCCTTAAAGACCCTCAAAGTTACTTGTTTCATTTCTTAAACAACAACAGGTCTCTGCCAGGATCAGAGCTGATGTATGTAAAGTGTATGGAGAGAGTAGTTGGTCACTACATATAGCTATTGGTGCTAATGTTGTTTGTTAATCTTTCTACAGAGGACTTAGGTCCCTCAATGGCACAAATGGTTTGTGCTTGGATACTAACCAAAAAGTTGGACGTTCAAACTCATCCAACCATGCCATGAAAGAAAGTCCTGGGGATCTGCTTCCATAAAGATCCCATTGCCATCGAGTTGTTTCTGACTTAGAATAACAAAGTAGAACTGCCCCTTAGGGTTTCCAAGGAGCAGCTGATGGATTCGAACCACCAACCTTTTGGTTAGCAGCCAAACACTTAACCATTGTGCCACCCTTGTTCTGCTGCATAAAGCATCTTCTCCATAAAGATTACAGCCAAGAAAACCCTACAGAGCTCAGTGTTACTCAGCAGCACATGTGGTCGACATGAGTTGGCATGAACTCGATGGTAATGGCTTTTGTTTTTGTTGTTTTTTACAGGGTTTGGAAATTTTCCAGGGATGGAGCCATGACCATATTTCAAATTTGGTAGGTACATATGCATCCTTTGAGGTAGGTTCCTGTTTGGTTCCCCATGTGAAACTTGGCATCCTCTTCCTTCAGGAAAGACTTTTCAAATTTAATGTCTAACATGAAACTCCACTGTCTCAGTATTTTACTTCTGGTTAGCACAGGTTGACTTTTGTAATATTGATACGCTGATACATTATTCTGTTTCATTTTACTTTCTTTTTTCATTTTGTAATGTAGTGTTTAGAAATTCCGTAAGAACCGAAGTGGACCCTCCACTGCAGTGACTGTTAAATTCTTTTGGGGACACATGTATCCTTTGAGACTCTGATAAAGCTGCGATCCCACGCCCCAACAGAACAGACGTATGCACGTGCATACCTAACTATAGGGGCTCATAGATGTCCCTGAAGCTCCAGGAAGCCACCGCAGGTTAAAGACTCTTATTCTAGTGCATACAATATAAAGTTTCTTAATTGTCTCCAACCACCGAATATTATGAAATATTATGAAAGGAGTAATTAAATCAAACCAGTTCTTCATCCCCAAGCAAAATCATTTGTTTTAAACATTCGTCTGAAATCATGTTCCCTGGGTACCTGTGGGGAACGTAAAGGCTTTACAGCAGGCATATGCTCATGGTTAGTGGTTTTTTTTTTTTTTTTTGGTTTTAACAAACAGAAATTTATTTTTCACAGCTTAAAGAGAAAGCCTTACCCTAGAGCCGGAGCCCTGAATTTGGACGTCTAGCCTTCTAAAAAAAAGGAGGCTAGACGTCCAAATTCAGGGCTCCGGCTCTAGGGTAAGGCTTTCTCCTTTGTTAGCTCTGAAGGAAGGTCCTTGGCTCTTTTTCAGCAACTGTTTTCTGGTTCCTTGGAGCTATAGTGTTGCATGGCATCTATCTTTCCCCATCTCTGCTTGCTTGGTTGCTTGCTTAATCTGCTCTTTTATATCTCAAAAGAGACTGATTTAAGATCTGCTTTACAAAAGGGGTTATAACCACAGGTATAATAACAACAACAAAACCCAAGCCTGTTACCGTCAAGTCAACTCTGTCTCATAGCAACCCTATAGGACAGAGTAGAACTGCCCCATAGGGGTTAGTATTTACAACCCATATTTGGTGGGGACAAAATTCCCTCTGTCACAGGTGCTGACCTCAGCTAGCTGTTAGGGACTATTAGGACATGGATGTGTTCTTACCACACTATGCTCTGTATTTTTTTCTCCCACCAGCCCGAGAAAGCCTTAAGATTAAGGGGCAAGCTTTCTTCATCTCTGTCCCCCCAGTGTCTAGCACAGTGCCTGGAACACTGTGAGACCTGATAGCAGTTTGTCTAATGAGTGGTTATCAGAATAAACTTTGCCAATAAAAAAAGTGAGTGGTAGAGAAGCTGGCAGAGATCCAGGAAGGAAGAGGGAAGAGAGGTGGGGGGGGGGGTGGGTTGTATATTTCTTTGCCCCATCCAGTAGCTATGATCCAACACCCAAGCTGTTAGGACAAGAGTAGGGGTCAGCCCGTGTTTATACAGCCTTTTTTTTTTTTAAGTAACATTTTGTTGTGTTTACGATGAAGGTTTACATAGCAGTTTGGTTCCCACTCAACAATTTTTACACAAGTTATTCAGTGACATTGCTTACATGCTTCACAATTTGTGAACGTTCTCATTATTTCCTTTCTGGTTGTTCTGGTTCCCACTGTCTAGTTTCCCTGCCCCCTTACATTCTCCTCTTTGTTTTAAAGTGATTGATGACCATTTGGTCTCATTTAAGTGATTTTTTCAAGGAGCACAGTACTTATTGGTGATATTCATAATTTTTTTGAGCCAATTCATTATTTAACTACAAGCTGACCTCAGGGCTGCTGCCACAGCCATGTCTGTCTGAGTCCAAGGAACGTAATCTGATAGACAAGAATGTGAAAATGGACAAGCATGCTGCTACAGCCATGTCTGCTCAAGTCGCAATCATGGTTACTTTTAAGAGGATCAATTCCCATATGCTCATCTTCCAGGTAGCCTCTTTTCTAAAACTGATTTGCCTAATAATTCACCTGTGTGCCTATTAGGTATCCTTTCACTTCACGAAAGATAGGCATTCACCTTAAACACCCCAGAACTTACTGTGGTCCATCTTCCTGGGGAGTAAAAATCTCAGAAGTGCCAACCAAAGGGAAACTGCCTTTAATGATTATAATTGAGCCAACATAAACTTATAAACCCACTGAGATTCCTGTATTCCCTGCCATGTATACAACTGTCCAAGTGGAGCTCAAGTATCAGAAATGGTGTAAGGGTTTGAATTCTTCCATTCCTTGGCAATTGTCAAAGGAGCCCAAGAAAACAAAGTAAGAAATCCCAAATTCCAATAATTGCTTTATATTTTTCCCATGCCTGAGTGTAAGCAATTATTTCAGCTCTAAAAAAAAAAAAATTTATTTTTGTCCAATACAAATAGTAGTCCTGAGTGGCACAAACAGTTAAGTGCTGAACTGTTAGCTGACAGGTTGATGGTTTGAACCCACCCAGAGGTTGCTCAGAAAACAGGCCTGGAAATCTGCTTTTGAAAGGTCACAGCCTTGAAAATTCTTTGAAGCAGTTCTACTGTGCACATATGGGGTCACCATGACTCAAAATCCACTTCATGGCAACCATCAACAACAATAAAACTCAATACTAAACTCTAGGATGAGTCAATAGCTGGGGAAAAGATGCTTCTTTAGAAAAGCATAGCAGGGTAGGAGAGTGTCTCTGAATCTTTGAACTGTAACTAGAATGTATTATGGGACTACCAAATTTTTCAAGAGATACTGGCTAAAATCCCAGATAAAATTTTTACATGATAAGTTTCATATTCTCTGTGTTATTCAAGGAGTTACTTAAAATCTAATTTTTAACAATTGTCATTAAATATTTATATGGATTGCATTCAATTGTCATTTTATTTCACCCTATAAAAGGTGTAATTTTTTTATTTCCTATTTTTTAAAAAAATAATGTGTTAGTTCATGACAAGTACACACCTTTCTCTTTCATTAATGAATAGAAAAATGTTGGTCATGATTTATCTCATTGAAAGATGCAATTTCAATAAAATTTTATTTATGTTTAATAATTGTCAGAATTTGTAATCTACCTCAGCTGTTTACAGATCAGCTGGGTCCTAACACTAATTATAATGAATCCCAATCCAGAAAAATGTTTTTAATGGTTATGGTCACAGGAAACAAAACACATTAAATACTTACATGTATGCATACATACACACATGTGCATGCATATTTTGTCATAACTTTGTATGATAGGGAGATTAATACAGGATTTTCAAGCACAAAAAGTATATCCCATTAATATAACAATCTGTGGAGGAAGTAAAAAAACAACAGATTTGAAGAAGGAAAAAGAAAGATGTTAACATTATTGAATATTTTTAAAAAATATTTGTGTATGTCCAAACATAAGTTTTGAATCATTATTGTATTTAGATTGCACTGGATATATTTCAAAGTGTGACATACACATGGTATCTAAAATTGTGCCAGAATTATATCCTTTGATACCATTTAAATTTACAGTAAAAAAGTTTTAGATGTCAGTATTTATATTAGATAAGAAGGCACACTGTTTTTTCAAAATTATTTTAGGGATATGCAAATAAAGACTTCTAAAGATCAATGGCCTAGATTATGCCTTTAGTGAGTGATGAGTGTATGCTAATAATAATCAAAGCAAGAGGAGGAGTAACTCAAATAATTGTATATATCTATATTTTTCAGCTATCTAATTTTATTGTCATGTTTTTTCTGCTTTTGTTTTGTTTTTCTACTTTGGTTGTGACCTACTACATGAAGAGTGAATATATAAGCAATATCGTGTTTTTTTTTTTTTTTTTTTTACTGGAATCTTCCTACTTTGTCAAGAGATCTTGCCAATAATAGCAACAGACATAGCTATCCTCCTCCTACTTAACACTCTTTGTGGCCCAAATGAGGAATGTTAGTGGTCTTAGTAATGAATTGTCTGTGGTAAAACAAGCTTGAAACCATCACATGGGCTTATTTTACTCCACTGAAGCCAGGAGGTGAATAGTTTTACAATTCCATTAATACATTCTTTCAAGCTCTTTCTTAAGCACTGACTCCCGTACAGGACTGTGCCAGAAGCTACTGAGGACAGACATGAATCCATCATAGCTGTCCCCATGGGCCTTTCAGGCTGTGGAAAGTGCTCTGTAGATAGAGAGGTAGGACAGCATTACATGGGATTTCACAAGAGGAGGCCATCACTTCCAACTCAATAGATTAAGGAAAGCTTGTGGAAGACGTAACATTTGAGCTTGGAAAGATGTGTAGGGTGTGGACTTATAGAAATGAGGAGAAGTATGAAATAAACTCATGGGGTAGGAAATATCATTAAAACTTTAATTTAATTTAGGATCTGCCACACACTGGGTGTTTTAGCCAGTTTTACATTCATTTCCTTATTTAGCTCATTTGGGCATGTTTTTCAAACTGTAGGTTGCAACCCATTAGTGGGTTGGGAAATCAAAGTAGAGGTGTACTCAGTCATTTAAAAAAAGTAAAATAGAATAAAATAATAAATATTTGAGTGTGCCACAAAAGTAGTGATTACTATTGTTTTGTGACATTTTTATTTCGGAAAAAGTGTGTGTGTGAGCTTGTGCGCACGCACGCATGTATGTGTGTGAGAGAGAGAGAAATGCCGTCATAGTTTCCTCAAGTTGTCATAACAAAATGCCCCCAAATGGGTGGCTTTAAAGAGCAGAAATTCATTGCCTCACAATTGTGGAGGCTAAACATCTAAATTCAGGTCTCTGGCGGGGCCTTGCTTTCTCTCTTTTGGTTCCAGGACAAGGTCATTTCCTTCTCTTTCAGCTGCTGGTAGTCCTAGATGTTCCTCAGTGTTCCTTGGCTACTTACAGATGCGTCGGCCTCGTTGTCACATGGCATTGGCCTTCCCCTTGTGTGGATTCCTGTCTCTGTGTCAGTCCTCCCCTTGTAAGATGCCACTCAGGAGGGATTAGGACCACTCTAGTCCAGTGTGGCCTCATCACCTTAACTGATAACAAAAGAAAACCCCTATTTCCAAACACGGTCGTGTTTGCCATACAGGGGTTAGGACTTCAACATACCTTTTTTGGGAGACACAATTCAATCCATAGCAGATGTGATGTAAAATATAGTTCTTATTGTGAGCTGTTGAACAAAAGGGCTTGCAAAACTCTGGGATAAACCTTAACCAATGAAATGGGTAGAGGAAAATGGGGTTGAAGGGGAAGTTTGCAGCTGATTTTCTGCTTTGAGTGATAGGTAGATGGTGGTCATCAACCAAACTGAAGATCAGGACATTCAGGGAGAAATCAGCAGATGAGGGAAGTCTGTGACATGTTGCACTGAGGTGTCTTAGTGACTCTAGATGGAGATTTTGAGTAAACCACTGACCCTAAGGAGAAAGGTTTGGCTGGAGACATACATTTGAAAGATATGAGTGAAAAGGTGGTAAAATTGTGCTCCAGGGTGTACTTTTTGTCTTTTTTTTTTTTTTCTTTTAGTGGCTGATTTTTCAGAAGGAGATCTCCAGGCCTTTCTTTCAAGGTGCTTCTAGGTGGACTTGAACCTCCAATCTTTCAGATAGCAGCAGCGCACGCTAACCAATTGCTCATGGATTCCAAGTGCTCTGAGAGAAGATAGCTAATGACAAATGTAGCATTTAGTCAGTTCCTCAGTGCCTACACTCAAAGACCCCTGAAGTGAATTGAAGTGGCACCTCTCCAGATTCTCAAAGCATTATATCCAGCTGGACTTCCCAGAGCAATTGCACCAGACCAAAGAAGCGGACATTTCCTTTGCGTTTTCGTCAGGCTCTCAATCTCTCTGAGGCTGTTATCATTGAGTATATAAATTGAATGGGTGTGTGTGTGCTCAGTGAAGTCGGCAAGTTCTGCTGAGCACACAGCTTTAAAACGGTCGCTATCACAGAGCATACTTTTTCCTTGGAAGCTAAACTGACCCAGCAAACTTACCTGAGGTAAACTCTTTCCAGATCACTGGAAGACAAGCTACGTTGAGATTCCCTAGCATTCACAAACATGCTCTTAATAGGGGACAAGTGGCAGCACACAGATACATTCCTGTGCTTTCTGCTCACACTAAATCCCCCTGTGCTGGTGGCAATGAACCGGTTCACATGCATAGGTATGACAATAGAGAACTGGAAGGCTGGGAAATCTGGGATGTCAACTCAGATCTGTATTTCAAACCTAGAGTGTTAATGGCAAATTCCTAATTCTTTTAAAGACTTACATCTTGATTTCCTTTTTTCCATCTGAGTTTAAACCACTGGACACCGACTGCAAAAAAGAGATTTGAGGTTAAAATCTGGAGTAACACCTCTTTTTATGCAGCAAACGTTTATTGTTAATTGTGGCACGAAGGACCTGAGCAATTGGGACCCAGTACATTTTTGAGACTGTAGTTTCCACTCTTCTCCCCGCATTTTCTTTCTCATTTAGTTCTTTCACGCAGGACACAGGCTCTGGGTTTCCTTGCCCCAAGTGACGTGTATGACGAAGCAAAAAGCATTCCAGCACTTTCTTTCCCAAAGCCTGGAACCATGGAAAAGATGGTATCAAGCATTCAAGAAAGAGATATGAGGAAAACATAGCTCTGGAGGAAAGAAGGGGAAAGATCTTAATTATTGAAGAGAGACTTCCAAAGACTAGGGAAGTAAGGAGAAATTTGTGGATTCTAGAGAATGGGAACTCACACTCTGCTCCTGGACATGCCTCAGAGGGGAATAGCCATGTATCTTTTACCTCACTGAGGAGCCCGTAACATAAGCATCAACATGGAAGTGTCAGGGAGCTGGTGGACTTGAAAAGACCATGCAGGCTGTGGCAGTAGGTTTCTTGACAGTAACATGGGGATTGATAATAAATATCTGTTAAATGGACATCCCTGACGTGTGACATTATAGAAGATTCTGGAAACTTTGTCCTATTCCAGTACTATGGGAGGAAATGGAGGGGGAAGGACCCTTAAAAATGGCGATATTGAACTTTCTGCAATGCAGCGAAACATGAGTTTATTGTTGAAGTAAAATTTAGTTACATAAAATAATTACATCTCCTACATCTGACCACACTGAAATTACACTTTAGCATAAAGAAAGCAAAAATCCTCACAACTGGACAAATAGGAAACATCATGATAAACAGAGAAAATATTGAATTTGTCAAGGGTTTAACTTTACTTGGATCCACAATCAACATCCATAGAAGCAGCAGTCAAGAGATAAAGCTATATATTGCATTGAGCAAATCTGCTGTAAAAACCTCTTTAAAATATTGAAAAGCAAAGACGTCACCTTGAGGACTACGGTACGTCTGACCCAAGCCTTGGTATTTTCAATCACCGCATATATGTGCAAAAGCAGGACAATGAATAAGGAGGATCGGAGAAGAATTGACACCTTTGAATTAAGGTGTTGGTGAAGAGTATTCTATATACCATGGACTGCCAGAAGAACAAACAAATCTATCCTGGAAGAAGTACAGCTAGAATGCTCCTTAGAAGTGAGAATAATAAGACTTCCTGTCATGTACTTTGGACATGTTATCAGGAGGAATCAGTCCCTGGAGAAGGACATCATGCTTGGTAAAGTGGAGGGTCAGCGAAAAAGAGGAAGACCCTCAATGATGTGGATTGACATAGTGGCTGCAACATGGGCTCAAATATAGCAACAATTGTGAGAATGGCGCAGGACCGGACAATGTTGTATTAAGTTGTGTATGGGGTTGCTTGAATCAGAACTGATCTGCAGGCTGCTAACAACGGCAACACCATCTGACAGATCTTGGTTTGGGGAATGGCATGGGTACCCACCACACTAATTTATGGTTGTTGGAATGTTTCTTGATGCTAATTACCACACCCCTTATATAAACACACACACACACACACACACACACACACACGCCCTTCAAAAATCAAGGGCAAAACTTTCCTCCGAACACCTTCTAGTGGCCACTCTGGCCACATGTATAAGATCAAAGATTTGACAAAGGAAAGAAAACAACAGTTGTATGTCTTGCAAATAACAGGAACATAAGGGCTACTGTCTTCCCCAGTTTTTTAAGACCTTCAACAATCATTCCCCATATAGGAACAATTTTCTTCTGGAAATTTCTGTGCATGCACGCAAGTCTGGTGAAGTTGAAATACTTTCAGCTTGAGAGAGCTGTTCACAGGCCTCTGTAGCTCTGTGAGGATGCTCATCTCTGGATGAAGGGATCTATCAGGTAGTTGTGCAGGGTATTCCCAAGTTACTATATTTCTTACAGAAGAATCCAAAGCCAGCGTGACAAGGGAGAAATCTAAGTGACTTACTCTTTGCCTTTATTACCATCAATTATAGCTTGGAAACCACTTTCTAAGTACATACTCAGGACTGAGTTTCTGCCCCTTCAACAGTTTTAATTTCTAGTGTCTGCTGTAACAAATTGCCACCAACTAGGTAGCTTGCAACAACAGAAATCAATTCTTTATAAGTTCTTGAAGCCAGAAGTCCAAAATCGAGGTGTCCGAAGGGGCACATTCCCTCCAAAGACTCTAGGGGAATTCCCTTTCTTTCCTCTTCTCAGCCTCTGGTGGCCACCAGCATTCCTTAACATGTGGCTTCTGGCCACTCTAATCTCTGCATCCATCTTCACAAGGCCTTCTTCTCCTTCTGACTTCCTAATCTAAGTCATTGAACTTAGGTCCCACTCAGATAGTCCAGAATGACCTCATCTCAAGATCCTTAATTTAATCACATCAGCAAAGACCCTTTTCCCAAAAAAGCCACATTCACAGTGTCTAGGTTATCTTAGTTTCCTACTGTTGCTATAACACAAATACAAGTGGGTGGCCTTAAAGGACAGAAATTTATTTTCTCACATTCTGGCAGCTGAAAGTCCAACTCAGTGTCTCGGCTGTGTTGATTCCTTCTTCGTAGGTAGTCTTGGCTTGTAGACAATCCTCACATGGTATCTGTCTTTCCCAGTGTGTGGTGGGTATCTCTTTGTCCGTTCTGCCCTTTTTATGACCCAGAAGTGATTAGGCTTAGGACCTACCTCAACCTATTAATTACATTACATCAGATTGTATTATGGAAGTTGATTACATCATGTTAGATGATTACATCACAATAGATTCAAGATAATTACATTATGGAAAATGATTACACACTTTTATATCCATAGGTAGAGAGGTTAGGATTTCAATGCATATTTGGGGGTGGCAAAATTTAATCCATAATATAGAGATTTTACAAAGATATTTTTTGAAGGAGGGTGTTTTTTGGCCTACCACAGCCAGTATTTCCTACGTTCTTCACAGAATGTTCACCTCAGGCACACTGCACTCCCCATGACCTGGCATTGGAATTGGGCTGAGGGCTGGTATCTACAGAAGCCTGCCTCCTAATTGTCCCTGTATGGACAAGGTCATGCTTCCCCCAATTTTCTCTCACCAAGAAATAGTTCTCTCAGATCAGTAGTTACCAACTATTCCAGATATAAAGAAAACTGTACTTTAAAAATATTTTACTGTTACTGTTATAATAATAACAATTGTACAGTCTATAAAATCAGAAAATACACATACACAGAAGAAAATTTAATAAGCCATAATGATATCAATTGTAGATCCTCACTGTTAATCTTTTAGAAATATCCTTTCATATTTTACCCAGCTAACATGTGTCATCAATAGTTTTCAGCATAACAAAGGCTTTAAATCTTTTAAATGCTGTAAAGTGTTCCATTATATAAATAAACCATAGGTCATAGTTTATTTCCTTCCTTACTTATTAAGGACTGTTAGGTTGCTATTTCAATCATTCTTAAAAAATAAAAATTCTTAGTGCATGTGCTTCTGATCACATATGTAAGAGTGTCTCTACCATAAAAAAAAGAATCAGAAATATTGGGTCACAGGATATGTGCGCCTTGAACTTCTCTAGACTGAGCCAATTTACTGTCCACAAAGGCTGTGCACATTTATACTTCCATCAATTTGGTGGAAGAGCCCATTCTCTCATCACTAATTTATAGTCTCATTTTTCTAAGTTCTGGAAGCCAGAAGCCCAAAATCAGGGTGTCGGAAGACACACATTCCTTCCAAAGGCTCTAGGGGAAATTCCTTTCCTTGACTCTTCTCAGCTTCTGGTGGCCGCTAACATTCCTTGACATGTGGCTCTTGGTCACTCTAATCTCTGCATCCATCTTCACAAAGCCTTCTTCTCCTTCTGTCTGTCTTCCTCTGTTACTGAATTTAGGTCCCACTCAGATAGTCCAGAATGACCTCATCTCAAAATCCTTTGTCATATACCAAGAACTCATAAACCCAAAAGCTCATGGCCGTCAAGTCAATTCCAACTCATAGCAACCCTACAGGACAGAGTAGAACTGCCCTATAAGGTTTGTCCCATGAATCAGCTGGTAGGTTTGAACCACTGACCTTTTGGTTAGCAGCCAAGCACTTTAACCGTTGCTCCACCAGGGCTCCCAAGTATTCATATATATATGAAATACACTGTCAATATACAAAAAGTATATTGATTCTATGTTCTCTATTCTATTCTACTTACCTAATGGTTTGGCTTGGGACAGTATCCCAATAGCTTTATAGCCTTATTGTTTGAGAGCCAGATTTCCTTTCCATTCTTATGCTCCCCAAAACTCCCTGTTAATTCTTGCCATTTTATTCTTCTGTATACATCTTAGAATCAGCTTGTCAAATTCTCTGAGTTTCTGGTACATTGATTGAAATCACATAGTATTAATTTGTGGAGAGTTGTCTTGTTCTTAACTGTAGAGTGAATGCTTCTAATATTTCATCAACTGTGGTGTTTTGCTATCGGTTTTTGAGAGAGAGTCTTTTTCAGGCAAAGGAAGATATCTTTTTTAATTTTTTAACTTTTTTTTATTATGTAACACAATTTCTTTCCATTTCAACATTCTTCATATGTGCAATTCAGTGACATTAATTACGTTTATCATGCTGTTCAGTCATTACCATTACCCATTTCCAAATTACCCCATTACTCTTCATAGAAGCTCCACGTCCCCTAAGCAATGAGCCTACCTTTTCCCCTCCCTCACACCTCCTCCTGGTAACCAATATAAACTTTATGTCTATATGCTTGCCTATTCTAGATATTTCATGTAAGTGGGATCATAAAATATTTATGAATTATATACTTTATTTATTTATTTATGTTGTTAGGTGCCATCGAGTTGGTTCCGACTCATAGCAACCCCATGCACAACATAATGAAACACCGCCCGGTTCTGCGCTGCCCTCACAATTGTTGCTATGCTTGAGCCCATTGTTGCAGCCACCGTGTCAATCCATCTCCATGACGGTCTTCCTTTTTTTCTCTAACCCTCTACTTTATCAAGCAAGTCAAATGTTTTTTTCCAATAAATCATGAATCGGTGTTGGGTTTTATAGAAAGTTGTTTGTTCCTAATGAAATCATAAGCATTTTCTCCTATATCCACCAATGAGGTAAATTATATTAATGAGTTCTTTAACAGTATTATATCTTTGTATTCCTGGATAAAATCCTACTTTATTACAATATATTTTTTAAATACAATGTTGGAAATGGGGTGTTAATGTAGGTGTATTGTTAGATGTTTTGCACCTGAATTCTTAAGATTGGCTTATTCATTTCCTCTCTCATACTCTTTACTCAGTTTTGATATCAAGGTTATACCAGCTTCATAAAATGAGTTGGAGAGCTTTCTCTCTTTTACTCTCTGAACAAATACGTGTATTGATTAGTTTAGTAGAACTTAGCAGTAAAATACTTGGCTTTTGGTGTTTCATTGGGTGGAAGGGTAATTTATAACTGGTTTAATTTCTTTCATGTATCTATGACTATGCAGGTTTTCTATGTTTACTGAAGTACATTTAGGTAATTTAACATGCCAATATTTTGTCAGGGATTTGGTTCATTTTTACTGCGTTAATTCGCCACTATTTTCATTATTTTTGTATTTCATTTTCTGTGCTTACCCTACTTTTTAAACTACAGGTCTTAGATTATTAGCATTATGTTTCTCTTCATTTCTAATACATATAGCTAAGATCATAAATTTTCCTTAAGCTCTTTAGCTGCATCCTACAGGTTTGGATAGTTTTAGTGTTTGCACTGACACTCAGTTCTAAATATTTTGCCATTCCTGCACTAGAACTTTAAGATGAAGTATGTTTTGCAAGAAGAATAAAGCATAAGGATTGGAGGAAGACTCATTAACAACCTGCAATATGCAGATGACACAATCTTGCTTGCTGAAATCAGCTAGGACTTGAAGTACTTACTGATGAAGATCAAAGACTGCAGCCTTCAGTATGGATTACACCTCAACGAAAAGAAAACAAAAATCCTGTGAAAGCTGGGCAATGAATAAGGACGTCCACAGAAGAATTGATGCCTTTGAATTATGGTGCTGGCAACGAATATTGAATATGCCGTTGACTGCCAGAAGAACAACAAATCTGCCTTGGAAGCAGTACAGCCAGGATGTTCCTCAGAAGCAAGGATGGAGAGATTTTGTCTCACTCACTTCGGACATGCTATAAGGAGGGACCATTCCTGGGAAAAGGACATCATGCTTGGTAAAATAGAGGGTAAGCAAAAAAGAGGAAGACCCTCACAGAGCTGGATTGACACATTAGCTGCAACACTGGACTCAAACATAGCAACCATTGTGAGGATTCTACAGGACTCAGCAGTGTTTTCTCTCTGTTGTGTTTGTGGTGTTGCTGTGAGTCGGAACCAACTCTATGGCACCTAACAACAAACAACATGCTTTGCAAAGAAGTCCTTGAATAGTGCAAATAGTTAAGTGCTGGATTGCTAACCAAAGGATTAAAGATTCAAGTCCACCCAGAGGTGTCTTGGAAGAAAGGCTAGTGATCTACTTCCGAAAAATCAGCCGTTGAAAACCCTGTGGGACACAGTTCTACGTGGACATACGTGGAGTGCCCAGGAGTCAGAACCAACTCCGTGACAACTGATTTCATTTTTGTTATTTGTTTATTTGTCCAAAAGCCTGGACTCTAAGCCAAGATTGTTGGGCATTTGAGGCGTAGGTTGACGTAACCATGTAGTTATGTTTTTATTGTCTTTGATGTTCTTAGGAAGTCTGTAATCGCTGTTGATAGGTGATGTACCTGTGTATGATGTTTTAAGCTACACTTTCCTTCTTGGGTACCTAGGAATGAATAACGTCATTTTTTTTCTTGAGACTTGATGTACTCCTTCAGTAGGAGTATTCATGTTATTCATCATTTTTAATTCATCAAGGGTTATCTTTTGAAGATTATCTTCCCTCCATTCTCTCTGGTCTCTCCTTGGGGATGCCTTTTGCCTCCCCATTACATTTCTTTCATGTTTCTTATCTTTCAGTTTTCCATCACATTATTTCTTTATACCACATTCTGTGTAAACTTTTTCAGATCTATTTTCCCGTTAACTAATTCTCTTTTCGTCTGTGTATAGCCTGTTTCCTGAATTTAAAACCATTTATTTTAAATGTTCTATTTGGCTCTTTTCCAGACCGGTCAATCCAATACGTTTGTATTTCTTCATGATATCTCTATCACCTATAATCCTTTATGTTTTAATTTAATCATTGTTTCATAATCCTTGTCAAATTCTTATTCTCTTATTTCAAGTTGATGCAGTGAGAATCCTGTTAAATATTTTGTTTGTAATTTTTTTTTTTATTGTGAGCCCATAAAGAGATGCTTTTTTTCACTTTAATCTGTTTATTTTTTTATCAGCAATTTTGAACAGTCTGTTATATATTTACTGGGTAATAAAAGAACAGAATTTCCTAATCTATGAATATTTTGTTAAATGTCTCCTTTGCAACTTTCAGTATTTGAGATTTTTAAAAAAGTTTTTATATTATCAACCCTATGTTGCTCCTATAAATTGTCAATATGTTTTATAGATTGTCATTTGCCTTTTCACTTTGTTTATTGGGAGTCCATCTTTTTTCAGTATAAACCAAACCCCGTTGCCCTTGAGTCAATTTGGACTCATACTGACATAGCCATTATAATTTTGCACACTCAAATCTATGAATATTTTTTTCATTGTGGGTTTTGTGTTTGGTGTCATGCTTGAGGAATAACCACATGAGTATTATTTCATTTTTTAAACTTACATGTTTTTAATTTCTAGTTTTTAATTTTTCTATCAGTTTTAATGAGATATAATTCACATACCATACAGTTCACCCACTTAAAGTATAAATTTCAATGGTTTTTAGTATATTCACAGTTGTTTAACCATCGCCACGATCAATTTTAGAACATTGCCATCACTGCACGAACAAGTCCCATATACCTAAGTCATCACCTCTCAGCCCCCTCTTCCGCCAGCCCGAGACAATCATTAGTCTACTTGCTGTTGCTATTTATTTGCCTATTTGGGACATTTTTGATTTGGTGAGTGTATGGAACATATTTGCCATTTCATTTTTTTAAAGGTACTATTCAGTGACATTAATTATATTTATGGCGGAATAACATTCCATTGTATGTCCATGACAGAGTTTGTTTATCCATTCATTAGTTGTTGGACATTTGGATTGTTTCCACCCTTTGACTATTATCTGTTATGAACATTTGTGTACAAGTTTTTGTGTGGACTTGGATATACACCTAAGAGTTTCCACCGGTTCAAATAACAACTCTGTGTTTAACTTCTTTGAGTAACTGCCAGACTATATTTCAAAAAACTTAAAATTTTAATCCATATGTAACTTATTCAGGGATGTAGTATGAATAAGTATGACACAACTGCTTAAGTGCTCAATTACTACCTGAAAAGTTGGCAGTTCAATCCCACTTAGAGGCACCTCGAAAAAAAGGCCTGGAGGCCTGCTTTCCAAAGGTCACAGCACTGAATACCCTGTGAAGCACAGTTCTACTCTGACACACATGGGGTAGCAATGAGTTGGAATCTACTTGATGGCAACTGGGTTTTCTGTTTGTTTTTGCTTTTTTGAAATGAGGCCTTTATTATTTTTTTAAACCAAATTATTTGTGACTGATCTCAATAACATCTTCACTGACCCTCAATTTTGTCACTTATCTGAAGTGCCCCAATTATACTTTAATAAAAGATTCGAGAGGTTTACTTACATGTATAAACTTCTTATCCCGCATCCCTTTGCATGTTTGTTTTCCTGTAATAAGGCTTCCCTGTTTTAATTATTACAGTTTTAAAGAACATTCTTGTACCTATTGAAGCAAGTTTTCCCTTAAAACTTCTTTTTCTAAAAAGGTTTCAATATCCTTCTAATTTGGCCTTAGAAGTAAAATTTAGAATTATTTCTCATTTTCTTCAAAACAAAATGATATTTTGACATTGAGTAAAATTATTTATTAATTTGGATAAATGTTATGTTGCTGAGTATTTCCGTTAGGTATGTAGCTATCCACTTATTGGTCTTATCTACCACAGTATACTTTTACTCTTCCCAGTATAAGTTCTACACAGTTATTGTTACGTTTATTGCTTGGAGTATAAAATATTTTTACTTATATATATTTTTATTTTATGACTTTTCCAGAACTTACATAAATATAAAATATTTCCTCTACTTTTAATGTAAATACATCCATTTTTCAACAATATCTGTAATATTGATGGTTGGCTTCAGATATATCTATTGATTTTGTTAAGAAAGCATTCTTCAATAATAAGGTTGAAAAGTTTTATTAGAAATAAGTACTGGATTTTATCAAATATATAATCATAATCATATCCCTTTGACCTATTCACATAGTAAGTTATTTTAACAGCTTTCTTAATGTTGAAACCCTCTGGAATTCAACTTAACTGTGTCAATATTTGTGGAGTAAAACACTTATTTTTATCCTGCATAAGAAGGAAACACCAGTGGCATAGTGGTTAAGTCCTACGGCTGCTAACCAAAAGGTTGGCAGTTTAAATCCACCAGGTGCTTCTTGGAAACTCTATGGGGCAGTTCAACTCTGTCCTACAGGATCATTATGAGTTGAAATCGACTAAATGTCAATGAGTTTGTTTTGTTTTGTTTTTTTGGAAGATCGCCTTTATCCTTCACTCCAGAGGAATAACCCTTTGAATAATTGGGATATGTTGGTCTGGGACTTCCAGGACACACCTGAGGATTTGTGTTGGTGAGTTGGGCCTGGTCAGATCAAAAAAGACTCACTTGGAAGGCTGATATCAACTTACTTCAGGAGTCACAATTTAACTTATCATTCAGGACTGACCAACAGAAGCCTGGAACACGCACGCTCAGAGAGCCTCCCGGTTGGTGAAGGGAGGGTGATGTGCCTTTTTTGAGACATGGCGGCTCCACATTGGGAACCTTCCCAGGCCTTGCCTGTTCATCTTTTCATTATGACGGCTCTGATTTATACCCTTTTACTGTAATAAAACCAGTAGTCATAAGTATATCTTCTGTGACTTCTGTGAGTCATTCCAGGAATTAATGAAGTCAAGGACAGTGTCCTCTTAACTTGTAAGGCCTGGCCTAGCCCCAGATGACTAGGGACGGAGAGAGAGAGAGTGTGGCTGGTGGCAGAAATCATTGAGAAGTGGGAAAGCAGGGATATGATTGTTCTCCACCTTCTGGGAGTCAGCTTTATGCCGATTCTCATCCAGGAAGCTATTATCAGTAATATTTAATCTAGAACATTTGTAACTCCATTGATGACAAACTAGAAAAGTATGCAATTTTATTTTTTAGCTTCAAAGTTATAGTGCCTTACGAAATTAATTTGGGGAATGTTTCCTCAATTATTTGTCATCCAGATATTTTAAATAAGACAGGAATTCTTTGTTCCTTGAAGTTTTGCTGGAATCACCTAATAAACCATCTGAACTCAATGCCATATTCTTTACTACCTACCCGTTGCTGTCGAGTTGATTCTGACTCATAGCAACCCTATAGGACAGAGTAATGCTGCCCCCACAGAGTTTCCAAGGAGCGCCTGGTGGATTCCAACTGCCAAACTTTTGGTCAGCAGCCATAGTTCTTACCCACTATGCCACCAGGTTTTCCTCCATATTCCTTAGAGATAAGTAAATTATTATCTGGACAGGTTCATTCATTGATTTTCTTGAATCAGTTTTGGTCATTTTTGTTTTTCCTAATAATCATGCATTTTTTGATACTGTACATGGGATTCTTTCATTCTTCCTGACATCTTCCTTAGGTGTGGGTGCACTCTCGTTCTCGCTCCTGATACTGTGCATCTAGCTGTTAGTCTAAATTAAATGTGGGGGACATCTGTCTCTCTTTTTTTTTAATTTAATTTTATTTTTGGTGAAAATACACACATCGAAACATGTAAAACATGCTCCCATTTAACAATTTTTACAAACATCATTAATGACATTGGTTACATTCTTCACATTGTCTCAACAGTCTCTTTATTTTTGCTCTAGTTATTTCACCTCCATTAATTTAGACTCACTGCCCCCTATACTTCTCATCTATGCTTCAGAGTTACTGCTGTCCCATTGGTCTCGTATAGGTTTTTTAGAAGAGCAAAATACTTAAGGTGACATTCTTTACTTCTTTAGCTAAACTTTTTTTTTAATTTAAAGATGAATTCAGGGGATAGTTTCAGTTAAAGGTTTGAAGAATACCCCGAGTGTCTTAGTCATCTAGTGCTGCTATAACAGAAATACCACAAGTGGATGGGTTTAACAAAGAAATGTGTTTCTTCACAGTAAAGTAGGCTAAAAGTTCAAATTCAGGGTGTTAGCTCCAGGGGAAGGCTTTCTCTCTTTGTCGGCTCTGGAGGAAAGTTCTCGTCCTCAATCTTCCTCTGGCTGAGGAGCTTCTTAGATGCAGGGACCCTGGGTCCAAAGGATGCGCTCTGCTCCTGCTACTGCTTTCTTGGTGGCATAACGTCCCCACTCTCTTCTTGCTTCCCTTTCCTTTTATCTTTTTTTTTTATCTCTTGGGAGATAAAAGGTGGTGTAGGCCACACCCCAGGGAAACTCCCTCCACATTAAATCAGGGAGATGACCTGAGTAAGGGTGGTGTTACAATCCCACCCTAATCCTCTTAACATAAAACTACAATCACAAAATGGAGAACAACCACATAATACTGGGAATCACGGCCTAACCAAGTTGACACATATTTTTCGGGGGACACAAATCAATCCATGACACCGAGTCAATAGTCTCAGAGGTTTCTTCAGCCCCAATGAGCTCAGTAAGTCTGGATTCTTTGGGAATTTGATGGTTTGTTCTACACTTTTTCCCTTTCTCTCAGAATCTGTCTATTGTGTCTCCAATTGAAACATTTGACTATGGTAGCCAGGAACCATTCATTCAGTTCTTCTGGTCTCATGTTAGAGAAAGCAGTAGTTCATGGAGGCAATTAGTCCTATGGTCCAGTTGCTTCTCTGATTCTTGATTTTCTTACTCTTTTGCTCCAGGAGAATAGAGACCAATTGTTGCATCTTGGGTGGCTGCTTACAAGCTTTTAAGATTCCAGACACTACTCATCAAACTGGGATATAGAACAGAATCTTTTAAAACAGTATTATACCAATTGGCTGGATTGTCCCGGGAGACCACAACCCTAATTCTTCCAATCAAGAAAACTAGTCTTGTGAGGTGTTTGGTTATGGCTAAATAGTATCAACAGCTGTAGTCCTTTTTTTTTAGTTGCCATTATGCCAAAATTCCATATAACATATATAACATTTGCCAATTCATGCTTTTTCTTATGTACAGCTTAGAGATATCACTTACATTAGTCAAGTTGTGCAATTTTCACCCATGTTCAGTGTCACCTTTCCCACCACCATAAACAAAAAGTCACTGCTACCTAGAAAATGATTCCTCCCTACACACCTGGTAACCATTAATAATCTTTGGTCTTTATATCTTTACCTATTCTTGTCATTTCATAAAAGTGAGGTTAGACGATTTTTGTGATTGACTTATTTCATTCAACATAATGTTTTCAAGGTTCATCCATGTTGCAGCATGTATCAGCACCTCAATTTTCTTTATGGCTCAGTAGTATTCCATTTTATGTATGTACCACATTTTGTTTATCCATTCATTGGTTGATGGGCACTCAGGTTTTTTCCTTTTTTTTGCTATTGTGAGCAGTGCTGCAATGAACATAGGTATGCATATGTCTGTTCCTGTCGCTTCTTTTAGATCCCTAGGGTATATACCTAGGAGTGGAACTGCTGGGTCATGTGGTGGTTCTATTTGTGATCTTTTGATGCATTACCATACTATTTGCCATGACAGTTATACCATTTTACATTCCCACCACCAATAAGAGACCCAATCTCCCCCACATCCTTGCCAACATTTATTATTTCCTGTTTTGTTTTTTTTTTTAATCAATTCCATTCTAGTAAGGGCGAAGTGATTTGCATCTCTTTACTACTAATAACAATGAGCACATTTTCATGTATTTACACGTGTCTCTTCTTATAATGGGACTTTTAAAGAAGCAGGTCTGGAATTTATTAATTATACTATTTTTTCTCCTTTTTATTTTTTCTTTCTAATTGTTACTGCTTTTAGTTTAATCCTCAATCCATTAATTCCCTTTTTACTTTCAAAAATTTTACAAAACCCATTTGATTACCATAGTGCTGTGTGTGTTTCCTGAAATAGGAAATAATAAGCAGTAATACATATTGCTCACTAACTATACTCGAGGAGCACTTCTAAACATATGGCATGTGTTACCTTATTTAGAGAGCAATGGTTAAGTGCTCAGCTGCTAACCAAAATGTCAACAGTTCAAACCCACCAGCCACTCCATAGTAGAAAGATGTGGCAGTCTGCTTCCATAAAGTTTACAGCCTTGAAGACCCTACTGGGCAGTTTTACCATGTCCTATAGAGTTTCTGACACAGTGGTGAAGAGCTACAGCTGCTAACCAAAAGGTCAGCAGTTCTAATCCACAAGCTGCTCCTTGGAAGGCATATGCGACAGTTCTACTCTGTCCTATAGGGTGGCTAAGAATTGGAATTGACTCACTAGAGTCGCTATGAGTTGGAGGAACCAACTTGACAGATTGTTTTTTTTTTTTTGGTTTTATGATCTTATTTAATACTCATAGTCATCATAAAACAAGGCTGTTATTTATTTTCTTTCCATTTTATATATGAGGAAACTGAGGCTTAGAAAGGTCAACCTGCCCAAAGTTACAATTGGTAACAAGTGGTATAACTGGATTTCCAATTATCTGATTCAAGAGCCAGCAATTTTAACCAGCCTGTTATGATTCAATTGTATCTCTAAGTGCTTACTATTGCTTTTCTTTCACTCTGTTTACTTTAGAATTTCTCTGACACAGAAATACATTGAGATCCTATGGAAATTCAAAGCCTTTTCATTTATTTATTTGATTTCACCATTCATGAATCTGACAAGTACTAGGTTGGTGTTCCATTTTACAAGTGAAGAATGCCCATAGAAGGAAACTCTACTCCACGTGTGGTATTGCAAGAGATGGAGTGGGCTTTGGGAAGGCTCTGAAACCTCCTTAGAGCCTGCATCTTGTGGTTAACCTCAAAGGTAAACACCATGTTTACAATATGCTAAGTACTCTTGGATTGTTAGGATAGATATGATAAAGAGTAGGGTTCCTATTATTAGCTTATAGAGAAGTGGTTTAATGAATTATAGCTATAATATATGTCCCCTTGCTATTGAAAAAAAATGCTCATTTACATGTGGTAATATTTCTTTACCACCCTAAGTAGGGATCTAATAGAGCTAATGGCTTGGATTTAAATTAATGAAGCATACATGATGTGACTAGGATTTCGTATATTTACTTGAAATATTTGTCAATATTTGCTAGCGATTTTTGCATGCACTGTATCGGGCTTTGTGCCAGTGGTGGGTGCCTAGGCTTGTTTAAAAGATAGATAATGAGTAAAAAACGTTTAATTTATTTGGGATTTTTAACAAATAAAAAGATATCCAATTTGTTGTTCCTAGCTTTTAAATAGCAACGGTTTTAGAGATTACTTGAATTTCTCTCTTCATCCAACACATGCTGGGAGAGGCAACAGAACATTGGGTATTTATGAAATGTTGTTCTTCAATACATATTAAGATTTGGTAACTAACAGTAGGGATAATTATGAATGTTCACTAATGGGATGTCTTTTTTGCTGTTATATCTTCAATGGTGGAATGAGATCTTGAAGAAAGTATTGCAGATTGGGGGGTGGGGTAGGTCACAGTCTAAACTATTGCAGTGCAAACAGAAAGATTTCATATATAGAGCATTTAGGAATTCTCACAACTAGCTGTTTACCCTCACTCCCAGGAAAGCATGTATTTCCTGTTCTCAGTACAAGTTACATTCCCATAATTCAGTTCTATCTTCCCACATATAGAGAGAATCCTATAATTAGGGACTGTAAAGATGAGAAGGTTGAGGTTATCTAAATTAACTCTTTTCTTTCAAATGAAGAAACTGAAGCCCAGAGAGGGAAAGCAGCTTGTCCAAAGTCACACAGAAAATTCATGACAATACTTGGGCTGGACCCTTGCTCCTATCAGATTTTCTCTAGTAAAACCAGGGTGAATCTCCAGTTGGTACAATCAGTGCAGTTGCACCCGTTGTTTACTGCTGGCTTCTGATTTGCATCTGTTCTGATTACTGTCTTCCTGCCACATTGTAATTGTTGTTAGATGCTGTTAAGTTGGTTCTGACTCATAGCAACCCCGTGCGATGGAACAGAACTGCCCTATACAGTTTTGTTGGCCGTCCTATGGATCACTGTGAATTAGAATGGACTATGAACTTGACAGCAGTTTTTTTGTTTTTTTTTTTAAATCTTTATGGAAGCAGGTCATCAGTTCTTTCTCCCACAGAGCCACTGGGTGGTTCTAATCACCAACGTTTCGGTTAACAGCTGAGTACTTAACTGTTGAGCCACCAGGGCTACTCGTCTTTGTGCCATAAAAAAAAAAAAAAAAAATTTTTTTTTTATACCTACTGTTAAATATTTTGAATATCATACTGACAACACTATACTTTAAAGAATAATTTTAACATGAGTTTGGATTTAAAAAAAATAAATTTAGCCTGTGCTCTAAGGTCCAGAAAGCATGACTTTGATAATTTTAGGAACGTGCACAGTATTTTTAAACAGCCACATATGCACACATAAACACACACAATCAAAATGATTAGTCACATTTTTCAGGACTCTCAGAGCAAGCCTTTATCTGTGAATGGGTATATGAATCCTGGTCTTAATGAATACATCTCTCTCTAAACACTCATCTCCTGAGCAAATGGGAGTCCTGTTTTGGTCATCTAAGACATTTAGGTGCTCCATATCTGTTCTTCTATGTAATCCAAATATCACCATCATGTTTGTTATGTCTTTCTGTATGATTAACAACACATGGTCTGTTGGCAGAGTCCTACTAAGATAGGTTCTTAGTGTAGTTCACTAGAAACAAAAACTTAGCTTTTATCGGGAGATGGGCCTGGTGGAGAAGTTCCAGCTCTTTCTTACCTGTGAACAGAGGAGGTTGAATTTAATCAATGTCTTGCAAATGTCCAAGTGACATAGATAAAACAAATAAAAATGATTCTTAGCCAGCTTGGATGTCTCAAGCTCTGCCCACCTGGTCTCCTGTCCATCTTCAAAATGGAACATCCCTCAAGATTCAGCAGGTTGGAAATCCCTGGATTAGATGCTCTCCCAGGCCTTTGCTGCCACTAACAATTTATGACTCTGACATAGGCCATTGCCATGCACAGTTACTCAGGAAAAGAATAGAATAATTAAGCTAAGCCAGTGGTTCTTAAAGAGTGATCCAAGGGCCAGCAGGATCAACATCTCCTGGGAACTTGTTAGAATTACAAATTCTCAGCCCCACCCCAGACCTCCTGAATCAGAGACTCTGGAGGTGAAGCCCAGAGGCCTCTATTTCAATGGGCCCTCTTGATGATTCTGATAACCACTGGATTAAATAAGAGTAAGAATATCTGCTAATAGGGGGAAGCAAAACCCAGAGCTGGGAAAAATAATCCAAAAGTCTGAACTATATGAAGAAGAACATGGCATCAGGTTTGGAGGAAGACTTTTTAATAACCTGTGATAAGCAGATGAAACAATCTTGTTTGCCAAAAGGAAAGAGGGCTTGAAGTACTTGCTGATGAGTATCAAAGACTACAGCCTTTAGTATAGATTACACCTCAACATAAAGAAAGAGGAAGACTCTCAACAAGATGGATTGACACAGTGGCTGTAACAATGGGTTCAAACATACCAATGATTGTGAGGATGGCACAGGATCAGGCAGTGTTTTGTTCTCATGTACATAGTGTAGCTATGAGTCAGAACTGATTCAACAACAACAGCAAAACAAACACCTAGCAACAACAACAAAACCCAAAACTATACTTATCTCAATATCCAAGGAGTTTAAGGATAGGCCAGTCCAGGGCTCATATGGTAACAAGATGACAGTGTAAGGCTTCCAGATTCTTTCCATCCTTCTGCTGTGCTATCCTTGGTAGGTAGCATTGTGTTACTTTGCTTAACACCCAGATTTCATGTTTTCTGTCCAGGCAGGAAGGTGAAGGAAATGCAAAAGGTGAGGAATTAAATGATCTTATCTAAAGGAGGCATTGCCTTTAATGTTTGCGAAGGGACACTGTGCTCAAGGACTTCCATCTATACCTCCTTTGCAAACCCTACGTCATGTGGTCATTCTCAGTAAATACAAAGCTGAGATCTGCAGGACTGAATTTCCTGAATCAAGGAAAGCAAGGGCAAGAACAAGGGCATGGGTAAAGCTGGCCACATCAGAGTTCCTGAATATCCTCTGTAGCCACCAGTTTTACTGAAGATGGATCTAGGAGGTAATGGATGACAAAGCAGTGGCAGGTGCTCTCTAATAAGATTTAGATCACTTTCTTGTCTCACCTACTCCTTCTACTCAAAGAACAAAAAAACAGGGATCATAAAGAGAGCTCTGGCTGCTCAGTGGTTAAGAGCTTAGCTGCTAACCAAAATCTTGGCAGTTCAAATCCACTAGCTGCTCCTTGGAAACCCTACAGGGAAGTTCTACTATGTCCCATAGGGTCGCTATGAGTCAGAATCAACTTGACGGCAATGAGGTTTTTGAAAGAGAAATCATGGAGGGATTTTAAGAAAAACAACCTCACGGCGCTCTGGTGCTTGGAGCTGGCAAAGGTGAAGCAAGGAGCTCTCTGGGACAGAAGACATCAAGGCCACTCTCCATGGGACTATAAGGTGAACATTACCTGGGGGACGTTCTGATGGGTGTCACTCTCCTGTGGCCATATATGTCCACTCTCTTGGACACAGCTGTGATTGGAACATTAGTAAACAGAAATTGGAACAATCGGTCTCATCTGTCAGTCCCACTACCAGAATGTGGCTTCTTTTCCCTCTTCTTCCCCTGTGGGTTCACCTCGCCCACATTCCCTATAACCTAAAAACAAATGTTTTCTACTTAGCACAACAAATAAGTTTTCTGTGAGCTTCATCTTAACTTTCCCTTCAATTTAAGCTTCAGCTGAAATAGATTTTGTTGATAATCTCTGCCCTCCTTATGTGGTTTAAAGAGGTGAATTTACATACTTGTTAGTTGAAAGAAAATAAAATCCTGAGTTGAAATAATTCCTCCTCACAAACAGTATTTACACAGGACTTCTGAAGTAGGTGAAATCAATAGCAATACAGGTGAAGAGGGCAGGGCCTCCAACAACACCTCACAGTCATCTGTGGCTTGTGTGGGAAATGGCCAGTAATCCTGGTGACTAAGTGTGCAGAGAACTCTTATTTCATTATTCAGACCTTGGGAATTGGAGTAAATTCAGTTAATCTCCATAGCTTTCTGCCAAATACAATGAGTGACCAAGATGCCTTCACTATATGAATATGGTTTGTTTTGCTTTTTAAAATCATACAAGGTAAGCACTAACCCAGCAGAAACATTCTAAAATGAAATAAAAGATGGGAAATAATACTGTATCAGTCTTCTTGAGACTGAGAACCACTTATGAAATAACTTCTCCAACCATGGGTCAGAAGATTAGCTTTAGTACTAATTCGTTGGAAGAAATCTTTTGAGAAACTATGAAAGGTTAAAATAAGGCAAAAGTTCCTTTTCTCCCCTCATTCTTCAACCTACCCCTCAATAAAACAAAGTGTCCAGGTGTCACTACACCCCTCTTTTTTCTTCTGTTTGCATACAGCAACTTGGTCCCCACCCCCACCCTCATTTCAAGCATTCCCTTGGGTCTTGGGTGGGCTCCAAAGTGGATAGTCACGGGTGACTTCGATTCAGGCCTCCAGAGACCACCATGAAGTTCTCTAATTTCCAGGATTCTGAGAAGGCTGTTGACACCATGTCTAAAATTTCACCACAGAAATCAGTTTAGTTACTGGAGATGTCAGTGCTCTGTCCCCCAATTTTTTCTTGAAAATACGAACAGTGCTGGAGAGAGTGCTCATGAAGTCTCCAACTCCCCAGTGTAGCAGATGCAATCAATTCCTGAGGCCTGTCAGGGCAGTCTAAGAGCAAGGATTGAAGAATTGCAGGGCATATGGCCTCCTTAATCCAAAAACGTGCCAATGGTCCAAGATGTGAACAGAGACAAGCTTCAGAAAGTGAATTTCTGTTTGGAAGGGGGCAATGGAACCAGTAGCTAATTCATTAATTTGCTAAGTGCTGGGAGCAGAGCAGAGGAATTAGCACAGAGCTCATACAGTGGTGAAAAGTGTGGGGTGGATGGAGCTTAGGGCCTGTGGGTAGAGTGTAGAGATACAGGAGATGGCTAACTGGGGAAGATTTTTGTGTGTAAACAGGAAACCAAAACATGTGGGTGTGTGTATGTGTAACAGGAATGACAATAAAACGGCCACATTTGTCAGTATGGAATATGGTAAGAACAGAGAGAAACTGGGTGCAGTGGTGGTTCTGTGATGGAATTACTACCATCCATGCTGGAGACCTCGGTTCAATTCCTGATTGGCCAAGCTACCTCACACACAGCTACCACCTGTCTATCAGTGAGGACTTGCCTGTTGCTATGTTGCTGAACAGATTTCACTCATCTCCAGGCTAGGATGAACCAGGAAAAAGATCTGGTGATTCACTTCTGAAAACCAGCCAATGAAGCCAATCATGGGCATGGCACAGGACTAGGCGATTTTTTTGTTCTGCTGTGCATAGGTTGGACATGAGTTAGAGGCTGACTCGACAGCAGCTAACAGCAACAACAGAGAGAAACTAGTGGCGAGAGGCCAGAAGGTAGATGATTCCAATAGTCCAGCAAAGACACGAAGATCTGAGCAGAAGCAGGCACAGTGAGGAGTAAGAGGGGCTGCCAGATTGAGCAGAGATTTCTGACAGGGTCCCCTGTTTCTTTTATTTCAGCCCAAATACACAAAAACCCATATTGTGCTCCAGTGCAGGGAAAGGGGATACAGGGTGCTGCAGAAGTCCAAGGAGAGGCGTGTGGCCTGCCATGGGTGAGCGAGGGTGGGAGAGGGGAAGCAGTAGCTGAACTGAGGCTGAAAAACTGCATCAAGAGTTGACTCTAACTCATGCCAACCCCATGTGTGTCAGAGTAGAACTGTACTCCATAGAGTGTTCACTGGCAGATTTGTGGAAAGTAGATGGCCAGGCCTTTCCTCTGAGGTGCCTATGGTTGGACTCAAACCTCCAACCTTTCAGTTAGCAGCCAAACACATTAACTGTTGGCACCACCGAAGGACTCCTGAAAACTCCATAGGAGTTAGCTAGGCAGGTGGAGTGGGGTGGAGCCTAGGATGACATTGGGGGAGATAGTTGTTTTAGGTAGGGCAACAGCTCGCCCAAAGCCTGTAAGATGGGAGAGAACTGGAGGCGGGGCCAAGATGGTGGGGTAGTCAGACACTTCCTGTGGTCCGTCTTACAGTGAAGACCTGAAAAAAACAAGTTGTTTATATATGACAATGTAGAAGCCCTGAACATCAAAGGCAAAGTTGAGGAATTGAACCGAGCAGCAGGGCGAGGGAGTGAGGGGTCAGAAGCAGTGAGGAGTTGGCAGACCTGACCCAGTGGGAACTGGCACCCTGCAGGCTGGATCTGCTGCTGTGGGTGGTGAGGCAATGATGCTGAACAGATTTCACTGAACTTCCAGACTAAGATGAACCAGGAAAAAAAAATCGGTGTTTGGGAAGTGTTTTCCACATTGGGAGAGACCAAGCGGCAGAGAGTCCAGAACCAGTGAAAAGCTGAGCTCAATTGGCAAAAGATAAGTACATGCATGTAACCTACCACTTGGGTCAAAAACCACCCCTTTGGGAAAAACCTCTCTCCCATTTACCTGCCCCCTCCCTGCTCTGAACCTGATCTGGTCTGGCTTCAGAAATTGCCATGTGTCCTGGGCTGGAAGTAGGACCCATCACACTCCCTGAGCCGTTCTGATGGCCTTGAAGAGGGAACAAGTTAGCAAACAGGAAAAAATAATCTGTCACCATCCCTAGGCCAGGAACTTAGCACAGGCACAGCTCCTTTGCCTAGGCACAGGCATTAGGGATCCATGGACTTTGAATGCCTTTCACCCCTGCATAGACCTGTGTGGGCTCATTTCAACAGTGTAGACCCTTGTTACCACAGTACAACAGGGTATATACATGAAGCTCAACTTCAACTGTATCAGCTATATGGTGGAGTAGCAGACTCGTGACATTTGGCATTGCTCTGCCCATTAAGCAGGGTCCTTACTTACCCATATCAGGGGCCTGAGGACTGGTACCTTCACCCTTGCCACCTAGCCACCCTCAGCAGGGGTCCAGGAATAAGTGGGGCCTCCCAGTCCTTACAGCCAACAGCATTGGATGCCCATAATCCAGCTGTGATACTACCTATGCGCTCTAGGAAACAGGGACATGTTTTCCTCCTAGACAGTCGGGGATAGCTGTCAGCCCCCTGCCTTGCTTTGCTCAGCACTTGACCCCCTACTGTGGCCAGATATCTTTTGCCTTCACCAATCAACCCTGCCCATCTAGGACTGTAGGTAAGAGCTTACATCACACATTTGGTGACCAACTACCTGGACATCTGAGCCGAATCCATACTAGAAAAGTTAATGGACTCCTGGGCTCACATATGTGGTAATAGAACAAACCACCTGGTGACAGGGCATAAGAGTGTCTAAGGTCAAAAATCAAACTAGCTCACACAAGCAGTCTATTTCAGCATATCAAAACAAAACAAGAAACGAGGACACAGTAAGCAAACATAAAACATAAATATAATAACTTACGATGGCTCAGAGACAGGAGTCAATATCAAACCACAAAAAGAGGCAGAACGTGATGGCTTCAGCAAGCCCCCAAAGCAATGAATCAAGAAATATTCCAGAGGAAGGGAATTTCTTGGAATTATTGGAGGGAGAATACAAAAGATTATTATACAGAACTCTTTAAGAGATCAGGAAGGAGATCAAGCAAAATGCAGAACAAGCCAAGAAACACACACACACGAAGCAAAAGAGGAACTTTAAAGATTATAGAAGAGCATAATGACAAATTTAATAGGCTACAAGAATCCATAGATAGACAGCAAACAGAAATCCAGAAGATTAACAATTAAATTTCAGAATTATGCCACTCAATAGAAAGTAATAGGAGCAGAATTGAGGCAATGGAAGTCAGAATTAGTGAGATTGAAGATAAAGCACTTGACACCAACTTATTTGAGGAAAAATCAGATGAAAGAATTAAAAAAAAAAAAAACCCTAAGAATTATGTGGGACTATTTTTTATATCAAAGGAATAACCTACTAGTGATTGGAGTACCTGAAGGGGTGGGGAGATAATAGAAAATACAGAAAGAATTGTTGAAGATTTATTGGCAAAAAACTCCCTGGTATCATGAAAGATAAAAAGATATCTACCCAAGATGCTCATCAAACCCCACACAAGGTAGACCCCAAAAGAAAGTCACCAAAAAAATTATAATCAAACTTGCCAAAACCAAAGATAAAGAGAGAATTTTAAGAGTGGTCAGGGTTAAACAAGAAACCACCTACAAGACGAGTCAATGAGACTAAGCCCAGGCTACTCAGCAGAAACCAGGCAGGCAGGAAGGCAACGGGATGACATATATAAAGACTTGAAGGAAAAAAATTACCAGCCAAAAATTATATATCCACCAAAACTGTCTCTGAGATATGATTATGAAATTAGGGCATTTCCAGATAAACAGAAGTTTAAGGAATTTGTAAAAACCAAACCAAAATTACAAGAAATATTAAAAGCAGTCTTCCAGTTAGCAAATCAATAACATCAAATTACAATCCAAGACTAGAACACAGGACAGAGCAACCAGATATCAACCCAGATAGGGAAGTCACAAAAATAAACCAAAACTAAAACATTGAAAATAGGGAAACAGAGATGTCAATATGTAAAAGACGACAACATTAAAACAAAAAAGAGGGAATAAAAAAATGTAGTCATAGATCTTTCATATGGAGAGGAAGTCAAGGTGATATAAAAAAATAAAAGATTGGTTTAAACTCAGAAAAATAGAGTAAATATTAAGGTAACTGCAAAGGAAACTAACAATTCTACATATCAAAATAAAAACAAGAAAAGCAAAGACTTAGCAAATAAAAAATCAACGACAATGAAAAAGATGAAAAGACAATATGTAAAGAAAAACCACTCAGCACAGAAAATTAAGTGGAACAAAGAAACTGTCAACAACACACAAAAAAAGGCATCAAAATGACAGCACTAAATTCATACCTGTCAATAATTATGCTGAATGCAAATGGAGTAAATGCACCAATAAAGAGACAAAGAGTGGCAGAATGGATTAAAACACAAGATCTGTCTATATGCTGCCTACAGGAGAACACCTTAGACTTAACGACACAAACTAAAACTCAAAGAATGGAAATATATATATATACATATATACACACACACACATATCAAGCAAACAACAATCAGAAAAGCGTAGGAGTGGCAATATTAATCTCTGACAAAATAGACTTTAAAGCAAATCCACCACAAAGGATAAGGAAGGACACTATAAAGGGTCAATACACCAGGAGGATATAACCATGATAAATATTTATGCACCCAATGACAGGGCTCCAAAATACACAAAACAAACTCTACCCGCATTGAAAAGAAAGATAGACAACTCCACAATAATAGTAGGAGAATTCAACACACCACTTTTGGTGAAAGACAGAACATCCAGAAGGAAGCTCAGTAAAGACACAGAAGATCTAAATGCCACAACCAGCAACCAAGTATAGTTTCTTTTCCAACGCACATGGAACATTCTCCAGAATAGACCATATATTAGGTCATAAAGCAAGTCTTAACAGAATCCAAAGCATTATTACAAAGCACCTTTTCTGACCATAAAGCCATAAAAGTTGAAATCAATAACAGAAAAAGCAAGAAAAAAATATATATGGAAACTGAACAGCACCTTATTCAAAAACCACTGGGTTATAGAAAAATTAAGGATGGAATAAAGAAATTCACAGAATCAAGTAAGAATGAAAACACATCCTACCAAAACCTTTAGGACACAGCAAAAGCAGTGTTCAGAGGTTAATTTATAGCAATAAATGAACAATGAAAAAAGAAGACAGGGCCAAAATCAAAACATTAACACTACAACTAGAACAAATAGAAAGAGAGCAGTGAAAGAAGCTCTCAAGCAACATAAGAAAACAAATAAAAATTAGAGCAGAATTAAATGAAGTAGAGAACAGAAAAACAATTGAAAGAGATAACAAGACCAAAAGCTAGTTCTTTGAAAAGATTAACAAAATCAATAAGCCATTGGCCAAACTGACAAAAGAAAAACAGGAGAGGAAGCAAATAACCCAAATAAGAAATGAGATGGACTATATCACAACAGACCCAACTGAAATTAGAAGAATCATAACAGAACACAATGAACAATTATACCCTAACAAATTTGAAAACCTAGAAGAAATGGATGAATTTCTAGAAGCACACTACCTACCTAAACTAACACAAACAGAGGTAGAACAACTAAATAAACCCATAACAAAAGAAGAGATAGAAAAGGTGATTAAAAATTCCCAACACAAAAAAAGCTCTGGCCCTGAGGACTTCACTCGAGAATTCTACCAACCTTTTAGAGAAGAGTTGACACCACTACTCCTAAAGATATTTCAGAGCATAGAAAAGGCTGGAATACTCCCAAGCTCATTCTATGAAGCCACCATAACCCTGATACCTAAACCATGTAAAGACGCCACAAAAAAAAAAAGAAAATTACAGACCTATATCCCTCATGAACTTAGACGCAAAAATCCTCAATAAAATTCTAGTCAAAAGAATTCAACAACATATCAAAAAAAAAATTCACCATGACCAAGTGGGATTCATACCAGGTATGCAGGGATGGTTCAACATTAGAAAAACAATCAATATAACCCATCACATAAATAAAACAAAAGACAAGAACCCCATGATCTTATCAATTGATGCAGAAAAGGCATTGGACAAAGTCCAACACCCATTCATGATAAAAAACTCTCAGCAAAATAGTAATAGAAGGGAAATTCCTCAACATAATTAAGGATATTTATACAAAAAAAAAAAGCCAACAGCAATATCATCCTAAATGGAGAGAGTATGAAAAGCATTCCCTTTGAGATCGAGAACCAGACAAGGATGCCCTTTTCACCACTCTTATTCAACATTGTGCTGGAGGTCCTAGCCAGGACAATTAGGCTAGAAAAAGAAATAAACGGCATCCAAATTAGTAAAGAAGAAGTAAAAGTGTCTCTATTTGCAGATGATATGGTCTTTTTTTTTTTATGGTCTTATACACACCCCAAAGAATCCACAAGAAATAACAGAAGATTTCAGCAAAGCATCAGGATACAAGATAAACATACAAAAATCAGATGGATTCCTCTACAACAACAAAGAAAACTTTGAAGAGGATATCATCAAATCAATACCATTTACAGTAACCCCCAAGAAGATAAAATACTTAAGAATAAATCTAATCAGAGACATAAAAGACCTATACAAAGAAAACTACAAGACGCGACTGCAAGAAACCAAAAGAGACTTATGTAAGTGAAAAAACATATCTTGCTCATGGATAAGAAGACTCAACATTGTGAAAATGTCTATTCTACCCAAAGTAATCTACAGATACAATGCAATCCCAATCCGAATTCCAATGGCATTTTTTAAGGAGATGGAGAAACAAATCACCATCTTCATATGGAAGGGGAAGAGGCCCCAGATAAGCAAAGCATTACTGAAGAAGAAGAAAGTGGGAGGCCTCAAGCTACCTGATTTCAGAACCTATTATACCGCCAAGATAGTTAAAACAATAGATACATAGACCAATGGAACAGAATTGAGAGTCCAGAAATAAATTCATCCACCTATGAGCAGCTATATTTGACAAAGGACCAAAGTCCGCTAAGTGGGGAAAAGACAGTTTCTTTAACAAATGGTGCCAGCATAACTGAATCAAAACCCCCCAGTGCCGTCTATCCATCTGCAAAAAGATGAAACAAGAACGATACATCACACCATGCACAAAAACTAACTCAAAATAGATCAAAGACCTAAATATAAAAACTAAAATGATAAAAACCATGCAAGAAACAATAGGTACAACGCTAGGAGCCCTAATACATGGCATAAACAGAATACAAACCATAACTAACAATGCACAAACAGCATGAGAGAAACTAGATAACTGGGAGCTCCTAAAAATCAAACCCTTATGCTCATCAAGAGACTTCACCAAAAGAGTAAAAAGAAAACCTACAGACTGGGAAAAGATTTTTGCCAATGCAAATTTGATCAGAGTCTAATCTCTAAAATCTACAAGATTCTGCAAAACCTCAACAACAAAAAGAAAACAACCCAATTTAAAAATTGTCAAAGGATATGAACAGGCACTTCACCAGAGAAGACATTCAGATGGCTAACAGATACATGAGGAAATGCCCACAATCATTACCCATTACAGAAATGGAAATCAAAACTACAAGATAACCTCTCACCCCAACAAGGCTAGTATTAATCCAAAAAAACACAAAATAATAAATGTTGGAGAGGTTATGGAGAGACTGGGACACTTACACATTGCTAGTGGGAATGTAAATGGCACAAGCACTTTGAAAATTAATTTGGCACTTCCTTAAAAAGCTTGAAATAGAAGTACCATATGATCCAGCGATCCTACTCCTTGGAATATATCCTAAAGAAATAAGAGCCCCCACATGAATAGTATATGCACTCCTAAGTTCAATGCAACACTGTCCACAATAGGAAAAAGTTGGAAACAACCTAGGTGCCCATCAGTGGATGAACGGATAAAGAAATTATGGTATATTCACACAATGGTATACTACGCAACAATAAAGAACAACTATGAATTTGAGAAACATCTCCTAACATGGAGGAATCTGGAAGGCATTATGCTGAGTGAAATTAGTCAGTAGCAAAAGGACAAATATCATATGAGACAACTATTATAAGAACTCAAGGAAAGGTTTAAATGCAGAAGAAAACATTCTTTGAAGGTAACTAGGATGGGGAGGAAAGGAGAGGGGTATTCACTAACTAGACAGCAGACAAAAAAAAAAAAAGAATTATCTTAGACGAACTAAAAGACAACACACCATATGGGGGAAGTCAGCACAACTGGACTAAACCAAAATCAAAGAAGTTTCCTGAATGCAACCAAACACTTCAAGGGACAGAGTAGCAGGGACAGGGGTCTGGGGGCCATTATTTCAGGGGAAAGTAGGCCAACTGGCAAAACAAACTTTATTAAGAAAATGTTCTGCATCCCACTTTGTTGAGCGGCATCTGGGGTCTTAAAAGCTAGCAAGTGGCCATATAAAAAAAAAAAATTTTTTTTTTTTTTTTTTTTTTTTATGGGATGCATCAATTAGTCCCAACCCACCTGGAGCAAAGGAGAATGAAGACCACCAAAGAAACAAGGAAAATATTAGCCCAAGAGACAGAAAGGGCTATATAAACCAGACAGTCCATCAGCCTGAGACCAGAAGAACTAGATGGTGCCTGGCTACCACAAATGGCTACCCTGACAGGGAACACAACAGAGAGTCCCTGATGGAGCAGAAGAAAAGTGGGGTGCAGAACTCAAATTCTAGTAAAAAGACCAGGCTTACTGTCCTGACTGAGACTGTAGGGACCTTGGAAGACATGGCCCCCGGACTCTCTGTTAGCCCCAAACTAAAACCATTTCTGAAGCCAACTCTTCAGACGAAGATTGCACTGGATTATAAGACATAAAGCGATACTCATGGATAGTGTGATTCTTAGCTTAAGTAGATACATGAGACTAAATGGGCAGCTGTTGCCTGGATTCAAGATGAGAAGGCAGAAAGGGACAGGACCTGGTTGAATGGACACTGGAAATCTGGAGTGGAAAGGAGAAACATGCTCTCACATTATTGGGAGAGCAACTAAAAAAAAAAAAAAAAATTTTTTTTTTGGTCATGTAAAAATGTGTGTATAAATTTGTGTATGAGAAACTGACTTGAACTGTAAACTTTACTTAAAGCACAATAAAAACAGGAAAAAAAAATGGGGGAGAGCCCCTAACTGCTAGTGGTGTTGTAAAAGGCAGCAAGGACTTCCATGCTGCCCCTCAGATCCCCAGCTGCCACAGTAGCATCGGGGTCTTGGGAGGTCCTATGTGGAGAGCTATGACCAATGATCAGAGAGGTTTTAGTCTCTGTGTTAAGGGTGATGTAGGAAATGCTCTTTCATTGTCTTTAAATGTGTCTGTGAGGATTTTCTGCCAATTCAGATGGAAGCTCCAATTGCAGGTAAAGAATGCTACAGTTTATGGAATGCAATTAGAAACAGGAGTAACGCGATTTACCCAGCATGTTCATTCCCTAGGGCAGCTGAAGCCAAGTCCCACAAGCTGGGTGGCTGAAAACAGCAGAAATGTATTGACTAACATTTCTGGAGGCTAGAAGTCTAAAATCAAGGCATCAGCAGGGCCGTGCACTCCTTGAAGGCTCTAGGGGAGGAATTCCTTCTTGCCTCTCCAAGTGGTCCTTGGCTGTGGCAAGATAACTTGTCTCTGCCTTTGTTGTCACATGGCTGTCTTCCCTTTGTGTTCTTGTCTCTGGGTCTCTTCTCTTTTACGAGGGCAGCAGACACACAGATCAGGATTCATCCTGCTCCAGTATGACCTCATGTTTTTAACTATTTACATCTGTAATATATTACTTTTCCAAATGAGGTCACCCTCACAGACATGGGTGGTAAGAACCTGAACATAACTTTATGGGGGTCACAAATCAACCCATAACAGTGGGAGAGAGATGCTTTACATGTCTGGCAATTTTTTTTTTTTTAGTTAAATATTTTACATTTCAGTCAACTTAGGAATTATTCAAAATTGTGCATGTCATAAGATCTTAACAATGGTTTATTTCAGGACATTTTTTTGAACTGGGCTTGAAAGAATTACTTAATATTTTCCACTTAATTTGACCCTGGGGGAAAAGAACTTTAAGAATTCTCACTCTACAAAAAGATAATTTTCCTCCCCAGTACACACGACTTTAAAGAAAAAATTAATTCTGCTATAGAAATACATAAAACCAGAGACGTAAAAGACCTATACAAAGACAAGGTATTACTGCAAGAAACCAAAAGGGACCTACACAAGTGCAAAAACATACCTTGCTCATGGATAGGAAGACTTAACATTGTAAAAATGTCTATTCTACCAAAAGCCATCTATATATACAATGCAATTCTAATCCAAATCTCAATGACATTTTTTAATGAGATGGAGAAACAAATCACCACCTTCATATGGAAGGGAAAGAAGACCCGGATGAGTAAAGCATTACTGAAAAAGAAGAACAAAGTGGGAGACCTCACTCTACCTGATTTCACAACCTATTATACTGCCACAGTAGTCAAAACATCCTGGTACAACAACAGACACGTTGACCAATGGAACAGAACTGAGAATCCAGGCATAAATCCATTCACATATGAGCAGCTGATATTTGACAAAAGTCCAGTGTCAGTTAATTGGGGAAAAGACAATCTTTTTAACAAATGGTACTGGCATAACTGGATATCCATCTGCAAAAAAATGAAACAGTACCCATACCTCACACCATGCATAAAAACTAACTCAAAATGGATCAAAGACCTAAACAAAAAGATTATGGAAGAAAAAATAGGGATAACATTAGGGGCCCTAATACATGGCATAAACAGAATACAAAACATTACTTAAAATGCCAAAGAGAAACTAGATAACTGGGAGCTCCTAAAAATCAAACACCTATGCTCATCCAAAGACCAC
The DNA here is from genome assembly GCF_024166365.1 of Elephas maximus indicus. NCBI lineage: Eukaryota > Metazoa > Chordata > Mammalia > Proboscidea > Elephantidae > Elephas > Elephas maximus. The sequence continues at coordinate 85,027,733 of NC_064831.1, read as the reverse complement.
CAAAAGAGTAAAAAGACTACCTATAACTGGGACAAAGTTTTCAACAATGACATCCGACCAGCACCTGATCTCTAAAATCTACATGATTCTGCTAAAACTCAACCACAAAAAGACAAATAACCCAATTAAAAAATGGGCAAAGGATATGAACAGGCGCTTGACCAAAGAAGACATTCAGATGGCTAACAGATACATGAGGAAATGCTCTCGATCATTAGCCATTAGAGAAATGCAAATCAAAACCACAATGAGATTCCATCTCACTCCAACAAGGCTGACATTAATCCAAAAAACACAAAATAATAAATGTTGGAGGGGTTGTGGAGAGATTGGAACACTTATACACTGCTGGTGGGAATGTAAAATGGTACAACCGTTTTGGAATCGATTTGGCACTTCCTTAAAAAACTAGAAATAGAATGACCGTATGATCCAGCAATACCACTCCTTGGAATATATCTTAGAGAAATAAGAACCTTTACAAGAACAGATATATGCACACCCATGCTCATGGCAGCACTGTTTGCAATAGCAAAAAGATGGAAGTAAACGAGGTGCCCATCAACAGATGAATGGATAAACTGTGGTATATTTACACAATGGAATGCTATGCATCAATAAAGAACAATGTTGAAGAAGTTTCCGGGATGAAATGAATGCTTCAAAGCTCAACGGAGCAAGCGCGGGGGTCTGGGGAACATGGTTTGAGGGGACTTCTAAGTCAATTGGCAAAATAATTCTATTATGAAATCATTCTGCATCCCACTTTGAAATGTGGCGTCTGGGGCCTTAAATGCTAACAAGCGGCCATCTAAGATGCAGCAATTGGTCTCAACCCACCTGGAGCAAAGGAAAAGGAAGAACACCAAGGCCACACGACAACTAAGAGCCCAAGAGACAGAAAGGGCCACATGAACCAGAGACCTACATCATCCTGAGACCAGAAGAACTAGTTGGTGCCTGGCCACAATCGATGACTGCCCTGACAGGGAGCACAGCAGAGGACCCCTGAGGGAGCAGGAGATCAGTGGGATGCAGACCCCATATTCTCATAAAAAGACCAAACTTAATGGTCTGACTGAGACTGGAGGAATCCCGGCGGCCATGCTCCCCAGACCTTCCTTCGGCACAGGACAGGAACCATCCCCGGAAACAACTCATCAGAAATGAAAGGGACTGGTCAGCGGGTGGGAGAGAGACGCTGATGAAGAGTGAGCTAATTATATCAGGTGGACACTTGAGACTGTGTTGGCAACTCTTGTCTGGAGGGGGGATGGGAGGATAGAGAGAGAGGGAAGCAGGCAAAATTGTCAAGAAAGGAGAGACTGAAAGGGCTGACTCAAGAGGGGGAGAGTAAGTGGGAGTAGGGAGTGAGATGTATGTAAACTTATATGTGACAGACTGATTGGATTTGTAAACGTTCACTTGAAGCTTAATAAAAGTTATTAAAAAAAAAGAGAACAATGTTGAATCCATGAACCATTTCATAACATGGAGAAATCTGGAAGACATTATGCTGAGTGAAATCAGTGAATTGCAAAAGGACGAATATTGTATAAGACCACTATTATAAGAACTGGAGATACAGTTTAAGCAGAGAAGAAAATACTCTTTGATGGTTATGAGAGGGGGGAGGGCAGGAGGGAGTTGTTGTTGTTGTTGTTGTTGTTGTTGTTGTTGTTAGGTGCCGTCGAGTCGGCTCCAACTCATAGCGACCCTATGCACAACAGAATGAAACACTGTGCTGCCCTGCGCCATCCCTAAAATCATTGTTATGCTTGAGCTCATTGTTGCAGCCACTGTGACAATCCACTTCATTGAGGGTCTTCCTCTTTTCCGCTGACCCTGTACTCTGCCAAGCATGATGTCCTTCTCCAGGGCCTGATCCCTCCTGACAACATGTCCAAAGAATGTAAGACACAGTCTCGCCATCCTTGCTTCTAAGGAGCGTTCTGGCTGCACTTCTTCCAAGAGAGATTTGTTCGTTCTTTTGGCAATCCATGGCATATTCAATTTGCCAACACCACAATTCAAAGGCGTCAATTTGAATTCAGTCTTCTTCAGTCTTCTTTATTCATTGTCCAGCTTCCACACGCATATGAAGCGATTGAAAATACCATGGCATGGGTCAGGTGCACCTTAGTCTTCAGGGTGATGTCTTTGCTCTTCAACACTTTGAAGAGGCCCTTTGCAGCAGATTTACCCAATGCAATGCATGTTTTGATTTCTTGACTGCTGCTTCCATGGCTGTTGATTGTGGATCCAAGTAAAATGAAAGCCTTGACAACTTCAATCTTTTCTCCATTTATCATGATGTTACTCATTGGTCCAGTTGTGAGGAGTTTTGTTTTCTTTATGTTTAGGTGCAGTCCATACTGAAGGCTGTGGTCTTTGATCTTAATTAGTAAGTACTTCAAGTCCTCTTCACTTTCAGCAAGCAATGTTGTGTCATCTGCATAACACAGGTTGTTAATGAGTCTTCTTCCAATCCTGATGCACCGTTCTTCTTCATATAGTTTGGCTTCTCATATTATGTTCAGCATACAGATTAAATAGGTATGGTGAAAGAATACAACCCTGACACACACCTTTCCTGACTTTAAGTGAAATTAGACAATTGCAAAAGGATGAATATTGTATAAGACCACTATTATAAGAACTTGAGAAACAGTTGAAGCAGAGAAGATACTCTTTGATGGTTACGAGAGGGGGGAGGGTGGGAGGGAGGGAGAGGGGTATTCACTAATTAGATAGATTAGCATAGCAGGGGCGGGGGCTTGAAGACCATGGTTTCAGGGGACATCTAAGTCAATTGGCATAAGAAAACCTATTAAGAAAACATTCTGCATCCCACTTTGAAGAGTGGTGCCTGCGGTCTTGAACGCTAACAAGAGGCCATCTAAGATGCATCAATGGGTCTCAGTCCACCTGGAACAAGGAAGAATGAAGAATACCAAAGGCACAAAATAATTATGAGCCCAAGAGACAAAAAGGACCACATAAACCAGAGACTACATCAGTCTGAGACCAGAAGAGCTAGATGGTACCTGGCCACAGCTGATGACTGCCCTGACAGAGACCTCAACAGAGAACCCCTGAGGGAGCAGGAGGGCAGTGGGATGCAGACCCCAAATTCTCATAAAAAGACCAGCCTTAATGGTCAGACTGGGACTGGAGGAACCCCGGAGGCCGTGGACTCCAGACCTTCTGTTACCCCAGGGCAGGAACCATTCCCAAAGCCAACTCTTCAGACAGGGAGTGGACTGGAATAGGGGATGGAAAATGAGACTGGTGAAGAACAAGCTTCTTGGATCAAGTCAACACATGAAACTATGTTGGCATCTCCTGTCTGGAGCGGAGATGAGAGGGTAGAGGTGTCCAGAAGCTACCCAAATGTACACAAGGAGAGAAAGGGGAGGGAAGTACCGTGCTATCTCATCAGAGGGAGAACAATTAGGAGTGTATAGCAAGGTGTATATAAATTTTTGTACGAGAGACTGACCTGCTTTGTAAACTTTCACTTAAAGCACAATAATAAAAAATACATAAAACCAGAAATTGTTTGTGCAATGGCATACATGTGCCCTAGTATTATTGAAGCAATAGTATAAACCTGATTGGTTTTGTGGAATACTTGAAGAAGAAAACAGGCAAAAGAATATAATGAAAACAATCTTCTTTCAATCCTTGGACACATTTGCACAATGTTTTAAAGTATATTTTAATTAGTTGTCAATTGTTATGGATTAAATTGTGTGCCACCAAAATGTGTGTTAGAATTCTAACCCCTATACCTGTGGATGTAATCTAATGTAGTCTTTTTCCATAATGCAATCTAATGTGTAGTAATCAATGAAAAGTTGATGTCATACCAGTGCAGGGCGGATCCTAAACCTAATCACTTCTGAGTTATACAAAAAGCAGCACAGACACAGGGACATGCAAGCACGCCTGGGGGAAGACGGATGCCATGTGAGGATCACCAAGGAACCAAGGAATACCTGGGGCCACTGGCAAGGAAGGAATCTACAAGGCTGAGACCCTGATTTGGACTTTTAGCATCCTGAACTGTGACTAGATTTCTATTTATTAAAGCCACCCGCTTGTGGTATTTCTGTTACAGCAGCACTAGTTAACTAAGACATCAATATTTAAAAATCAGGAGATTTCCCTTGAAAATCTTAATTCCAGGTTTCCCAGGAATAATCAGAACAATCCGTAGCTGTGACCCGCAGGTGAGGAGGGGCTGCCTCCATTGGCAGGGAAAGAACTCTCTACTTTACTCTTCCAGCTTCCTCATTCATTTGCGATACCTGCCTTCCCAGCACACAACGCAGTTTATGACCCCTTCACCTACACCCATTCATTCTTCTTTGAGTGGCTTTAAAACATTTACTCTTGCCTTATCCTCAGCCTGAGAGGTTAATGACAAGTTGGGGGGGGGGGAGGTGCAGAAGGTGGAAGCAATTTTTTCACCATCTTTTTGGCTCCTTCCTCTCTTCCTACCAAAACCCACCTGCACAAACCTTCCCACCACGCTCTCTGCCCTTCACCATTACACTAAACAGACACACACACTTCCTGGTGACTCCAGCTCACGGAGACTCGGTGTCTATCAGTCTAGAACTGCGCTCCACAGGGTTTTCAGTGGCTAATTTTTTGGAATTAGATCACCAAAACTTTCCTCTGAGGAGCCTCTGGGTGGACTCGAGCCTCTAACCTTTTGGTTGGCAACCAAGCACACTAACCCTTTGCATCACCCGGACATTCTCTCAACATGACTTACTTGGTTTTTTTTTTTTTTTTTTTAACTTTTATTGAGCTTCAAGTGAACGTTTACAATTCAAGTCAGTCTGTCACATATAAGTTCACATACATCTTACTCCCTACTCCCACTTGCTCTCCCCCTAATGAGTCAGCCCTTCCAGTCTCTCCTTTCGTGACAATTTTGCCAGCTTCCCAATCTCTCTATCCTCCCATCCCCCCTCCAGACAGGAGATGCCAACACAGTCTCAAGTGTCCGCCTGACATAATTAGCTCACTCTTCATCAGCATCTCTCTCCCACCCACTACTTACTTGGTTTTTAATGGAAGATGACAATTAAGAATGTGATAGAACGGAAGTGGAGAATCTTGGTCATGTTATCATTTTTAGAGAACCGGGTTCTTTTTCATCATGCAGCAAAAATAACACCACGGCACAGACTTCCCAACAGAAATAAGCTCTTTGACATCAGATAGTTGAGGCCAGAGGCTCATAGGACCTGGGAAGAAGACTGAGCTTCCAGGGCTGGAACTCTGGCCCTCAACCCCAAGCCCAAATTGTAGCTTTCTATTTATCTGTAAAGGAAGCCCTGGGCAGTGCAAATGGTTAACACACTAGGCTGCTAACCAAAATGTTGGAGGTTCAAGTTCACCCACAGGTATCTCAGAAGAAAGGCGTACTCATCTACTTCTGAAAAATCTACCACTGAAAATCTTACGGAGCACAGTTCTACACACACACACACACACACACACACACACACAGTTTTACTCACACACCTGGTTATTGACTCAAAGGCAACTAGATATAAGACTAGCGAAGCTAATTTCCCTCTCTCTCTTTTTTTTTCCTCCTTGTATACTGGATACTTTATAATTTTGCCCTGCCTGTTTCTTCCTTGTATTTTACTTCTTTGTTTGTTTATGGATGTATACATAAGTGTACATTTATATACATTGTTATTATATATTTTCTGTTTCTTGGTCTTCTATGAAATCCCCATTTGCCAAGGACAATGTCTGTGTTGAATGACTGTGCCACAAAGCTTTCCCCTTCCTGATGGTGTTTCTGATACATCTGTATTCTATTTAGGCTGAAAATCCTCCAGAAAAGAAGTTGATAGTAGCAATAAGATGTCAGGACTTGAGTTATTAGGAATAGGATATGTTTTAATTTTAGTAGTACCATTGCTTGTTCTACCTAAACAGGCCAGAATTATTTGTCTGTAATGTTTTTCTCTCACCTGAGCAGAGATATGGGAGATTCTGGAACATGCTAGTTAGCACATCAAAGGGCTAATTATACAGGGAAACCTATTCTCCAAGTCCTCCCATTGGATCCCTGATGCTTAGTTGGAAAGGCATTACCTAGCAACAGTCGCTAACAAACTGCAGGAAAAAATAATAGAGATTGTGCGTGGCATCCTTCCACTGAGTCAAAATTGACAACAAATTGTATTTGCCCCTGCTTTTCATGTGGAAAATTTTACTGTTGACAAGCCAAAGGTGTAATATCTGCACAGCTGAGTGAATGGACACCTTGACCCTTGGTTAAAAATCATCTTTAAGAGAATGAGCTAAAAGTTAGGGATAGGAATACCTACTACCCAAATGCTACATTCCAAGAGGACTCGTGCATTCAGATGGAATTATGGTCAAATGACTACTACTGGGACATGCCACCTTCTCACTCCCTGTATTTGCCCTCTTGATATTTGAGGTCCAGATGCTTAGTGTCTCTGCCAAACCAATCCTGCAGATGCACCGCTATCACCAGCTGGAGATACCAGAAACCTCCCTGCCTGCGTGCACAGCTGCAGACTTGTCAATCCCCTGCTGATGAGACCACCACTGTTACTGGCAGCAAGAGGAACTCTCAGTTCAGTTATAGCTAGATTTTGCTAACTCTGGGCTGAGGTGGGGGGGAGTCACTTGTCAAGTTGGCAGTCAGTAAAATTAACTTGCCATGTGTCCATTAAACAAAGGATTTATGGAAACCTCGAGGGGGATTTAAAAGTGTTCTTCTCTATGATAATCATATTAAGGTAACTTTCTTCCACTTTGGAGGAAAGAGACCCCAAAAGATTATTGTAATATAGGTATAACGTTTCTAATAGGGTCACAATGAGTTGGAATCAGCTCGATGGCACTGGGTTGGGTAACGGGTTTATGCTTATTGAGAAAATATGTGGCTGGTATTCTGAATAAAATTCATGGAATCAATGAATGTTATCCATTCAACACACCTTTATGATCAAAAAGGAAATTTGTAAATAAATGTTGTGCAAATGTCCTAAGACTGTTTTGAAAAGGCAAAATAATCCTACCTGTAATGAACCTGTATTTATATCTTGAAGACATTCAGTACATGTATGTCATGACTGTGATTCAAATCCCTACTCCAGGGAAAAGATATTTTCAAGGACTTTTGTTTCTAAGAAAATAGAATTCTCTCCATCTTTAGAAATAAAACACAGACTTTCAGATTAGAGGATGGAATATTTCTTTTGTAGTAAAGGACGAAAACTACAAAATTCTTCTAAAGTTCTGCTATTTTTTTTCCAAATAGCATTCACTTCCTAGACAAAATCAATTTGAATAAAGGCCTATACATTTGGGGTAGCAAACATTTCTAATTGATGTGTTTGGGTGGCCTTAAGTGATTAATGCTTACATGCACGTATTTACACATACAGACAGATGTCCACACACTTATACAATCATTTGGTCTTCCTAACACTTCGGAGGGTTTAAAATATTTTTTTTTTTTTTTAATAAAAAGGGTTAATCTGACGTCCTTAACCTGATGGCATTCTAACCTTCAAAAGCATGTGTTTATCATGAGTTTCCACCACCCCAAATAGTTTTGACCTAAGGTTACAATACAGGCTCAGAATATTTCAAAGGGTGTAGAATGGACGAAAAGCAAACGCTTCATTACGGAGTCTTGGTATGTGAAAGACTCTTCAAATGCCCAAGATTTTTCAGCCTATCCAGAAAGTGGCTGAGGAGTTCAAACCCAGTGGCTACAGTCAATCAGAGTCCTGCTGGGACTGAACAAAGAGCAGACCCTTTGGCCTCCTGCAGCATCCGTGGTGATTGCGCTGCCACATGGCTGGCTGGGGGGTCATTTGAATACTTGGGATTCCCCTCAAGGTGGTGCATCATCAAAGGTAAGATTCTAAGACTTAATTGAAAACTCCCACCTCTCCCAAGAGCCTATGCCCTTTCCATCTCAGATGCACACAGAAGAGGGAGAAAAGACAAAGGGAAGAAACTTCTCAAAACTGCTTTATTAGAACATTAAAGAAACCAGTGCACCTCCAGTTCTGAGCAAAGTTTTGTTTGCTTGTTTTTTTTTAATATAGTCATGGTAATTGTAGTTCCAGTGACAGAACAAAATCAAGAATTGAAGGGACTTAGCATCATTGCTGGAGTCCCTGGGTGTACCAACAGTTAACTCACTCAGTTGGTAACTGAATGGTTGGAGGTTCATGTCCACCCAGTGATGCCTCAGAAAAAGGCCTGGTGATCCATTTCTGAAAAATTAGCCATTTGAAACTCTATGGAGCAGAGTTCTACTCTGACACACGTGAAATCTTCATGAATTAGAATCGACTTAGCAACTGGTTAACATCATGGCTTCAGCTCACATAATGGTAAACTGAGGACACTAGGAAGTAGTTAAGAGACTTCTAATTGGACAGCGTTTCACTATTTCATTTGAACAAATCCATTGGCACTGCAACTTTCACACTGCTGTGGCCAGTCTTCCTAGGAGTGGGTCAGTTTTGCATAAAGATTCAATGGAAAGGAGGATTCAGCCATGGTCAGTATTGACTAAATGAAGGTCATTTATCACACACACCCATTTGCACAGCACACTCAAACTGTTTTCCATGACCTTCATCTATTCCTTCTCCTAAAGGCCTCCTTCCTGCCCCCATTAGATTTTTAACCCTTGGATCCCTGGCCTTTTCCAGATTGACAATGGAAGGAGCAGAGGCAATGGCTCCCTGCAGACTCCACCCCGCCCACTTTTCCATCCCCACCCCACCCTGGAGGAGATCCATGGAGAAAACTAATTATGTTTTTCTAAGTAGGCAGAGTACTTCTATTTAGCAGAAGCTGGGACCCGATGTTGACCTAACACTGAGCTTTTCAAGTAAACTGCCAGAAGCCCCATCAAATCGCTGAGCGTAATTTAGAGTATGAAATGTGTTAAATTATTCAAAGGGCTGAATAAGCATAAACAGGCAGTACAAGAGCAGAGATATGCACACCCAGCCATGCTGGTCTGACATTTAATACATCATATTAGCACTCCTATTAGTGCAATTCGCCCACCTCGTGGCACACCGTCCTGCACGCTCACTAACAGACACAAAGAGAGGGCCATTCTCAATCAAGAAGTGTGTTAACTATTTCCATAATCTGTCCCAATTCCATAGCAGAATATAAGCTAGAACTCTCTCTAATAATGAAAGGAATTTTTTTTTAAATAAATTTTATTCTTTACAGTTGTTTTAGGTTTACCCCCCCCCCAAAAAAGTGCAGAAAGTGCAGAGTTCCCATATATCCCCTCTCCTCCCTGCACACTGTTCCTCCTGTTATTAACATCTTGGATTCACGGGGTACATTTGTTACTGTTGATGAGTCAATATGGATACATTAGTAATTAAAGTCAAGAGAAAAGAACACTTTCAAATAAAAAAGGAGTAAATTCCCTACACTTGAAATCCTAAAAAAGTCCAAACTCCAGTGTCCTAAGTTTTGCATTTCAGTTCTTCTCTGTCCTATAGGGTCGCTATGAGTCGGAATCGACTTGATGGCACTGGGTTTTTTTTTTTTTTTTTTTAAGCCTGGGGGAATTCTTAAACAAAAACCATGAAAGGATTCCCTCAGAAAGAAATTGATGGCCCAGGTGAAAAAACACAGGCAAGTTATTTCTGTTCATTCAAAATTGTGGTTTTTGTTCGTTGCTGTCGAGTTGGCTCCAACTCCTGGTGACCCCAAGTTCAGCGGAATGAAACACTGCCCAGTCTTTATCACCTTCACTTTTATTGGTATGCTGTGAACTTTCAGTGCCTTCCAGCCTAGGTGGCTCATCTTCCGCCACTAAATCAGACAATACTCTGTTGTGATCCATAGGGTTTCCTTAGCCAATTTTTCAGAATTTTGGGCAGTAGATCACAGGCCTTTCTTCTTATTCTGTGCTAGTCTGGAAGCTGCTCTGAAAAGCTGTTCACCATAGTATGACAAGCTGACAGACAGTTGGTGGTAATTCAAAATAGATATGAACAGTTCTTTCATTCATTCACTAATGATTTTATGTAAGATCCGCCATGTGCCAATCTCTAGGCCTGGGGTAGGTGAGGGAAGAGAGAAAGGGATAGAGACAGGTGAGCCTCAGAAAAGAAAAACACAGTCCTTGTCATTGAAAAAGGAGCAGTATGGGGGGGAAAGAGCCCAGAATAATCCAAAGCCTATGCAATAAGTACCGTAATAGAGGTGTGTGGACAGAGTATCAGCTCAGAACACTTAGCAGCCAACCCCACAGGGGAGATGGGGCAAGCTTCACTGAACCTGTAGACTGAGGCTCTGGGCTCCTCTTCCAAGTCCTCACCTTCTTACACTTGGGCTGTCCCCTGTCCTACAGCATGCAGCCAGCCAGCTATACAAGACCATTCTGGGTACCGACGGTGGCCCATTGACCAGCTATCAGATTCTGAAATGAGATGGTCCTTGCCCTGCCCTCCTCTCCCTTCTCTTCACCTTCTCCCCAACCCCTGCTCTCAGGTCATGTCATTCCTCTGCCCTAGGGGAGCTGAGGTAGCCATCTATTCACCTCACACCTCATTGCAGTTTAGCCCTCTTAGGCCCTTGCACCACACAAGCAGCAAGGCATGACTTTCTCCTGCTGTCTTCTGCTAGACCACTGTGGGAAGCCTTCACCAGAAAATGCATGAATCAATAGTGACATGCCTCACATCTCTGTTCAGGGCAGGGATTCCCAGAAGACTAGCCCTTTATGATCAATGAACTTCATCTGCTGAGTTCAATCCCTAGCTCTTTTCTAAATCACTCCTCTGGGCCCTCTGTAACAACTCTCTCTTAAACTACTCCTGAAATGTTGGGCCTGAGTTTCTAACCTTCTTGAGCCCCATTGCTATTTTCACACCATTATCTCCCCAAACCCAGCTTTTAGTACCCAGTCCCTCTGAGTCTCCACATTTTGCCTTTACCATTCCTGAGTCCTCTGTGTTATCACTGACCAACCTCCTAGTGACTCCCCAGTTCACTGAAAGCGTCAGCCCCTGGTTCATGACTCCTCTATCTCAACTCTTGACATCATTTCTGATGTCTTTAATGAGCACATGGGTAAATTTGGGTAAACTATACAACATTGAGAGCTCCCAGTTCTTAGACCTCATTCCTAAAGATATTTTCTTCTTACTCCAGTTCAACATTCGACTTCCATTCCACGCCTCAGAAATAAATGATTTATGTATGTCACTCTACTTCTATCCTTCTAGTTCATTTGCTAAAACACTCCCATGAAATCAATTCTAAAGTTGCATTGAGATGTCTACACCATTGATCCCATCACTTTCCCACTATCCATCAGCACCCTGCTTTTTTCACTCATCTTCACATCCAGCTTAGTTCCCATGGCTTGTTATTAGAATCAATCCTTCTCTATATCTTCAATTCCCTTGCACCTCTCTCCCTCCATCACACTCACCCAGGAAAATGTACAATATTTGTGTAATACATTCATTCAATTGCTTGGTGTCTGTATCGTTGCAGCCCCCAGTTTTTTTTTCCTTTGCAGGAAATCACTCTGTAAGCAGATTGTTGTCCTTACAAATTAATAAACCCCAGTCTTAAAAACCAGTGATCCACGCTGACAAGATCTTCTTTCAAGTTTCTCTATTCTGCAGGCTTTTCTGCTTGACACAATTATATCCCACCTCTGTCTCACTACAGAATACCGTACAATATATTGGTAGAAGATGAGCCCCCTAGGTTGGAAAGGCACTTCACAATGGACTCAATGTTCATGAAGATGACAGAGGCAACAGTTTGTTAGGTTGTACATAGGGTTGCCATGAGTTGGAGCTAACTCGATGGCAAATAACACGAACACCCTCACTACTAAACCTGCTATTTTTCCTCCCTCTCGCACCTGGTTTCCGGCTGATGATCTTGTATCATATGCCATTAAGTAAATAAAAGCCATTACTAGATGTCGCCTCATCTATCCATCACAAATTCACTTGGGCTTGTATCTACCTTCCTTTTCTCTCTCCTGGACTCTGGACCCTCTCCTGATCAAACAGTTTCATCAAGAACATTCCCCTTTAGGCTGTGGGGACCATAGCCCCAGGGACCATAGTCCCAGGGACCATGTAGCTGAATTGGCATAACATAGTTTATAAAGAAAATATTGTAGATTCTACTTTGTTGAGCAGCATCTGGAGTCTTAAAAGCTTGTGAGTGGCCATCTAAGATACTCCTCTGGGCTCACCCTGTCTGGAGCAAGAGAGAATGAAGAAATACAAAGGCACAGGGGAAAAATTAGTCCAGATGACTGGTGGACAACAAGTACTACAGCCTCCATCAGAACAACTAGAGGGTGCCTGGCTACCATCACCAACTGCTCTGACAAGGATCACAATAGAAGGTTCCAGACAGAGCTGGAGAAAAATGTAGAACAAAATTCTAACTCACACACACACACAAAAACAGACTTATACTGGTCTGACAGAGACTGGAGAAACCCAGAGAATATGGCTCCTGGACACTTTTTTAGCTCAGTAATGAAGTCACTCCTGAGGTTCACCCTTCAGCCAAAGATTAGATGGGTCCGTAAAACAAAATGAGACCAAAGGGGCACACCAGCCCAGGGGACTAGAAGGCAGGAGGGGACAGGAAAGCTGGTAATAGAGAACCCAAGGCTGAGAAGGGAAGAGTGTTGGCATGTCATGGGATTGGCAACCAATGCCTCAAAACAATATGGGTAAAAACTAATTGTTTAATGAGAAGCTAGTTTGTTCTGAAGTACAGTAATAAAAATAAAATAATAAAAATTAAAGTTCTAAAAAAAAAAAACTCAGACCTGATGTTGAAGTTTTGAAACTTGAAACAAAATAAATTTTAAAAAACCAGTAAAAAAGAAAAAAAAAGTATTAAAGATTATTTAAAAAATTAAAACATTCCCCTCTATGCTCTTCCTCTCTCCTACGCGCCAATCTCTCCCTCTTTAGTGATACATTTCCGTCAGCACACAGACATATCCTAAACATCTCCCATTCTTGCACGTTGCATTTTCCTTGGACTCCAGGGACTCTTTCTATTATTATCTCAGTTTTCTTTTCTCTATTACAAGAAACTTCTTGCAATTGGCTATATAAGTTAACCTTCATTTCTCTCATTTAATTCATGCTTAAATCTATTACTCTCTGTCTTCTTTCATCAGTCTACTAAATTTTGCCTTATGAACATCACCAGTGATCACCACCACTCCCCATCTGTCAGTCTGTCGTACTGTGGTGGCATGCATGTTGCTGTGATGCTGGAAGCTATGCCCCCAGTATTTCAAATACCAGCATGGTCACCCATGGCTGACAGGTTTCAACAGAGCTTCCACACTAAGACAAACTAAGAAGAAAGACCTCACGATCTACTTCCAAAAATTAAAAAAAAAAATACTTCCCAAAAATTAGGCAATAAAAACCCTAAGGCAATAAAAACCCAGAGTTTTGTCTGATACAATGCTGAAAGATGAGCCCTCCTAAGAAGGAAGGCACTCAAAAACACAGTGGCCTTCTCTATCCAATTGCACACATAATTTTTCATCTGGGGTATCTACAATGTAGCATCATCAAAATGGAACTCTTCAAGCCCGCCTGAATCCTACCCTCCACCTCTAACCCGCTCTTCCTACTTTTAGTTGTCTCCACCACCTATTCAGTGCTAAAGACAAACACACGAAGTCTAGATGAGTTGCTCTTCCTTATTAGCACACACCTCTCTAATGCTACCTAATGTAGTAGAAAGTCTTATCATTTCTACCTCCGTGCATGCATCTTCAATCCATCCATTTATATTTCTCTTCTCACCATTGTAGTTCCATCTCCCACAATTCCTTGCCTGAACTACAGCAATAGCCTCCTGACTACTATGTTTCTTTATGGCATTCTCCAATCATTTTCCACAGTGGCCAGAATGATCTTTCAAAGCAATGAATCATATCATGCCCCAGCCTTCTTAAAGCCATACCTTCGAATTGCACTCAGAATCAAACTCCTTATGTTGTACGTATATCAATATCTAGCCCTACTTATGGCTCTGACCACATCTTGCGCTGTTCTGCACCCACCCTCTCCTCCAGGTGCAGTAGCCTTCTAGTTCCTCACACAGGCCAAGTTCGTTCCAGTTTAAAAAAACAGTGCACCTGTTTCCTCCTGAAAGAATCTTCTTCCCCTGGGTCTTTGACTCTCTACCTCTTATTCTTCAGTCTCTTTGAGTCCTCCTCCTTCCTGTCCTGTGCGAACACGCCCCCTCGTTATGTTCTATCTCAGCTACCTGTTTATTGTTTGCATAGATAGATAGATAGGGCTGTCATCGAGTTGACTCTGACTCATAGTGACCTTACATACAACAGAGTGAAACATTGCCCTGTCCTGCATCATCCTTTCTAGATTACCGGAATGTTCAAGTCCATCATTGCAGCTACTGAGCCACTTCATCTCATCAAGGGTCTCCCTCACCTTTGCTGGCCCTCTACTTCACCAGATATGAGGCCTTTCTCTATTGATTGAGAGCCCTGGTGATGCAGGGTTTAACCAAAATTTGGCAGGTCTAATCCACGAGCCACTCTTTGGAAATCCTATGGGACAATTCTACTCTGTCTTATAGGGTCATTATGATTCAGAATTGACTCGATGGCAAAAGGTTTGGTTTTCTAGGTCCAGTAATTGATCCCTTCTGATGATATGTCCAAACCAAGCAAGTTGGACAGTGTTCTGTTGCCATCCTTAAGGTTTTCCCTGGCTAATATTGAGAAGTAGATCCCTAGGCCTTTCTTTCTAGTTTGTCTTAGTCAGAAAGCTCTGCTGAAACCCATCCACCATGGGTAATCCTGCTGGTATTTGAAGTACTGGTGGCACAGCTTCCAGCATCACAAGGTGCAAGCCACCACGGTATGACAAACTGACAGATGAGTGGTGAATTTCCTGCATAGCATGTATTATTTTGCGATTTGTTAGTGATTAGTTTGCTCATTATATATTTGTTTTCTCCTTCATTACTCCACAAACTCCTTGAAATAAGAGACTTTGGTGCCTTTCTTAAAATTGGGAACTCATCAACTTGCCCCTCACTTGGATACTACGTACATTTGAAAGAGTCTTGAATCTCTGTTTTGTCACATAAGTGTTAGAAGAGCACTTTTACCATGCTTAGCGCTGAGTGCTTGAACAAACCCCCAAACAGTACTTGAGTAAATATTAAGCTAACAGACGCCAATATGAGCTACAGCCTCTAATCACATGCTCTAAAGATGCTGTTTTTGTTGTTTATAGTCTATTAAATCAATTATTTTTCCACTTGCCTTGTTGGTTAATAACTTTTGCATGTTGTAAGATGGGTTCCTTGTCCTTAAGAATAATTCTTGCCATCAAATAACTCTTCCCACGCCCACATGTATCTGTTATATTTTTCATTTTCCATTTTTTAATAATCTCTACTAATCATATTTATGATTATACCTTTTCTTATTTGAATTTACTTTGGTTCTGATCATGTTTGATGGAATTAATATTGATTTAAGAACATCTCAGACTTCTTCCAGGCACAGCAAATATGCAGCTAATGGCCTAGTTTTAAATGACCTCCAATGATTTCTAAAATCATGTCCTGTTGTGGGCACAGTTGATTTGTTTCTACTCTGGAAGATAGCTTTGCTTGTGTCTGTAAATAAAAAAAAATATAGAGTATAAAATGAAAGCTAATAAAAATTTCTGGATTCAAGTTTATCCAATTGACTAGATGTTATGGATTGAATTGTGTCCCCCCAAAAATATGTGTCAGTTTGGTTAGGCCATGATTCCCAATATTGTGTGGTTATCCTCTATTTTGTGATTGTAATTTTATGTTGATAGAATTAGGGTAGGATTGTAACACCACCCTTACTCAGGTCCCCTCCCTGATCCCAGGTAAAGGGACTGGCTTTGGAGTGTGGTCTGCAAGCAAGCAAGCAGAGAGTTGGGGACCTCATACCAAGAAAGCAGCACCAGGAGCAGAGTGCAGCCTTTGGACATGGGGTCCCTGTGCCTGAGAAGCTCCTTGACCAGGGAAGAGTGAAGACAAGGACCTTCCTCCAGAGCCAACAGAGAGAAAAAGCCTTCCCCTGGAGCTGACATCCTGAATTTGGACTTGTAACCTACTAGATTGTGAGAGAATAAATTTTTCTTTGTTAAAGCCATCCACTTGTGGTATTTCTGTTATACCAGCACTAAATGACAAAAAAAAAAAAAATTTTTTTTTTTTTTACTAAGACACTAGAAAATATCATTTCCCAGTTAATTGCATGTTATTAGAAAGGCCTGTAAGATTTAATGAACCTTTACAAAGGTCAAGCTTAGACTCAATAAGAAGCTGATCTTTATGCAAGTTAAAACTAGTATTTCCCTTTTGTTATTGTTGTTAGGTGCTGTTGAATTGGTTCTGACTCATAGCGACCCTCGTAGATAAGAATGAAACACTGCCTGGTCCTGAGCCATCCTCACACTCATTGCTACGCTTGAGCCCATTGTTGCAGCCTCTGTGTCAATCCGTCTCATTGAGGGTCTCCTCCTTTTTCACTGACCTTCTACTTCACCAAGCATGATGTCCTTCCCCAGGGACTGGTCCCTTCTGATAACATGTCCAAAGTAAGACACACAAAGTCTCGCCATCCTTCCTTTTAAGGAGCCTTCTGGCTTTACTCTTTCCAAGACAAATTTGTTCATTCTTCTGGCAGTCCATAGCATATTCAATATTCTTCACCAATACCACAAAATTCAAAGGCTAAAATTCTTCTTCAGTCATCTTTGTTCATTGTCCAGTGCTCACAAGCATACGATGTACTTGAAAACACTGTGGCTTGGGTCAGGTGCACCTTAGTCCTCAAAGTGACATCCTTTCTTTTCAACACTTTAAAGAGGTCCTTTGCAGCAGATTTGCCCAATGCAATTCATCATTTGATTTCTTTACTGCTGCTTCCATGGTTGTTGATTGTGGATCCAAGTAAAATGAAATTCTTGACAACATCAATGTAGTCTCTGTTTATCATGATGTTCCCTATTGGTCCAGTTGTAAGGATTTTTGTTTTCTTTATGTTGAGGTATAATCCGTATTGAAGGCTGTGGTCTTTGGTCTTCATCAGCAACTTCTTCAAACCCTCTTCACTTTCAGCAAGCAAGGTTGTGTTATCTGCATATTGCAGACTGCTAATGAGTTTTCCTCCAATCCTGATGCCCTGTTCTTCTTCATATAGTCCAGCCTCTCGGATTATCTGTTCAGCATACGGATTGAGTAAGTATGGTGAAAGGATACAATCCTGATGCACAGTTTTCTTAATTTTAAACCAGGCAGTATCCCCTTGTTCTTTTCGAATGACTCCCTCTTGGTCTAGGTACAGGTCCCTCCCGAGCACAATTAAATGTTCCCTTTTTTCTGCCTTCTCTTTGCAGTCTTATTTCTTCCTTTTCAACTTTCTTCTTCCATTCTATAACTGCTGCACAGACTTCATTTTATCTCCTCTCCTTGTCTGCCTTGTCTCGCTCTCCGGACTCACCCATATTCTCACTGTGCCTCCTGCAATTTAATGTTGTTTCTGGTGTACATGTTCTACATGGTTAGCCTGATTATCTTTGATATGAACTCATTATTATAATGCTTGGTTGCTTAAAATGTTCATCAAACTTCTTTGTCGAAATAATATCCCATGACTTGTATTTTTCACAAAATTAAATGTTTTAATATTTCACAATATATTGTGTAATGTATTCCATGTTAGCCAGTTGTTTGGCTTGTGAAGATCATAGAACTTCAATGCATCAATCCAATCTGAGATAGTTCTTTTTGCATTACAATTAATTTTAAATAATTATTGGGGGCATGTGTGTGTGTGTATAGCAAGTAATGATATAACACTGTAATTTATTATAGTTACATAATTTATTGAGATTCTGTAAAATAGTAACCTCAGAGAACCAAGTATTTTTGCTTTGTTTTTCCCTTTGGGTTTACCGATTTATTTTTTTGTACGTGCTGGAGGCTGGATACAGTGACATTGCTCATTTTTCTCAAGTTTTCATCATAGGAATGATGCATTATTTATGAAAATACTTGTTTATCCCTTTTCTCTTTTTTTATGCAAGTCTAAGAGGATAGGAGCATATTCTTATGTACCTTTAACAGCATGCTTACAATATGAAACATGCCGATACTATCTAAAAACCTTGTACAGCAGTCTCTGACCCATAGGGGGTGTTCATCCATGAATGGTTGAACAAAGGCATTAACGAAAGAACAGAAAAGGTGAGATTCTGTACAGGTTTGGGTCAAAGAGTGGTGTGGATAGTGTGGGAGCAAGCAATTTAGGCAAAGCCTGTGCTAAAGGCAGAAGGCAGTGCAAGAGTGGGCTGCATTTGGAGAATGACAATGGGTGGTCTACTTGAAGGGTCAGACACCCAGCAGGAAGGTGGGCGTGGGGAGAAGGGTAGGAGCTGAGATCATCCGCAACTACGTTCTAGGTGGCAATCCATGGTCATGAGGGAGTTTTGAGCAGGGGAGTGGCATGATATGATCTGGGCTCTAATCCATAGCTTTGGCAGTAGCATGGAGGATTGGGGGCTGGAGAAGCTAGGTGATGAGGATCTTGTCTGAGGCAGAAACCAAGGGGTTGAAGGGCAGGGGCTGGAGTTAAAAGCTAGACTGATGGTACATATCAAAAGCATCTGATTTTGATAAACGGCAATGCCTGACTTTCAGTTACAAATACTTCATTATTCTTGGACCTTAGAATGCAACAAAACTTAGGCTGCATGGTATTTTTGAAATCTAATGGGAGTGTCAGGAAAGAAAAACCCGTGGACTGAATTTGTGATTTCCCCCAGCCTACCCCATTTCTTCCACCACCTGTTTCAGTTGGAAATTTTTTTTCTGATTTTGGAACAATCTCAGGTTCTACTGTGTCAGAGTCGGCAAAGGATTGCCTGTTGCTTGACGGGTCAATTAAAATAATAACTTCCAAAATTCATATAGTAAGTTCATAATACAGAAAAAAAAAAAAAAAACTCAAGATAAATGTTGGGAATTCCTATCACTGGGCTTATTAAAACCAGGACCAGAAGAATCCTTTGCAGTGCCCTATAGGGACCAGCCCAGCGTGAAAAAGGGTACACAAGGGGCTTTGCAATGTAAAGTGAAAGCTGCTGGGGAGAGGAGCACTGAGAAACTTCCTTTCTGAGGGTGGTTGACTGTTTACACTCTGACAGTCACCTGGAAATTGCCACCTTCTCTAAATAGGTGAGGTTCCGATCCTTAATACCCTATATTCATGCAAATACAGGGTTAAGCCTCCCTCCTCACTATGCTTTCACATACATACAAACATAGATACACACACACACACACAACACACTTTTGAGGGGACAATTATCTTGGGACTATTTTTGTAAGTAGGGGAGTGATGGTTCTGCACCCATTTTTCCGTGTCAGTCTACATGGCAATGTGCTTAGATGCTGTCACCTAGCCAATAGCCAGCAACTCACACCTTGTGCTTGCTGTCCTCAGGGAGCCCCCTCTTCACTGCTCTGAGCTCAGAAGAGTCCCTTCTGCTTACTACAAAAAAGCACTGCCATTACCAGGCCATCCTGTGTATCTTAGCTTCCCAGTGCTGCTGTAACAGAAATACCACAAGTGGGTGCTTTAAAGAACAGAAATTTATTTTCTCACAGTTTAAGAGGCTAGGAGTCCTAATTCAGGGCACCAGCTCTAGGAGAAGGCTCTCTTTCTGTCCACTCTGGGGAAAATCCCTTGTCTCAGCTTCTCTAGCATTCTTCTCCATATTCCTTGGTTGCTTGGTGATCTCCACATGACATCTATCTTTCCCCCTTTGTGCTTGCTTCTCTGTGCCTAATCTGCTCCTTTTTATATCTCAAAAGTCATTAGGTTTAAGACACACACTACACTGATATGTTTCATTAACATAGCAAAGAAAACCCAATTCCTAAATGGGATTACATCCCCAGGTCTAGGAATCAAGATTCCAATACATATTTTGGGCAATACAATTCAATCCATAACACTCTGTGACCTAGTGAGGGTGAGGCTATCATGGAGAGGCAGATCAGCGCAGAACAGGATAGGAACCAATGCAAACTTTAATGTTACATCTCAAAGCTCCCTTCCCAGTGGAGTTCTCCAGCTACACTTTTCCTTGAGCTCTACTTGCTGTTGGTTGGAGGAGTTTGCTCTCCCTCCATGACCCCTTCCCCATGTCACTCATTCTGAAATCCAAACCATATTATCAGGGGACAGATTTTACTTTGTTATAACTATATTAAACAGACAATTCAATTCTCCTTGTCAGAACCCTCTTTGTTACCTCCAGAGCAGAAAAGAGGGGAGTGGGAGCTGGCAAAAGTTTCATCAAGGAGTTTTCCTAAGTTTGAAAGAGCCAACTGCCTCGGGCACCTGAGAGGAATGCTGCTCCTGCCCTAGAATGAGGTGGTGATTTCCATCTGGTTTTTAAGAAGCATATTCCCTCCCTTGATTTTAATTCTTCATTATTGATTCTTCCTACTCAGTCCTAGGTGATCATCAGAAAACAAAGGAATTATCTTGGCTCACCCCAGCTTTTCAAGGGTGCCCTTTCCTCTGGACCATGACCATTAGATGTTTCTTGTCTCTAGGACTCACGACTTCTCTATCACTAGATTGTTCTAACTCTTGACAACTCAACACTTCACACATACAAATTTTTAATCATCCATGGAGTTCTTATGGGTCAAGATATGATGCATCTTTCATTCACAGGTGCCCTTCTCAGTCTCTCCTGGGAGAAAGACGGTGTGTGCTTACACATAGG
Source organism: Elephas maximus indicus (assembly GCF_024166365.1). Classification (NCBI taxonomy): domain Eukaryota; kingdom Metazoa; phylum Chordata; class Mammalia; order Proboscidea; family Elephantidae; genus Elephas; species Elephas maximus. The sequence continues at coordinate 85,006,824 of NC_064831.1, read as the reverse complement.
AAGGCCAACTCTACACCCTCTCCTCTTGTGTATTTTCCTGAGCACCTGCCAGAACTCACCAAAAAGTCAGTTACCATCTAGTCGACGCCAAGTGTCAGAGTAGAACTGAACTTGACAGGGTTCTCGATTGCCGATTTTTTAGAAGTAGATCTCCAGGCCTTTTTCTGAGGTTCTCCTGGGTGAACTTGAACCTCTAACCTTTTGGTTGGCAGCCTAGTGTGTTTAGCAATTTGCACCACCCAGGGACTCCTCTGGAACTCACAGTAAGTGCTAATTCACTGTGGCACTGAACCCTCTAATGTCCACTTCTAGCTATGTTAAAATGAGGGAAGAGAGTTTTAGATCATGAAAAATTAAATGCACAAATAATTAAGTCGAATTTTTGTGTGTGTGAAGTTCATTTCTCAAAGGCCACATTTCAACACAAAACTCAGTCTGTTTGGAGCAGATAAACTGGTAATTTAATTATTTCAAGACTGGAAATTAGGCATTAGTGACCTGTACTCTAAAACATGTTATTATGCCTTGAAGAAAATTAGCTTAAAACCAACTCGAAGCTTAATGACTGGGAGAATCTGATTCATTAAGAATCAGAGAGAGAGAATACATGTATTGACGGTTATAACCCTACCAGGTTAGAACAATTTGTTTGTTGGTTAAAAGCAGTGTCAAAATTACATGGCAGTTTCTTTTAAGTCTCCCTTTATTTTAACAATAAAAGAGATTGGAGTTTTGGTCCCATATTTGCAGATGTAAAAGTGGAGTGCTTTCCGAAGTCATTTGATCAATTATTTTGTAGTGTGTTTGTTTGGACTCCTTTTGATGTCTCAGGTTGATTCTTCCAACAGAAATTCAAATTAAATTTAAATGAGACAATCTGATTTCCCAGACCTGAGAGAGTATTCACAAATATGAAAGAGACAACTGAGGAGCAGCCCAGTTGTTCAGGTGGAAAAGGGTTGGGAAAGGGGGGGACTTGGGGAGGGGGTAAAAAGCAAAAAAAAAAAAAAAAAAAAAAAGGGCTACATTTAGGGAGAGACTCAGCTCAAAGAACTGTATCCAAAGCCCAAAGTATATTCACTATACTAGGACCTGAGTTGATGTATCCACCAAATATACCATTACCTCAAATTCCTATTATCTTCCATGGCTCTACAGCCAGCTAAAATCTTCCATGTTAAAAAAAAAAAAGTCAATTTATTTAATTTATTCTTTTAAAGTACCATAGCCTATTGTTCAAACTAATGCAGTATAAAAGAATATGTCTATGCCCCAGACCTGGCCAGTTAGCTTCCTAGCTGTGTTTTCATAAGCAATCATTCTGTGGTAGATTAAAGATGGCCGAAAACATTCTGCTACTCTTCCCATTGAAAGGTAGAGTCAAATCCCCCTTGACCCTCTTTGACTCTGGACTTGCTTTAGGGAGCCACTTGACGGATGGAAGGTGGCAGAAGCAACACTATATAACTTCTGAAGCTAGTTAGAAAAAGCTTTGCAACTTCGGGTTTAGTCTCCTGGAACGCTCCCTCTGGAGGAAGCCAGCTACCATTGGAAGAAATACAACTCCCAAAGATTGCCATGCTATGAGGAAGCTCAAGTTAGCCTCATGGAAAAGTCCCATGGAGAGAAAGCAATGTCTGGCCAGCTCAGGTGCTCTAGCCATGCTAGCCAAGGTACCAGGCATGAGAATGAATAAGCCATCTTGGACACAACATAGAAAATAATTGAGGAATGTGACTGATGCCAAAAATGGGACCCGAGACCTGTGATTCCAGTTGAATCATCCTAGCTATTTCTACCTTCTCAAGCCACCCTAGAGAAGGTCACAGTCATTATGGTGCAGAGACGAGCCATCTCTGTTGTATCCTACCCAAATTCCTGACTTACAAAACCTTAAACATAATAAAATGTGTCATTTTAAGCCATTAAGTTTGAGTTGGTTTCATATGCAGCAATACAGAACCAAAACACACCTAAACTCACCAAACCTTGAAAAGTGAAGTGCTATGGATCTAGCATGGTAGGTTCTAATAGCTACCCACCAATATTTTTTCTTTCCGTCTTCTTTAGTAACAGAAGCCTAATTTTTAGCTGAGCACATTTTCATCAGCTAAGAGACTACATTTTCCAGGCTCCCTTGCAGCTAGGTGGGACTAAGTTCTGGCAAAAGAAATATAAGAGGAAGTGAGAGATCACACAGCTGGGAAAAGTTATTAAAAAACAGGATGCAGCCTTTATCTTTCTCTTATTCCTTCTGCTTAGAATATAGATGTGAGATGAAAGAAAAGCTACTGTACCATGTCAAGAACTTCATATTTTTCATGACATTTAATTCTCATGACAACAAAGCAAATTAGGTTATGATCCCCACGTACTGATAAGGAAATGAGGCTCAAAGTAGTCAAGTAAGTCAAGAGCTGACTTATCTAAGTTTCCAAAGCCAGTTCTGTCCAATTCCTAAACGCTTGTGATTTCCAGCATGCCCTATTCTCAACTGGGCCTTCTGTAAGAGCAAAGCTAATGCAGCTGAGATAGTGGCTTCCTTCTGAATCCACCCACAGGCTCTAATTGAATCTGAGGGTGCCTGAAAGGCACTTGCAACCCAGAAACATCTATGCCTTCTTGTCATCATCCTTTTCCATTACTGGAGGTTGTAGCTGACAGTGTGATTTCCCCAGCTGGGCTCTGCAATGTTGGCGCTTTGACCCTGCCCTACTGAGGAAGGGTTGAACACTACCTCCAGGGCAGCACCTAGAAAAGAAGAAGGAAGAAATGGCAGAGCTAGTGTATTATCTCACAGGGAATAATTAAGCAGGGGGGTGGTATACTCATAGGTACTCTCAGGCCAGTGTTCTGGACCTTCTCCAATCAAGGAGGTCAGGGTTCTGCCTCCTTTACCCCTCAATTTGGGGTGGGAACAGAGCGCATGGCATGTGTTGATCAGCCACAGAAAACAAATGTTTCCCCATTTCTGTCTCAGTTAAAAATGGTTTTTAAGTCTGATAGGTGGACTCAAGGGGAGAATGGATCTCAACTGAACCTTTGAAATATTTCTCTAGTCCTTCCTCTCTTCTCTACCCTCACTGTGACTGCTTAGAGCAGACTTGTCATGTTTTAAAGGGACCCTCTCCCACACTTCCTGACTGTCTCTCCTGCCTGCAGCCTCCAATCCCTCTTTTACATCCCTTTCGTGGGGAGCTTCTAAAACATAAATCCAGCCAGGTCTCTCAACTACTTGAAAACGTCCACAGGTCTCAGGCCTCGGTAGAATGTCAGCACGATATTTGTGATCTGTCTGCTTCTCCTCGCTCCTTCGTCTCCCCGATCCATGTTCTGTTCCTATGACTTGGGATTGCTCAATGTTCCTGGAGAATGCGCAGACTTCAGGCTTCCTTATATCCCATCTCTTTGTAAGTACTCCCCCAGATCCTTGGGCACATTCCTGTTCACCTTTCAGGTCTTGATGCAAATGTTGCCTCTTGTTTGGAGTCTTCCTGACTTCTCCTAGCAGAGTTTCCACTCTCACCTCTGTTCCCACATCTGCAGGTCCTTCCTCAGAGCAGAAACCCCTTCATGTTGGTTATATAGGTTTGTTTGGGTGCATTTCTTCTCCCCCAGACTTCTCAGCCTTTATGGTCTCAACGTCTAGCACAATGTTGGGATATAATAGGTGCTCAGTAAATTTTCGTTAAATAAATAAGTGAATTCAAAAGCATTTGAGCTGCTAGATAAAACTGATATATCACTCACTTAGGGGATTCCTTGCTGGTCTGCACACTCCTTAGTAATTGTTGTATGTTTACTATCTAATAAAAATGTTGGGGATAAATCCACATTATATCATTTCTCTGAACAACATAGCTAAATCAGGTCAGTTTAATGCAATCTATAAATGACAAATTTGCAAAATGCCTCTCTCTGTGAAACTAATTTGAGACAACCACTGGCACCAACTTAATGAAGTTTGAGAATAAAAAGAACTTCAAAGTGGCTTGGTTTCCCCGTAGGGGAACTTACTGAATTGTATGCAATAATCTCTACTTTCTTCTAAGTGATGAATTTGAGCATCTTGACAATTGTAAAAAAAAAAAGAGAAACCTGAGTAAGGCAGAACTGGCTTGACAAATGATGGGTCATATTGAAGTACCCCGTTTGTACCAGCCATGAGGAGGTCAGCCCATTGTGGCCACCAGAGGATTTTGAATAACATACTTGGCAGCATATAAAGTATATGGTTGCAACCAAAGTAAATAAATAAATAAAAGGAGAAATATATGCCTATGACTATACATTTATGGACATTCATATTCATATAGATTCAAGTGTAACTGGAGAAGTATTAAAAGTTATGTTGTTTCTGCCATAGCCAATGCAACAAAATAGAATACTACATACTGTTTTATGCAAATATTCCATTCTACATAAAGAAGGAAAAATGTGGCAGGTATGTTAACTTTAGCTTTGCTTTTTCCTTTATTGTGTAGGCTTTTAAACCCTCTGGAGGGAAATTTCTAGAATTAACATGGGATTTTATTGCTGTTAAAGCTTAATTCTCTAGGCAATGTCCACTTTGTTCTCTTTTTGTATAGCTTCTAGAAAAGAAAAAAAAAACTCGCCTTGAAAAAAAAATCACATGGTTAATGGTAGACACTTTGCTAATTATTCTGACTAGAATAGTTTAATTCTATTGGCCTATTCAAATTGAACTGAAAATTATGGTATGCTGGTAGGAACTGCTATCTTGTTCATATTGAAATCTACCCTTTTCCAACACTCATTTCTCCTCCAGCACTATGTAGGAGACTCATTATCACTTCACAGACAAGGAAATGGCAGTTCATCCAACAGCCACCAACAGAGGAGCTGAGATTTCAGCCTAGAAAGGCTTGACTCCAAAGTCCAAACTCTATCCACTACTCCAGGTTTGACACAACCATGGCACATGTGTACAGGCAAAGGTCATCCTGCGTTCAACAGACTCCACACAAATTCTACAGCGAGCCAGGCACTAAGCTAGAAAGAACACAGCCTTCAGCACGACACACAGGAACCTCAGCCTCATGGAGATTTTCCCTTGGCTTACAGCAGTCATACTT